>NC_139768.1:18742964-19415464 GCF_965231275.1 Zosterops lateralis
CAGCTGGCGCGTTTCCGCGGCCGGCCCGGTGCTGACCCCAGCCCCCCAGGCGGGCTGTGAGGAGCCGTCCCCCACATCCCGGGGGCCGCCCCTCACACCTGTCCCCTCCCCGGGAGGGCTCAGGCGGTGCGGTCCCGGTGGGGGCGCCCCGGGCCGTGTCCCACAAGGCAATGGAGGCGCTGCTCAGGTGCGCCCCGGGCCCCGCTCCGCCCCCCCCCCGTGCCACCCGCGATGGTCTCACCCTCCCCGCTCTCCCCCGGCCTTCCCTCAGAGCCGCACGCGCGCCGAGCCCCGCCCCCGCCCGCCGATTGGCTGCGGGGCGGGCGGCAGCCAGCCAATGGCCGCGCCGCGGGTGACCGTGTCGCTGGGGCAGAAAACACACGGCAGGCCGGTGCCGGGCGCGCGCGGGGGGGCGGGGCCAGGTGGCGGGCGCGCGCACGGCCGGCAGCGGGAGCGCGCGCGGCGGCGGCTGAGGGGGACTGGGCCCGGCCCCGGCGGCCCTGAGCGAGCGGCGGTGCTGCGGGCACATCCCGGGGGCTGCGGGCACATCCCGGGCCGCGGCAGCCACTGCCAGCCCCGTGCCCGTGCGCCAGCCCGGCCCGGCGGCCCGAGCCCTCGGCCCCGCTCCCAGCGGCCTGCGGCCCTCGGTCCGGCGGCCCGAGCCGTCAGTCCCGCCCGCTCCGCAGCGCCGCCGTTGGTCCCGGCCCGCGGCACGGGTTTGGTAGGATTACCGAATCTTAACGTGGCTTTTCTACGTGCGGCTGTAGAACAGCAGCTGCTTCTGGCAGGTCTCCAAGGCTTCGGTGATGGGGGATGTTTGCCCAAAGTTAGGAAGAAGGGAAAAAAAGTGTATGCTATGTGGAAGTTACTCAGGGATGCTTTGCACCTACGGGAGGTCTTGATAACTTTTGGAAGCTTTGTCCTGCTGCGCGTGTTGTTTCTAAAGGTTAATGTGCCTGCCGAGGTAGAATTGCCTGCTCAGATGGAGTGCAAGAAATGGTAGTGGGTAGAGAGTGCCGAGCATGTTTGATTGGTGTATTTCGTGATTTAGAAAAATGCCCTTCTCTTATGTGAACTGCTTTAAAAGTACTGTTCAAATCACTGATTCATCTTTAAAATTTCCATGGCGTTTACGTTCTGCTTAAGGTGGCTTCTGTCCATTTTGTTCCTGAATTATCTCTTTCCAACATGGATTCTGATGTTTTTAAGGCAGTTTTGCGAATTGTGTTTGGGTTTTATTGGTAGTGCTGTGTGATGTAAGTCTGCAAATCAGAAAATGATGCGTTTTGGATACAGTGATAAATTCCAGCATCCTGAAGCTCCAGCAATCTGCTGGTTTGAATCAGTGAGAAGGTGCATTGGTAAACTGAGAGTTTAACTCCTATCTCCTGATCAGTATCAGTCAGCAGGACTTGTAAGGCTTGGAGATTCCATCATCCTTGTTATAAACCAAGCAGGGTGTTGAATCTCAGAATGACATCATGTGGAAGTTGAGGTGATATTTATTACGTTGCCACAGGTGGAGGATTTCAGCTGGGGTCCTGTACAGGAAGAGCATTTCTCCACTTGAAATTTAGAACTTGGTTACAAATGATGAAAGCTGTGATTATTATTTAACACAGGTTTTGTCCTTTCTTGTCTTTTCCCAAGAGGTGGACAACTGATGGAACATTCCACTGGGAAGGATAAAACTGTTCTTAGAACGTAGTTTGTGCACATTTGACTGAGACTCACACGGAAGAATATCTCAACCAGCAGTGACTGGGAACGCTTGAGAACTCCTGAATGATTGCTTGAGGTAACTCATGAAAAATGTTTATTTAAAAAACCGTGTGGGGCAAGGAAGACTCTTCTTGCACAAGGCTGGGAACTGTTTGGCTTGGCATTAGGAAATACAAGACCATGACAGCTGAATGCTGTGCCCCAAACCAGAGTTTCTTTATGGCCAACGGTCTGTGATGAATCATTTACCGTTAATGGGTCTGTGGCAGGCAAGTGGGCATGAAAGGGGAAAACAAGGGAGGAGAAGAAAAGGGGAAGGGAATGCAGCTGTTTGGTGTCACAATCTTGCCACTCAACGGTGAACAGTTTTCAGGGCAGCAAAGGATGGGAGGGAGAAAAAAGGGCTACTGAATTCTTACAGGACAGACACAAATACTGATGATAGTCCCAGGCCTGTGGAGGGATTTGTGAAAAAGTGTATGAGGGAATTCGGGGACTGCTTAATTTTTTGTGTACATAAAGGAAAGATGGATGAGGCCATCCTGTTCACAGTGACAGTGGGATGGTTTGGAGAATAGCAGCTGCTAGGAAGGGGGAGAAGAAGGAGCAGAAAAAGAGAAGTGTTTAAACAAGGAGAACTTTATCCCTTGCAGATTGAATAGTGGTTGCAAGGAGTGTTTGAAGGGTGCAGAAGCACAGATGTGAAAGCTTGATAGCTGTATGTACACACACAGTAAACAAAGACTATGTCCTTGAGGGGAGGATCAAAAATTAGCTTGTTTTCTAAAGGCTGGGCTGAACTCGATAAATTGGTACCCTTTTATCAACATCATTCACATGAAGAACGTTTTTCTTGTGGATGCAATAGTAACATTGATATTGTACACTCATACAGATAACCACTTGGCAGAACAGGACAGTCTAGGTTGATAGAGGTGGCTTTTATCAGCTAAAAAAAGCTGCATCCATGGGGCTTTTAGCCTTAAAATAACGGTTTTTGCCCCCTTTATAAGCCACAGAACTGAGAGCTGCTAAGGCACCCAGGCTTAGACGTGTTGGAGGGTGGTGCTTCTCTCTTGCTACACTATTTACCTTCCCAGAAACTTTTCAGCTGTTGCTAGTAGTTAATTATAGCTTAAGCCCCCCATTTTTATATTTTGTGAGTAAAGCCTTTGCATTCTACTTTGGTCTAATGTTTTTTGTTCTCTAAGCATTTCTGTTTCTGTTTAGGCCTTGGAGGGAAAACATTAAGACTTCACATTTCAATCAGCTCTGTTAAGCAGCTATGGAAGTAGAAAAGGAACACATTTATATTACCCCAACAGGTAAGTAATATATGCTGTTGGTTTGGGGTTTTTTTCTTAAAATTGCTTAGCTGACCGGAAATGTTCTCTGTAGTAAAAATGCACCACCTGATAATTTTTTAACAATTCTAGTTTAAAAAAAAAAAAACAAAAAACAAACAAACAAACAAAAAAACCCTTACAGAATAGTTCTTTCAATTATGTATCATAGAATCCTGCTCTATTATGTTTATTTAAAATTATTAAAATAATTAAGTTAGCATTTCTCTAAGTTACAGGATAGTAGTTGTACTTTTCTCCTTATCATCTGAGTTCAAATAGTGCTGGTGTGCAGAAAAGAATAAACTTAAAAGTAAAATGTGTAGATGTGTTTAAGTGGTACAAATTCTGCTTTTATGCAACAATTTACCTTAAAATTAGGGAAAACGAATGTTGAAGGGCTTGACTGGAAGTGGGCTGGCATGGGAAAAATTTAGGAAGTACATGTTAGAGACTGCCATGACATGGACTGTTTTGTCCATATCACACATTTATTTTATGATGCTTAGTCAGGGTAACATAGATTCCTTTTGTTTTCTGTATCTTCCAAAGGTTATGATGGTCTGCTCTGGCTCTTTCATGTCAAAGATGTTTTTCAGAATAATGTGGATATATTGTAAGATGGTGGGTAATGCAGTTGAGGTGGCAATATACTCAATATGATTTCTGATATTTTAGCAGAATTAGGTTAATGCAGAAGACACCTTGGTTCTCAATGTTTTAGAATTATATTTGGATGATAGTAGAATGCTGCAGGAGAGCTGGGTTGACAGAGTTTGGACAGTTTAAATTGGCAGAAGGCTTTGTTAATGAAGGTAGCCCATAAAAGTACAGATTTTAAATGAGACTGCTAGGCGTAATGGCAGAGTAATGAGATAAATTTAGATAACTTCTTAATATATAGTAAGCAAAGTATTAAAGTTGATTGAAGACTGTTACTGGCTATATATGTTAAATGATGTGAAAATGAGGAACTGGAAAGATCATCTGCAGTGTTTTATAGGTTCTTATTATTTTATTTTATTTTGTAAGTTTTTGAAAAATAGTATAGTTCAGTCTGTTTCTTCAAGCCTAACTTGGTAACTAATAGTAGAGGGCCAGTTGGTTACCATATTTATGGAGAAAGAGGTTGCAGCTGGAAGTTACAGAGTTATATAAAAAACAGTGTAGTAGTGCAGTGAGAAATACCAATTCTTACGGGTTGGATGTTTCCTGTGGAGGATTTCCTTTAGTCTTGAACCTGAGATTAGGGTTGTGTAAGGAGGTTGGACTGTAGCCTCCCCTTTAATCCTTGGCTGTCAGAGTCAGGACTGACTTGTGTTAATTGTTGGTCATTTTCTTTGGAAACTGAGGAAAAAGTCTGTGGTCGTTGAAGAGTGGAGTTTCTGGACAGCCAGGTCTCAGGTCTAAAGGGGAGAAATTCATGGGAGACTGAGCATGAAGAAGAATTTGAGTGCATTTGACTGAGAGGAGCTGGTTTTTGCTGATGGGGTCTCCTGGGGAATGAGAGGAAGGAAACCTGTTTGCGTTTGTTCTTTTTTTCCCCCTCTGTTAGCTTTATGCAAATCTCTCATTGTTTTATTAAAATGTTAGACAAACAGAGAAAGCTGCTTGTGAGAAATCTTTTCCTGGATGTGATGCATGCTTTTCTTTTTTAGCTTGCTGCTGCAAGCGTAAAAGGAATGCTTTTGTGGGAGTAATGAGTGGAAAGATGAAGCTTAGTCTGGAATGGCTGCATTATTGCTCAGCTGTAGCATTCACATCTGTGAACACCAGTATCTAAATGTTATTTCTTTGATCACAAAGGAGGCAGTTCCATCAAAGTTTGCTCAGTTTGATATACTCTTTGGAATGGGTAAATATTTGAAGATTGGCAATATTTTATTAGTCTGTTTTGCTTTAAAAACTATTTTTCATGAACTTGTTTTGAAGTGCAAAAACATAATTCTGATAAATATTGCCAAATGCATGTTGCTGATAAAAGGTGTTGGAAGGGTGAAATAATACATTAGCTAAGTTCAAATGTAAATTTTGAATACTCTTCATATTCTGGGTTTATGGCAGTGAACTTTTCTGTAAAGCAGTTTTGGAAAAGCAGCATCTTCTGAGTGCACTCCTACTGCTCTGCTGGTGGTGGGGCTGTGGGTTGTGTCTTTAGGACTACTCAGTTCTGAAGAAATGGAGAACTGTGTGACAGGGCTGAGGCTGTTCTCTCTCTGTGTGTCTTCTAATTTGCAAGAACCCCCAGGGTACTCACTGGAATGTAAACAGGTTCTCAGGTGCTTTTTCTTATTTTTCTTTTTGAATCTTGATTAGTTAAGAAGGGGAAGAATAGTTTGTGAAAGCTTTTGTTTATAATGCTCTGAGACAGACATTCTGCTGAACCCCACAGCAGAAGTGGGGGACATCTTAAGTTTGTGAAATGAGACTTTAGACTTAAACATTAAATGTACATTAGCATCCTCAGAGAGTGAAGTTACTGTGCCTCTTGGTGCTCTGACATACGTACACATCCTTAAGTTGAGAGAGTTTTTTGTTGGGTACAGAACAAACCTATTATATTCAGTTGTGTTGTGTTCAGAAAAAGTCTTGAATGAAGCTGCAGTGAGGGACAGTCCACAGAGAAGAGAGATCCCAGTGATTCAAAGGACTGTGTATTCTAGGAGTCTTCATTACCAAGCTCTCCAAGCTTTGTATTAAACAGCATTTCCCCCTGCCTCCAACTTTAAAAACAAAAAATAAAAAGTAGTGATGTTTTTATATTCTTCTATGCCTTAATTGCTGCTTTACTTGCTAGTAAGCTGTGTTTGAAATTCCTTGAATTGAATAAGGGGAATGTTGGTCAATGATTTAGGGAGTTAATTTCACTTTGCTGATGAGTCTTGTAACATCGGTGAGTTCCTACAGAATGTACTGTATTGGCAGTTTCATTTGTTTCTAAATCAAGAGAAGAGTGGGTGGAGTGAGAACGAGGCACTTAGATCTAATGCACTTAGGAGTTCAGATAGTTTTTGTTTAACAAGGGTGGGGTTTTCTGTGGTTTATGTATTTATGTATGGTTTTATTAATTTGCTTTCCAACTCTTGACATCTGCTCTGTTTAGATTGTGGATATTTTGTGCAGAGGAATAAGGAACTTTTTATTGCTGCAATATGTAGACATACCTTAAAAACAATGTTTGCCTTAACACTGTTGAAAACAAGTGTTCTATATGATGTTATAATCCTTTCTAAATGCAGTGTGTTTTGGTATTCTAATATAAAGCTGTTTAAAACTAAAAGATTTTTTTTTCTGTCTTGTTTTTAAGAACTTGAGAATCTAAATGATGCTCCATTTTCTGGTGATGAAGAAAATGGTGTGTCTGAGGAACGAAAAAGTGAAATCAATGGAAATTGGATTCCTGCAACTTCAATTACTGAAGCCAAAATAAATGCTAAAGCAAAGAGACGATTGAGGAAAAACTCTTCTAGAGATTCTGGGAGAGGAGACTCTGTTAGTGAGAATGGAGAGACACTGAAGATTGGAGTTGTACCAACGAGCCCAAAGGGGAAACTCCTGGACAGGCGATCCCGGTCTGGAAAGGGAAGAGGCCTACCAAAGAAAGGTTGGTATAGCTTAGGGAAGAGAGTAGGGTGAGAAAGATAAGGATTTGTTCAAAGCACGGTACAGTTTTTCCTGCTGGGAATCGTTTTCATAAACCACAATCTCTGTGCAGGCATTTGGCCCTTTATGTTAATTAGTGGGTGGCAGTAGCAGGTGGCAGCAAATCTAATATTTCTGTGATCAGTCAACATCTGTCTTCGAGGGAAGTACATTTCCTTAGCAGGCTTAATACACAAATCTAAACTGTTGGTGGTTCATGGGACTATTACTAATGCAAATTTAAATCATATTTGTATTTGAAAGTACAGTTTCAACATTCAGTAATTCTCATGCAGTCCATACTGCTTGTAGTGTCTTACTGGAAAGTGATGAGAAGTGGCTGATGAAGTGGGAACTTGTCAGACAAACACACACTCTTCAGCATATACTGTTAGTCAGGAGATGGGCACAAGCAATGATAGATGACTTTTAAGTGAAAGAATGTTGTGTTGAAATCAGAAGTGTTATTTGTAAACTGGCAGTCCTTACTTTCCCATATTTTGCCAGGTGGAGCAGGTGGTAAAGGAGTTTGGGGAACACCAGGTCAAGTGTATGATGTGGAAGAAGTAGATATTAAGGATCCTAATTATGATGATGACCAGGTATGCAAATAGTTTCTTTGCAGTGTTGGTTTATATTTCCTTTTATCAATTTCAATGGCCTTGTGAATTAACATGAATGTCAGCCTGGCTGCACTGAAATGCTCATTTTTATGCTCAAGAATAGATTATTGGCTAGTAAAAAGTCAGCTGGTGTAGAATTCACAATGTAATACTCACAAATCTTACCCCCAAGCCCTCGTTCTGTGCCTGAGTAGGCAGCATCCCTTTCCCAGGTGTGCTCTCCACTGCTGGTTCCTGTGGAGGTGGATGTTGCAGTGCTGTTCCCATATTGCACACAGACACTGTGTTAAAAATGCAACACAGGCAGTTTAGTGGGGACAGTATCCTTTATAGATTCTTCTCTTCCCTGTATTCCCAGCCCACCCAATGTCTTGGTATAAACAGTTCATGAAGTTGATAGCTTGGATATTTTGTTGACATATGTTTATTTAGAATATGTTATGGAAGATTGTATCTTACAGCCATATTACTGGGGGAAGGGGAAAGAAAGCAAAGCTTATTGGGCAGTGGGGCTTTCATCATTGAAAGGGAAACTGTGATTACAAACAGAGATTGCTAAAGTCTCTGAGATCAGTACAGTTGCAAGACTGACCATAAGTACAGTCTGTATGGCATAAGCAGAACAGTGGTGGTCCTTTGAGTAGAGGCTGTTTGCTGTAGCACAGCTGCTTAAAGAATGGTACATGAGAATATCAAACCTTTTCCCAGGATCAGTTTTCCCTAAACTTCAATGCTTTACATTAACAGAAATAGCCATTAAAAATGGAGCTAGTGCATAGAACAAAGTTTAATGAAGAATGAACATTCTGTGTAACTTTGGTGTGATGGAAGGATAGGTTTTTTGGTTTCTACTATACTTCTTGATCATGAAGAGTTTCTTCCCATTAAACATTGGTTGAAAAATATCTTTGATCAGATGTCTTTGTTCAGCTCTGAATGTTGCTTCTGTAGGTGCAGAGTAGGGAACTGAATTGGAGCAGGGAGATGTGGTGCTGCTGGAACTCTGCAGGACAGGCGATACATGAGGCAGTTGCTGTGTGCCTCTTTTTTTCCCACAGGGAATGCCTTTGCTCACAAATATTCTGAAATGCCTTTTCTGTGAGCTGTGCATGGCACCACCTGTCTGGTCACACAGTCACCAGGGAGGAGGGAACAAGGCAGGGCTCCTGCCAGGGGCGGCAGTGCCACTTGCAGGGGAAGCTCTGCTGGCCTGGGGCTTCTGTCGCTCTCCTTTGGTATGGAGGCACTTGACCGCTGTCCTGTGGTATCAGTTGAATCCTGGGAACAGAGTTTGGTGTGTTTACTATTGTTTAAGAGTAAATTCAGCCTTTCAGTTGAATTCAGCTGACAGTAAATTCAGAATATGAAGAAGTATGACAATTAGCCAGCATTGTCCGCACTTTATTAGTATACACAGAGTCTAATGTTTTTTGACAGAATATTGATTACCAAGAAAAAGCATTAAGAATTAAAACCCCACTATTTTGATGCTATTAGTGCTGTATAAGGTACAAGAAAAGACAGTAAGGTTATCTGCTTTTGTTGTGTTTTAAAACAGGAGAACTGTGTCTATGAAACAGTAGTTTTACCTCTTGATGAAAGAGCATTTGAAAAAACTTTAACACCAATCATCCAGGAGTATTTTGAACATGGAGATACTAATGAAGTTTCGGTATGTTATGGTCCTTTTTATTTCTTTTAGGGGTCAAAGCTGTGGCATACAGGGTAATGCAATTGCCAGCTATGAATGAGTTTATAGAGAAGTTGGCAAGAAATGTACTGTAAGAATACCCGAGCAGTTACATTAATTACATGAGCAGAAGCATATATGTACTTGCATAAGTATAAACACATAAATATTTATTTGATGCCTATTTATATATTTAAATAATAAAAATTATGAAATCCCATTGTTTTGTTTTTCAAATCTTATCTAGGAGATGCTGAAGAATTTAAACCTTGGTGAAATGAAATACAGTGTGCCAGTGCTGGCTGTTTCCTTGGCATTAGAGGGGAAGGCTAGTCACAGGGAAATGACATCCAAGCTTATCTCCGACCTTTGTGGGACAGTAGTAAGCAAAACTGATGTGGAAAAATCCTTTGATAGACTGCTCAAAGAACTACCTGAATTGGTGTTGGATTCTCCCAGGGCACCACAGGTATATTTGTAAATCTTTATGTCAGTAGTCAAAAGCTTTTTGTGGCTAAAATAGATCAAATAAACTGCAATAGACTCTGTGTTTTGAAAAATATCTATTGATTTTCTTACTGTCTGTAATCCTCTCCCAATTACCCAGGCTGTGTTTTCACTTTGAAACAGCTCATTTAAATAAAATCTGAAAACCAAGCACATTATAATTATCTACTTAGAACTTCTTTGAAATTCAGCATTTAATTAAAAATGCTTCTGTTTTGTTGCAGTTGGTGGGCCAGTTCATTGCTAGAGCTGTTGGAGATGGAATCCTAAGCAGTACCTACATAGATGGCTACAAAGGCACTGTGGATTGTGTCCAAGCTCGGTAATTTCCTTGCTTTCTATATAGAGACAGATTTCTATTCCCAACGTCAAAGATGATGATCAGGAATTTACAGCTTCAGAATAAACCATGTAGTTCTTTAACTTCCTTTTTTTGAAATTTGAAATGAAAAAATCCCCCATAAAATCTGCAACAAAACCAACAACATCCAGAATGACTCGAGTCAGAAGAGAAATACTGAGTTCTGAAACATGTATTAATGCATTTGAGTTCAGTTTGTCAGGTTTGTTGTCCAGCTTATGTTTCAGGGTGAAAAATGAGCTGAAAGAAGAAATGGTTATAGAAGGTTTTGTCTCAGAAAAAGCTTTAATGTGATTAATGGGTAAATATAGCATCAGGACAGCTGCTGTAAATATGTTGTGAAATACACAAGGGATTAACTGTTTTGCCTTACAAAGGTTTGAAGCTTGTGCAGTGATTTCCAAGACTTTCTCTGTAATGCTCTATTTGTCAAGAAATACAATTGTTTTCCATGTCAGTGTGAGAAGTTTGAAGGAGCAATCTCTGACTGCCTCTTCAAAAGAGGGATGTTTTAATAATGAGTCATGTTTTATTTTTCTTACCCCCATAAGTGTATGTTTCAGGCTTGATATGGAGGTGCTGAACTCCTGTTTCTTCCAGAAGTTGCATTTGCAATGATTATAGTTGGGCACTTTGACAAGGAAGAGCAGTTCTTAGCTGCCTACGTTGGGGGCTCAAATTAAGAAAATTGTCTGTCACTTATATAAATGTGTCCTGTGATTTGAAGGATTGTAGCCTGCATTCTGCACATCTGGGATGCTTTGCTGCCTTTGTTATTTCTTGGCCAGTCTTTCCTGCTCATTAAATCTTGGTGAATAGTTATTGTTATTGGCTTGCCCCCAGCACGAGGACTGGGAGAACTGTTCCTCCTTTACATGGATGGTACATACTGTATCCCAGACTGCTTTTTTTTCACCTTACTTCCCTTTTTATTCTTTTTCAATAAACTGGCAGGCATCCCTAGCTTGTGCTATTTTTCCAACTACGTATTTACCTTCTGAAGTGTTTTCTTTGGCTTAAATTCTAAAGGTTTCATAATTCTTCAGACCCAAACGGAAAATAGTACTTCAGTAGAAAACTGTTCTTGAGTGTGGCAGCAACTCAGGCCTTTTTTGTTTGAGATCCACCTGCCAAGCTGCATTCTTGGAGGAGTCTGGATACAATCCATTTCTGCATTTCTGTTTTTTGTGAGGATGTTTGAGGTTCTGCATGGGTGATTTAATCTACTGCCATCGCAGGATTGCTACCTGTCCCTGGTATGAGCAGGAGTGTAAGGGTGACAGAAGGACAAATTGGGGAGATTATTTGCTGTTTTTTTGATCCGAATGATCCCTGTGGAGTTGATAACCCTGACTCCTTCCCAAAGATCTGTTAGCTCTGTCTGAGGAGAAGTGGCCATGGGGGAAGTTGCAGGTGCATTTGATGAAGTTGTGTAATGAGGTTTTAAGCGCTGACTTTGCCTTTAGAGCGGCGCTGGACCGAGCGACGGTGCTGCTGAGCATGAGCAAGGGAGGAAAGCGCATCGACAGCGTCTGGGGGGCAGGAGGGGGCCAGCAGTCTGTGAAACACCTGGTCAAAGAGGTAATGGCACTGCTCCCCTCTCTCCACTGGGCTCTTGGTCTAAGCCTTTTGTTCGGGGTAGAGGGAAGAGAGACGTGTGTCCCATACTAAAGTGATGTCTTATGTCATGAGTGTTGGTTTTGTTTTGTTGTTTGGACTTTCTTTTTTATATAATTGATTTATATGAAGTAGAACTGATGTAGATAATTTTGTTGATTTTGGTGGGAGCATGCTAGTACAACATTCTGTATTGTATTCTGCAAGTATATGTTTATTTTTGCTTTAAGCAAAAGTTGTAAGCATTCAGCTTTTTAAGACCTCCCAGTATAAAGTGATGAAGTAATTAAAAGAGCCAAGATGAAACTGGCTAAACTAGATAAACTTATTTTTTTGGCATTGCTGATCAAAAGCACAGTAATGACTGAAAAAAGAGAGGAAGAAACAGGAAAGTTTAGAGATCCATGCTATAAAGTAAGCAGGTCTAAAGGAAAAGGTCATGTTACAATTTCTAGGTTGGGAGTGCAACAGATGATAGGAGGTGGCATTCAAAGGAGAAAATAAACTTAATGACACTCACATGCACCTTTTATGGTGACACAGAGCTTATAAAACAATGATTTTGGTGCTTCTGTATCACCACTGTGGATAGGTATTTGGCTTACTGTGTTTCAAGTTACTGATAACGTCTCCATTTAATTATTGCCTGAATTTAATTATATTTATAAAAGCATTGGCAGTGAGTTTGAGGAAGTAACTTGCTGCTGGCTTGATAGTGGATTATCAAAACAGTTGACAGCTTTTAAGTTTTGTATCTAATTAGTGTTGGGTTTTTATTTTAAAATTCAATAGATTGATATGTTGCTGAAAGAGTATTTGCTTTCTGGAGATGTATTGGAAGCAGAACGCTGCCTTCAGGAACTGGAAGTACCCCATTTTCACCATGAACTTGTATATGAAGTAAGAAGAAATCAGTCCCTTTAATAATTGTTGGTAATTTGATGTGGGCATGCAAATAATGTAACTGGCATCTGAAGCTTAGGGGTTGCTTGTTCTGTTATTTGAATAACTAAATTGTTTCATGTGAAGTTAATGGTTTGTGTGCTCATTTGTGTGTGCATTGTGCAACAAGTAAGCTGCTGCTGACTCTGGGGAGATCCAGAAGTAATTTTGGAGGATTAAATAGTTGAATTCAGATTATTATAAGTTCCTGAAAATAAGATTTCAGTTTATTTTCTGCTGAGGAGTAGCAACAAAAAAACCCTCCCATGCTTTGTTTTGGTGTTTATTTCCTTCTAGTTTCAGATATCTGGGTATTCTAATGGGTGTTACCTGTTTTTGTTAAGTTATAGAGCTTCCTTTTTCAGGGTGGGATTGTTTCACCCAGCACAATTGTAAAAGCTTACAGATTTCAGACCCAGCCTATATGGGAGACTGTTCCCATTTGTACTCTTTTATCTGCAAAATTGGGAAATGGTTGTTTACCAATAAAGCTGAGCACCCACAATCTACAAAATTTCCTTTTCAGTAAATCGACTTGTTAGAGAAAATTCCTTCACAATAGAACTACAGAATCATTTCAGTTGATGGGGGTTGTGCAGTATTGCAGATTTTAAGCTTCTGAGTCCTTCTGAAATAATAAGATAAGAAACCCCCATGGATACAAAATTAAAACCCCATGGATGCAAAATTAATTTCACAAAATTAATTAATTGCCATCTGTGCTGTGGCAGCCACGTGGATATAGTCATGTAGTGCTGAAACCAGAGACAGAAAGGAAATGCTTTTCACTCTGACTAGTCCTTTCTGGTTTTTTCATACCTTTTATCTTATCCAAAGAACTTTTCATCAGTTTTTTGTTTAATAATAATAAAATCCTGAAATTGTCAGTGCATGTAGTAAATGGGCTTTTTTCCCCCAGAAAGTTCATAATAACACATTCACTCCTTTCTGTACCTCATATGATCACACACCTTGTACCTGAGCCAGTGTTTTCATTTTAGTCAAAACACTTGCATGATTTGTTTTAGGCCATTGTACTGGTTTTGGAGTCAACTGGAGAAAAGACCTTTAAAATGATACTGGATTTGTTGAAAACTCTGTGGAAGTCTTCTGTCATTACTGTGGACCAAATGAAAAGAGTAAGTATGGCATTTAGAGAGCTTTGCTTAAGGTCTTCCAAAATTTCCAGCTGTCTTTATTTAGTTAAATGGTTAAAACTGATAATCTGAAATGCTGCAATATTGCTTCATCTTTAAAATTTGTCTTTTTATCTGGTAGTTCTTTGTGACTGAAGTAGTGCAATAAAGGCCTACTAATTACAAGTGTCAAGTAGAGCAGTATAGAAACGAGTATTTTGCACAGTTGGAATCATCTGTGACTTTATTTCTCAGGATGAGTATAGGACAGCATTTCTGTCCCAGGGCAGACTGGGGACCACATCAACACTTATATAAAAATTGACCCAGCTGTGTTGCTGGTGGGAATTGATGAAGTCATCTCTGGTTGTCTCCAGTCTCTCCCCTGCTGCACAAACTTGTGTTGGTCATTTGTGGCCACATTTTGTTCACTTACATGGAATACTTAGTAATTTTCTTCCCATGATATTTGCCATGTAGTAACAGGCAAGCTAACATACTGTCTGGATTTTTGATTTCTAAAGTTCAGGTTGTGTTTTTATGCAGATAGATATTTGTATAATGCCATGGTATGGGCTGGTGTTACATAACTTATTTCTCTACTGACTTGTAGCTGCAACGCTTTAGGTTTGTGAAACCGTACTAAAAAAATAAACCCTCTGGAATGCAGAAAGGTATTTAAAAACATTGCGATAAAATCCTAGAATAACCCAGAGCTGATTTGAATCCTTACACTGCAGGGCTATGAACGGGTTTACTGTGAAATCCCAGACATTAACCTGGATGTGCCACACTCCTATTCTGTGCTTGAGCGCTTTGTAGAGGAATGCTTTCAGGCTGGAATCATCTCCAAACCACTGAGAGACCTCTGCCCTTCAAGGTACTTGTTTCATTGTAGATAGGCAAAGGCACTGCTCTTCGTTCCTATCATAGATTACAGAAAGTAGCATCTTAGGAACAAAGTGTAACTGATTGGAAGTGGAAACTGGAGGATTGGACTGGTAATGTGTATTAAGAAGCTGCACTGATGTGAAACCTATTGAAGCTGGGATAAATACTTGAGGAAAGGCAGCCTCCTGTGAATCCCAGGCAGCACCCCTCTCTCAGTGCTCCCCAGAGGATAAAGGCTGCCTCTCCTCTGGTTTCCTGATTTGCTTGGGAGAAATCAGTGTAGCACCAAGCTGGAAGATCCAGGTGTCACAATGTCCACACAGGTGACAGTGGACATACTGTCAGCTGTATTGGGGAAATTAAAACAAACAAAAAAAAAAACCACCAAAAAAACCCCCTTTAAAAATGGTTTCAAGTAACCAAACAGCATGAGTAGAGTTCTAAGATGAGACAACCAGTCCTAATATTTATATTAAGGAACAGGACACTAATGTGGGATAAGCTCTCCACACTCCATTTCTCATATCTGTCCTGTGATTCATATAATGCTTTTTGTTTGTTATGGCTTGGTTACTCGTAGCATAAATAATCCTGTGTGAACTGTACCTAATCAGTATGCTGTTACCTCCTTACTGGTCACAAAACAGTTAATAAGTTTAATTTCCTCTGGGGAATATATGTAAATTTTAAAGTAGGATATTAAAATATTATTCACAGTTTTATGCATTGGGAATACTATTTATTTGACAGGTCTTTTCTATTTTGGATGTTTTGTTAGAGTTCTTAAACCATCTTGACAGCTTATGATAAATTTGGATCTTGGAACGTTAGCATCTTTATCAAGAACAGCCTCCATTTGTGGACTTTACGCTTAAAACTGTGTGTGTTGGTATCAAATGTTTTGCGGGTTTGGGTGTGTGGGAGAGTTGAGAGTCATCAGTGCATCAAAAGCTTGATTATACTGTAGTTACCTGTTATATGTTGAGAGACATTTTTGGATTGTGTACTTCAGTTTTTAGGCAGAAACCTACCATTCCTCGGTTTCCAAACTAGCATTTTTTAGCAGCTGAGCTGACATTGTGATCACTGCTAACCCTGCTAAACTTACACTTTATATTTGACTTCTAAGACCCAAGAGAAGATTCTTCTCAGCGAGAAAAAAACAAGCAACGCTACTCTAAATCACTGAAAAGATACTTTCTACTTTGTTACAGGGGAAGGAAGCGTTTTGTGAGTGAAGGAGATGGAGGTCGTCTGAAGCTAGAAAGCTACTGAATGTGAGAACTGCCTCCTGAAGCCTTATAAGTTGAAAGGGAACATAGCTCACTATGGATATATACAACACGCAGGCTCCTCTGGTGTGTGTATGTATATATGTATACACATCTAGGACATACCAAATGTAAGAGTTGCTTAGCACAGTTCGTATTTTTTTAAGAGCACATGTTTTGGGTACAAATTGTTTTCTTTTTTTTTTTTTTTAATAGTTTTGTAAATTTCAGGAAGAAGTGTTCTTTCTTTGGGCATATAGTAGAACAACTGGCCACTCTGCTGTGGTGGTGCCTTGAAATAAGCTATCTCTGTATGTGCCATGTTTATGACCAATCATTCCATGTGTGCATCGATGTCTGACTGCCGCTCGCTCTTTCCAGGACAGTGCTGTCATCATAAAATCACTGGTTTATACAAAGGTTTATTATAGAAGGGTCAAGTTAAGCTGCTGTGATCCCATTTCCATTGCTGCTAAAGAAATACTGTGCTTTGGGAGTTAAAAAAAATAGCAGTTTCTTTGTTTTAAAGAGCCCAAGAAAACTACAGTTGGGTCACAAGACGAATACATCTGTTTCAGGGGAGAACACTGGTTGGTTTCAGCCCCCATGTACCAAACTTGTCTTTTTTTCTATGTAACTGGAAAAGTGAAAAGTTCTGGTAAAACATATTAAAAATATTTTTTGTGAAGCTCTTGTTTCTGCCTCCTTTTTATTTATTTTAAACAGAATAAATTAAGCACTACATGTAACGCTTGCCCTTTGGTATTGCAATCAGGAGGAGAGCACAGAATAATTAAGGTCATGGTAAGTAAGTATTTACAAGATCTGTTTTGGAAAACACAACTGACTTGTGTAGGAGCGTCCAGGCTGGCAGAGATAGTGGGAATGTGTCTTTGCCGCAGAGCTTTGCAAAGCCCTGGCTCGAGAACAAGACGGCTCACTCTTCAAGAAGGAAGACTCACAGGAACACGGTAGAGCCTCTCCTTTGTTTTTCTGTTCCATGCCGAGATTTCAGATGTTCCGAAATCCTGGGAATAGCCATTCCAGGGCCGGGAACACGCTGTGTTCTAGGAGCCAAGCACTTTAATGCTCGAGCGGGTTTGGTAAGCCCGGCTTGGAGCAGGAGCGTGCGGAACTCGCCTCCTCCCGCTTTCCGAGGGGTTCTGGTACCTCTAAAGACAGGTTTAAAGCATCGCCTGGGCAGCGACCAGTGCGACTTCTACACCAACACCACCAGCAGCGCCCGACGCGCCCTCCCCGCCCAGCCCGGCACCGCCGCCCGCGTTCCGGCCACACTGTAATCCGCAGCCCCGTTACACAGCGCTACCTCCCATCGCGGCTGTGCCCGGGCACGACCCTCCCCGCGCTACGGCCGGGGCGGCGCGGCCCCCGCGGACGGCGGCGGGGCCTCCTCGGGCGGCCGGGCCGCCTCCAGCGCCGCCCTCTGCAGCTTCTCCAGCTTCTCCAGCGACACCGACTTGAGGGGCAGGATCTTGGGCTTGCACAGCACCATGGCGGCCGTGTCCTCCACCGACAGCTGCCCTGCAAAGGGAGAAAAGGGCCGTGAGCGAGCGGCGGGCGGGGCGTGCGGGGCCAGGGGTGCTCGCCGCCGGTACCTTGCTTGGGCAGCACCTCCCGGAGCGCTCCCGTCCCCTCCGGCATGGCGGCTCGGCACGGCACCACCCCCGGGGATAACTACAGCTCCCGGCTTGCACTGCGCGGCGCCACGCCTACGCGCCCCGGTCGTGCCCCCGGTGCGTGCTGGGAGTGGTAGGCCTAACGGGGCTGCCCCAATGCGCGATGGGAATTGTAGTCCTTGGCATGGCGCTCCCCGCGGCAGCCCAGGGCGCGGCGGGAGCGGCTTCCCTGGGGTTGTCCCGGTCCCGGGATTCCGGGATGCCGCTTCCCTCCTCAGCTGCTCCGGGTTCTGCTCTGGGGCGGAGCCGTCCCACCTGCGCGGGCCTGCCCGGCCCCGGCGAGCCGCTGCCTGCCCGCCCGCCGGGGCCCGCCGCGGAACTCGGGCTTTGAGGCGCTTTTATGGTTTATTTTCTGCTTCTGTAAATAAAATCCCCAGCAGACACCGTCCAGCAGACGGGCGTGGCCAGGGCGGACGCGTCCCGGTTTTCGTTTCCAGGCAGCGCCTGAGGATCCGCGGTGTGAATCACGCTGCTGTTTGAGATGTCAACAGCAGTAAAAGCCGCTGTCTCTCTGAACGCCCAGAGCCTGATGTGGCCGAACCTGACGGGCCAGTCCGGGATCCCCACGGGCCGCCTGTGGGAGGATCTGTGCCCCGGGAGCGGCCCCGGCTGGGAGCCCCGTGTGGCCGCCATGGGCCGAGGGGGATTCACCTGCCCTGTGCCCCGGCGAGCCCCGATTCGGGAGGTGCTGTAATTTAGAGTTTGCTGATGAGCTTCCCCGTGCGCCCCGCACAGCCCGTGTGCCCGGGGATGGGCACAGGCCGGTAACCGGCCAGCCCGGCCTTGGCAGGGCACGGCTCCTGACAGCGTGCTGGGACTGAAACCTGGCTTCTTCTATGCACAGGGAATGACCCTGGATGAGTAAAGTCAGGGAGAAAATGATCTTTGCTAATAGTTCTTTCCCATTCTGCCTCGGTGGTGCTGTCTGCACGCTTCCCTCTGCCAGCTCAGGTGGGGCCTGCCGGCTGTGGGATCCAAGGTTTGCTGGGACAGTTAGTGATAAAACTTTAAACTTCCAGTAAGCGGCACCTCTCTTATAGTTATTTAAAGCCTCTGTTTGCATTGTTCCAGAACGATTTCCTTTTTCCTCTAAGCACCCTAGAGTAGGAAGCTGACAGTCCTCCAGGTAGCCCGTTCCCCCTCGCTGGGAGCCCGGCCTGGTGCTGGGTTGGGGGCCAGCAGAGTCCACAGAGGGGAGAGCAGGGCTCCTCCTCCTGCCTTTCCTGGGGCTGGCCAAAGACAACACTGATAACCCTCCTGGGCTGGCCCCGGCAGCGCACACATGGGCCCTTTTTGTCCTTCCTCACATATTCCACTTTTAGTCAGAAGATTGGTGTTGATGAGGCTGTAAGATGGATGTGCTTGCTGGGGACATCCTTCTCTACCCTTTGAAGTGCTCAGAAGCATTCTCACTGATTTCAGTGGAAAAGCTCCTTAGTCTGATGTGCTTTTCCATGTGCCAATCAGTATTTTGTGCTGACTGGAAGGGAAAGGACAAGGCACTGCTTTATGATGGATGTTTTTAGACCAGGGCATTTTAAACAGTACATGCAATTTGCAGATAAGTATTTTGTAGTTGCTTGTCAGTTTGTTTTTAAGAACAGATTCAGCATCTTAGATATGGCAATGGCCAAAAATGAATACCCAGTTATGACTGAACATTTTGCACTGTGAAAGCAGGAGTTATTCCTGTGGTAACAAATATGGCCTGCAGAGCAACAGAAATGAGCTGGAAGCAAGATGTTGAAATCAAATTGTAGGCCAGGTTTTTTTGCCAGTGTCCCTCACAGTGCCAATGGCCACCTGGAGTCCAGCATTATGTGAACACTTGCATTTGGAGCCCATCTCAGTCGAGCAGGGAATCACTTTCCAAAAGCAGTTTTCCTGCCAACAGGGTTTGTTTGCTCGGTGATAAGAAACAATGGTTGTGAAAAACGAGGTTCACTTTTTAGTAAATTTTAAGGAATATGTTTAATAAAATAATTAAGACAATTAGGAGATAAGAAAAAACCAAAAACGGCCGGCCGGGTGACTTGGCACTCAGCCAAGTCCACACCTTGCCTTCTCAGGGATACTCGTTAAATACCCTTTTCGTTATATCGATATATGAAATTCCATAAACTAGTTTCCATATTCCAGGAACTGCCCTGCATGATCCCTCCTTGGATCCGCCTTTTTAGAGCATGCGTGTTTCGTGGCTGTGTCCTTGTTATCGCGTCCAGCTTGGGCCTTGGTCCGTGCCTTCTGCGGGTGATAGATGCTGATAGTTGGTGTTATCAGTAGCAGAGTCTTCTTTACATGTTCACTGGATGTTATCCCAACCAAACAGACAGTTTAAGCAGCTGCTACATCAACTACTCCCTTTATATCTAGTCTTACCAATAGCAGAAATAAACTTATACCTTTATATCTTTACTATGTTATTAATCATATAGCACACATCTTGCGAAAAGCCAATTTTATAATACACACATATAACAAACCCCACCTCTTCTTTTTTATAATTCATTTGGCTTTGAGCCATATTCCTTGTTTTCTAGCTTCCATTATTTCCTCTTATAGACACTTACTTTCCAACCAGTCACCACTGGTCCTTAAGTTTTCCACAATTTAATATTTTCCCAATTATGAATACAACTATCTAATTTGGATGGGTTATAACAGTGACTGTCGATACGGGTATGTGCAATAAGAAAGGAACCTCAGTGTCTTTTCATATAGAACTTTCAATAGTATCTGTAGCATGATTTTGCCAATATCCTATAAGGCAAAAGACAAAGAATGAGTGAAGTGACAGAAAAAGGAATAACAGAGGTCTGGTATGGCTTATACCTCCACCCTCCATGCCTATGGGGTTGCTACCCACAGCAGGAGTAGATGATCTTCTTGGTGGCAAGTACAGCGGCCAACCCAGTCTTGCCCTCTATTTCCTTGTTAATTCTTTTTGTTTGTTTGTTAGTTTTCAGACAAATTGCCTTTGACCTTTTTTTTTTTTTTTTTTTTTTAACCGTAATTCTCTCCACTGTTCCTCAGGTATTTCCCACTCAACAGGCACTGGTAATCCCCATTTACTGGGATATATGTACACATGCATCACTAAAAGGCAGTAAAGTCTTTTAATCCAAAGGCCAGCTGCAAAGCCTTTTTAGAACTGACAATTAATTATGCTGGCCATAGCTGCACTCCGAGTAAAACTGCATCTTTAGTTCAACTATTCCATGTCACTTCTGATACCATTTAATTTTTGAAAGCTTCCACCTTTTTAACTGTAACTAGGATTGAGGGACAGGTTAAAAAGAAATTGAAAGAGAGAAAAAAATTTACTCAACAAAAAATAACTTAAACTACAGAGTGAAAAGAAGAAAGAAGAGAAAAAAACCAACAAAAAACAACAGAAACTTCTTTTACCCCTTCTGATGTTCGAGTTTTATCATATTGAAGGTTTCTGTTGGGCCAATCCTCTGCTCAGCCTATTCTTAGGGCAGGAAGACAATGAATTCTTGCTATTCTAGAAGATTTTCCTTCACTATTTAGGAGAACTCAGAAAGATACATACACTATAAGATTTATTTCTATCTAAGGCAAACACACTCACTCAATTTGACATGCATTGATTTGAAAGATTAGATGCTCCTTAGAAACTTCGATAAGAACCCCCTTTGACAATCAACACCACCAGTTTTGTGAGCTAGGTCTTATCTGCAGCCAGCTGGAAAACTAAGAAAAAAACCTTCCAAAACAGTTTCTGCAAAATTCATAGTAACTTATCAAGCAGGGAAATAAATGAAACTACTAGAAAAATTTTGCATATACCACAATAATATTTCCAAGCAGCAAGTATCTTGTCATTCATACTATCTCTCCTTACATTCCACAAGAAAATCTGACATCTTCTTATATAAAAAAAGAAAACCAAAACACCTTCAAAAGTTTCTTAACAAAGACACACAAAGAACTGCCCATAGAAAAAGAAAAAAAACAAACGAACAACAACAACAACAAAAAAAAACTTCTCAACCAATATCTACATCTCAACCTCTGTCTAAGAGGCGAATGACAAAGTTTTTCCACCTTATAAAGTTATATAATTAGTACCTTAAATTATTTTTGATCCACCCATTTGAAGAACAAATCTTTATATCCCTTCTCATGACTTCTAAATAGTAGAAGAAAAATTTGCTCTTGAGAATAAACCTGACAGAACTAGATTTCTATCAGTAATTATCTGTACCTTTTTTGTGGGGACAACGCTGCCAGCGTAACTGAAGAATGTCCTGTATTGGTTACAAATGTTGTGTGTGTACACAAAGGAATCACAGCTCCTGTATTAACTTTGACACAGTACCAGTTTAGTTGAAAACTCTTTCCTTAGTTCCCACTCTGTCGGGTAGTAGTTCACCCTATATTTTGTGAGCACTAACATATCCTCTTGGTATTTCACATAGGCGCTCTTCTCTGCCCTCCTTCTTTAAACAAAACAGATTAATAAGTAATAAAATGCCTTTAAGTTAGTATGAAAGAAGTACCTTAAACACACACAAAAATAGAAAAAATAAAAGAAGCAAAAACATATTGTTTGTTCTGTAAGATATAAAACCTAAAATAAATTAGCCAAAATGTTAGGGATATGGAGCCCGTCTTCTTCTTGTGATTTTCATGTACCTGCAATATTATACAGTGGAGTGACATAAACACTTTCAAAAAAAAAAACCAATATTACATATTTCAATTTCAACTCCCCACACTAGAATTACTTGAAAGTCCATTTCCTTTGTAGCTGTGAAGAAACAGAGGTAGCATTTGACAGACTGGACTGATTTTTAGGTGTTATGCAGAGAAGTAAAGCAGAGAAAGTCCTTTGTCCATAACTTCCAAATTTACTTGAGTCTTTTCCAGTTCATGACCACTCAGCTCTGTTTAAAATTCAACTTTGTATCACCTGGTTTAGATGCTACAGTTCATTCTTGGGTTCTCACACCGGTCTCTTGATTTTGCTGACGTTGATTCAAAACTTGCAGCTTTAGTTTTTCAGCCATACCGCAGCTTCAGTTGCCTGCAATACCTGAAAAAGCATCTTCCCACTATGGGGTTAAAGAACTTCCTCTCCCATTTTTGCAACTGTAAAGCTATACCCTTTTAACATTAATTTCTCTTTATTTCATAATTTAAACATTATCTCATAGGGTGTTACTTTCAGGTTCCAATCTGGGTTGCATCTGGACTCCCAACATACATTTTACTCATGGCATTTGAGCATAAATTTTGTTTAAAAAAATCCCCAATAACAAAAGATCTAATTTCATCCATAATTCCTTCTTCTTTTAATTCCTTCTTATCAAACACCAGAACTCTCACAACTCTTTTGACTCCAATCTCCTGTTTCATTAAAACTATTTCTTCCTATTTCTGAGGTCACCCCCCAGCATTTGATGTCCTATAGCTCTCTTTAGGCAATTTCAATGCACTCCCAAAAAACAAAAACCAAACCAAACAAAAACAACTTCTAAGACCTCTAAGAATTTCCAAAATTCTCAAAAAACCTTTCAAGACCTCTAACATAAGACTCTCCAAGCTTCTGTCCCACCTTCAGGATTCCATCCAGTCACTGCCTGGTCTCCTCTCTGCCATCCAACAGCCCGAACACCACCCCCTCCCTTTTTCCCCCGAGGCACAGAAAACTCATCAGCTCAGCAGCACAGCACCATGTGCTGCATACTCCATCTTTCAAAACAAAAACTCCTGTTTTACTTCAGCAGTCTATATTATACATACATTCACTCAAGAACAACAATAACAACAACAATAAAAACTCTTCAAAATGAATTTCCCCATTAATCTGCAAAACTGCACCAATTCTCTTTTTAGACAGCCCTCTTGAACTTGAATTCTTCATTAATTCCTTTGCAGTTCCCCCTTTTCCATTCAGACATTTTAACCGTTTCAACAATTCACTTCTTTAACACAAATAAACTCCACAACAATCACACCTCTTCAGCTGCACTTACTTCCACTTACACAAAGACAACACAAAAAGATTGGTACCCTTTTTTAAAAAAAAATTGTTAGTTTTTACTCATAGGTATTTGACTAACCCCCAGATGTTCTTAGATTATCACACTTTTCAAGCCTTTAGTATTCCTCAACCTGGCAGCCTTTTCCAAAGCCCAGGTGTCTTGGACCTTACACCTGCAAGGCTTTTTTGTGTTTCTATCCTCAATCTGGCAAAAACCCCAAAATACCTATATTTGGCCAAACCCTAAATGCTCTTGGGTCTTACGTAACCCTTTTAATTCAGCAGCAAGTCTAGGTGTCCTTTGCTCTCTTCCTTTAAGGGGTTGAACCCCTTTTCCTGGGACCCCGTCCCAGACCAGGGGGTTCAAACGTTTCCCCCCCCCAGTATCCCGTTTTCCCAGTGGGTTGTATAGGAAAACTATCGGCTCCCTTGAGGGGTCCAACCCCTCCCTGGGACCATCCCAGCCACCCGGGGTTTTTTACAACCCCTCTTTCCTCTGGGATCCCGTCCCAATCACCCGGGGTCACATTCACACTTTTTATCTTTTGCTTCACCTCTGTGCTAGTCGTTTCCCTTGCGAGATAACGAACAGCATGAGAAGCCACACCACACTCACTTCACCAGTCTGAGGTACCCAGCCAGTGTCCCATTCACACAGCACACAGACCCCCCTTTTAACCCGCTCCCCTGAGAATTACTCACAACCATTTTCTTCCTCAGGTTCTTCGTGCACGAGGTTTTTACGGAGCAAAAAATACTGCAGTTTTAGGGAGCCTTTTCCCTTTTCCTTACTTGCTTTTTTCTTTCTCCTTGCTTGTCTCTTTGGATGTTTACCTGCAATCCCCAATTCTCACCAGGAAAAACAAAGTTTTGGGCCGCCAAAAACCCAGGCGGGGCGCCTCCCTCCCTGTGGATTTCCTGGGGTTTCAGGGTCGAGGTATATCCCGGCAAGAGCCCCCAAATTGTGAAAAACGAGGTTCACTTTTTAGTAAATTTTAAGGAATATGTTTAATAAAATAATTAAGACAATTAGGAGATAAGAAAAAACCAAAAACGGCCGGCCGGGTGACTTGGCACTCAGCCAAGTCCACACCTTGCCTTCTCAGGGATACTCGTTAAATACCCTTTTCGTTATATCGATATATGAAATTCCATAAACTAGTTTCCATATTCCAGGAACTGCCCTGCATGATCCCTCCTTGGATCCGCCTTTTTAGAGCATGCGTGTTTCGTGGCTGTGTCCTTGTTATCGCGTCCAGCTTGGGCCTTGGTCCGTGCCTTCTGCGGGTGATAGATGCTGATAGTTGGTGTTATCAGTAGCAGAGTCTTCTTTACATGTTCACTGGATGTTATCCCAACCAAACAGACAGTTTAAGCAGCTGCTACATCAACTACTCCCTTTATATCTAGTCTTACCAATAGCAGAAATAAACTTATACCTTTATATCTTTACTATGTTATTAATCATATAGCACACATCTTGCGAAAAGCCAATTTTATAATACACACATATAACAATGGTCAACTCAGTTTGTTACTTGACCATTTTAGTGACTGAGGAGTCTGGCATCCTGTACTAGATCCATTTTCCTAGCTACTCAAATGCCAGTTTGGCAGCCTATCTAGGAAGCTGATAGCGCTGGGACAGGCGTGATTGTGGAGGTTGTTTTCAACAGTTTCTAGTAAGTCTGTTTTTAAGACACCTCCTTCCTTTTTTTCCTTTCCTGGGGAAAAAAAAATCATAGTTACCACCTTCGTGACTGGGAGCTCTGGATGAGAGAGAGGAGGGAGGCATGGGCATGCAGCTTAATATCCTACTTCTCAAAGTGCCTTAAAAACAGGACTGGGTTTAGTTTTGAGTAAGGCTGGTATTTATTCACTAGAATGGTGTTGGCTATAGTTAAGAGAAGGGAAAAGCATTTCATAGAGGACCTAATTCCCCTTGTTTTGTTAGCAGAGAAACAAGAAGAAAAACTGAATTTTCCAGTTACTGATGAAGGATCCAATCTCTTCTGCTAAAGAAAGCATAGTTATACCTCATTTTTTGACCTCTGGGGTTGACATGTGCTCAAGCACCCATTCATTTCTCTCACGGGCCTTTCCATTTGCCAGGAATAGGTAGGAAGCTGTTTGCCGTCTGGAAAAAGCACTGTGCACTTGCAATGGGACTGTGCTGAGTCAGTGCATTATCTCGGTGTCATTCCACGGGGCTCAGGAAGTCAGAACAAGACTGTCCTTGTGCCCAGGTCTCAAGTTGTGTCCCCATGTCATGAAGCTTTCCAGAGTCCTGAGACTCGGCTTTGGGATGGAACCCAGAGTTATTTGAGAAAGTCTAAGTGTGGGATCCATGGAGAGGACAACAGGCTCTAGGTTGCACATCCTTATTTTACTGATGTCACAAACAAGTTACTCTTGTGCACTGCAGAGAGCCTCACAACCACAAAACCAGCAATAATTTTATAAATGATAAGCTTGTTTTCCTGCTCCTGTTCCCAGATACTCCGAGTGCAGCAGACAGCAGAGATGTGCATTGCTGGAATCCAGAGGGTTTCGTAATTTGGCAACTGCTTGCTGAAAGCCCTGCAGATACAAAACAACACTTATTTCAAGTCTTGAGAAACATCTCCTACTAAGTAGAAGAAAAAAGCATTTAGGTGAAGCAATGTTGCCAGTCCCATTTGTTTGTGAGGCTTGGTTTTTGTCTTTATACATTTTAAATACTTTTTATTTTCCTTCTGCTTTCAAAGTCTTTCAAGTTCATGTTTTCCATATGACAAGAAAGTCTGGAATCAAGTCCTTACTTTAAAAAGCAAAAATTTGGTTCAGAGTCCTGTATAATCAAGTAGCTCCAGATATGGAGTGTTTAAAAATAAAGCCACTTTGATGAGAACTACCCATATTGAAGGTGACTTTCTGTTCTGAGTTTAAGTAAATACTTTATTGACAGTTTAAGTGGCTTTTAACAGCACCTGATCTGTGTTGGCTTTCCACTTGGAGCTCTCTCTTTTTCCTTCTTTTCTAAAATTCTAGAGCTTGTTTCACCTCCCTGTGTGCTGATGAGATCAGAAATGCAGTGTGGCAGCATTTGGTGAAGAATGCATCCCAGTGATTTCACAAATACACCTGCAGATTTCATGCTATTGTCCCCGAAGCTGCTGAGTGGTACCATGGGACACAGAGCCCAGCTTCAGAGACAGGAGGAGGAAGGTGGTTTGGGTTTACTGGGTGGGGTAAGGCAAGGAACAGAAAGCCTGGCGTGGCTCCCTGTGGGAATCCCAAATGCCTTCAGAGCCTGAAGCTTGATAGCTTGGTGTTTAACCCAGTCCTTGTTTTTGAAAGGGAGTTGACAGACAAATGATTTTTTTTTTCAGTTGAGCTTTCTGAATATACTTATTTTAAGTTTGTTGTTTGATGCAGTGAGATCCTCAAGCTGTATGCAAAAGGCAAGGAGACGTGCCTGGAAATGCATTATCCAAGGGACACAGAAGCAGCTTTTTGACAGGCTGCTGCTCTTCCTGCTAACACCTGGTAAATGCAGAGACCTGGCTCCATGTGAGTCCCATTCTGGGCTCCTAAGCCAAATGCTCTACACTGGCATTTCTAGGAGGTTACTGCTCTACTTGTGTGGTTTGACTCGCTCAAGTCTTTGGCCCCGTGCCCTGGAGTGCCAGCAGAGGCTTGCTGTAATTGCCCGTAAGTGCACCGTCTGTCAGATTATTGTTTAATTATTCCAGCTTCTCACCACCACACACTGCTCAGTGTCTCTCTTGCTATCTTTATTTAATTGAGTGGAAGAAATTCGAGACTTGTGCTTCTCTTACATCACTTTGTTTTTAGCCATCCTCGCTGCATCCTACCGTGAAGTCTCACCTTTTGTTTGCAGAAGTCAGTCTTCTTTATAGAAAACAACTACTGTCAATATCTCAAGCATATGTTAGAAAGAGAATCAATATTTTAACACATGGTAAAGTCAAACCATAAATCTCTCAGCACAGTCAAATGATTGTATTATTCTCCCTTGAAACACCGCTCCTCCCCCTGAGAAACAAGAGAGGGAAAGAAAACTCTTGGATAACCAAGCCCTTGTGCTCACAATGCAGGACTGTTCTGAGCCCTTCGCTCTGTGTCGCTCCTTCCTCTTCAAGATCCGTCTTTCCCTAACCCATCCCTGTTCATCTGTTCCACAGTATTACTGGGATATCAGCTCTTTTCCTGAGATCAGCTTGTGATGACCAGTTCCACTGCCTACCTGCTGCCATTTCAAACATCTCTGTGCTTCCTCCCATCCTTGTAACCAGGCTCTTAATAATGTGTATTGAAAAATAATCTTTCTGAGCTCTCTTCAACACTCTCCTTGTCTGTATGGCCTATAAAAAATCCTGGCAGCATTCTGACTGCTTTTCTTCTCTCATGCTCCCTGTGACAAATGTGTGTCATTTTTCTGGTCTTACACTTGGCTTTCAGCCTGTGAATCAGAACACTCTTCTTGTACAGCCCCCCACACAAAGATCAAGGCTCCAGTGCACTGCCACAATAATAATAAATTTTAAGGTTGCTGGCACTCACTCTGCTCTGGTTCTCATGGTTCTGGGCAGGATGTCTTTCATGATGTCCTTTTGGAAGATCTATCTGCACCTTAATGATTTAGTTTTCATGGTTTAATTTAGAAATCCTCAGCTGAAACCTTCCTTTATAGGTGTACTCCCTATAATGCCTGGCTCCCTGACCAGTTTTTGGGGTTGTTCTTTTCACTTCCTGGAACTGAACTGTAGGATTACTTATTTCAATCTACTTTCTGATTTTATTTTTCATCCATCTCTTTCCTTCAGGAAGGAGCAATTTATGTAAAAATTTCAGTGTGGAATTGACTTTAGGCTTTATTGCTGTTTGTCACCCTTCAGGAAATACAGCCCTGGCTCCAGCGCTCAATCCCTGCTGGCACTCTGAAGAGGAAGGGAAAACAGCAGAGCTCCAGCTATTAAGACCAACAGGCAAATACTTTATTCAAACTCAACTTCTTCTTCCTGGGTCACTCCTAAAGAATATTTTTCTGTTTGTGAGGATGTGAACAAGGGTTGTGTTTGTTTGTTTGTTTGTCTTCCTGGAGACTTTCCTATTCAGCTCTTCTTCCACATTTCAGGCAGCAGAGCTTGCAGCAGTGACAATCTGTAATCCCAAGGAAAACTGCCTGTGCCTGTGGCCTGGGTTAACCTGCTGGCAGTGATACATGCCTGGGCAGGGGCAGCTGTTTCACACAGCTCAGCATGGACGTGCTGCCACTCCCAGCCACTTTTAGGACACAGGTGAGTTGTTTACAGCAATCTCAAAAAAAACTTGCAATAAAGTTGTTCTGCCTTCCTGGAGCCACCACTCCCAGAGACCTTTCCCCTTTCTTGGTTACTGCAGGAGCCTCCTTCCTTTGGCTTCACACCTTTATCAGCTAAAAATGATACAGTTAAGAACTTGTTGTGGTCAGGCTCTGTCTCAGGAGGGGCTACACTGCCACTCTGTTGTGGCTGCTGAGAACGGGAAGATCAGAGAGTACAACAGGGAAGTGGAAGCCTGTTCCCTCTTTTATGTGGAATGGAGTCAGGATATGCCCTTGTGTGAAGTTCAGCAGAGAAAAACTTGGGCTGCACTCACATTCCTACCCACCATGCCATTCCAGTCAGCCTGGTAATAATCTCCACGGATCTCTGAAGGCATGAAACAACATGCAGTGTAAATGAAATCTGAGCCACACCACACCACAGTGCTGGTGCCAGCCAGTTTTAGAAGACTGCCATGAGAGCCAAGGGAAACAGGTACAATGGTAGAAGATGCCTTGTACCACCTGCAGGCACAGACCTACAGCACTGGAGCAGCTCATGAGGCATGTGAAAAGCTGGTGAACCCAGGGCCACTTAGACTTGAATGCACTTTCCTGGGGAGGAAGTGGCTTTTCCCTTGGAAAGCTCAACTCCCCAGGGTCTGCATGAGGTCAATGGAAAAAGTGATTTCTTCAGAATATGATTCAGAGTGCCTGAGCACAGGGCTTATCCTATTGACTACAGAGGAAGCTCAACCTGTGTAGATTTAAACTCACTTTTGAGAATACTCATCCCCTCTTGCCCCTTAGTTGTGGGAGTTATACTAGACCTGGATGTGGTTAGTGGAAGGCACACTACCTACTGAGATTCAGGTGCTACAGACCAAGCTAAGAGAAGCTTAGAGAAGCTAAGGGAAGAGTGCTTAGCTTAAGAGAAGCTAAGAGAAGAGTGTCCTGTTGCATCCTGCTTTGTCCTTTTGAGTTGTCCTGGGATGTCAGAAATGGATTTGCAAGTACCAGAAAAGAAAATTAAATCAAGAAAGGTTGGTTTCTTCATGATTGTCCTGACTGGAGCTGGAATAATCAGCATCTGTTTCAGTTTAACTGCATTTTCATTCTGGCCTTTCTCCTCTTTCAAAGTACAGGCAACTGAAGCCTTTAATTTGCCCTGTCTTTCACTGCAGAGAAAAATAAGAGTTTCTAACAGCTGTTACTATCCTGTCTAGAATAGCTACACTAAAAAAAAAATACAGTTTATTGTCTGTTGTGAATGAAAAAGCTCTTGTTTCTGTTGTTTGTTGTGTTGACTTTGAAAGATAAATTGTTTGAACTGATTGACTCTCCATTTGTATAATTGAAGATTAGCTTGGTTGATAGCCTGCCGGATTTGCAGTTTTCCCTTGGATTAAACAAACTAAAGAACTGCTGGCCTTGGGGCAGTTAGGACACAGCACATACTGGAAAAAGGTTGTGTGCATACTGGTAAATAAGAAAATAACTTCATGCATGACATTCTGGATATGTTGCTTCAGTGCTGATATGTCCTGTCTTTCCACCTGGAAGAGCTCTTGTAAGACCTAGGAGGCCTGTTTAAAAAATTCCTAACAGACATGAATTGGTGGCTAATGAGTTGAAAGTAGAAGCTGGTGGGACCAGAACTAGTTTTTACAGGGCAGTTCTAAAATCCTAAATTGTGCTGCTTGTTTTTGAGAACATAGGTACTCTGTCCTTTTATCATACATTTGCTTTGTAAAAACAATTGGAGAAAAAAGCAAAAATAACTTATTGCCACTCGAGTACGCTGACCTGTCTCTGAATATATAAAAGGAAGTGACAGTAAAAATAGCAACATCTTACTGTACTGTAGTCCTTCAACAGAGAACCACATTTTGAGGTTCCCCTTCTTTGCATCCTTCTTTGTATTGCAAAGGCATCTTGCCCCAAGCAGAAGCTTTTGCTGTGGGGGATCAGGGTCTGATTTCAATGGGACAGAGCTTGGTGTCAGCCACTGCATTGAGTTATCAGCTTTTAGACATTGACAAGGGCTCTGACTTTCCATGTGCATCCTCCAGGTTTGGTTTCCGTGCCTTCCTCTCTTGCCTTCTGCCAAGTGGTCCAGCCTTCCCAGTTTTTGTCTACTCATAATCAAGGCAGTGGAGGCAAGGTGCCATTAGAGGGGAAGACAAGAGGGAATGACAAAGGCATATACTGTTTCCATGATGGGTATGGTGCTCACAAAATTAGGTAGGATTTGTTGTGCCATCAGCCTTCAAAACACGCTTCTCTCCCCCAGAATAACTAAAACCCTTGCAACCCTTGGCCAAGAGACTTCTGGTAAACTGACAGTTCAAGGGAAAGGAATAGGATATGATGGGAAGGTCTGGATAGATTGAGGTGTAGATGAGAGGAAGGTAAAACCTAGTATGAAATTTTGAGATTTGAGAAATGATTGTGGGAGACTGAAATACAGAAAGAATGAAACGACAACTGAGAACTAGAGTTTTATGTTGAGACTGATTGGCAAGGAACTGGCAGACAGTAGACACAACAGAACTTCAGTAAAAAGAAAGAAGAGAGAATGGAAAGTCAGAGGGATAGGCAGTGACATGAAGCACCAGAGCAGAGACTGGACTAGGACCTGGCATGGGGAACCAAAGTTGGAGGCCCTGTTGGAGATTAGGAAAGGAAAGACAGTCTGGGGAAGGAACAGGTGATCCAAATCTGAGAGTGGAGGTTGGGCACAGGCAGCTGGGAGGGCACAGAGTAGCAGGGGAGAGCTGTGGGGAGCAGCCCCACAGGGGGCAGAGCAGGGGGGTATGTGGGTGGAAAGGGGCACAACGGGCTGTGCTTGCTGGGACATCCTGACTTGCAGAGCTGGAAGCAGAACAGAGCTTCCCTGAGGCTGGTCTTCATGTTGGCTCAGCCAGCAAAGAATTTGCCTCTTGTGTTGTCTGCCCCTGCAGCAGCACAGAAACGACTGGAGCCGAGTGTCCTTGGCTGAGGCAGCAGCAGCTGCCTGCCTGGGGGAGGAGAGCAGGCTTTCGGGTACTTGGATGACAAAAATTCTACAGTTGGGAGGAGGTAGTGAAAAGGCCACATGACTGAGGGAGAAAGGGTCAATTCATTAGTCTGGCAGCCACTAAATGAAGAAAAGGCAAGTGGGACTATATATAAGAGGTATCTGAATTCGGTCAAAGATGCTTCTGAAGTTGCTAGATTGATCTTGTGGTCAGCTTAAGCAAGCTTAACTAATTAATTGCTTTATTTTAGTTCATTGTGTAAGAGCTAGCTTTAATAAATCACAGTGTTTTGTAGAAACATGCTCGAAACAACTGTGTAAATACTAAATAGCCTTAGGAATGGTCTTATGAATCCACTGAATAATCCAAATTCCAGCACTCATCCCCCTCTGCTGCTGGTCTGGATGGAGGATAACAGTCCAGTTCTGCTGTTTCTTTTTCAGTAAAAGGGACAGAAATCTGTGCTGGACACACAAGAGTGGGGACACACATCTGATGGCCCATGGAGGTGCTGTGATGCCGTGTGATCCTGCACCAACAGCTGTCCTTTTCAGGAGCATAGGAAATGCTACAGGTGTTACAGGAACATTATGAATGTTGCAAAGCCAAGCCTTTAAAAGTTAGGCAATGTCCAAACAAAATTACCAGTGAAACCTTAATTCAGAACCATGTAGGTTATGAAATGCTCTTTAATTATATTTCTCCTCCTGCTCATTTCAGTGTGGATGGCAATAATTCAAGGTCCTTGCACAGTCCTGTGGGGTTTCTGGGACAACAAACACTGAGGAACCTCTGACTTGCTGTCTGTGGATATATCTTAAGGAGAGGTACTCAGTCACAGTACCACAAGGTTCAAAATTCAGGCCTCTCAGCACAGTCTCCTGATCCTGAGAGAGTCTTCACTAATACTTGTAAGGATTGTGAACTCTTATAGTCACCTTCTGCTCTGGGACAGGTCTGTGCCAATGAGATCTGAAGACAAACATAGCTGATGGAGACTGGGAGTAGGTTGGAGCTGAGCTTTCCAGCATCCAGTAGGAGGGTATAAAATTAACTACTCCATTTGGGCAGATTAAAAACAAATCTTTCATGCATGAATTCTGCTTTTGCAAAAATGTCTGTTAGTTCTGATTGTTGGCACAAGTATTACCATAGTATCAGTCTAATCTCATATGACATATTTAAGGATTTGCAGCAGAAGGGTGGAGTTACCAGTGTAAATTTCTTGGCTGATTTATCTCTTGTGACAATTGTCCTGCTCTGCTTTATATCAGCTTTTCAGAACAAATCAGGGTTTTCGAGTATAAAGTAACATTTCTTTAGATTTTAATTAATATTTTTTTAAAGCAAAGCGAGTAGAAACAGAAGTAGAATCTCTAACAGAACCAGAGCACATGTAGCACATTTCCTTTGTAAATATCTCAATGTTAAGGCAACTGGGCAGTGACACTTTGCACACAAAGGGCCTGAGAAATGTAAAGGTACACAGGCAACAAAACGTTCAGATCTTCCCTACAACACTCCAGTCTTTTAATGCAAATGACTGTGTTCAATTAAGACTTACAAGAAAACATTATTTTCAGGCTCCAAGCTCTCAAGGCAAAGTGTGTATTTCCACGTCTTATGGAGGATCCTGCACTGTCCACAATGACGTTTTACTGATTAATAACAGCAAATAAACATCCAGTCATTGTAAGAAATATTGTCACTAGGAAATGTCAATTGCCTTCTGTCTTGTGATCCAATATGCCAAAAATCCAGTTCTGCTTTTAATGCTGTCCAGCATTTATTAGTAAAAGCCCACATAACCACACTGAACTGTCTGGTTTGCCAAAGACTCACACAAAGGCAATTGGCACAATTTTGGTATTTGATAATTGAATGTGAATAGCCTTGTTTCACTGAAACCAGCCCAGATGATTGCCAAAAGTTGTAAAAAATGTGATGGAAATAGCAGATAGTCAAATTTGACTATCTGATGTAGGAAATGGCTCCCAAATTTACTCATGGTTTTGATTCTGCTGAAGTAGCTGCTGAAGGTGACCTGTGGGACCAGTCCAGACTAGCAAGTATTGCGATCAATTAGTAGACTCCTATTAATTTGAATGTATTTTAGAAATTATAAAGTTGAGATACTACTGCCGTGCAGAATCTGGGCTTGAAAGGGGCACTGATTGCAACCACCTGAGAGCATTAAAAAACTAAACCTTTCTCAGCAAAATACTGACAGTTCTGTTATAACGAGTCCTCAAAGAACTTGCTTTTAAAGCCCGTCCTAAATGAAAGGGCGACTGGTGGCAGGTGCTGTGTCACACTGGAGTGTATCTGTCCTCACAGAGGTGTGGCTGTCACTTTCTGCCCTGTCCTGCGGCTCCCAGGTATCCCGTGCAAAGGCAGCTTGGCTGGGCTCAGCCTGAGCTGTGTGCTACAGACAGACGAGTCGGCACATTGGCCCGAGGTTACAGGAGCTGCCAGCTGGGGATGGTCCCGTGGAAAAAAGAGCCCCAGGAATGTGCCGGTGCCCAGGCCCGTTTCCCCGGCGGGCTCTGGAGGCGCTTTGCGGCCGGAGCGGTGCCGTGCCCTGCCCGGCCCTGAGGGGAGTGCCCCACACCAGCCCAGCCCGCCACAATTCCCCATCCTGCCCGCGCTGGGGGCAAACGCGCCAGCTCAGCTGTTGGAATGGCAGGAAAACACTTCCTGGTTGTTGTAACACTTTAATGAACTGCAGTGGGTCACCGACAGCCCGAGCCACGGGTTCCCCTCCTCGCTCGGGGCCATCCCGCGGCGCCGGCCCGACGGCAGCTTTGGCCGGGCCGTGAGGGGCCGGGAACCCACCACCGGAGACAGCGCGGGGCGGCCCTGCCCGAGCCCGGGGGGAGCCGGCCCGGGCCCCGGGAGCGCCCGGCCCCTCACGGCCCCGCTCCCGCCGTCGCCACGGGCAACGCGGCGCTTCCGCCGTAACCTGGAAGCGCTCGGTGTGGGCGCGGGGCGGGCCCGCCCCAGAGCGGCGGGAGGGCCGTGGGCGGGCGGTCCCGTGACGGCTCGGTGCGCACAGACGGTGGCCGGCAGGGCAGGGCCGGGCGCGGAGCGGTGCCGGGCGCGCCGCGGGAGGATGGCGGAGCCGCACGGTACGGGGCGGGCCGGGGGGGCTCGGCCGGGCGGCGGCTGACAGCGGGCCGGGCCGGGGGCGGCGGGAGGCCGCGGGCACAAAGGCGGGAGGGCCGGGGCGCAGGTGGGGGCGGCGGGGAGCCCGTGCCCGCCCCGGCGGGGCCGCTCTGCTCTGCTCTGCTGTGCTCTGCCCCGCCCGGTCCGCGGGGCCCGGCGCAGGTGGGGCGGGCAGGGCCGGGCCGGGGGCCGCCATCGCCCCCGCGGGGCTCGGCCTGGGGGCTGCCGGGCGATGGCAGCGACCGCCACAACAACAACAATAACAACGAAAAGAAAGGAGGAAGCTCCGTCTCACAGGCTCACCTCTGTCCCCCCCGGCGGCGCTCGGTGCCGGGAGCTGGCAGGGGGATGAAGCGGGCTGGCGGGTGTTGGTGGCAGGGCTGGGGCGGTGATTGCCGGCGTGCGGGGATGGCCACAGCCGCCTCTGCCCGTGTCACTGAGCGCGGCCCCCGCCCGCCCCTCCCCTCCCTCGCTCGGCTGAGCCTCCTTTCCTGTCTCACCCGACGTGTTCGGTGCGGCGGGGCTGCTGGAGACACAGCGGCAGAACCTCCTTTCAAAAGTCGTCGCCTTCCTGTCTAGCCAGGTGATTTTCCCGGTATTTAAAGCAGAGAGGTGTGACAGAGAAAAGCGGTGTGACAGCTTCCCGCGTGTATTTGTGGCTGCAGAAGGCGTCTTTGCCGAGTTGTTGGTGTCTTTCTCTAGGACATGCTTCAAGAGCTGTAGTAACCTTAGTGAGGTGAACGGCCGCTTTGACTAAAACTGCGGCTGGGCGTGAACTGCACAGCAATCCACCAGAACTGAAGTTTGCTGAAACTGTGTTGCTGCTTCACTTGTCCATCCTATTTAGGAGCAGGCGTGGACGTGGAATAAAAAGTCTCAGTGTGTGAGGAAACAATTGCAAAGTGCTGAAATAGTCCGGGTAATTTTTAAGTTGTGTTTTTGAGATGGGACTGTGGAAGCATTGAGTTCTGCACATGTGCAGACTTCTGAGGTAGAATATTCATGATCAAGGAGTTGTAATTGTGTGTACTGTCACTGCAGCAGTACTTGGTGGGTTTTTTTTTTTTTTTTTTTTTTTTTTTTTTTTTTTTTTTTTGACTACCAGAATAGAAATTAAGATTGTTTTGGTAATTACCTTCAGGGTCTTAATTTTCTGCTGTTTCTTGTTTGCGTGTTTGTATATATTGTTCTTTTTACCTTCTAAACTCTGTGGGTTTTTTTTTTTTTTTTTTTAATCACTAGTCGTTATGATATACTTCTATTTATAAAATCAAGGGCTTAAAGTAGGTGGTGGTCAAATTAAATCACACTTATTTACAGCCATATTTCAGGCATATGTTGTATGGTGATCTTGATATAAACCTAGTCTGGTTTTGGGAAAGATTTACAGTATCTTATGAATTTATTATTACACTACTGTGCATACATTTTAATTTTAGTAACATCCTTATCATCTTAATTCCCCTTGAATATTTTGGATTTAATTATTTTGTTTTTCTATGTAACTAGTCTTTGCTCTGGATGAGTAAAATGGGAGATTATTTTACTTATTTGAAGCTGCATTCCTTTAATTTTAGGCCGTTTGTCAGCCATCAGCATTTCTGTGCGTGTGGCAAGGCAAAGCATGTATATTAGGCAAAACTAATTTTATGTGTAACCTTGTAATACACAAAGATGATTCCAGACAAAGCTCTCCTTGTGTCCACAGCCTTCCTTTGGGGAATACTGAGTGATCCTCTAAGAGGATGCTGTCTTCTTCCACGTCCCTCTATCTTCTCTTTCTAGAAACAATCCCCAGAATGTTTTGTTTGTGGTGATGGCCAGGGAGGGTCGATGAACAGTTCTGGTAGCGAGTAGCTGCTGTTCTCGGTGTAGTTTTTCCTTTCCAGCCTGGTGTATCTGTGAGGCAGGAGGTGCTGGGAGGGGCGTTCCTTTGTTATGTTGACACTTAAATCGCACTGACGGGTGTATTCTCCTCCAGGAATTTTGTATGATTGAAGGGATTCCTTCGGACAAGGAATATTTTCTCCAGCTGTCTTCCTGTGCTGTTAGCCTCTGTGCAGAAATTAATTGCTCAGAGGATCACTGCTGTGCGTGTGCCTTGTAGGAAACCTTTGGATTGATTGTGACTTGGCTGTGGCTTTCTAGAAAAGCTGGAGCAGCGTGTGTGGCAGTCCTGGCTTGTCACCCTGCGAGCTGGCAGCTGCCGACCTGTGTCGAGCACCCGTGAAATAGGTGGATGTAGGTGCTTGCATGTGGGCACGGTGCTCATGCATTGTAATTGAATTGGGGCTGTCAAAGCATCTTCTGCGTGTTTGAAATAAGGATCACATCCTGCGATCCCTTCTTGACGAGGCTGAGGAAGCCCAGTAAACAACAAAGCTCTGTTTTGGGAGGGTTTAGTATTGTAGCAAGGAAATAAAATTGCCTTAAGAGACCTCAGTGGTTCCAAAATACCACTGTGGACAATTCGGGTGGGTGCTGGGAAGGAGCTGTGTCTCTCTAGGAGGAGAGTCTCCTTCATGTCTGAGGAAAGATGAAAACTTCTGTGTGCAGGAGGGGAAGGCAGCGTTGTCCCTTCCCAAGTCCACCAGAGGCCCTGGGATGGCTGTCCCTGATGCCCCCCTTGGCCCTGCTCTCCCCAGCACCTGGGTTTGGAGTGTCTGTGCTGTTCCTGGCTGCAGGAAAAGCTGGTGCCATGTCCTCACGTCCCGCCTGCCAGACCCTCCCGTTCAGCGTGGCCATTGGCATTTCCCACCCAGAATGCTTCGAGGCTCATTGCTTTTGATTTTATTTTTCAGTGGATGCTCTTTTAATTGAAGTGAGGTTTGCTTTCTGCTCGGTCGTGGTGATACCTTGTATTTATTTTTACCGCATGCAACTGTATCTCAGAGGAGATATTTCTACCTCTCTCTTTTTGGTGGGTTTGTTGTGTGTGAGAGGGCTGGGAAGGATGCAGTAGTGAAGATGAAAAAGCCAGTTACAACTGATTGTACTGATAAAAAGAACTCTGGTTTTCGTGGAAATTGTATTGGCTGACATAGTCTAGTCTGTTTGATACAGTGGTCTTGCTGTGTTACAAAATGGACCGGGATAAAATGTAACAGGTTGTTATAATAAGCAAGGTAATGTTTGCAGTATTAGCCATTAACCTTAATCTGCTTGTTTTTTGCTGCATTGCTTTGCCTTGACTCTGTTGCGAAATACACATCACGTATTATTATAAATCTGGGAATTCTCCAACATCAAATTTGGTTCAATAAAGGCATATCCCGGTCTCTGGATGAAAAGGGAATTTTAATTACTAAGATTTTTTTTCCACCATTAACGTCTAGGTAACGTATCTTTTGCATAGAAAATATGGACAGCTTATAACTTCTTTAAAAGAAGTAAATTTCTGCCGTGTGGTGGTTTTAGACTGGTTTAAGATTGTTGCAATTTAAGAAGTACTTTATCTGTAATGCTCTAGAAGAGAAATGAGAGAACAGAGCCCATCACATAATTGCAGACATACTGACTGGTGTGAGGATATAGTACGAGGCTGTGAATTGGTGTAGATAAATACTAGGACACATGGTTAAAGAACTTTTTAAAACAATCTGGCTTGCTTGTATACTTGGTTCTTTTAGTATTGTTTTACCATTAAGGTGCACGTGTTGGAAAAAAAATAAATACTTGAGTCTATTGGTTTGCTTTTTGCTTTCTCTACAGAAGTGTAGTCTCTTCTCAGAGTGGATGTGCATTAGATCCCGGTTTGCATGCTTACCTCCCTTTCTATCTCAACCAGTGCTGGAGAGCTTTATTTATTTATTTATTTATTTATTTATTGCCAGAGGCAAGCATGTACCCGTTTTTCATTATTATTTTTTATCCGAGTTGAAAGCTTGCTGCAGTGTTAGTGGTGTTGGGTTTTGCTGAGGGGAGCAGCCCTGGGGACTGAGCTGTGCTCCAGCCCAGGTGCTGCCTTGTGAGACACGAGGCTGGTGCTCGCATTAAATTGGTTGTAGCTTGCTCTCACCTTTGCTGTGCTAATCCTCTGCGCGCTTTTGTGCCCAAGGACGCTTCATATTCTAAGTATGACCAAGAGGTGCGGTGTGATCCAGCAGGCAGTATTTATTTCCATGGAGCCCTGTTGATCCGGTAGATATTGTATCCGGTTCAGTGGACCTGCCTACCCTGTGGTCGGAGGCTTTTTGTTATGCATGCATCCTAATTGTTCTTTCTCTCGGCATTGTGCGCAGACTGAAGGGGCTGTGCACCAATGCAAATAGCCTTTCTAATACCTTCCGCATTTGCATTATAATGGCTGCATAAATATTGCAGCACATCTCAATTCACTCACTGCTTTGACTGCTAGGCTTTAAAATAGCTTCTTTCTGTAGCACTGATCTTGTTCGTGGTTGGTATTGCTTTGGAGAGGGGTTCTGAAGTGCATCCTTATTAAATAGTGAGGCTTGTTTGTAATGAGGTGCAATTTTACCTTAGCCATGTTCTAGTCTCCCACTCCTTTCAGCCCACAGGTTGATACATGCACTTGGAGGCAAAAAAATTTCAAGCTTGAGCAGTTTTTCACCAACTATTTCTAAACTAACTATATTTGGGGTTGCAAAACATGTTTGCTTGAGATTTTCTTTTGCTTTAATTCCAGGAACCCTATGGATGTCTGTGAGAATATTTTTTACATAAGGAATGTGAAACATTGTGCCACCGTTGTTTTGGTGCTGAAACATTTGTTAACTTATCCAAAGTGTCGATACAGGGATGTGACTGAAAGCAAACACTGTTTTTGGGAACTGGTGGCAGATTGCCATCACCTATCTGTCAAAAGTTTGCTTTACAGAGTTGTTAAACAGAACAGTGATTAGTATCACGTACTTGAATCTTGGTGATTAATAGAGGCATAGAGACTTTTTAATATCATTGGAGAATGCCAGCTTTTCTTGTGGCTATAGACTTGTTGTTAATGTAATGTTTCAAATTTTGGGAAAGGTAGTACATGAAACTATTATTTATATTTTGGCCAGTCCATTTTAATCCTAGGGTTCACTCTGTCTTACCTGGTTTAGTGTATGAAAACTGCAGCAAGAAAGCTATGTTAGGGGTTTTTTTTATATATCTGATGTTAGTAGCTTGTCACTCTTCCACTTCTTTGCATGTATTAAAGCAGTATGAGTTATTCAGGTTAAGGACATGCAGAATGAGCTTGTTGTAAGAATTAAAATTACAAAAACTGTTTTCTGAAACAGCAAGTGGTAGTATTGCAGGAATCCTAAATTTACTTAGGGCTTCTGTATGATGATTGACTTACGTATGAAGTATTCTGCATAGTGCTGCAAACAACATATGTATTACTATGATACAGTACTTTTAACACTTATCCTGTCAAAAAATTGTGTCTATTAGAAGTCTAGAATAACTGTTTTTAGGGATGGGCATGAAGGTGCAAGGTTAAATAATGTTATGCGAAAGCATAAAAATAATCTTGAAACCCCAATACCTGTGAGCATTAAGCTGTAGTGTATCTATATTTTACATACAGATGCATATGGATTTTAATTATCTATTAGATATTACAGATAATATTGGTTTAGTACATCAAAAATATGGCAAAACCACTTCAGGATTTGCTGTTGTATTAGATCTGTGTTTTCAGTGTCTCCATCTTAAGTGGAATTAGTATTAAATCAAAAACTGAAGAGTTGTTTCATGACAGTTTGAATGGTCAGAACAATTAATTGGTCTGGCATGTTGTCTTGACTGGGAAGAAAAGTAAGTATATTTATGACTTTTATGAAGAAATACCTGACTGGCAGCCAAAACAACCGAGGCCTGATATTTGTTTGTAGCCGTGGTGCAGCAATGATCATGGAGAGTCAGACTTCTCTCTTTTCCTTTTCCTTTCTCTTGCCTGTGCCCCAGCCATTTAAATCTTGGCAAATAGGGTATTTTGCTTTCTCTTTGTTATGAGGCTTCTGTCCTGTGACTGCCAGTAGTGGTAATCTGTGTAATTGTTGCATGTGAACTGTCCAGTCTCCTATATAATAGGATTTCTGACTGTTGTGTATTTTTTTGATGCTGAAAGTTATAATCTGTTTTGTAATACACAGCATTAATTGTGGTTATTGAGAATTGTCCTGGGAGGAAATACTCACGTTGTGTCAAAATGCTTAGAGAGGAAAAAAAAAAATCTCCCTTTTACTGTTTCTTAACTGTTGCATAGATTTTTCTCTTTTAAACAAAAGAAAGCTATTCAGTGTGTCACAACTTAAAGCTTATATTGCACAGTAGTGAAGGTTGTAGTAAATCTGTAGATAATTAGCTAAAGCTCTGTGTACAGTGCAACTGCAGGTGCTGAGTAAAGTGCATTGTGCCATGGAAAGGTTTGGACTCTTAGCTTCAGTCTTATTTTTTTGTTTGTGTTAGACCTAATCTAACATCTTTCCATCCTCATTAAAGAAGAACTGCCTTGTAATCTCTCTCAATGCTTCTCTCCCAGCTTAACACCCCCCCAAGCAACCTGCAGCTGTCCAAGGAAAAGAAATAATTGAATGACCATTATTCTCTTCGTTAGATGAGAAGTTGTGTTTCTGAAATTGTGGTGTTAGAGTTTTGTGCTCTGTTACATTCCCCTTCCCCCTCCGCTGCAGAAAAGCAGAACTGTGCATTTCTTTTAATTCCAAGGGATAACTGCACAGCCAGGAGTCTTTTGCAGATTGCTACAAATACCAACTCTTGTTTAGAAGCCTGTAGTTACACGGAGTCACCGTGTGTAGCAGAGAGAAAATGACTTCACTAGCAAACTGTGTATCTCCTGGAGGCATCAGGTGGCTTAATATGTAAACAAAAGGCCACTGCAGTGAAAAATAGATCTTTGTAAAAAGAAATAGTGCAAAAAAGTGATGTCCTAAACAAGGAAGTGAAGGGCTAACAGAGAATTCATCTCTGTAGTCCTGCAAAATGCTGATCATAGCAGAATATGAAGATTTACCATGAAAACCCATTTTGCTCTTGCTTCTGATGTAGCACTTAGAGTACATGACTTTCAAAAATGGTTCATGTAGAGAAATGATTGTACAATTAAAGGGTCTAAAGCCAAGAATATATAATATGCATAATATAGACTGATTTACACAAGTTTCTTATTGAAGGGATGTATGGGTTAAATGAAGCCTCAGCTCAGATGTTCTTGTTAATATGTTAAATCTATGACAATTACTTTTCTGGTAGTTCTTCAAATTTAATGGGTATTGTTCAGCACTTACAAAATCAAAAATATTGCTTATTAAAGAGAATTTTATAATACTGGCAGTTGCATAAGCTTTATTGAATTTAAAATTCTAGATTTCATGAAAAGAGAAATTTATATTAGTAAATAGCACAAATGAATACCTGGAAGCTTGTTTTTGTGCAGCAGGCTTTGTTTTGGTATGTCTGTCCAGGTCTTTTGAACTCTCTGACAGTGTGTAGATGATTCTAGATTTCAGGTAATCATATTTGTTTTTCATGGTGGGCTACATATTTGCTTTTTGGAATACTCAAAAAAAATTGTTTGGCAGCTTGCTTTATAGCATATTATGTGTGGCAGGCCCAGCTAGGAGAGAACAATTTAAGTATGATACCTGTGAGTTTAATTCAGAATTTAAATATAACAAGATGGATTTTTCCCACCGAGATTTCATCTATAAATTTATTTTCTGTGTTTTAGGTAATCATTAGGGCCGTTTTTACAATAGTAATTTCTCTTTTCCCCATAAGAAATCTTCAGATAAGCATTGGCAGTTGTTTCTTGCATTTAGACTGCATCCTGTCTTGTCTTTTAAAAGTTACCTCTTTGCAGTGCAGCTCTTTGGAGAAGCCCTAAGTCATACCCAGATATCAAGGTTTCATTTACATGCTCTCACTGTAGTATCATGTTTTCTTCTTCTAAACCGAGATGCTGTTTATTGAACCAATTAGCTGCTGGGTGCAAGCCAGAACTTTCTCCTGAAATCAGAATTAATGAATAAACAAATTCCACTGGAAGGATTCCTGTTCTCACCAGGCAGTGGCAGTTAACGCATGACAAGGACGCGGTTTGTGCCCTGTCGCCTCGGTGCCTCTGTGTGTCTGGGTCTGTCCTCGGCCCTGCCAAAATCCGTGGGGTAAACTTCTGAGTATAGATCACAACCATCGCATCACATACTTGATGGTATGTCTGTCTTGGGCTGTTTTTGAAACCATTCCAGCTCTTCTGTAGTCAGCAGATGGGATGCATACGCCTTCATTAACAAGCAGTTAACTCCGCTGGTAGGACTGAATTTTCATCACGCTCCGGGTCTCTGACTTGGCTCTTTCTGCATTCCAGCTCCCACTGTTTGTTCTGCTGTCTCTAAGAAGAAATCGACAGGAGTGTTACATGCTCCTGCCCTCCTGTGGTAACGAAAACCCAAATGTTTTTCTCAAAATCAGGTTGTGTAAAAATAAAAGAGAGAGAGAGAGGAGGGCAAGGAACTAGTTTTTCTCTTCTGGAGCAGCTGCTCACATCTCAAGATGTGCGTTTGCCTTTGGTGAAGTGTTCTGCTTCAGAAGCCCTGAGAAAATCAGTTATTTCTGAATTTGCTGTTGCAGTATCAAAAAAACCTTGTAGCCTTTTATAGTCTTGAATAAACTTTCTTGTTTTTGTATGTGATGTGCTCTTTTTTCCCTTTTGCATTAGAGAAATTAAGGCACAAATTACAGAGGAGGTTTTTACCAGCAGCAGTGACAGTGGGACAGCTCTGCCTTCCCTCCTGTGAGCCAGTGGGAGCTGAAACCCAGTCCTAGGATGTAGCTTGGAGACACCAAGCTCACTGTGGTTGAGGGACAGAGGTGGATCCCAGTCCCAAACTCCTCACTCCTCCCAGCCAAGTGGAAGGTGAAGCAAGGCAAATGGGCACAAAACCATGGCTGCAGTGAGATCTTTGTTGGCTGTGTGAGAGTACCGTGTTGCATCTTTGAATGTACAGTGTGGTAACAAGTAGTCATCTGACCTGAAAGGATCCTGAAATGGTTGTAGTCTGTATGTGACCTCATTTTTCTTAATGATCCTCTGTATTAATAATACTAAAAGAAAGGCGCTCTCATCTTAACTTCAAAGCTCATGGTGTATATAAACTATGGACATACACCCTCAGTCTTGGTAGGCAAATCTTTGTGTTGTTCTCAACCTGTAAAGTCTTGGAATGAGAAATCTGTGTTTGTCGCAGCTTTCAGTCTTGTGATTTTTCAGTGTCTACTGAAACTGGTTTGTTTTGTATTTTCCACTTAAACCTGCTTTATGTTAGCAGTGAGACTTTCACAGTTTGCATGTGTTAGTTCTTTGGGCCACCTTGCTGTCTGTCTTTCAGAAGCATTTAATATAAGCTGATCAGTTGTATACCATGGTGATCAAAGTATGCTTGAGAGCTGATTCTACTGATTTTCTCATTGCTTTGGACTTCTCAAATGTGATTTTTGCTCCCTCTTCATCTTTGAAGCTACATAATTAATAGTTGAAGTACCTTCCAACAAAAAGAAATGGTCCAGAACAAATTTTTTTAATCTTGGCTGTAAATGCCTTATTTTGTGACACAGAAACAAGTTGATGCAAGGCAAAAGTGTGTACAGAGCATAAAAGCAACTCATTGCTACTGCTTGTCTGTATTCCCTTATCCTCAGGTAACATGAGGTATCCTGCCTTCATTCATCTTAATGCCCACGTTCAGGTATGTGTGTGTGCCTGAGCTTTTTCCAAGTAACTGCCATGCTTCCATCATTGAATTACTCTTTATGCAAGTCTAGAGGTACAAAGTTTTCTAATAAAAATAGAAGAGGGGGAGAGAGCATGGAAGGTTTGTACGTGAGTGCCACTTTCGGGTTGCTTTATCTAAATAGAAATTAATAATGATTTGAACTTTCTCATGCACTTTTCCAGTGATAGAACAATGACTTGTATGGCATGTGAGAAAAAAAGCAAAAAGTTCTGCTGGGGTTGTAGGTGCCTGTAAAAGCTCATGGGCTGAATTTCAAGTTGTCTAGGTGCACAATGTAAAATTACTCCTGAGACTCTAAATCCTTTCCAAGAGTAAGTTTTCTTTCCTTTCTAAGCAACTTTATCAAGTAGTGGAGAGTGAGATGGGCAACAGCTCTGGATATATCTTAGTTATGATCTTCATGTAAATTCAGTAAATGAGGCTTGGAACTAAGGAACTAATTAACAAGTTTTCTTTTGTGGGGTTCCACTTCGATGTATCTTCCATAAGAACTTCAGATGTGTGTATATATTCATCTACCACAAATGTGGTGCTCTTCAGTTACCAGAAGTAAATGGGCAGAACATGGTTAATAGAATAGAATTAATTATGCTGAAAATATTTTTTTCACCAGTTTTTGATCACTTTTCAGGTAGTTACTTTGTTGGAAACCCTGGTCAAAATAAAGTTTTTATTGATGTATTATAGAGATGATTAGTCCAGAATCACAGCATTTAGGATCCATTTGGATTCTCATTTTCCTTGCCGCCAAAACTCTTAATTAGCAGCTAGTGAGCACTGTAAGTTATCTTGTCAGTCAGATGGGGGAGGCTGTTTGTATGACTTTTTTCTGACCTCCTGTGATCACTTTTCATCTGAGGCTACTCTTTGGTTTTGATTATTGGTATTGTTATTAACGTGCAGCTTTTACCACTGCCTAGTGCTTGCAGCCAAATGTAAATAAAATATGTGATCACAGAACAGAGTAATTAGCCAGTGCAAGGAAGTGGTTCTTTTAGGTCAAGCTTTTCATTTGCCTTTAAGGGTCACTTTTCAGTATGAGGTATGCTGACATAGTTGTTATTATACCATTTATATATATATATTTATATATATATATATACATATACATATAAAGGTGGGAGAATTACTTTGCACTTTGTGAAGTTTATCAAACTCACTTACGGATCAGTCCCAACTTTCTATTTGGGTACTTCTGGTGGCAGCTAGTGGTGCTTGAATTAAGTAATGTGGCTTTTATGCAAACCTCTTAATATTTAAAATAGTATCTAGAAATAATAAATAGCAAAATGAGAGCTCCTGATGATAATGGCTAAAGGATGGAGGACATAGACAATTTTCTAGCAAATTCCTGCAGTTGTGTGTGTTTATAAATATGAGAAGAACTGGACCCGTAGAAGCATCCCTTGAAGATACCATGCTCTTCTGGAGAGAGATGAAGAGCTCCCAAATCAAAGTAATAATTTATTGATAAATGCTAAGAGTAGGAACAAGATGGTGCTATGTAAGATCATGCTGTAATGCAGCCCACAGTGATGAGTCTGAGTGTTGGCAGGGATCATCTGGTCTGGCTTTAGTGGTAGTGTTATTTGCTCTGTAAAATCAGCTAAAAGTTGCTTGTGAGAAAAATGAGCAGTGAAATAGTATCATCTGCACTGATCTGACATGAGAAATTTAGGAGTTAGAGGACAACATACAGTGTGTCAAAAACAGAGGCTGTGATTAAAACCTTTTTTTCTCAGTCATGTTTACAACTGGCCCCACAAGCATGGATCAAATTTAGCCTTAAAGAGCAAGAGTAATTTAAAATTAGAATTTCCATCTTTGCATCATGTCTGAATTTGATCCCCATAGGATGCTGATCTAATATAAAGTGATTTTATGTATATATTCGTTTTTTAAAAATTGATAATTCATGTTTATAGCATTTAAGTATGCTTTAATACTAAGCCAGTACTGACAGTTGTCAGACTAGTTATGCTACTCTGTAAGAATTACAGAAGCTTTTGGTTTGGTAGGAGTTTGTGCAGTACACACAGTGATATTCAGCTTTTCAGATTGCAACTTCTCCACCTCCTGTTTGAAGAATTATTGTCAGAGAATGTAAGAAGGGGAGGAAGGAGGAATTGTAGGGGAGAGAAGCTGCCCCTGTTTGCACAACCTTATGTCCAAGAACCACAGGAGCTGGGGGCTGATGGAGAGGAGGTTTCCTCAGACATGTGCTGATCCTTTAGCCCCCAGATAGGAATAAAAGACTGGATGTAACTGGACTGTTTCTTGCCTTGCAGCAAAGGAAGGGATGGAGCAAGGCTTGTGATAGGATGGAGGAATAGCTCTGGCATGTTGTGCCTTGCTGAGAGGGTGGCACTTGGCTGTGCCCTGTTGCAAGGATTGCAGCAGTTCAGGTCCTGCTCCACACATCCTACTTTGCCAGTTCTGATGTCCTGCCTGTGTGCCTGCTACTGCTCTTTAGTTATTCCTTTTGTCAGAGTTCCTTGCAGCCTGTACTGCTGTCTCAGTTCAGGTACGTGCTGCTGGGTTTCATCTCTCTTTTATCCATAGTGATGTTTACTTTCTTTTTCTCATCCTTTATGTTTTCCATGGAAGTGTCATTCCTGTGGGTTTTTTTTTTCTTCCTTCCTCACTATTTTGAGAATGGTTGAGTAAAAAAGGAACAAGCAGGTAGCAAGTATTAGTTAAAATTAGTTAATCAGCTTCTTTGTTGAACTGATTTTTATTTGTTTTTAGAGTTTCAGGTACAGTGTTTCTGTTTCTTCTTATTCTTTCCATTCAGGAGCTCTGTTCTCACATCCACAGATATTTTCCCAGTATTCTCATACTGTTCATATATATATATATATATATATATATATATATATATATATCCCTCATTTTGAACATATTGTTCTGGAGCATATTGTCATACTAAAATTTGTTCAGTCCTTCAAGTCAATTTGTGATGCTGTATATTTTTTCTGAGTGCTGTCTGCATATGTCTAATACTTTTTGGAATACACTTGGTTTGAAAAGGACTCACTGTCTTTTAATCTGAGTTGATTCAACCTGTGCAACTCACGTGAATGTCACTTAGGTGGTTGAAACAGCCCTCTCCTGCTCTGTGCATTAGTGCAAAAATTACTGCTCCATCACTTTGTTGAGCCATTTGTTGGAGGTTGGGTCAGGGTCACTCTGCAAGGAGCTGAGGGCATCCTCACCTCTGTGCAGGTCAGAGAGGAGCAGATGTGGGAAATCCCTGTGCAGGGAGTCACCTGTTCTCAGCTTGCAAAGTTCAGTGCAATCCTCTGGTCCATTTATTCAATGGGAACAGATTCTGCAAGGCACAAATGTCTGGAGACCAGCAGGCCTGGTGAGAGACTTGCACCTGAGCTGCTGTAAAGGTTGCATTTTAAATGTTCACAAACAGACAGTTTCTTGCTGAATTATGTAGACATTTATGACATCTGTTTTCTGCCTGAAACAAAGGACAGTAAGGTGTAAAAATGTCACTCAGTATAAATAGGCATATTTTGATATTAATTTTGTTAGGATAGCAATATGAACTTTAGTGTAGCTCTAAGCTAGCCTGCTTATTCATCAGTTTTTTTCAGATTTCCATATCTTACTTCATTTTTTTGAAAGTGGTGAGGTAAAAGGTATCATTGCAATATTTATACAATGTTGTTTTATTCAGATTGCATCTAAATTTTTTCCATGTCATTTATCAGGTTAGAACTGCTGCTACTTTCTACTTTTGCAATGCAAGCCTTTCAAGTGTGCTAACAGTCTATCATTGAGCTGATTTTTGACAAGAAGAAATCATGTTTTTCACTGTTTCTAGGAAAAATATAATTGAAGACCTTTTGGTTTTTTTTTTTTGTTTTTTTTTTTTTAAGAAAAGAAAAGGATGCCTCATCTGAACAGATTTTGAAGAATCTACTTGGAAGGGATCATAGTGGTTTTCTTTTTACTTTTTTTTCTTTTGAAGGAAAACATCTTGCTCCTGTGAAGGGACCCAATTTATCATGTGTTTTCCAGAATTGTTAGTATATGTGAAATAATCTCTTAATCAGGCTCAAAGTTACAAGCAGAACAGTATTCAGTGCTGGGGCTGAGGATGCTGAGGATGTTTTGTGCGTCAGGCTCTGTGATGGTGGGGGGGAGCATGAAGAGTATTCATGGTAGGTCTGGACATTTCGTGGTTCTTCACAGGAAGGTGAGTAGAGATTTCTTCTCATCCTTATCTGTTTCACTTTTATCTGCTATCCTGGGAAAGAACTCTCTGGGATCCTCTTGGGAATCTGTCAGAATGTGGATGAACTTGCAATAAATTCAAATGCTGTAATTTTTGGGTTTTTTGTAATGCTAATGCATTCAATGTTGAGTGGGGAAGAAAACATGTAAAAAGCTAAATAAAAACGTTCTTAAGAAGTTATGAAAATTAATTTTTCAATATAAAGCAATCAGAATTAGGGAGGTGTGAATGAGATGCCTTCCAGTGGTGAAGGTGACCATACCTGTCAGTTTAATACCTCTCCAATCACTACATACTTTTGCCATCTCCAAGACCTCTCCACGCAGTGTGTAGGAGCAGGAATGGTGCCTGTTGACTGATTATTTTATCAGTATTTTTATGTCTGTGATACTCTCTTATGTGGAATTTCTTATCAGCTGCCTCTTGCCCATCCCCTGTGCCTTCCAGCCTCCCATCCTTGTTCTTGCTCCAGCTCCTGCTTGTTTCCCGGCTTGCCTGTGCTCCAGGCAGGAGCTTTTTCCTCTGTGTGGCTGTTGTGACCCAGAGGAAGGTGGGAAGGACAGTAGGAGGGTGTCTCAGCTGAAAGGAGTGGCCTGTTTGGCCCCTCTGGGTCTGCCTTGCTCTGTGGGAATGCCTTGTATCAGAAGCTCTTGGTGTTGAGGAGATGAAGCAGGCTCAGGCTGTATGAAATACTAAGAGCTTTGTGGCCACAGGAACTCCTTGTAGCTTTCTTATTAGACTTTGAGTGGCCAGGAGTGAATATCTGGTGAAATTCACTGTGGCACCAGATATTAAAATAGATTTGAAGTCCCTAATCTAAACTAAAAATGCCATAGTTACGAAATTGGTGTTAAGATTACCTTCAACTTGAACAAAGCAATGTGCTTTTACCAGCTGTTATTCTTGCAAACAGCTGAACCAAGTAAATTATTTTACCTTTTCCCTCTATTTTCATGCTCCCTCAAGGCCCCTCTCTCCAACCCCAAAACAATCCGAAAAACCCTGAGGGCTGACAGGCAGATGCTGGTGAATGTCAGCTTGAAGGAGTGAAGTCTTACACAGATCAATGTGATTGAAGAGGCCTTTGTCACAGAGCACTGGCTGTATACAGGGCTGCCCGAATACCTATGGAATGCATCTGTTTGTTTCAATAATACTTCGCTGCTTTATGTCGTTGTGTTTAATTCTGTTTTGCTCAATGGGGGAAAGCAGTTGAAAGCTTTGAAAGAGGCTTGGGAGCAATTTTGTTCTTCATCACCTCCTCAGGGTGTATAATGAGCCTACATTGCCGTGGTGCCGTTAATTTGCAAAGTTCCCCGAGGTATTTCTGAGTTCCTTTGGCTTCTCCAGCTGTGGCTGAGCATCGTTTGGAGCAGTGGTGCAAGAGCATGGAATCTACTGGAATGTGATGGCCACTGGAATGTGGTAATCTGCTTAACCATGTGCAGTAATGCAGCATAAGAGGGTGAGGACAGGGAGGGGATAATGCAAAATCCAGTTGTAACTGAGTGGGCAGAGTGCAGTTAACCTCAAAAATGTAGCAGTTAAAAATGAGGCTCCAGCTGGAGTGGGTGCACGTAATACAGGAAAAATACCATTTCTCTTTGACAGTTTCTAGTTCTTGCATCTGAGTATTTGGATGACAGAAGTGGTCAATCACATTGTGTTTAGGCAAATGATTGCTGGATAAAAGAGGTGAGAGTATTTGAACTTAAATCTAGTTACCTGAAACACAGCAATTTCTTTGTCCTCATTTTATATATATATATATGCATATATATATATGTATGTATGTATAAATCTGGTCTGAATCAGTTTGCTTTCACCAGGGAAGATGCATTTATCTGAAAGAATCGGATTACAAAACCAAACAAAAAAAAACTTACTGGAAAGAACTTTGCTTAAGCAGTAATGGGGGAAGATGTGTAGATCTTTTTGAGTTTTCATCCAGAATTGTCTACATTTGTTTTTGGTTACCTGTAATATTTAAATATATAATGTGAACTTTCGGAAAAATGTACTGTCGTACAGAAACAACTAGCTGATCATTGTGCAATTTTCAAATAAATTTTATTTAATTTAGTTGTAATGAAGCAGAAATGTACACTTAGAACAAATTTGATGCTGATTGTGCTTGTTATCTTTTCTCTGGGAAGAATGCTGATCTGTTCAAGGAGCTAGTTGTTTTCTAAGAACTAGTCAGATTCAAAATATGTTAATGATTTGAAAGGTGAGGAGATGTGTAATTGGAAACATGTGGGTAAAGTCCATGTCTGGACTTTGACAGACACTTCTATATCTTCCAAACTGACAATGTTAGTTGAAAAGTAAATGTTACTTCAGATTTCCTTTTCAATGCATTAGTAATATTTAAACTAGGTGTTCAATAAAACAAATATGTCCAGGCTTGTGTTGTCTTAGTTGAAGATCAAGAACTGCAAATAATTTTAGCTAGAAACAATAAAAAAATGAAGAGAGGCCAGATATTGTTCAGTGCTGAGCTGCAATAATATAGTTATTGTGGCTTTGTCTGCTAGAACATAGAAGGTAAAGAACTATCACTCCTTTTCATGTACAGAATTCTGTTAAAAACACATTTTAAGTTGTTTTTTAGATAGGGTTTTGTTTGGGTTTTTTTTAGCATTGTGTTCCTCTGCAAAAGGATCCAGTGACTTACAGTCACTAAATATAGTCAGAAAATTTGAGGGACTGAGAATCATCCAGCACTGAATTTTGTGAAATCATAATAATTATTACAGAAAAGCATGTTGAAGAAGGTGAACAAACTTACTGTGTCAAATTCAGAGATAAATAAATGGAGAACTGCTACAATGAACAAGATTTTTGGCAGATAATTCTGTGTTGCTTTTATGGGCCAGGGTGGGATGCTACCCTAGATAATAATTGAGCAATTTTTTGTTTAGCTGTGATGGGGTTTTGTGTGTGCTTTGTCCCAATTGTTCTGTAGAATCAACATAACTTAATTTGTTGATAATATAGATGATTAGTGGATAATATGTTAGTCTGCTGTTGCTTTGTGTGTTTGCTTTCACTTGCTCGTTATTCGTGTTTAGTCTCCTTTTTAGTAGGTTTTGTTTTGATAAGTTGTTTTTATTGCTCAGAGGAAAAGAATGAACAAAAAATACTTGATGCTAGTTTGTATCATCACCTTTGGTGGGACCAGTGCCATTTTCTGTCAAATTTGTAACGAAACAGTGCCTGGCAGGTTGCTTCCTTTGTTTATAGGAGCTCTTGAGGGATCTGAATAGTTGTGTCTGGGCGCTGTGTAGTGGTAATAGTGAAAGGTTCTTCTATATTGGAAGTTAAATTTTGGCTACAGGTGAGTGATCTTTATTCAAAGGAGGGTATGGGGTGTGTTGGGAGTACTTGCTCTTGCAGAGGGTTTTATGCCACTATAGACAGAGGAGTTGTATGGTCACAGAAACAAGAACTAGGTTTTCCTAGACTAATATATCCATTTAGAAGGACCCTTTTAAGAGATATTAGAATCTGCACTAAATCCTGGAAATTGGTTTCATCTAGAAAGTTAGGATTTTCAAATTTCATATGTTATGCAGGATTACACAGCCTGCTGATACAGCGAGTTGCCATGGAAATGGAGACAAGCAGCTCAAAAGGTACATGCTGGGGGGCCACACATGCAGAAAGTACCTTTTTACATATTAAAATTAGCTGCTGCACCGAGCTAGCAGAATTCTTTGCTCTTGGAGTCTATTTCTACAAAAACATGTAGTGGTATTTTATACTTGGCCAAAAAACTAGTGAGTTTTTGTTCCTGCAAAGAAAAAGAAAGAGTACTTCGTAAAAATAATGTTGGAGCACACAGAGTGAATCACAGTATGTATATTTTTGTACTTGCTAGGTGAGTTCAAAGGCAGGGCACAAAAGATTATTTCTGCTCCTAGGACCTTAAGGCATAGGTGACTTTCTGTCTGCAGGTGTAGAGCCTTTCTGTCCAGACTGCTCTGGACTTTGATATGTGACGTGGCACTTAGTGCAGGGAGGTACTTCCAGAGAGCAGCAAAGCTGGTGACCAGGGAGTGAAAAGATGAATTGCAAAGCTTCAAACCCAGCAGCGATGTCCATGTGTCTGCCCATTTGCCCTGGAAGGGCATGGTTGTGTCAGAAGCTGGGATGGATGTCCTGGGAGATCTGCCTGGTTCTGCAAGCACACAATGATCAACCTTCAAAATCTTCAGAAACTCATTTGCTAATTTATAGTGACTCCAGGTGTAATTGCACAAAGGCTTGTAATTAGGTGCCTATAGTTACAGATGTGCCTGCAGATTTAAGACACCACAGGTGAAGCATTAGGAAGCCTTTAGAGATAATCTAAATGGAGTTGTTGCCCCCTTGGCCTGACGTTTGTTCGGTTATTCCCTCGACCCCTGGGTTTTGCTCCAATACGAGGCTGGGTTATGCTGATTGTGCTGTTTGGCAGCCGTGGGAGCAGCAAACAGCCAGGATGGTCTTGGCTGCAGTCCTGTGGCTGATGAAGATGTTTGAAAGGGCTTGGAGGGCTGTCAGGGCCCAGGCCTCCTCCTTGCCCAGCTCTGCAGGCTCGGGCTGTGCCTGCAGTGAACAAGCTGCTCCCTCAGCGTGAGAAGGGATTAGGGTGCCACATCCTGGGGTGTTGAAATCAGGCTAAATTGATAGTCTGTGGACAACCATCTGCTGGCCATCCACTTACAGGACTGAGATGAGTTTAATGGTTAGCCTTCTCCATTGAACAAGCCAACCAGGGTGGCTGGCACAACGACCCATGGCAGTATTGCCTTGCTGCCGTTGAGTAGTCATTCAGCAGCCATTCCTGTACTCTGGAATAACAGGTTTATTCCCAAAGAAGAGAAGCTGTCTAGCTGGCATATTTCAGGAGCACTGCCTTGTTGAGATAGATGGGGCAGTTTTTGATCTCTGGTGGAGTGATGGCTGGTTGTTCCCTTGCTGTCTCCATACTTCTGGGTGAGGTTTTGTGTTTAGAGGAGCTCTGCAACCTCTGGTGACTGATTCAGCAGTTTGCTCCCAGCTGGTCCATGGTGGCTGCAGTGGCAGGAGCCAAAATGTACTTATGCAGATGAAAACTCTGTAGGTCAGATGTTTGAAGCTAGCAAATTGTAGGAGAAAATGTGCTTTGTTTGCAAGTGACTCGTTGGCTTAAGCTATTTGGTTTTCCAAATGAAAGTAGTGACTGGTGGTTGGGGTTTTTTTGGGCTGGCTTTTTTTTTTTTTTTTTTGCGCATATGTGGTATTGAGAATGGAAATTCATTGTAGCCACTTGGGCTAAGCTTTAAATTTCATCCATTGCTTATTGATGTGTTCATCTTTGTGGTGTACTGGAATATGAAATGTTTTTGATGTATCCCATGCTGCTCTAATTAAAAGGTAAACATTTTTTAAAAGGTAGTTTGGTTTTTTTTAGTGTATGTTTGTTTGTGAAGAGGTGTTGCTGCAATTACCAGATAGCATTTGAACTCTCTGCCTTGTTGTTAGGAATCACTTAGGGCTGACTAATCAGAAATACCTAGATCGGAATTGCAATCTCAAAACATTTTATTTATTATTGTGTAGTAGAATAGTTGTCTGCTTACTCCAGAGTCTTAGGTATGAGCTGATTCCTTATTTCTTCGACATGTTTAATATTCAGAATGGTCCTCTGCTGTTATTTAGGTTGAAAAGCCCTAGCCATGGTGTGGGTTAAGTTTAGTACAAACACAGAGTGAAGAGAAAAATCATTCCTATAGTGATAAAAAGTTCCACATGTAGTAAAAAAAAAAAATTCCTTTCCAAATGCAGGCCTGTATGTCTCTTGCTACATTACGGAAGTAAAATTCTGTTACAGTTGAGTGTAATGTGTTACACTTGAGTGAAAACGATGCCTTAGATATTACATGCTTAGAATATCAGAAATGTTTACGGTTTGAAGTGCCTGGTTTGGCTACAGAAACACAGAAGAGGAGCCAGTAAGGGTTTAGGTGGTGCTGTAAAGTGACCATTCTGTACGATGACGTGCCACGATGATTTTCCTTTGGCAGAGAAGACTGCTGTTGGTTAACCTCGTCACTTGAGAGGAAAATGTTTCAGCTGTGGGAGAGTCTTTTATTTCATTTAATGATTTCTTCTTCAAACCATCTCTGTGAACTCACAGGAAACTTTTATATAATTGCAAGTCACAAGACACTTGAACACATCCTCTGGGAAGTGGGGGACTGCTGAGAGTAATTCATGCGGTGAACAGCCTGTTCTGGGGGGTCCCACCGCTTTGCAGTAGGGGGTAGGAGACAGTTAAGGCTTTTACAGCCTTACTTGAATATTAGTTGGCTGAAATCTTTTATCTCAAGCCTCATATTGTGTGAGATAGTGACCAGGAAACATTGGTATTTGTATTGCCAAATTGCAGTGATTAGTGTAGTGTTATTCCTAGAACTGCAAAATGTTCCTGCATTACCACACTTTTAATAAAGCATTTATTGCATAAATGTTTTAGGTTGTATTACTCAGAAAACCTGAAATCTCTTTTAAATTACTTGTACATATTAAAAAAAATTAAAATATTAAAATATACAAGGTAAATGTGTTCCTCTTTTCCAGACAGTAAGGAAGGTGATACAGTTCAGGCTGAAGTTGCTTCTGTTTCTGAAGTTTCATCAGTTACAGATGACAGAAAAAACTAAATACATCTGGTTTATGTTCACCAGGCTTCAGGAGGAGTGAATCAAAACTCTGAAGTTGGTTATTTATAGCTATTTACAAATATGTCATTTAAAAAAAAAAAAAAATATTGGGAACAGGGAAGAGATTATTTTTCTTAACGTCTCTAAAAGTTTTCCTTCCCCTCACATACTGTGCCAAGCAAGAGTCTTATTAAATTTTCCAAGTTCTCTGAGACATAATAGTTAAATGTTTTTATGTCAATTAATATTGACAGGAAGTCAGTTTGAACAGCATTGGAAAATGGAAGTAGTTGGCAGAACTAGCTAATTTCACTGAATTTCCTTCTGCTAAAAATATCTCTAAAAGAAGCTCTCCTTTTGAGATACAATGAATGCTTGTTTGACTGTACTTTAGAATTGATGGTGACTCTTGTCCTTTAACCAAAAGGGCTTAAAAAATATGCATAACCTTTTCAAACATATTTAACTTTCTCTGTAATATATGTAATTATACTTATGCCCACCAAAAGTTTACGTATATGTTTAACTTGATGTAGCTGAGTAACCCCATCAACTTGAATGATCTGCAGTAGAGCAACTTACATGAAGTTGAGCATTTAATTTCTTTCTAGGTACAATTAAAGTTATTGCTAACAAAGGCAGTGAAATGCGTGCAGATTATTTGGAGCACTTGCACTGCCGAGCTGCTTTCAGCAGCACTAATCTCCAGCAGTCTTTCCTTTCTGAGGCTCTTTCTAAACCTCCTCCAGCTGCTGTGCACATAAGAAATGAAACAAATCTCTTGGTGGGTCCTAAATTTGATTAAATTGAAAGCTCAAGAGAGCAGCAGCTTTTTGAGTATTTCGCACTTTGGGGACTCAGTGAGGAGCAGTAGCTGTTCTGGCACTGCTACAGGTCTCTTTTCTGTGCATTATCAGAATTCAGAAACTGTGTTAGTTCTTGATTCCTTTGTGTTACTGTTTCATAATGAAAACATGTTGTCAAGCCTTTCGGGCTCCCACCCTTTAGCATTGGGAGTCATTACGTTTCCTATTACTGGCGTTTTACGAGCGTGTAGATTATACATTGCTGAGAAGAAGTTTTAAATATAATCTGGTGAGGTTAGTAATCTTGAGGAGAGGTCAAATTAATGGATGGTGTAAAAGCCGTATGGAAATCTTAAGGATACAGTACAGAACTGGCTTGTGCTGTTTTAGAAAACTTAACAGTGCAGAACATTTCCATGTTAAAAACTGTTTTTGCTTGCTGCTGCTAGCATTCAGCCATGGTCCATTACAACAGAGTTGTCCAGAACACAAGAACTGGAGGCAATTTTGGGCTTTTTTTGGGGTAGAGGATAGGGTTTATTTGGGGTGGTTTTTTTGCTATTACAGTGTTTGTAGCACACTTGGTGATGCTGCAGCAGTAATGAATCAGGGTGAAGGACTGGAAGGCACCTCCTGAGGCAGGTTCTCTTTTGAGCGTTGTTACTAAACATCTGGATTTGCAGCTGAAGGTAAAGTGCCTTGTCCTTCTGATAATTTCTAAATAGATTTTCTTTACCTATTAAAAAAAAATATGAATGAATACATATATAGAGCAAAGTGTGCAGCTTTGTGTTCTCCGTGTACATTTTTGTATTTGAAGGTAAGCATACACAGCATGACCACAGTTAAAAATGGTTACTTGAGCTCTGCTAAAAAATGTTTGTGTTTATAGTACTTGCTGGTGGCTTAAGTATACAAATTATTATTTAGTTGATTTTGATTACAAGCCTTATGAACTTGTGCAGACGTTGGAATGCCAGGACAGTGATACAGCTCCTGTGAGGTTTTAAGAGTATTTAAACAAGGTGACTGGGAAACAAGGGACGTTTCTTCAGCAGTGGATACTGCATATGGAAGCTAAAATGTGGACTAATATGGAGACATGAAAATATTGTTGTCATCGATTGTTTCCTTTTCTTCCACAAAGATACATTGAAAAACCTTTCCACATTACTCAGAATCATGAACTGGGCATGTCATGTGTTTTGAATTGAAACATGAAGAAAAGCTACTTTCCATGATGCATGATGATTTTGTAAAAATGTAAATGGGTCTTTATAGGTTTCAGACATCTGTTCACTTATTAGGCTGCATTATAGTCATTGAGGGAAAATTCAAGATGTGGTGAAGATATGTTGTATCCTACTCCCAAGAGAAATTCCTTCATAATTTTACTTACCTTGAAGCATAATGCATTTCTTCTGGGCTTTTGGCTGACTTTTTTATAGGTATATTTTAAAAATCCTTGTGCTTGGTTCTTCAAAGTACATGAAGCTGGTGAGAATGTTCTGCTCCACATTAAAAGCAGAGACCTGTGGTTCAGAGCTGGTCAGAAGAGATGTCTCAAGGCAAAGTGTTTGTGTTACTGTAGCATATTGTGTTTTACTGTAGATTGAACTGAGATTCTTTTGTGCTGTAAGAATAAGCCTGTATGGGTTTGTTTGAGGAGGCAGGCACTTAAAATTATAGCAGGTATGTATTGGGCATTGAGGGCAGAGAATATACATGAAGATGACCAGGGGGTTATTGTAAGAACTAGGTAAGAGATGGTGACTCAAATGTATTACTGAAGGCAGTATTATGTTTAAAAATAGTGATTTTTCTTCCTTCCCATATACTAATTAATACAGTTGTTGTACCACAGTGGGTCTTGTGAGCAGTATGTGTAGTATTTTTGGTTTAGCCTTGGGTTTTTCATTGACATTTGAACACAAGGACAAATCATTAACCTGAGTTAGTGAGCACAGGCTTGATGTAGAAACATTCAGTATTTAACTGGAAGTTTTATATTTACACTAACTTTGGCTTCTCTTCTCTATATTCCAGAAATACTAATACGGAGCATTTGACCTGATCTCTACAGCTGCATCTCCTGATAGTGGGATTAGGAAAGAGTGCCTTCAGAACCAATATGTAGCAAATGGGTGTCACACCTCTGAAGCTCCTCCCTGGGTTCAACGCTTTCGTGTTTTAAGGATCCTTGTTGCCTCAGCATTGAATTGTTCTTGTGGACTTCAGAAACAGATTTCATGTGGTGCTTGCTGAACGTTGAGTCACCATGAGTAGTAATCTAGGAAAAGAAAAGGACTGTAAAGAGAAGGATCCAAAAGTCCAATCGTCAAAAGAAAGGGAGAAGGAGGCTAAGGCCTCTGGAGGGTTTGGGAAAGAGAGCAAAGAAAAGGAGCCTAAGACCAAAGGGAAAGATGCCAAAGATGGAAAGAAGGACTCCAGTAGCACGCAGCCTGGGGTAGCTTTTTCAGTGGACAATACGATAAAAAGACCTAATCCTGCCACAGGTACTCGCAAAAAATCCAGCAATGCTGAAGTGATCAAAGAGCTAAATAAATGCCGGGAAGAGAATTCCATGCGCTTGGACTTGTCCAAGAGGTCTATACACTTGCTTCCATCAGCTATCAAAGAGCTAACGCAGTTAACAGAACTTTATTTATACAGTAACAAACTGCAGTGCCTACCGGCGGAGGTGGGCTGTCTTGTGAACCTGGTGACACTGGCTCTGAGTGAGAACTCCCTCACCAGTTTGCCTGACTCTCTTGATAACTTGAAGAAACTGCGCATGCTTGACCTGCGGCATAACAAACTGCGAGAAATCCCCTCGGTGGTGTACAGGCTAAGCTCCCTCGCCACTCTGTACCTACGCTTTAATCGTATAACTACTGTGGAAAAGGATATCAAAAACTTGTCAAAACTCACCATGCTTAGCATACGAGAGAACAAAATCAAGCAACTACCTGCTGAAATTGGTAAGTGATTATGCTGACTGAAATGAAAGTGTGATGCTGTTTTTACATTCAGTTAATTATACATAAACTGTCACTTTTCCAACTGCACTTAATTTAAAATTACATAAAATGATGCTTTTGATCATACTGTTCCACTGTTAGCTTGAGAATAGTCAATACCTTGTGTATATATATATATATATTTAAACAACAAAACCCCTTTTTCTTCATCTGTCAACTTAAAATCAGATGTATCTTGTTTTCATCTTTGCTTTGTACTTTCACATATTGTGTCTTGAGAGCCCAGATGGTTTAAAAAAAAGAGATACAGGGGCACTGTTTATTTTAAGATATTTTATAAATTGTTTATGAGCTGTTCCAAGTTATAAACACATTATGAGCACGTTACTGAGGGGTGTGACCACAATTATACAAGGTAGAATAGGTAGCTACATGCTATTAACATGAGTGAGCTTTTGGGTGCTGTAATAGTTAATGATCTAGGTTAATGATTTGTGCAGGTGTCTGCCTTTTATAGGTCATGAATATATTAATACGTGGATTCTGAAGTGACCAAGTGTTGTACACGTGGCTGATTATTCTTATGACTTTGTAATGAATAGTGTTTGTTTTTCCAAATATTGTTACAAAAGTTTGAAAGATGGTGAATTAGTATGAAAGTGTTATTAATTTAAATGGTTCATTACACAAAATGTGCTGGACAAGCTGTATATCAAGAATTTCTATGCTGTTCCTAATACATTCTGCTTCATGGAAAATATGTCTTTATAATACTGTTCTCAAGCAATATTTGAACAATGTGTGTGCCCTATAAAAGTCTGATTCTGTTAATCAATAGGTTTTTTTCTATATATCACCGATTTTTAAAATGAAAGTATAGTTTAGCCCTTTTAGGGGATGGGGGAGCATAAACTTCATGCAATTGAGAAACTACTTTGACTTTCTTCAAGTGTGATAAAAAAACCTTGTGAAAGTCCTTGTAACACTGTGAGTAATAATTCCCATGCCCTGTTTCCAAAAGCTGCCGTGGGACTTTTTCCTGTTGTCCAAGCCAGTGTGTGAGTGTGTTCCTACTGAAGCGACCCCTATGGTCACTAATTTTGCAAAGCTTGGGAAGTGCTCTTGTTTGTAATCCTGATAGATCTTTCTCAAACCAGCTATGTTTGCTCTTTATCTTGCACATTGATATGAAAGATACATAAGATAACATGTTCGTGATGGCAGGAACTCCTGGACGTGCCTGAAACTGCAGATGCAGTTACCAGCAATGCTCAGTACAGAGAGCTCTGTCCGTGCTAACAGGAGTGAAGAAATGCAGTGATGATGCCAACTGTTGGTCTGAGCCTTTGGCCACCTCTGGCAGCTACTGGGGATGGATTCTGCTGGAGCCACAGGAGCACTTTTTTGCTAGGCAGAAATGAAATGGTCGATGGGGTGTGTTTTCTAATCCGCATGGTTTTTGAGTTGCCACGAGCATCTCAGCAATCCTTTGAATTTCCCCTGGGAGAACAAAGGAATTACAATTTTCACCTATTTTGACACTTCTGTTTAAGTTCAACAGTCTCGTTGAATGTTTTACTGATCAACAAATCATACTGGAAACCATGGGGCTGATGAAAACCTAGCATACTGCGTGTTTCTACATTCATTGAAGAAATTGTGGCCAATTTAGCTGTTATACAATTGTCAATATTGTACCTGGTTCTGTTTGTGGCTCAGTTATTAGTTAATCTAGCAAAGAGCCATCTTCTGAGGTTCAGCTGGGGATAGTGCTGCATAAATTTAAAGTAATACTAGTAGTGTGTGAAGAAAAAACTTCTGTGAAGGTGTTGGATGCTAGTGTTTGATGTTGTGCTTTAGAAACATCTCTTAGGTGTGTTTGATACTGCAGGCATTGCTGTTGCTGAAACCTCTTTATTTCTTTTGTTTGTTGAATATGGTTTATATATAAGTATGTAATGTCTGTATGTGTTTGTTCACAGTAGTCTTGAAAGAGATCATGTGCAACTGCTTCATGGGAAAATTAGTAGGCACTTGTGTCATGAACATGTGACTTGTTTGTTTCTTTTGTAATTTTTTTATTGTCTTGATATGTATACAGGCAGCGTTCTCAGTTCTCTGTGAAACCCTAGCTTGAGAACATTAACTACTTTGCTTCTGTCTTTGTATCCAGCAGTTAGTCCTGCCTTTATTTGAACTGTGATAATGCTCATGTTCCTTGTTACGGGTCAGCACCTCATTGTGGAAGGCCTTTTAGAGGCACAAATGCAAGACAACTGTCACCCTTATGAAGAATTTCAAAGGAGACCATCATTTCACAACCACGTTCAACAGCATCTTTTTTTATTCAAAGTAAATTTCTCTAGGTTGCCTGAAATTGAATCAGGTGAAAAATAGAATTAATTGGTGTTTAAGTAACACAAATAATGTAAACTGCCAAGACTCATAGTACAAGCACGTGAAAATCTTTTTCATCGGAGTAAAACCAGATAAGATAGTTTAACTTCTGTAATTAATTTCTACTCACTCACTTGCTTGTTAATTTTTTAATTAAATAATTGAGTTGAAAACACAACTGAAAAACGAAACTTCTGAGAGCTGTATTTCTAACTTTCCAATGGAATTTTTTTCTTTAAGCACTTACTATTTCTCTACATTTCACATACGCACTTCAAAAAACCCGTTCCCTTTTAAGTATCAATGCTTTCAATCCCTTGTATGTTTTATAATACAGTCTCTAAATACTATAAACTAGTAAGCACTCATATTATCAGCTTGTAAATAACACAGAAAGTTTTGTTGCTGCAGAGCGGGAAGTAAAATGAAGCCATTATCTTTTACAAAGCAATATCATGTGGAGCATTTCAAATTCTTTTTAAAAATGCCCCATTGTTCTGAGGCCTAAAGCTCACAATGGCATGCTAGTGTGCTTGTTCATATTTTTAAAAATTCAAAGCTTATGTAACCTGCTGACTTGTCCAGCAAGGAAGAGTCTTGCAGTAGTTAACTACGATGTGCTCATGTTGCTGATCTGGTGCACACTGTGCAAAGAATCCTGGGTTTTCTTTACTATGACTTTTGAAAGTACATGTGCTACAAAAGGTTGGTCTGGACAAAAAGAAAATTAAAGATCCATACTTCAGTTTGAAAAATTTTGTTATTGTTCCTTCAAAGAGGGATGGCATTAAGTCTTACCCTGGTGCTACAGACTTGTGATGACTTTCACTGTTACTACACAAAAAATTTCAGTTTTTTATAAGAATAAATGGCATTCCAACTTTACGACCTTGTTGCTTTAAAATAAGTGGTCACCTAATTTGTGAGCAGTCATCCCATTGCTTTTCTAGGAATCTTTAGTCTCCAGCTTTATAAAATAAAGGTTATTGTCCTTCTACTCTCACTGAAATAAATTGAATGTAGGCACTTTTAAGTGCTCTATTAATTAAGACCTTCTTCCAATAACCAGTATCTCTTTGAATTGATTTTTGTGCCAGTGGAGTTTCATTGTTCTTAGAAGCAGCACTTTCCCTCTGTGCCTACATTTGTTCTCAGGTGGTCCTGGAAGCTGCTTTACAACTGACCTATTTAAGGTGTTTGTTGTTTTGTGGAAAACCTAGAAGAGGTGAACCTGCCAGCTCTGAGCTGCTAAAGTTTGATTCTATTTTGGTCTTTAAACAAACTTTAATTATGTGACTACACTTGAGGAAAAGTTGCTTTGCATTTAAAACAAACATTTTAGTGAGAAAGAGGAAATGTTATTATCTATAGTTAGTAAAAAGATGTGTGTGTTTCTGGTCTTTTTCCCCCCCCAGAATTAACCACCTCTCATTCCATTGCATCCAGTTGCTTTATTATAGGTTAGCTTTATTATAAGTAGGTGCATACTAAATAATTTAGTATTTCTGCTTGTATTTATCAGACTTCTCTTAACACTTTTCTAGCAACATCCATATTGCTTTTACGTTTTTAATGCAATTTGAAATTATTTCAGTCAACTGCATAGTAAGCTGAAGTCTTGGTATGTTGTATTTTCAAATATAAATATATTTGTTTGAATAAGATGTAAAAACACTTAAATACTTCGTTTTGGTTTGGGGTTTTTTATGTTTAGCCAAAAGCTCTGCAGGTGAATTAGTGGGGGTTTTAATGAAATAGATGCGCTGATGTATAACAGCTTCAAGGCACTGAAATTGGCAGTATCCACTCCCCTCCTGGCAGCTTCCCAGATGCTACTTTTGTTGTCTGTTACTTTGGGTAGTTGAAATCAGTGTAGTTTCAGATCAGCCTGGAACTGGTGTGGGAGGAGGAGTGGGAAAGCATGAACTGGAACAGGGAGAGCAGGACTGCACTTGGCCCACAGTGAGCTGTAGGATCAGCTGGGCTCGCTGCAGCTCACTGTGAAGCCTCTCAGGTAGGGTTGCTCTTGTATATAAACGTGTCAAGTGCACTGCAGGTGCTCTGAGGAACAGTGGATTGCTGTCTGCAGAGAGCTGTTAAAAATGCTCAGCTTTTTTCAGGATCTTTTTCTCCCTTTGCTGCTGCTTTCCATGTCTTGTATCTCAGAAGCTGCTGTAGCTTACTGGAATTCCCAAAACAATTTTTTATAATGCTTTTATGTATAGTGGTGAGGATCCATTGATGGGAGTTTCTAGATGGTAAAGCTACTCTTATGTCCTTTCTTATGAATTGCATCATGCCTAACAGTGGTGGTAAATTGTTTCAGAGTGCATCTTGCCCTATATCCTGGTTCTGAGTCTAGCCCTAGGCAAACGTGCATAGAAACAGGGTAAGTTTATATATGAGGCTTAACCTGACTCCTTGCCCACATCCAGCTATTTTCGAATCAGGGATTTCCTGAGTCTGGTGCAGCTTGTTTCTTTAGTAATTCTCAGTACACTCTTCTTCCAAAGGCTTGGTTGTTTTTTTCCTTTAAACTCCTATAAATGCCTTTCATCTTTAGCAAGGTCACCAAGTTTGCTTTGAATCTTGTTCCTGACCATAAAGGTCACTGTTGCACAGATGTTGAATATATGTGTATACACACACACACACACACACACCCCAAGTGCAAGGCAGAACTTACCTGTTCACCTGGCTGTTCGATTTCTGGTGGCATCCATGAAATAAAACAACAGAAAGGTTTCCATGTGAAGACTTCGCCAAAAGACAATCTGAAGGGATAGTTGTGGGGATGAGTTCACAAGGTGGACACCAGCTTCATCTCCTTATCTGGTAAATTGTCCATTCCACTGAGATCAAAAAGTGGAAGATTGGAGTGGAAGAATGTGAATGCTTTGGTGAGTCAGGCAGTCAGCATGAGAAGGATGAAAACCAGAGGAATTGTCTTGGGATGAGGCCAAGCAAATGTTTCAGTTCGCAGGCTGTTACTTAAGCAAGCCTTTTGAATTTCTTATATTTGGAGTTTTATTGCATTCCTCCATGTTGTGTTGAAGGAATTGTTTTGCACAGTCAAGTTGATAATATTTTCTTTGCAAAGACAAGGTTGCATCTTTCACCAGTTTTGAGTATTTTTGTCGTGTTAGCACACACAACTCAAATAGAAATAATATTTTCAGCGTGGTTGAAATTACATTTACATAGTTTCTGCAAGGTTCTCGAGACTCCAAATATTGTGTTTTCTGTCTGTGAATGTAACTCTTTTTCTGAGGAGAATCTGGTCAGGGCTGTTCTGCAAGGGAAATATTTTTAGAATGTAGTTTGGGGAATCTGCCTACACCAGACCAGGAATGTCTTTGAGACTCTCTTCTGTTCTTTTCTTCCCCCATCTACCCAATATTTAGATAATTTGTGGTTTCTTCACTGCTTCGAAACTCTAAACTTTATTTCATGACACTTGCACCTGTTCTGTTTTCAGTAGTATAGACAGTGGACCAGATGTGTGCAGCTGCATTAGTTCAGGTCTACTCACTCCGTGCTGAATGTGTGCCTCCTTGTTAAACGACTCATTAGTTGCAAAGCTTTTCAGTGATGCTCTGAATTTCATTTCCTTATTTTTTTTTAGCAGACCTGAATATAGAGAAATATTTGTTTACATTTTTTGTATCTAAGAACACCTTCCTGAATTTCATCAATTTGAACAACAACAACAAAAAATTATGTTTCTGGGCTTAATTGGTGTGGTAATGTCTGCAAACAATGGTTGAGAATACTTTTATTTATTTGTATTTTAATGTTACGAAAGCACAAAGTTGTGAACAGGAGTGCAATAAATAAATAAATAAATATAGGCATTGAAGCATGTGTGCTGCTCTCTAGAAGTCAGAGATAATGACTGCTTATTTGATCCAGTTCTGGTGGTTTTCTTGAGCTGCAGGAAAAGTAAAGAATCTCCTTTTGACCAGCTTCAGCTTTACTATCTGGGTTCTGATTCTTGTGAAAGCTCTTGTGGGGATGCAGTTCTGTCTTGTCAGCTAGTCAAATTCCTCCTGATTACATTTTCTTCAAACTGGCTTTAGGATAATGATAAAAAAGTCCTGCCTTTTTGATCTACTTGCAGAGCTTACTGGGATGATGCCCCAAGTGTAATTCCAGTAGATACTGACAGCCTGTTAGAAGTCCAGGATTGTGGTGTTTTTTTTATCAATGCTGCAATTATTTTAACTGAGTACTTTCCTAAGTACTGAATAGAGGGAAAAAAATCACTTCCCTCAGACTGCCCTTGCTAATGCAGCCTTTATTATTTGACAGCTTGTTCCCCACTCAGAATGGATGGGATACAGATGTTACCCCAGATTCAGCATCACCAGGAGCCCCTGATCCTTCCCTGCAGCTGTTTCTCACCTCCTGGTGCAAAGTTGTCTCTCTTTCCAGGGTTATTCCCTGCTAGGTTGCAAGACTTTGCCTTTGTCTTGGCACTCAAATGAGGTTCTGCTGTCCACTTCGAATCCTGTCTTCAGCCCTTACTAAGATATTTTTCTACATTTTTCATGTTTGGGATTTTGTTTGAACATGTTTTTAATTTTATTTGTGTTTGTTGCTTTCAGTTGTAAGCAATAAATAGAAAGTCTGACGTTGTGTCTTGTTGAAACTTGTTTTACAGCAGATTCTGAGTCTTTTCGGCTGAGCTTTACTTCTGTGTTTTTGAGTGGTTCCCACAACTAGATCCTGGTGTGCATTCTGCAAATTGTGAATAATATTACCATGATTATTTCTTACTTATATGAGTATTTTAACTTTGGTAAAATAGTTAAGTCACTAAGTCACACATGACCATATTAAAATTGCATTCCTTCTCCTTGGTACTGCTTCTGTGTAAGTTACAGTTCTGCAGTAATAATTGGGAATAGCTCTGACTGCTTACCTGTTCTGTTGGCAGTTGGTAATGCAGAACAAAGAGCTCGGGCTGTCTGTCACTGTGATGTACTTGGATCTCATAGAAAGGCAAAACATTCCAAAACTGTTAAATTGTTTTTAATTTTTTTCTAAAATCAGGAAACTTGTCCCAAAGACTTTTTGTAGACTGAAAATTCTTTTTCCTTTTTTTTTTTCCTTTGCCAGCAGAGAGCCAAGTGAAAGATGAATAACTATGAAAGTTATGGGAACTCTCTGTAACTTGTTCCCAGCATTGCTGATTTTGGATAATTAATACTTACAAATTAGCATACAACCAATGTTCTGACACACCAGCCTGAAGTGCCACTAATATTTGCATTCTTCTCTTCCTTCTAATTTCCGTAAGAGTCTTGATCCTCTTGCTGTGTCATCTGGCCTAGGATTTACCATGTTGTGAAGGATTTCATAATGTTCAATCTGATTAAGCATGGGCAGGCATGTCATTAATCCAGTGGAAAACAGGCTACATTGCAAATTGTGCTTGCCATCCAAGAGTGGTGCCCACTGACTGAATTAGTGATTGGAGACACTGAAGCCTCTTTACTATTGACCTATATACTTTCTCCAACTGTTAATTTGTGTGTACTTCAGTGTTTTTTGATGAAGCAGTAGGTTGTGTTTTAAATGGCCAAAAAGAACTTCTGGAGTTTTGTAAGTCAGGGCATGTAACCTGACCCTCTTGTCATAATTTCAAAGTTGGCCATGAAATGGGGCTCTAATTCTGCTTCATTATGCTGAAAATATTAGTCATTGTGCTGTTTTTTTAAAAGCAGGTATATTTAGCATTGTCATACTATAGCACTTATTCTTTGTGTGTATAAGAACAACAGTGGGGTGATTGCTCACCCCACCTTTTTTAAGGATTATTGAGGTGAATACTTAGCTATATTTTTAACAAGCTTTTTTTAAATGGAAAGTGGTTGGAGTCTTCACAAACTTTCTTCTCTGAAAAATGCATTCGAATTATGTAATTTTTTAGAGCCTTTTAACATTTTTAAAAACTACATGCTAGGGTGTAACTGACTGTTTTGTGAAGGTTATTTATAGAGAAACTGTTTCATGTTTTTCAAATGGGCATTGCTCCTACTTTAAAATCTTTTATTGTCAAGCCAGCTAGTACATGCAATTCCTGTCTGCTTTCTTGGCAGACTTTGAGCTTTAATTGCTTTTTTTTCCTTTGCAATCACTGTGCAATATACTTAAAAAAAAAAAAAAAAAAAAAAAAAAAAAAAAAAAAAAAAAAAAAAAAATCCTCTCCCTGAAAAAACAACTAACGCCAAACCCTAGCACCTTCCTAGCTTATTCTTTTAGTTATTGTGAGGGTATTTATCCCTTCAGTGTAGTTGCAAGTAGTTTATAGAAAATCCTTTATTCACTGCTGTGAGCTTAGAACTTACCTGTTTTGGGCATTACTTGTGGCAAAAATAGTTCATTCATTTGACCTGTGGTTCTTATTTCCCTATAGCAGTGCTTGCCTTATTGTAGGGATTTTGAGTGTTTGAACAGTATTTTAGTGAAGTGATGCAGGAGTTGTCCACATGATGAAAAGAAATGGGGTTTTCTTCAGGAAATTGCTTTCTGGTTAAGGCTGATTTTGATCTGCTGCACATTTCTAGCTGATTTATTTCTGTTAAATCAAGATAAAAACATATTTCAGCAAATTTTACATAGTGCACAAAAAATTTGCAAATGTTGATTCTTTTACTATGAATAAGATCATGAGCTCCTTAATCATTAGACATTTTTCTTTTTGGACCTGAACAAATCTTTGCTTTAGGAAAACTTTATTTTTGATTTTAACTTACGCTTCTTACTCTGGCAAAGCAAAAATGCCAGATTTTAGTTGTATCTTGGTGGAACTTATTTTCACTTTTTTTTTTTAAGCATTTCCTCAGTACAGCTGCCACTGTTCAGACAATAAGGAAGGACACTTCCACATCAGCTCCTAGGAAGAGCATTATGCAGATGGTCTCCAGTTTGGCCTCTTTGTATTTGCAGATCATTATTTGTTGTGTTGACTGCTTGTGCCATGTGTTTGTGCTGGTGTGAGCAGTGCTGTGCACAGTGTGGCCATTCATGGGGAGGTCAGTGTGGTCACTCAGCTGCGCCAGGAGCTGCCCCTGGTGTGTGGCTGCTGCTCTGGTGGCTGTGCTTGCCATGCCCAGAGCCCTTCTCATGCCACGGCCTGGGATGTGTTCAGTAGTGCTGGTCACATTACCTGGGCTGTTGCTGGTACTCAGAGCAGAGAGCTTCTTACCCAGGAAAATAGAGCTTAAAGAGAAGACAGGTGGTGCTGGTTGGCCACAGGACATTACCAGCATTGGACTGGACCCTTTTATTTCCTTATTCCTGTTTTCCTACACTTGCCCTTCTAAGCTACATTGATTCCTCCCTTTCCTGTTCCTAGAGGTTCCCTAGCAACTCTTACCATCCCTAGTTGCTCTTCCTTTTACTCACAGTAGGTGTTCAAGCCCCACATGCAGTAACAGCCCTCAGTCTGCGAGGTGCTCTGAAGAGCCTTTCCCTTCATGCACTGTGTTGGGCCTCACACGTACTTGGGCACCCAGTGTTTTAGTTCTCAGGCTACAGCTGGTCCTCTGTATGCCTTTGCATGTGAAAATGTAAAAAATCTTTTAGCTCAGTTGATTAGAACATGGTGCTCATGACACCAAGGGTGTGAGTTTGGTCTCCCTGTGGGCCATTCACTAAAGTGCTGGAGTTGATCTTTAGTTTCTGACTTAACTTATTTCTATGTGTACTGTTAGGGTTATGAAGTAATTCTGAGACTTTATTTCATTTCTATCTCAAATGGGGTGTTTAAGTTCATAGGCTGGGTTCATGCTCTTCATTTCTGTGATCCTCAGATCTCTATCACATCACCCAAAGGTTTTTCACCTTGTTAAGCATATTGGATGTAAGTTTTTTTTTTTTTCCATATATCATGGGAAGCAACAGGAGACATGTACCTTGAGTGATTTGCATTGACTTACATGCTCTCTCTTGTGTCTCAGTAATTCAAGTATTGAAAAAATTTTAGTGCCAACAGCATTTCATCTCCCCTCTCCTTCTATCCTTAGAGGGGGCAATAAACCCATTTTAATGAAATGCTGTCAGACTATAAGTATGTCCAAGAATAAGATTCTTTATGTCCAAGAATAAGATTCCTTACTGAGAAATATGAATTAAAAGCTGAATTTCTGTATCTCTTGAATTCCTTTCCTTAAGTCACTATGCTTCATGATAGGGCTTTAACTTTTGATTTCTGCTCTAAAGTCTAAAATTTATTGGGCAGTCCTTAATCTGTTTTAACATTCAATATTTTTATTAAATGCTTACCACTGTTGCTTTTTACAATAATGCCTGGATCTTTAGTGTAACAATATTAAGTACGGCTATCCAAATAAAACGAAAGTGTTTGGTTGCCCTTAATTTTCTAGAGACATAGGCATTACTTTTCATTATTTTTCCTCCTCGGGATTAGGTAGTAAGATGTTTTTTTCAAACATTTAGCTTGCTGTTGTCAAAGAGATCAGCAGGTGCAAAAATGAAGTGCAGCACATGTTGCTGCAAAACCCCCAAGTATTGCTTTGACTTCAGCAGATGTAGAGTGGGAAGAGTCAAGTAAATGAGAACTCAGCACGATGAAATGGAATTTATGCCATATTTCAAATTTGACATCATTGGTTAAAGTCTGAAGTAAAAACAAATGAAAACAGCAATCGTGAAGTGGAATCTATTGCCCCGAAGTGTGTGAAGGTTCTTCAGTTACCTTAATAAAGTTTTGTGAGGCTCTTTTTTTGTTTGTTTAAAGGGAGGGATATTTAAGTCTTCCTCAAGCTTTTCTTCCTGCTATTGCATTTTACACTTTGCCCACTTTTTCCATGAATAATAAAGATGCCATTGCCACACACCATTAACTCTTGCTCAGTTTTTTTCTTACGTTTCCTTTTTTCTGCATGGTGGTGGCATTGACGTGTGTGGGTTATGCAGTGCTGGATACAGCACATTTATCTGTTGCCTTTGGTTGCCTGGACTACACTCGCTTGCTGATGTAAGAGAGGGGACAAGCACAGTGATGGAGTAGCTGCCTGAGCACCAGCTTTACTTTCTATCCTTTTAGTTTCTAGAAAAACATCCCATTTTGGGTTAATTAGTGCAGGAAATAAGATATGTTAACATATCAGTGGTTCGTTAACAATCTAAGAAAAACAGAATAATGAAGCTGTGAGGTTGACTTATTTCTTGGCCTTTCACAATTCTTCCATGATACTTGGTGAGTATCATGGCTACATGACGTCTGAACTCTATACAGAGTCTGAATTCATAGTATTTTATGATTTATTAAATCACCAGTTATGATTATCTGCTGACCTAATGAGTAGACACTCTACACGTCAGAACTTGCCCAGGATAATCCTGCAGGCCTGTCGAGAAAATCCTTGTGTCAAAGATACAATGCTGAAGCTTAAAAATAGACATTTGCTCCTCCAAAGGAATTTGCTACTCTTCCAAATTTGTTACTCACTGAGTCATGCTCTAATATACAAATGCAGTGACCTCATCTGTACTGGAGAGGGTAGAAGCTGTTCAAATCGTATGCATTAATTTCACCTCCATCAGATGCAAAAAATGTGAACACATACACCTGTATCCATGCCCACAGTTGGTTTTTTCTTTTTTTCAAACCCAACAATTTTTTGCTCAGAACACAGTGTGTTTGACTTAAAAATAGGTGAAACTACTGTTCAGAGAGTTGTGCCTAGCTGTGCTTTTAAATTACTTTATAAAAGTCAGAAGTGAATCAGTTCTGTTTAAAGTGGCTCTAAATTCCAAGCAAATCCAAACTTTTTTAATGCTTAACAGATAAGCCTTTTATTTCTAACTTTGATTTGCTGTAGGTCTGCTTGCATACACTTTACTTATCTTGTCTTTTTTCGATGACTGAAAATATTAAAAAATAGCATTCAGGACTTTGGATTATCTAAGTTGTCAGCCAAATAATTTTGCTGTCTCTTAATTGTTTATTATGTGCCTGAAAGTAATTAATGATATAAAAACAGATCTTAATTTCTCAAAATTTAATACAGTTCATTTATTTAGTGATGTTTTAAGCTTCTGGTCAGCCTGAAACAACTGTAAGATGCAAGTTTTGTACCTGTATTCCACAGATTGAACTGTCAGAATAAAATCTATCAATAAATAACATTTCTGTGGAGAATCTATTAAAGCTTTATCTGAGCTTTTCAAAATTGTTGATCAGGCTTTGGATCTCACTGATGAAATTATGATCCTGTAATACCTTATTTTATATGTATAACTTTATGGTAGCTGTTGCTTTTTTTCAGCTTATCCCAAAATCCTTCTGATTCTATTAATCTCTGTGTGGAGGTCATTGTCAAGAGCTGTACTTTAAAGTCCTTTATGTTTTGGTTTTCCTGTGTGCTTTTAGGTGAGTTGTGTAACCTCATAACGCTGGATGTAGCGCACAATCAGCTTGAACATCTTCCAGAAGAGATTGGAAGCTGCACGCAGATCACCAACCTTGACTTGCAGCACAATGAGCTCCTGGACCTGCCAGAAACCATAGGTATGTGAAGAGACTGGAGAAGAGAAAATAAATCACTATTTCAAAATGTTTAGTAAGGGGAACAAATTTAAGAATGAGTATTTGTTGGTGGCTGTAGAATGACTGGTGCTCAGCTCAACACAGCTTCACACTTGGGATTTAAAGCAAGGTGTGCTTGCTACCTTAAATGTTACCTTAAATTACTTAAGAAGGAGAGTTACGGTGAAAAAAATCCAAATCCATTACTTCTAAATCTTAAGGTGTTCTTTGTTTATAAGCAAATGTCTAATGCTTGTTTGTTCATTCCGTAACGAAACTGAGCATATAAAGAAATGAAAGGCTCACTTATAGTTGAAATGCAATACTTTGGCAGATAATTTAAACTTATATCTTTGCCTAATGAAAAATAAAATCATAAATGTTTTAAATTATGTATATGTTATGTTCTTTGGTGGAACATCTTAAAAATCTCCCAAGTCCACAAGGTCATCGTACTCTTACGCAATAGAATACAGAGAATTTGTGACTTACATTGGGAAAAATAGACTAAGATAAACACAGTCCCTCTTGGTTTCAGAATCTCATATGGGATAAAACAACAAAATATGATTTTTCCTATCTCATTAAACTGGTTTTAAACAGATGGCAGAAAAAGATGGCTGCTGTGATTTAAAAAGACTGAAAACAAGGCCATCATGATTTTAAGCTCTGTCACCAGAACATACTCAGAAGAATGAACATTATCAGTTTAATGGTATTCAATGTTGAGCATTTATTAATGTACTTTAATACATAGTAAAGTGATGAACCATTTAATGACACTCCAGCTTTTCTTCTAGCAGTAAATTGTTGAGGATGAAGTTACTGTGGCTTTTGGTTGAGAAAGTTTGACCTGAGCAGAGTTTACACTGATGATGTATCCACTGGACCTAAACTTTCTTCCTGGATTGATGATATTTTTAAGCTCTGGCAATCCCATTCCATCTGGAGTTTGCATCTAACTTAGACCATTCATAAGTACAGCCTTTATTTTTGTTGCTATTTTGTAGATCTTGCTGAATGTTGTTTTACATAACACTTATATATAGTGTATGTGTCACATTTAGGGAGTGGGTTCCCTGGATAAGCTGTTAATTATGGGTAAAATTCCCTAAGCAAGTGTGAAATTTCCATATTCAAGGCTTATAGACTAATGCTGTTAATTCCTGTGCGGAGTAGTAGTATGATTTACTAAGTTGTTTAGTGCCTGGTAGTCACTGAACTTCTCAAAGGACCAGGAAAATCTCAATTGTAATATGGTGCAAGACTGTACTTACCGGGAAAGGTCTTTGGGTAGGACAGGCACAAAGTTATTAGGCAGTGAAGTCATTTGTGATAGATGGGAAATTGCTCACTCTGCAATCAAGATGGTTTGGACTCACCTATTTCTTCAGAAAGTTTCTTAAGCTTAGGTGGTTTCTTTTGAGCCAGGTTCATCCTAGCTGGACTGGATTTCTATTTTCTTTGTTTAGTTTTTCCCTTGCATTGTCTTTTTAATGTTTAGAAGTTACTTGCTTTTAAATGTTGGTAGCTGTCTCTTTACATGCTTATCTGAGCTGAATATCAGTGTTTTAGAGCTCAAGAAACCACCAAAGACAGCTGAATAATGGTAGGAGCCAGCAGTGAGCCATTGTGTCATTAACCTTACTCTAGTTCAGTTTTTGCTCCACTGGAAAATCTTTCTTGTAAACAGTAAGTTTGAAAAATAGTATTTAAATAAGAATTTAAACAGAAATCCGTGTTTGTGCCTCATGTGGTTCGCAAACAGAATTTAATAGTGCCGGGAAAAACTTTAGGTTCCATCTTAAATGATAATGATCGGCCTACATTTATGCATGTTGCAGAAAAGGCAGCCGTAGCCAGTTCAGCAACATTGGCTTTATTTCTTAGTCATCGCAGTTTTGGTTCAACATATTAAAGCAAGTTGTGGCATGATTTTTAGATTACAGCTTGCTTTGTGGTTGGGATTGTTCAGCGAGAAACTTTGAGTAGGGAGGAAAACGCGGCGAGTCAATGGCGCGTGGCCGCCTGCCTGCGCGGCTGGGACGGCCCTTGGAGCTCTCGCTGCAGTTTCTGTCTCTTCCCTGCTCCTGGGTGTCTGCCTGGTGTTTGCCACGACTGGCTTTTCTTGCAACATTTACAGGCTTCCAGGTGTCAGGACACTCACTGTACGAGTGCTGTTAATAGTTCTCAGTTCAGTCGAATTCCGAGTTACAGACCAGGGACGAAACAGAACAAGTACATTTGCTCATTATAAATATTTGATGTTCTGTGAGCCCGTGAGCCTCCTGTTATGGACCAGACTTTCCATTACTGCCAGGTCTGTCCCTTCCTCCCCTGCTGACACCCTGTTGATGGAGGCCTTATTTTTTCTTGAGAAGGATGTTTTTTGTCACGCTGTTTTGAAAAAACAAACAGCCCTCTTTGCTTTCTATTTCTCTCTCCCCTCAGAAGGGATCCCTTCCTTCCTCTCCATCAAAAAACCCTGTTAAAGTAGCTGCTGGACTATCTAAACAAGTTTTGGTTTCACCACAGAAAGATTTCAGAATCTTCCCAATTTAAAAAAATAGAGCTTGTTTGGTAACTAACAGCATGTACTGAAATGTGCTGGAGCTGTGAGAAAGGGATGTGAGGGTGACATGCAGGGGAGTGGCAGGGAGGGGATTATACATCAGCAGTGATTGCAGAGGTAGCAGAGCCAATATACCCACTTTGTAAAAATACCAAGTTCTTCTTTCAACTAATGCTGTAGAAGCATGCTTTTGTGCAGTAACAAATGTCGATTTTAGATATTCGTTGTCAGGAAGTGACCTAATGCCTTGCTTTATAGATATTGGCTTAATACATTCATATCTGTATTTCTGTTGATTGAAAATTGTAAAGTACTTTTTATATTAGATCACTTCCTGTAAGAAAAATAAGCTTTGTGGAATGGCTTAGCACATTCTGAGAGACTCAAGCCCAGAATCAAAATCATAGTGGGATCATAGCTGTTTAGTGTTTCCATTGCAGATTGCACTGCCCCCCACCCCATATTCTGGTGGTGTTCTTTTTTTTTTTTTTTTTTTTTTTCTTTTTTTTTTCTTTTGGAGGGTGGTGGAATTGTTAGCTACTTTTATTTACACAGTGTCTTATCTCTGTATACTTAGCTGGCACGCTAATATATCCAAAAGTTATATAGAAGATGGTGAACAACATACCATTTGTATTAAAACTTATTAATTGGACTTTTGAGACTGAAAACAAATTTTGGGTGGAGTAAATTGTTTCTTAGGATTACAAGATAGCTTAGATAATTTTGCCCTGCAAGTACCACATTATAAGTGTTCCTTCTTTGAACTTTTAATTTTAGCATTCTGTACAAATGTGCTCATGTTTACAATTTCATATGTAAAAGCTTGGAAAACTTATTTGACAAAGAAATATAACAGAAACAGTTACAGCTTTTAAAAATACCAGATTCTTCATCTGCTTTTTAATTTTCTAGTTTTGTGTGCTTACGTGTGCAGTTTGATTATAGTCAAATGTGCCATATTCACAGACATCTAAGGCAACAGATATTTTAATAAGAAAAAGAATAGTCAGTTGTAAATGTTCCTAAATTATACTCTAAAAGCACAGAAAATTCTGTTAATAGGCACACTTTCCAGTGTCTGACTAGCACTGTTTCTAAGAGATGGTTAGGAAAATGGGAGGTGTATTTACAGCTCTACACTACCCTCCTGCCCTTCGTGTGGCGCTATAGCTCAGAAGCTGAAATCACAGCTTTCATGAGATTAAATAGTATATTTATTTACTGATTTTTCTGGTTGAAATTGTGCTCCAAACCACGCTTCTAACCTGTTTAACCCCCGTGTACCTCTAAGACTGTTGTGCTCTTTAAACCTACAGCTGATAAAACGTGAAGCACTGATCAGAACCAGATGTACGGAATTGGTACAGCTCAGGTTATGCAAAACTGTGGTTGAGAGCTTTAAGTCCCTAGAAGTAAAGATATTTCTGAAGAAATGTGACTGAAGAAATGTGAAACTACTTTAAAATTATATTTTAAATTTGGCAGGTTTAGCAAAAACAGGAGTCATGTTCTGAAATGTCTGAGCACCTGCAGCTCCCTCAGTGATCAGGGGCAATGTTCAGATGTGACCAGTGGGTTTGCTGTTATTAATTACTCACTGTTCTGATGGAGCAAAGTGTAGAAGCTTCTGCTCCAGTTTTCACAGCAATATTCATATTCTCAACATTTAAGCATGACCTCGTGCTTTGGTCAGTGAGCATTCTGTGCCTTGTGGCATCAAGCCTGTTTCCATAGGCTCACTTTGGGAGAGCTGATCAACATTTGGTGCTTTGTCCAAGGTTTTGTTCTTGGACTATGCTGTTAATTAAACTCATCTAATTGGATTCTGCTAGTATTGGGCAATTGCAATAAGTTCAGCCTTTTCTTTATCTGATTGAAAACAGTGGCTCCCACTCTTATATTCTAATTTTTGTATTACTGTAAGCCCTGTCTAGTTCTCGTGGTGGTCTCATAAAGGAAAACTTCTGGCTCTTGTTGCCTTCAATTCTAGACTTAGTAAAGTAGTGAAATTGACTGGAAAATGTCAAGTGGAGGGTAAATGGGAAGTGACTTGTTCATTTTAACCTCCAAGTTCAGTAGGGTAGGCATGAGGCTGTGAGGTGTTGCCTCACACTAGTGAAGATCAGACAGTACTGCTTGTGATGGGCAGGGGACATTTGGGTCTCAGTGTTTGCACGGGTTGATATAGATGCTAAAAGCTCACAGTGTGACATGGCAGTTTTGCAGAAGAAAATCATAACAGTTGCTTCTACGTTGGGAAGTCACTGTCGAATCTTCCCTCCGTCTTCAGGAAATTTCAGTGTGTCGTTTCCCCTTTCTGTAGTTTTCTTCTCCTGTTATCTGCTATTGGACAGCATCAGCTGCTGTTGAAGGGAGGATACAAAGTGGAACCTTGGTCCCCATAAAATAATTCTCACATTGCTTAATTAGCTAAAATTGTGAAGGTATATTTGTGTGTTGAACATTTTATATGTTTGCTTTATATAGTAGGGCAGACTTAAAAAATTAAACACATCTTTCACTTAAGAAAGGTTAATGTTTTTATTGCATTGCCAATTAGGTATAAACTGCTCATACAATATGATTTACATTTATATGAATGTTTAATTTCCCAGAAAAGCTTTAAACAGTGATTTGAAAAAGGAAAAAAAACAACCCTACCAATGAAAAATTAAATTAAATAAATTTCAGTTGCTTTGTCTTACTGTATGCAGTGTGAATTGAGTAAAATGTAATGCTTTCATTCATAGCTCAAAATAAGGTCCAGCTGTTGGTTTTGTCTCTGTTTCAGTGTGAAGAGTTTTTGTATTTTTGTATCATTTTCAGCTAATTATAATTTCCTTTTTATGTTTTAATTAATACATTTCTAGTGCAAGCCAAATATAGTTAAATGCATATGTACTGCTTTCATTAAAGGTTAGGATAGCTTCTAGTGGCTAGTTAATTCTGAGTTTATTGATTCAATGTATTTATGAAAATATTTTGTATTTTGGTTGGATATTCATCCTGGTAAGACTAGAGTGGGGACAGTTTATTTTAGTGAATGCCTGTACCATCACACAGTAATTAGATGCGGAGACCAATGTGTACGGATGTATTATAACTGCAGCTCAGCATTTTTGGAATGATTAGTATACTGCAGAAAGAAAAAGCCTATAATCTTATTTTCTTTATGTGAGAAGCAGGCACAAGGGAAGAGTGATTCAAAGGAACACATCAGAATTGAGACGAGCAGGTCTGTGAGTTACATGCATTTTGATTAATGCATATTAAATGAGTTTAAAGTTGAATTTTCATTGCTTAGACAGTTTCAGAAACATGTCACTAAGAGTTTGTGCTCTCTAGCCTTATGCAGGTGTTGTGTGTGGTGCATGTTGGGTACCTGAGCCTCTGTTTCTCACAAGTATCTTGTGTGCATCTTTCACACAGTCAGCAATGTTACGGTCTGGAATCAGAGTTGGAAAATAACTGACTGCTGATACGGTCATGATTTAGTGTTTTAATATTGATATAATGAGGGAAAACCTGTCTTTGGATGATACAGTCAGACTGAAAGTAGAGACAACTCTGCTCTTTTCAGATGGTATTTAAACTTGTAGGGATGATAGAAACTAATTTTAAATTAATGTTAAATAGCTTACTGATAGATAACATCTTTATCAGAACTCCTAGACATTGCAGAGGGAGGATACTGTGCTTTGGTTGGAGGAGGCCAAAAAATGATGGACCCTGCTGACTGGTAATTTGTGAATTTGATTTTGCCTCCTACACTGGGCTGCCTGTTATATCAGGAGGTATTGGTGGTTGAAAAGAAAACTTAAAATACACTAAAAGTCACTTTACTGTTAAATCAGTAAAATTAAGTCAAAGTTTGTATTGTGTTTAACTATACTTTTGTATTTGGACCAGAATAATTACATTTCTTGCTTTGGCTGTGTTAGTTGGTAGCAATGATCAGGAGGGATTCTCTTCTCTTCTGTGATTCTGCTAAGCGTGGTTGCCCTTCCACCCCCATCACCCTTCCGTCCCCATTCCTAATTTTTCTAGGGCATCAGCCTTTAGCCAGAGCATATTAAATATGAGGGATGTAGGGATTGTAGAGGATTTGTTGTCTTTCAGATGATGATTGGTGACACGAATTTAAATTCATACAAACCTACAGGCTTCGGTTTAGGAAGAAGGTGCCCCCCGACCAGATGGATAATGACTATGGGTTTTTGTTCTTGTTTCCTCTGCAACAAGATCACTGAGATCTCTTTTGGGATATCTTGTTGGACCAGTCACTTTGGGGCTGTTGCTCTCTGCTTGTGGAGTGCAACTGAAGGTTAAAACACCTTATCTGAAGCCTTTCATTTTACTCTACAGTTATCAGGGGAACCGGTTTGCTTTCTGATAAGAGATTAGATTAAACACACCAATAGCTCCTTTCACCTAAAAATCTGTTAAACAGCTAAAAAGTTGTCACAGAGTTTGGCTGACATCTGGAAAACTAGTGTATAGCAAGTACAAAGTGTGGTACAGGCATCTTCTGACTCAGGGCTATTTTAGAGCAGGAGCTAGTGTTGAAATATCTGAATGCAGTGTTTAATCTCTGTCCACAACTGGCTATCTCTAGCATATTTACTGTCTCCCATACAATTTGAAATTTATTTCATGTTATCATCTTTGTTATTCTCACTGCAGTCAATACCATGTGGTATATTAAATTTAATTCATGTATTTTTTTGTTAAAGTGACATCAAATTTGATTTTTTAATAAAAAGTATTACTAATTTTGGCTGTACCTCTTGCTTTCTGTTCATTAAAAATGACACCTGGTATCTTCTGTATGCAAACCAGCAATTTTTCTTTGCTAGAAGATTGCTCAGTGAATTAAGCACATGGCACTCTATGAAATAACATGTGGCCGTGTAAAACATGTTCTTTAGTAGGTGACTGTTCATTGTGTGCCAAATTGAGTCTAATCAAAATCTAAGAATATTTATACAAGTTAGACCATCTGAAATACTTAACAGTGCCATGTTGTTTGTAGCAAGTTCCTTCAATTTTATATTGTGTGCTGAAGTTCACGTATATTGTTGATTATGATCTTATGGGGTTTTGATGTGCACAGCTCTTGTAAGTCCAATTTGTGTTTTTAACGTTATCTGTAGTAGTTTTCCCTAGTGAACAGATTTTTAAATTGATCTGATGCTTTTGGTTTATTTAAAATAAAGCAACTGATCCTGATAGCAGATTAGCTCAATGAACTAAGTTTCACATTTAAAAAAAATGACCCTTCATCTGAGGATAGGGAATTTGAAGGATTATTTTAACTAAGGAAGGGAAAGGAAGAGGTGTAGTAAATCTCAGAAGAAGATAGCATTTATCACTCCATTTAAAAAGCAGTGGTAGGACTTTGAATTAGGAATTTGTATTTCTTTATATTATTCTTTTTTCTCTTGATTTTGAAATACTTAAAAAAGAGATGTAGAGACCACTTCAGGTGATCTTTAAAAAAAATATTGTTTTGTTAGCATAATTTCCTGCTTTATTTCCTGTCTTCTCTTTGTTTTGGGATTGGCAAACACCTGTTTTTCCTTTGATTTATATTTTTGAAGTACCTTTAATAAAGAATTAATTTAAACCATCTATTTTGGATCCCTTTTATTGTAACAGTTTAATTCAATATTTCTGGATTTGCATGCTTCCAAGGATTTTTAATTCACTTCTGTGTAAATGAAGCAACTAATCCTGAGAGAGACATAAAGTCACTCCAGTGAAGGGATTATTAATTCTGTGCTTAGGTTGGTTCAAGCCTGAGAGCTGGGATCTGCTCATGGGTGTTCATATTGTACTGGTGAGAAAATGGACCTGAGACAAGGTGTCTGTGAAACCTGATTCCCAAAAGTGACTGTTTCTGACAGAAGTTGAATTAAAGCAATGTTTTGGTGACTTGCTTAGGCCTGGTGTGAGTTTAGGGCTTAATTAGGCTTTGCAATCCTATTTTTAGAAGTACCAATGAATAAGGCAGTTGATTCTACAAGGATTTTCCTAACGGGTTCTCAAGAAAACAAGTTGGAAGGGGTTTTGCTTGTTGCTTTTCGTGCTGGTATCTGCTTTTCGTTTGTGGTTCTCAAAGTGTCACGTACATGCACATCTAGTGCAGCGTTTTCTGAGTCATTACCTGTGAGGGGCTGTTCCAGAGGAGCTGCTGAGGTACGGCTTCAGTGACAAAAGTACAACTGCAAATGGTCCTGATGACAGTGTGACTGAGCTGATCTGATCAGTTGTTACCTTCCTTGCCTTATTCCTTAGAGCTAAGCTGACAGCCCACCAGCAGATACCCGGTGCTGTTCCGTCTGGGAAAGCAGTAGCTGAGCTGGAAATGATGGAGATGAGTGCAAGCACTGTAGAGCAACTCCAGATACGAGTATCAGCTGGGTAACCCTGAGCTCAGGGAGCTGTAAGTGGGATCATTTGATGGTTCAGTGCACCAGGTGTGGTCTTGAGCAACTTACAACGGTTTCTATGGTAAAACAGTTTGTTACTTGGTTTTCATGTTAGCTGGCCTCTGAGCATGGAGGCAAATGTTAACATTGTAGTGGTGCATTCCTGTTAAAAAGAAAAGTTAACTTGAACGCACTGGGCAGAGGGAAGAGCTGTAGGGATCATCCTGTTTTGTGAGGGTGGGACTAAGATCTGGCTTGTCCAGCATGGGAAGATAAAAGCTGATAAGGGTTTCACACTTCGATGCATTCACAGTGAGGTTCGCTATGCACTCCGAGGATGAAAAATACCTGAGTCTTGTTTACAGAAGACCGAGTGGCTGTAAATGAGCTGTAAACAAATTCTGGTTTGAAATGAGAAGGTGGCTCATGTTGCCTGCATCAGCTGGGCCCAGGACTGTCCTTCCAGGAGCAGAGGGAGAGGTGCTACTGATGCAGCTCCAGCTGAAATCATACTGGTTTTGTCCTCAGGAATAATTGTATTTAGTGCTGTGGTGTGTAAAACAATCATAAGGAATGCAGTACACACAGGATGTGTCTTCTGTAATGCCTTTGTGTGCCTTTCCCATGAAGAAGAAAGATTACTAGTAAAAAAACAGTGATAAAGTTCTATTAAGAAATGCTGCTTATGATAAAGAGAAATTACTGGGAGCTGCTATTTATGCCTCCTCTCTGATAATGTAATGAGGATCGCCAACGTGTGTCATTCTCCTCTTTGTGGTACATTTTGACTCTCTCTAGTGACTGCCTTGTTTAATTTTTCTGAAATGCCACATTGCTGGTAGGAAGAGAGCCATATACATCCAGCCTGCGCTCACAATCTGGAACTGGCACAGCAATGTTGTATTGCTAAGCAACAGTTGGCATCACGCTGTCTACTTCCCTGTTCATCCTTTTCCCTTGAAAAACCCAGATCAGCATCTAGCGCATGTTTTAGGTAGTGAAAAGAATAGTAGGTTTGTATCTTATTTAGTGTAAAGTTTGTTGTTCATTCTTTAGTAAAATATTAAATAGCAATTCAGAGAAATACAGTCAGGGTGTGCTTTGTTCATCCGTAGGATGGCAAATCTTAATGATCTTGGAGCCTTGTAACAGAATGTTTTTTGTGTGAAGTGAGGCCAGTTTCTTATTCAGCCACGAATGCCTGATCTCACAAATACAGCATGAAAAGCTAATTTACGTACACATCTATGTCTTTATACTAATGGACTGTAGGATCAGAATATATCTTAATTAATCTCTTTAGTGTATATATGCATGGCAGGATTTAACAGGAAAAATGAAGATTTGTGCGCTGGAGTGCAATATTGAGAGCTTTGGATTTTAAATGCCCTTTTCTGATTAAGTGAAGATTTTCTTTGCTGCTTCTATAAAAATTAATTTTATACTTGCTTAGAATCCAGCACTTTCAAAAACAGAAGTCAAAATCTCAGTTGAAGATACCGCTATTTAAGCAATGATGTGTAGCTACCTGTTTTCACTTTTGTTTAGTTGTTGATGGTACTAAGTAAAATTTGTTGCAGAGCTTATTAAGATAATTATCAGATATGCACTGAAAACTCATCCTCTTTTTTTCTTGATTTGTAAGATGGAGTTAATTTTTCTATATTAAAGGGTTTGTGGGTTTTGGATTTTTTTTCAGTTGCAGTTTTATGGGGTAACTAAGGTTTTTGTTTTCTGCTCTCTTTTTTTGTGCTTATTTTTGTTTCACTTTCACTACTCTTGTGACTTCTCAGCGAATCATACATAATTGTTTCCAGTTTCAAGTTTTTATTATCTACATTCCCAATTATTTGGTGATGTTTGGGCATTTTTTACTGTATATTTTGACAGGTTCAGGAAGGAGATATTTTGCTATTTGTTTTGTTGAAAGCTTTTCTCTGCCTAGCAGACATACTCTCTGTTTACTTCTTCCTTTGCTGTGCTCCAGTGACCTTTGTATAAGTGCACATGCATAGACACTAATACAGCCTTCAGTTAACGAGCAGTTAGACTGTACATATTAAGGACCCCTTCATCCTTTAAAATGACTTCTGGTTATTCATCCTACCTTTTGTTAAATCCTGTGTTTCCTTTCTAATGTGTCTGTCTGGTAGTTCAATTTGCAGAACAAAGGTGTTGTTCCATGGGTGGCTGTAAAAGCCAGTGTAACACAGCAAATGTTTTGTTCACAAGCTCCCCCAGTGTGAAGTCCATACCTGCACAGACACCTTTTCTGACTGTAGGGATGAGCCAGAGGTCAAGTTTCTTTGTACAATTTGACACTAACTTTTCAGTGAAGTTCAAGGCCTTGCTACCTGCAGGAGAGACTAAATCCCCTGCACCCTTTAACAACAACCTTGAGCAGCTGATTTTGGTCTTTAGTACTTGTTGGTAAAGGCTGGAGCTAAAGGGAGCTTCAGATGGGAAATTTTTAAGTTGCAGGTTTCTCAAGATTTTTATTCCCTGACAGAAAGACATATCAAATGGGACCACAGCCTAGCAATATTCAGAAATATTTTTACATTCACTACTGTCCAGATTTTCGTGGACTTCCTCCAGACTTTTCCTTGAGTATCACTCAAACACTTGGAAATTTTGGGGTTTTTCCTATCACCTATTAAAGGCTTTCTTGCTTTTGGAGGATGATAAAGCTATGTTTTTTTTTTTTTTTTCCCTGCAGAGGAAATTGTTTTGCCAGGATCTGAGTTGTATGATGCACACCCAGGTTCTGGTAATATGAGTCATGGCATTGAATGATACTGTCTGTAATTTTAAAAAGTCATTTTGGGGACATCTGGAAAATGATAGTATGATAGAAAGATCAGGATAAAAGGACTTTTACAATAGGACATAAGCTTTGCTTGTTTATCATATTATGCAGAACCTCAGAATAATATATTTAATATACACAATCTACTGTATGGTTGACTTCAGCATTGGAAATCTGTGTATCTCCTGTTTTGGGATGATAGCTCCGTTTCACCATTTGAAATTTTGAAGTGTAGAGTGAGAGGCAACAGAAGAATCGGAAGTCACACCTTGTTCTGTGCATTTGTGTGATTCTCACAGTATAATAACACCTGTTTTCTACCCTTAGGAAATCTGTCCAGTCTAAGTCGTCTAGGCCTGAGGTACAATAGGCTGTCAGCAATTCCCAAGTCTTTAGCAAAATGCAGTGAACTCGATGAGCTGAACTTGGAGAACAACAACATTTCTACTTTACCAGAGGTGAGGAGCAGAGGGAATGGACTGGGGAGGGAATGCTGCTGGAGGGCGGTAAAGGGAGTGGAACATGGGAAATTATTTAATCTTGTATCTTAACTCAGAGAAATACCCTTTGTTTTAACCCAAAAGTAATGTGAATTATGTCAATCGTGTAAATATTCCTAATATATTTAAATCAGTATAGAAGGACTAATGTCATACAACTTGAGTCAAAACTGGGAGCAACTCATGTGGTTGTATTTGCTGTCCTGTATCTTTAGAAAATCTTAAATAATGAGTCCAGATTCCCACCTTTCAATCTAGATAAGTGTTTCTCAGTGTTTCTGCTTCATGAAGTGCCTAGAAGTAATTGCTCAGATGACAGAAAAAAAATCTGATGTGATTGCTTCGTATTTTGGATATTTATTCAATTTCTTTAGAACCTTTTAATATGAAGACTTCATGACACAACATAAAGTTTATAGTCTCTCCTGTTTTAATGATGGTCAAACTGCTTTCCTAAGCTATCATCACCATGACCCAAGATGTCTAAAATACTAGTATAAAATGAGTTAAAAGGTTATCTAAAGATGTATGTAGCAAATTATAAACAGAAGAAAAAAGTGCACTCAGAATTAGTCACAGCATTTACAGTAACAAAGGGCAGTAAGTAACCAGTTTTCTACAGATGAATTTCTGAACTCAGCAATGATAGACTGAAACAGAGAATTTAATAAACGTTTGGGCAAGACTATAATTTAAGAAAATGCTAGAGTGAAACTACCAGGCTGCTTTTAGGATGAGAGCTAAGCTAGCCCACCCCACCCAGACATATTACAAAAGCAACAATGGTGTAATTACAAAAAGCTAATGTGAGGGATGATTACTTGCTTTAAAACACGTTTATAATACAAACTTCTTTGTGACTGTGCTGCCTTCTTCAGGTATATTTGCCAGTGATACATTAACAGTTAAGTTTGCAGAAGTGTATAGTTTATAGTGTAATCTGTTAAAAATAAGAACTGTATTTGTAGAAGAAATTTCTGAATTTCAAAACATAGCTGAAGCTGCTGACACAATGCCTAATAAATATTTTATCTTAAAAGGATGGGCTGGAAGAAGGCATCACTGCCACAGCTCTCATAGATGTAAGAGCATTGTTTTCTTTGTACTGCTAAAGCTCTCTTGCTTCCCTTCAAATGCATTTAATTACTCTAGGCTATTAGAGTGATTTAGCTAACATATTTTAGATTTTTTTTTTTTTTTTGGTATACAAGCAGACTTCAAAATCAGCTTTTTGAAATTTCAAGATCCATCTGAAGCAATAAAATGTGTTAGAGCTCAGGGACTGCCTAACCCTAGGACTTAATATCTGTTAATTAAGAAGTATAGGTAGAAACAATATTTCCTAACCAAAGATAATACTAATTAATGATTAGGTTAGATTAATACTGATTTGAAGATCCATTATTTCATCTGCAGGGGGGAAAATGCTTCACTGATATTTGCTGAGATGCCCCCAGTGTCTAAAATTTTAGCCAGGGCATGTAGATAAGTCCCTATTATATACCATTTCATTTACAATAATGATAATAAACTATTTATAAAAGTAGCCAGAGCTTTCCTGGTGAAACAGCAAAGCCATGTTCTTAAAGCGTATTTACAGTGAATATGGAGCTCAAATTGCAATCCAGAAATACTGACATTAGGAATATGGTTGGAATCATTATCTTGTTACTGCTCATTCCTGATTGCAGATGTTGCATTATTTATGGTATGTAATACTATGCATAAATCTCCAATTTCTGTAATACTTAAGCAAATAGGGCTGGCTTCAAGTTGGTGTAGTAATAAGCAAAGGTGACACTTCAGCAGTAATTTAGATCTCATTATTCATCTCCACAGTTCCAACAACGTGCTTGGCACATAACTAACAGATAAACTGAGATATGGGCTGCTGGGATTTTAAAATCTAATTAGATTGTCAAGAGAAATGAAAGTCTGGATTCAAAGGACAGCTGTTGCTATCCAGTTTAACTACAGACTTCTTTTCGTTTTTTAAGAGGGTGGGGGGAATGGTGCAGTAACTACTTAGGAATATTTTAGAAAGAGGGAAAAACAACTGAATTTTCAAACCCATCCTATTCTTTTTCTCTGTCTGAGATTATCTGAAACTATTATGGTATAATTACAAGGCACTGACAAGTTGTGATCCCAATATGGATTTTTATGAGGCTACCAAAGATTGTACTGTATCAAATGCCTCTTTTGTGAGCTATTGTATGGGGTTGATATTTCTTTGGGCCTTGTTTGGATGTGGGTGAGCTGCTGGAGCCAAAATAGCTGCTGGGGATGGACACGCTGCCCCAGTGTTCCTGGAGCAATGTGTCATTAGAAAAATTGCTTTCAGAGGAGAAAATAGTTACCAAACCTCCCAAACTTGTGCTTTTAAATGTGGTATATTTGCTTTTTTTGTATCTGTCAGCATGCAAGGAGGAAGGGGGAAATAAGGTAGTGGCTGATGATTATGAGCAGAGGTTGTTGCTGGTGGAAGTTTTATCAAATTTAACACTGGTTTGTGTGTTGCAACACTTCTTCAGGGAATGGACTTGAGGGGGAAAATACATTTTTAATTAGACCCATAAGGGAAAAGAGATGCATTCAAATAAATCTGTCCTAAGTTCTTGGGTGGTTTTCTTCTTTCTACAGGGTCTTTTATCCAGCCTTGTCAAACTGACTAGTTTAACATTGGCCAGGAACTGCTTCCAGTCCTATCCTGTGGGTGGCCCGTCCCAGTTCTCCACAATCTACTCTCTCAACATGGAGCACAACCGCATCAATAAAATCCCCTTTGGAATTTTCTCTAGAGCTAAAGTATTAAGTAAGCTGAACATGAAGGTGAGGCACAGAAACATGCTACTGTGTAAAATCAATGAGGAGCACTGTTTGGTGCTCCTTGAATTTTGGCAGACTTAATAATGTAAGGAATGAATTTATCATGCTGAAGTGGATGGTGCTGCTATCACATATATAAATAATTCTGTATTAGTCTAAAATTGTGCTATCAAGATATTATTAATTTGTCTTTATGTTTGTTAGTTAAGATTTTGTCACATTTGCTTGAGTTTGAGCAGTGAAAATAAGAAAGCTGCCTGCAAAGTTCTTGAATATCCACATGGGATATGACACAAGCATGTAGATTAGCTTATTTTTCCCTCAGACACTGTTACAGTTTATATTATAAACAGAATTGTATAAAACAATTTTTTATAATATAGTCTTTCAAAACCTAAGTCTAGGGACTTTTGGAATACTTGAAGAACACAGCAAGAGAACTTTTAAGTGTGCTAATATGGTTAAAGTAGGGAAAAGAGATGATATTCTTCTATGAATAGATTTATTTCAAGAAATGCTTGAGCAGTAGCTAGGCTCAGCCACTGTTTTAGAATACACTTTGACACAAATGAATCCTCAATTTGCATTAAGTCCAGTTTTTTATCACATACCTCTATTTGTAACTTTGCCTGTTAACCAGAACTTTGTATGACCATTTTTTAAAAGATTTTGTGGTGTCTAGTCTAAATCAAATATTTTAGAAACATTTTGAGGAGTAACATGTTCAGAGTAATTTCAGATGCTTTTACTCTGAGCCATTAAAGTATATGGGTGTTTTTTTTTGGTTTTTGTTTTTTTTTTTTTTTTTTTGGTTGTGGATTTGTTGGGGTCTTTTCCCCTCAGTGGGGTTCTGGTGGTTTTATTTAGTGGTGGTGTTCATTCTCTTTGTTGGTTTGTTTGGATTTTCTTTTAACTCTATATATTTTTAGGATTCAAACATTTACTGATAGCACGTTTATCAGTATTATGGTGAACTTTCTGTTCTTTTTTTGAACCCACCATCCATTGTATTCAGCAGAAATAGGACAAAAAAAAAGTGTTAACCACTGTGTGAGATCTTGAGAGTTGCATCATTCTAATTTTTCCACTTCACTTCATATTAGTAACAGAGAGTCAATTCTGTAACTCTAGGTTGGTAACACTAATATTTGGTGGAGTTTGAAAAAAAAAAAAAATCGGCCAATTACCAACATTTTATTCTTCTGATTTCATTATCGACTATGTTGTTGTGAAGTATTTCTGTTAGCAGTTCATTTATTCTGTCAGATGCCTTCCCAGCTTCTTGCAAGGGCAGACCCTAAATGTTTGATATGTTAAATCACAGGACAATCAGCTGACGAGTCTCCCCCTGGACTTCGGGACTTGGACAAGTATGGTAGAGCTGAACTTAGCGACTAACCAGCTCACAAAAATCCCTGAGGATGTATCTGGGCTTGTTTCTCTTGAGGTGAGAAGAGTATAAATTGATAGCTAAGTGAATACTTGCAACATAGGGATTCTCTGCTTCAGGTTTAAGTAATATTACTTTTGGGTCAAATAAAGCTAAATAACTACATGTATCTGTGCTGTTTAATTCCCTGTTGCATTTGTTTGTGGCTGTTGTCAACAGCTTTTGAATGTTGTTCTTTAGGCTCTCGATGAGTGTGCACAAACCACTATGTACAGGGGTTTTTTTAGCCAGGTAGAAAGAAATTTTTTCTCAACAGGAATTAGTGTTGTAAATACAATGTTGCTGAACTCAGTTCAATTCCTGGAGACCAGCCTGGAAGCAACAGAGATCAGAAAAACATAATGAAATGTTTGACAGCTGGGGGTGGCTTAAGTGAAGCTCTGTGAACCTTGTAGGCAGCCAGGTGGGAATTCTCAGCCTTTGTGGGGGAAGAACTCGTAGGTTAAAAGCATGAATTAAACCTGCTCTGTCCCCTCATCCTGTTTCTCAGGGTACCATCAGCAGAGACAAATTATTGCCTTGGAGGGACAGAAAGATAGAGGTACTTGTTTGGGCAGTTGAGGGGACTTTGTGGGCTCTGTGAGCTGGTGGGAAAAATCCGCTGAAGAACTATAACAAATGGCATATTTGAAACTGCGAATTTCTAATGTGACTTCTTCTGGGAATATTTAATTATTCCTGTTGTGTAGGGCAAAAATTATGACAGAGTAATAGTTACTTAATTGCCCAGTTCCCTTTTAAGTTAAGGCTGTGGTTGATGTGATTGGGAAATTAGTAACCTCTAACAGCTGGGTTTGCTGGTGGTCTGTCAGCTGCTGAAGCTGGAGAGCTGCTTGGTTTGCTGACCTGTTACCACTGTGTTTCTCTGTAATTAAAAAATCAAATACAAAGAGCTGTTTGGGCGGTGTTTACACAAAAGTGAAGGTTCCCACAGCAGTGCTAAGTCAGCTGCATTGCACGTAGGTAATACTGTCTGTTCCTGCCTTTGTTTCTTGATATGTGATTAAAACATTACTGTTCTCACTGTTCTATGCATGTTGTAGTGCATAAAGGATGGCCACTGAAATGCTGCTTGTGCTCATCCTCAGGCATTGACTTTTTTTCCACTTTGATTTTCACTTTGATTCTCACCGTGTCTTTATTTTGTTCCTGCCTGTGGTGTTTTCACATTACATGAAGCCAGTGAGGGTTGGGATTATTGGTAGAAGACAGGCACTTGCAACCTTGGCTGCTTGTGTGTGGCTGGCACGAGGGTCCATGCTGACTGCTTTTTCACATCCTCATGTTTCAATGTGCCTTCTTAAAGAACTAGATAATAGTATTGTTTAATCAGTAATTAATTACCTGACTACTCACGGCTTGATTACTTCCAAGAACTGCAGGATTTCTCTGGAGGAGAAATGGTGTATTAGGAGAAATGGTGTATTAGTGTAACCCCTGTTAACTTGCCTGTGGAATAATGAATAACTCTGTTAACTGACCCTGCAAATAAGGATATACTTATTGAACCTGGGGTATTTATAATTTAACTGAGAAAAGAGGAGAAAAACAAGAGGACAGCACTGTAGTAGGTGTGGGTGTGTGATGGCAGCCCATTTTGGAAAGCCGGTGTTCTGCTTAGGTGCTCCCATCTGTGTGTTTATTTGCTGCTGCTCCTAACCAAAGGGGACATAGGGAGACGAGGAAGTACTAAACTTTTTAAGGAGAACTTGGCAAGCACAGCAAATAATGTGAAACATGATTATGAGATGGCTATAAGGAAGCATAACAAAATGATAGGCAAATTCAGGAAGAAATTGTTTTTCTTTGGTCATTTGAAGAAATAAGGTTTCTATTGTTTTTGCTTTGCATTTATTATTACGTATACTAATATTTGAAAGAAGTATATCCTTAATGTATGTATTTGTATTATTAAGGACTTCAAAAAGTTGTTAAATCACTGACTTGTTTTATTTTTTTAATTTTTCAACTACTTCCTTAATGTAAATATAGGCTAATATTGGACTTCATTACTTGAAAATATATTTTAAAATTTATCTTAATCTGTTATTTACTTACTGTGTTGCTGAAATTCTGTGTTTGCTTGTTGTTTCTTTTTTGAGGTTCTTATCTTGTCAAACAATCTCCTAAAGAAACTTCCCCATGGAATTGGAAATCTGCGGAAACTCCGAGAGTTAGATCTAGAGGAGAACAAACTGGAATCCTTGCCAAATGAAATAGCTTACCTCAAGGATCTGCAGGTGAAACAATAATTGCTCGAGATAAACATCTTACGTCCTTTATTTACACTATGCTGATTTAATTGCAGCTTGTTGGATGAGTGGAAACTATTTGAGACTGGACATAGAAACAAAAGTTAAGAGTCTCCTGCAACTCCACCCACAATTAGTCCCTATTAACTGTTCCCCAGCTTTATTAGTCAATACTTGAAAAAGATTTTAACTGCTGTACTATGAGTGCAGTACTACCCCAGGAATTATTTCAGTCATGCTAGTGAAATCTTCTATGTTTACGCATGTGTTTCATTAGGCACCTTTTTATTTTTACCTTCAGTGATGCTTAATAGAGATTTGAAATGTTGCTGAGTGGTTGAAATTTTTCTTGTTCAAATTTGGGAGAGTAGAACTCCTTCATTTGTCAGCTACATGTCCTGTTACTTGCTGTCATTCCAAGCAAAAATCATTAAGCTAATTTGTAAAAATGTGTTTTTCCCGTAGAAATTGGTTCTGACTAACAATCAGCTGACCACCCTTCCCAGAGGAATTGGTCACCTTACCAATCTGACGCACCTTGGGCTCGGAGAGAACCTTCTCACACACCTTCCTGAGGAAATTGGTAAGATCCCATTATCTGGTTTGATGCAGTGTGTCTGGGCAAAGCACATATCATAGCTAGCTATTCTGCTCATCAGTAAAAGCCACAAAATTAATTTGAAATTTCTAAATATGTAGAGCCTGATGTGAAGCATGTGCCACAGGAGCAGCGCTAGGGTACCATCTTTATCTTGCTGAACTGTAGTGGAAAGGATGCACTATTTTCTTTCAGTTCTGCTGCAGAAAGCTGCTGAACACACACCAACTTGTAATGGTGACATTCCTTATCTCCAAATTCTCCCACAATTTTTGTGTTATCCATGACTCCACTTCATTAATCTATTCTTGGAGAGAGAAAGGAAGTGCACTGATCCTACTCTAATGCCATGATGTAGACAAAACCCTTGTGTAAAGTGTAGACTGCTTAAAGCAAATGTTTTTCCTGGTAGTCCTGCACACACTTTTATTTATAGGCCCTCATATTGTTTTTCACCTTGATGAGGTTAGAAAAGGAAATGGAGGAAATCTACAAAAAGAAAGGAGGGAATAGGATTTTTTTTTTTTTGGCTTACCTGAGACATTCAGACTAGGTGGGTTTCAGAGCATCTGAAACTGAGAGCCCATGTTTCTTCTATAAATGGTTTCCATGATACTGGTCCAGAGCACCATTCTGAGCACTTAAGTTAAAATCTTAACGTTTGGGCTTATTATGGAAGAAAAAATGATGAGACAAGCTACACCAAGAAAAATGTGGTCAGAAACAGTGATGTGCAGAAGAAGAAGGCATGGTCTGTCTGTCACATCATCTTTGGTGAGGAGCCATTACAGCTGCTCATCTTCTATGTGCCTCAATGTGAGAAAAACCTAAAATAATCTAAACCCAGGGCTTTGTAATTTATGAGCTAGTGGAGAGAGTTTGGATGCTGTGGAAACAAACCGTGGAGTTAGAATCAGTAAGAACATTTTAAATAGCATTGTAGGAGTACAGTTTGGTTATTAAAGCTGGTTGTCTTCACAGATGAGAGAATAGTTACTTTTTGTCAGGTGTGACTGTTTCCTGTATCCTGCTATCAACTGTTTCTCATTGTTTCCTCTATAGCGTCTCCTTTTGGTTGGTTTTCCTTGCCATGAGTCCTGCCTACTGCTTTCTCTTGTGAAAGATTAAATTGTCTCTTAGGTTATAGGAGATGTTTATGGTACATGAGATTGGAAAGTGGGGAATATTTTGGGGAGGACTTTTATGTTTTTGAAAGGAGGAATGGAAGTCTTAAGAAGAAATTGCTCTGTTCTCCATTGCTCTGTTCACTGCATTGCAGTGTCTGTAGTAGAGGCAAACTGCAAAATTTGAATTCAGGAAAAAAATTTCACACTTGTTAGTTCCGTTTAAGAAATTTGTAAGTTAATCTTTATGTGCAGAGAAGTCACACTCTTCTGCTTTTTTCCTGCGACACCTGACAGTTATGGCTTCAGGTCTTTAATATATGGATTCTAATTACATAAAAGGAATGGCATAGATATTTTTAAAGAGAGACTACATCCTGTATGGTATAAGTATTTCCAAGGTCCTTTTGAATGGATAGCTGTTCCATGTTGCCTGCACTTGCATAGCTCTTGAATGGCTATGGTGAAGTCTCTCTCAGTTCTCTTACTCTCTATAATTGCAGTTCATGTATTATCTAAAGGAGATGCACTAATGGATATTTTTACAGAGAAACTAAAACAAATTGGCTCTTGCTTAGGTACTGGTGAACAGAACTTGCTGTGCTTGAGAACGGGAGTCTCACTGACTCAAGGTTCTGTATAGGAAACAGTCTTCAAGTGGACTCAGAGCATCTGTCTAAAAAAGTTATAAACTGCATGAATCATAAAGATATTACTACTACTTATTATTTTATTTTAACCAGGTACACTGGAGAATCTGGAAGAACTGTATTTGAATGACAACCCCAATCTGCACAGCCTTCCCTTTGAGCTGGCTCTTTGCAGCAAACTGTCAATAATGAGTATTGAGAACTGCCCGCTCAGCCACCTTCCACCTCAGATTGTTGCAGGAGGACCCTCCTTCATCATTCAGTTCCTAAAAATGCAAGGACCATATCGTGCCATGGTCTGATGCTCATCGACTTGTCCAATACACTGTACAAAAATACAAACTGCATTAATGTTGTAATTGTCTGTATATGTATATATAATATAATATATGTGGTTTATATTATATTATATATATATAAATATATAAATAATATAAAAAGGCAAATTTAAGACTGCATTATGTGTTTCTGCTAATAGAGGAATCATAGCCATTTAGATTTTTTTTTTTATTCTGTAAAAATGCTTGTCTAAGTTTTCTTTGCTGAACTTGATGGAAGTTGTCTGAATAATCTGAAAATGCCAGTTCATTTAAAGCAATTGCCAATGAACTTAAAGTTTAAATTTAAGGGACAAAACCAGTTTTGCTTAGATTTACTTTCAGTTAAGAGAAATGTATAACCTTTATATAATGAACTTTTCTGTTTTGCTCTCCCCCCCTTTTATTTTTTTTTTTTTTTTTTTTTTTTTTTTTTTTTTTTTTTTTTTTTTTTTTGTGTCAAAACCTGAAAGGGTCAAGTGCCCTGAGGTTGTGATTTTCTTTTAACTTATTTTGAGATTTGAAGCAAATGGTGTTTTTATATTGTTTACAGTCAGAGTAAATCACTGGATTTTGTTTTATTCTGATTTACTCTGTTTTAATCAATCATATCTAGAGTTTATATGCCTCTGCTGATGAATTTTTATCAACCAGTTTGTATACTAAAAACATACTCATCAGAACAACTGGCAGGTGAAAAGGATGCAGTCAAAACACAAAGAAAAGAAAAAAAAGCTTGAATTCCTTTTAAGTCTTGCTTCCCTGAGTTATCAGTTGCAGGCATAACATATCTGAACTGAGCCTTTTGCAGTTGGTCTTTTCTAGCACAAGTAAAACCTTTTCAGATTGGTCAAAATGTGGAGTATCCTCAGTGAAGAGCGGTTTTCATTGTGTGGAGTAACAAGTCCATGAGGTCTAACAGTACAGTTAAGTGACAAGGAAATAATATATATGTACATTTTTATTACAATGTTGAGTCATAAACTACAACAGGCAATTTTAAGGATTCCTTATAGACCTTGTACAATAAATGAATGTGTCTTACTTTTAAACACTGCAATATATGTAAGTTTTAAGGTTGGTTAACAATGTACTATGGTTTTATATCTTGACTTGCCTTGTACCTCCTTCCATTATGGAACTTCTGTGTCCAAGCACAATATCTTCACACTGTGCTGTTTTGCTGCTGAACTAAATGCACTTTTCCCCACAGCTGGGGCACTTGCTTCAAAATATTCAGTTCAGTATCTTGATTATTCTTTTTTAACTTCATCCTATCTGTTTCAGTATTAAACCGATCTATTAAAAAAGAGGCACCTTTTTCATTTGTGCAGAGATGTTGGTAGCTCAAGAGAAACACTGTAAGTAGTGGACATTCAGTTTTATAATGAATTTCTTGGCTGTTTAGAAGGCAGAAGATGCTTCAGGGAGATTTACACTATTGCTGCACTTGCAGGGCCAGTTGTCCTTTTTCAGGAGGGTAAGAACTTGAGGCAGTCACATTCCATGGTTACCCAAGAACTGTTCAGTTTATATTCACTGGAATTGCTGCTGGGGTAGTGTGACTTACAGGACTGTACCTTTTGCACAAAATTAAATCAATGGATGCCATGAGAAATCTGTTTCACATGCAGAAGTTTGGGAGTATTATTTCTGGCTTTCAGACGTGCTTATTTAGACATATTTCCTCGATCTACTTGCATTTTGGTTTGTTGTATGTCTTTTCATTAATAAGGAGTAAGTTTTAAATGGAAGGCAGGTGGAGATATAAAACCTTAGAGGGCTTAAACATGCTGTAAAACTATTGTAGATGTCACTGGATTTTACTAAGTAATGTTCTATTCTTTCTCACACACTCTCTGTCTTTTCCCCCTTCCTTTTTTTTTTTTTTTTTTTTTTTTTTTACATCTACTGTAGCTTTTCAGTTTAGACTTTAGTTTATAAAAGGCTAGTTCCATACAGTTCTGCCTGAGTTAGTCTTTCTCAGCACTAAGATGTTAAAATATGAAGATGCTGAAATGCTTAGTATCAAGACTGTAATACTGAATATACTGCAAAGTCCGTGTTTGTGCCCTCAGGTCACTAGGGGGGAAACTGGTTTGATTCATATTGTTCCTTAAAGCAAAAGTGGCGACCCCTTGTGTTTCCAAACGTCTTGGTCTCATTCCCTGTCTGCTCCTCAGTCCCGTTTTTATAAGAGTTCAAGGGATTGAATTTGTTTAGTTTGTAAATATGTTGATTATTCACCTTGTTAAGGTACATGGTTAATGACTGTATGATTGGAGCTGACCCTCTCTCACATAAATTCCTGTGGAGAAGTTGGCTACCAAAATAGTGCTTGTTACACTCACTTAAAAACAAGCTATTCTTTTCAGAATAAATAGGAATAAATAAAGCTATGTTTTAATTCATTACTATATTAAAAACAGGATATTTTTTTCAAACTATCTTTGTACTAGTATGGTTGTTGCAATGCCAGAGAATCCTGAGCCCTGTTTTAGGAGTTTAATTTTACACACTTTGAGGTGAATGCTTATTTTTTCGGTGTCTCAAAGGAGATTTGAATAAGAGCAGTGTGAGAAGTCAGAAGAATTTGAAAAGTTCTTTAAAATTATCTGAAAGCTTAAGTATTAAATATCTGGCACAGATTGGGAATACAAGCATATAAATCCATACAAGTACAATACATGGATTTGTATCCAGATCTGTGCACAGATCCATATAAATCCATCCATTTTGATAATTCAAAATAGTCTTACCTCCTGAAATAACAGACTTTTGCCTTTTTCAGGATGCTGGATTGTTAACTGGTGTAGTTTTTAAATGCTATTATTGCCTGGTGACATTCAGTTGAACACACATACTGGCTTGCACATGTTTAAGAATTTTATTTGCCCATAATCAGTTAAAGTATGAATGGAAAGAACTTCATTCTGACAACTGTATGTATACATAAATACAAAAAAGTATTTGTGTATACATGTATGAAAGCATAGACAAGGTGGAGAAATTAATTATTTGGAGCATTTTTGGAAATAAGATTGAGAAGCAAGTGATTCCCAGATACTTGTATTAAATGTTTATCCTTCTCGCTATACTGAGGGAAATAGTTCAGAATGCTAATTGAAAAATGTGACAATCTTTACTTTGGGTGAAAATCATGACCTTGATTCTTGTCCATAACCAAAATATCAATTTTGTATGTTTCTGTGCCTGTGTACATACATACTCATGCCCCATAGACACTATCCTGAATCATGCCTTGATTTAACAAGCTAAATTATTAGAGACTACATAGTATTGTGGAAGTCTGGAAAGGTATAAAGCAGATCAGAGATTTGCTAAACCATGAAAAGAAGGAACAGTTGCTGTTGTGACACATGTTGGTCACATATTGCATTTTAATTTACTAAATAGGAATTTGTTTGATAATTCTTTGCAAAAGTTTTTTTAGCATAAGCCTGTTAACATTGTGTCTCTCACTGTCTCATATTCAGGTTTGTCACCAAAATTGTCTGATATAAGTGGAGTGGAAATGCTGCTTGTAAAGTTGGGTCACACAGTTGTATAATTGGGACTTTTCATTTTGGCAGATGCCAATGGAAATATTGACCTTCATGCACCCTCTTTAGAAAGATTTGGATTGTAGAATATTTGCTTCAGTGCCTCTCTTTGATTTAGTGCATGTTTAGAAATCTTGAAGGTTGTGTTTGCTCATGTACATGATTTAGACAATTAGTACCTAGATTGTCTCTCTGGTTAGTGCTTACACCCATTGTGTCACCTGGAATTCAAGTGTCATCTTCAATCCTCTGAGTTTGAGAAATATCTTTTTTTTAACAATTAGAAAATTCTGAGAGGTTATTTTTTCTCTCCCCCCCCCCCCCCTTTTTTTTTTTTTAACCCAAAAAAGAATTAAACTTCTGAATCAGCACAAATCCATATTAGGAGCCTTTTCCTATCTGGATGCAACGAAGCATTTTCCTGTCAGTGTCACAGCTCAGTTGTATCAAACAGACATGCCAGAATAGCTTCTATTTAGAAACGTGCATTTGGCAGTAATTTGCACAATACAAACGTCAAGGCACAGTAAGGATGATTACAAACAAATGATAGGATCTATGAGTGGGTTTGTTTTCACATTAGCAAATATCAAAAATTATGTTTATTATTATTCTGATTTAGATCTTAACCAGGATTGCACAGGACCTTTGCTGTGGAAAAATATCAGACCACACTAATTTTGTGGTTAAAAGCTAAGCGAGAGTGTAAACAGTCTACAAAAATGTACTTTTAATCTGAATTATTGTAATGTTGTTCTGTCTATATAAAAGATTGCCTTGCTTTTTTATAAGAGTCATTCTGTATCAATGCATTCATTATAAATAGTATATTTGTAAATAAGCTGCCACTGAGTCTTTTCAAAGTTTTCTGGTATTTCTAGTTTGACATTAACCTTGGTGTAAGTCTACTTTTGTAGCACCTTAAATTATTAAGAACTGCTTTCTCATTATATTACCACTCTACAAAAGATCTCAAAATATAGATTTTCATGTACAGCAATTACAGCAAACTTCAAGAGTTGGATGATAGTAACTTCTTTACTCAGAGTCATGTAGACTGGAGACCTTCTGTAAAGCAAATACTGGTAAAAAATTTATATTCATTTTGTTATGATTTAGTAGGGCATGTAGTAAAAAAATCCCACAGCTTTCTGTCTGATGGGGAAAATAAATCTTGGATTTTAGTGCAAAATGCATTTCAGCAGCAACAAAATTAAAGTAGGTATAGAATTGTGATGCCTAAAAGACAGACACCAGCATTTAATCTTCAGGTTTAATAAAAGACAATATTGCCAAGCTGCCATGGCACTGATTAAAACGATATCTTCCAGCTCTGTGGAGCTCATTGTACAGACTCCTTCAAGAAAGTTATGCTTACATTGTGTCCTACAAACAAACAAACAAAAAGCCAGTGTCCTTGGAAGTCAGAATAGAAAGACCTCAGGAGTTTGGACATGGGGAAAGAGTACTGTAGCTGGTCACTTCAAAAAGCTGGAACCAGCTCTCATCGTGTGCAGCAGTCACTTGTGCAATAAGGAATGCTTCTGTCATTTCATCAAATCCCTGCTGATGAAAATCAGTAGAGGGTCTGATCAAAATACCTAAATGTTGGTCTTTGAGGAGAGTGAGTCCCTGTAACCGTAAGTGATCCGACAGTCTGAAAACAGGCCAGTCTCCTCCCCAGCATGGCAGTCCCTGCCCTGGTGTTGGACCACCTGCCATCCACCCCTGTCTGGCAGGGCTGTGCAGATGTGCAGTTCCTCTGCTGTACTGCTCCAGATCTCACCAACCACAGTATGAAGGGCTTGCAAAAAGGAAACAGCATCTGTATCACTGCATTTAGTAACCTTGAGAGATGAAGCAAACTTTATTTTTCCTTTTGAAAGAAGAAGAAACTTTTTTTTTTTTTAATTTTACATCCCTCTGTATTTCTGGCCTCTGCGACATCCTGTGTCTAATAATTCTACAATATAATTATGTGCTGGGTGAAAAAGTACTTCCTTTTGTTTGTTTCAAACCATGCCACCTTATTTCATTTGGTAACTCCTAGTTCTTGTAGAACTACAAATTTATGAACAGTTTTTTTCCTGTTCATCTGCTTTTCACCACTTTTGAAATTTTTGAGTTTATTTTCATAAGTTGTAGCATTTTTTTGTCCAAGTCATGGAGTTTTAGTTTTTTAGCTTTCTCCAAACAAAACCTCTTCCATTCTGTGATAATTCTTGCTGCCTTTCTCTGTGGTTTTCTAGTCCCAGCTCTGAGTCTTTTTCCTAGTTCATCGCCTTTAGCAACCTCTTTTGTTCTTTGTGTACTTCTGCTTTGTGAAATAAAAGTACAGTTCTGTTATGAAAATTAAAGATGAGTGGATGATAAAGTTTAGTACTAAACTCTGGTGAGGAATAATCCCACTAGGCAAGGATCAGATTGGGATTTATACTTCAGATGTAGGCCACCCTCTGCCATAATTAATTGTTTTTTTCTGATTACCTATAATTGTCCTCCATCATCTCTTGCAACTAGGTATAAAAAACAGAATTAATATGAAATTTTTCATGGTGTGCTGATTTAAATAATGCCAGGATTTAAAATACTCTCCTCATGCTAGTAAGAGCTCATTGTTTTGGAAGATGTGACTTTTGAATATTTCAGCTGACCTTTTTAAACTGCCAAAGCCCAACATTTTCTGAAACTACTGGGAAACTTCTGGTATTACTGTTTTTTGGAAGAGAAATTGGAGACTGCTCATTGGATTTTATTTTCTTTCTTGAAGTCTTTGTAGAAAGCTACATAAGAAATTCACATAGTTAAAAGAGAGAGAAGAAAAGGAATCTTCCCTGACCCTTCTATGACAGGGAGCATCCTGCCAACAACTGGTGTCAGCCAGAACTTGGCAGCCACCTGAACTGGGGGGTACGTGCTGGTTGTGACCACTTTTTGTTCAGATGGTTGAAGTGAGCATACCCAGATAAGCCTGGCATCAAGAACCATGCTGTTTGGCTTTAATTGAGTGAAAAGTGAAGAATGTGTCTTGTTTCTGCCACCACATGTCCTTAAGGCTGTACAAAAGTCCTCAGAAATATGCAGACGGTGTCTTGTGTGTCTCTGGTGAGACAAACAGATGACATGTTTGTGTGATTAATCCAGCCCAAGTGCTGCAGGATACCCAGGATCTCAGCACTGCTCTCTAGGGACAGGTCCTGCTCTCCACTGAGCATTTTAGATACTCACTGTGTTGTTTAGTGTACAAACATAGTGCACTGCATAAAAGCTGAACACTGGGTAACTCTATAGAGCATAACCTGGTGCTGTGAACTCTGTGATGGTCATGGTAGAAAAAGAGGTGTTAGAGGGCTGGAGATGGTTAACTTTGATACAATTGGAACAGGCTGAGTGCCTTGAAAGCCTAATTTGTTTCATTTTCACAATCTTAGTCAAATAAAATACATCATCTCTTCGTTCAACCTTTGCCTCACTTTGGATTGTAGGAGTGGGAGATAATTTGATTACCAAGATCAAATGATGATGTTTTAGAGGAGGAGCCATCTGGAGTTTCTGAGTGAGCAGCTGGCAGCCTGGGCTGCACAGTTAATGATCTGACTATGTGCCTTGCAACTATTTTTTTCCTGTGCAAAACCTTTTAAGAGTCTTTAGAGATCAATCTTACCCCACTGCCTCCAAGTAAGATGCTATCTGCAAAATTGCAGGCAAGTGTTCCCTTTTAAAAGCTCTTTCCACAACACCCTCTTTTTCTTTTCTATTAGTAAAGTATTTCTTTGTTAAGACTCATAATGAATCCTTAATTTGCTGTAGTTTGGTACTTGGCTTTGCTTGAGCTGGTTTGCATTTTGTCCTGCATTATTACAGCTGTACTGCCCGAAGTGATTTCCAAACTTCATGTGGTCAGTTTTAATGGAAATACATTTTTTCCTTGAAAATCTTAAGATGTTTGAAAACAGCCATGGTAAAGACAGTGCAGTAAAACTCTTCTTTCTTTATGACTCAAGATTTTTGGGTCCATTTAATCTTTTTTTGGTCTTTGCCAAGTAATGTTAACTGAGTGGGAAGTTATAACTAACTTAGAATTATCTATCCTTGCCAGAGCAGCAGCGGGCAAGAGATTTAACTAGGTATGGAGCTTCTGGTCAGTGAGGCAGCTCTGATTTCAGGCTTTTTAATCATCTCCAAGTCAAGCACTTCTTTTTAGGCCTGCCAGGCATTTCCAACCTCCCAAAAAGCCACATCAGACAGCGCCATGTGGTTCTGATGTGGGGGACCAGGAGAGAGTCCCAGCAGCACTAGGGAGTGAGAGGTTTGCCTGGAAAGACTGAAAGGCACTGGAGGCAATTCCCTAAAAGCAAATTGAGCCAAGTGCAGAGCGGGTTGGACCCTGCCAGCCTCTCTTGATTGATGTTATCAGAAGCCCAGGCTGCAGCTCCAGGCATAGACAGGCAGGAGAGCACAGCCAAGATTCTTGGGTCTGTGGCACCACCAGATGGATGGTCCTGAGGCGAGGCCACTGCTTTTTCTGAGGAAGCTTTTGAAAGTTGGGAAGGGTTGATGTCACTTTAAAACAGAAACATATCTGGAAGTAGCAGAATCCCCCATGAGAAGGAGGGGCTTCTCTGGCATTGCTTCTTTTTCCTCTGCAAACTCTCCAACTCCTATGAACTCTGATCTTAGCCTCTCCACTTGTGCTCTTACTGGCCAACTCTCTTCAGATTTCACTCTTTTGCCAGCAGCCAGGTATCTCAGCCCTGTGCCTCCCACACTCTGCTGAGCTGAAGTAAGTGGAGGAAGGCAGGGAGAGCAAAAAGATGGTGTAGGACCAGTGACTTCTGCCCCATGAACCTGTTGGTGCAGCCAGTTCTGAACTTGCTTTGTATTGGTTATGAGCTCTTTTTCTCCAGTTCTATTGCGGAGTGGAAACACCAAGAGAAAAACAGGATTTGGGAACAGATGGCTGGGAGAGGAAAATAAAAAAGATGGATCAGCTGCACATGGCACAGCTGTGCATTGCTGTACAGCTTCTCTGCTGGCTCCTTGGACACAGCCAGGTTTTTACATTGTGTTTCAGATTCCTTGTAAAGGGATGGATGTCTGAGTACTTGCCAGATAAAAGATCTGGCTTGGGGTGCATGTCAAGACTCAGAAATGAATGAATTTTGATTTAATAGCAATTCTGTGGCCAATCTGTGCCCCAAACCATTTAGGAATAAGGATGGATGGTTTAATTTTTGAAGTGACACAAAATGCTTAACAGTCCGGTAAAGAGTTCTGAAATATGTGTAATGTTTAATAATATTCATCATTTCTGCTTTAGGAAAACCCACATGCTCCCAGTTAAATTGCTAGTGAAGTATTAATAAGAAAATGACATTCTCATTTCATACAGACACGTAATTCCCCAGAAATGTTAAAAAATTTACATTTTTAAAAGATATTTGTTACTATTGTTTTTTATCATTTTTGTCTTTTGTTCTGCTTAGAGAAAACTGAAATTGGATTGTAGTAAGGAATCAATGGTGATCTTCAGTGACTTCAGCTCCAGAGGACTTTGCTGGCCTGGCAAGGTGTCCCAGTGCTTAGGGACACAGAGAACCCTCCTAGGAAGCCCGTGAGCCTGGCAGCTGGGTGGGTACATCAGAAGGGCTCCTCAACAAAATGGTTTTGATGTGCTGTCAGTTAAAGCCAGTTGCAGCAGCAGTGAGCTGCCTTTCTGAAGATTTGGGGGATGCTTTTAGCCTAGCTAGAATGAAAGGGTGCTGAGATTTCAGTTGTGCTGTTTTCTTTTGCATGTCTGAGGGCCTCTGGAAGTGCTTGGATGCTGTATGGCAGTTTCCACATTGCGATTTTTGCCCAGCAAATGGCTTGGCCTCAACAAGTGGAAAGAAAGAGTTCAGGATGGGTTCAGTGCTCCCTGTCTGGGGAGCTCCAGTGTTTCTCATGGATTGCTTTGCCTCTTGCTTCTCCTGCCCTTGTGTTTTACTGGGTCTGACAAGCTGAACAGCAGAAGATACATGAAGTAGCAGAGATTGCTCCTTTCCCTTCCCTCAGCTGTGGCTCCTGTCAGTTTTTCTTGGAGTGGCAGAGGGTGTTAAAGACATCAAAGCTTGTGAAAATGGGGATGGTGTCCTGTGTTGATGGGACCACTGACCTGCTGTATCCTTCATCAGAGTGCAGAGACAAAGTTGTGGCAGAAGAATCTGCCGTTGTTCTGTTCAGGGTTGAAAATGACTTCTCAGGGAAAGAAAAAAAAAAGAGTTTGCAGCAGCAGAGATTAATGCTTACTGACATGTGCTCGGTTTTCTGTTACACTTCAGGGAATGGCATGGATTATTTTGCTCTTGAATTTTGTATGGCAGGAATTTCCCTTGGTACCTAGGATGCTTCCAGGGAAAAGGAAAATCTGAGTTGAAAAAGTGCAAGTGGAGATATAGTGCTTCACTCAGCCTGCCTTCTCTAAGTGCTTTGTCCTCATTACACATTACCACCCTTGATTCCCAGATAGGATAAATGTTTCCTGGGGAGAGAGCCAGTTTGTATTGCTGAAAAGCAACTGACAGTGCTGAATAAGCAAATACATCAAAAGCTGGTGTTTAAACTTAATTTGAGTCTCTCAGGGAAAAAAACAAGTTGTACCTTGCTATCTGTAATATCCCTATGCAATATTCCTGTGACTGTGCCTTGCAATCTGCACCATCCCCGTGCAATCTGCATAGGGGTAATTGTCTTGTAGTAGTGTGGGAATGAGCACAGCAATGATGATGGATGCAGAATCTGCAAACCACCATGAGGATGGAAACCCCAGCCCTGGAGAGAAGAACTGTTCATCCTCTGCCCACCAGATGACGATGGTTTTGCTCTGGTTTTAACTTGCCTGGCTATCACCACGCAGGCCAAGAAGGTGTTGGACCATGGACGTGCTGGAGCTCAAATGTGGGGCAGCACTTGGCCCTGCTCTGGGGGCTGAACCTACTGTGACCTCCCCATTCTGGGTAGTCTCCCTGCAGAGACAGGTCCCCTTCTTCCCTCTCACGGAGCAGATGGTGTGCAAGCATTCCTGCCATGTCTGAGTGAGGGATTGTGCCTGGGATGTGGAAAGGAGGCCTGGCCTTGGTGGAACTCTCCCCTTTGGCATGGCCTGATGGCAAAGGGGCAGCATAGGGAGAAAACTCTGGAAAGCTGATGAAGGCAAGATCTCCCCAGCACCCCAGGTACTTGTAACACCCAGCTGAGTCCACTGTGAAGGCTTTTCCTTGGAGGTACGTGTCTCTTTCCACCTTTTTTCCTCTACTCACTGCATCTCTGGTTAACAATTCATCTGAGGTGGGGAAGGAAAAGTCTCAACTTGGAAAGGCTCTGCTCACCATGGCATTTTTCCTGTGGGCTTGGCTCAGCCTGTGCTGGGTTTGATTGCCAGGAGGCCTGGGCTGTCTATGCCTGCTCTCCCCTCGGGAGCTGGGGCAGGAGCAGGGCTGGAAGAACTGCAGCCTGGGGAGGAATTACAGAAGGTAGTGGGCTACAGTCGGCACAGGGAGAGCGGGGACACAGCGGCACGGCGTGGGCAGTGATTCACCTGGGAGGGGACTCAGCCTGTGCAGAGGAGTGTTTATACAGAGCCATGATTTAGGACTGAGGGACTTGCAGGGCTCTGGATGATGCCTGTGTCCTCCTCTGTGTCCCCAGCTGAGGCAGCTGATGTGAGCAGGAGGAGCTAAATGCAGGAGCAGTCTCCTTCCAAAGCTGCCGCCGTTCCTGGATGGCTCCTCGGTGTTATTTGCTTTTGCCACTAGATGGTGAAGTAAGGAATAAGGGAAAACACAGGAAGTCTGGCTGTGTTCCCTGTGCCTCCCTCCCTGTGAAACCACACTGACGTGCTCTGCTTTCTGGGAACCCGGCAATTTCAGGCAATTATTCCCTGGACATTTTATACAGCTCAGCCTTCAAGAACTGCTACTGCCACCCTGACTCTTTGATCTTTTTAACTCCAGTGCTGCTACCCTGCACTGATGTGGATGTGGCAAACTGTGTTAGACAGAGGTGGCAGACCTGCCTTATGCAGGGATGTACAGAAAGGTGTCTTTGGTCTGGTTTTTGAAGAGGGTGTATGATCTGCTTCCCCTTGCCCATGAGGACCTGAACCTGCTGTGAGACCCACACCTCGGCAGGTGGGAATTGCAATCACTGTGTGGCTGCTCTCTGTTGTGCCATCTCTTTTCAGAGCTGTTTGCTTCACTGGAAGCTTTGCTCTGGCTGTGCTGGAGGAGTTTGGACGGGTGATGGACCGGAGAGTTACAGCTCCCCTGGGGCACGCCTGCCTTTGTAAGAGGGACTGAATGAATGTCAGTCCCTGCCCCAGAGGCAGCAAAGTAGATGGTGGAGAACGGGGAGGGAAAGGGCAGGTGCACACGTTTGGGCATTGGGGAGTGGAACTTGAAGGGATGAGTTACTCCTCATCTGAGTAACTGAATGCCAGTGTCTCCCAGCTGGGAAACGAAATGTTTAAGGGGATGCAGTCTCAATTCTGTCTTAAACATAGGCTGACTCTGCTCAGGCCTCTGCTTGTTGAGCTGCAGAAACTTTATTGCTTTCATTTAGGGAGGGCTATAAAGTCCCCAACCTTTCTGCTCTCTGAATACTGGCCTGGGTGCCACTCTGCATGCCCAGGATGACCTGCTTTTCATAGAATCATAGAATGGTTTGGGTTGGAAGGCAGTTTAAAGGTCATCTAGTCCAATCCAACTCCCCTTCAATGAGCAGGGATGTCTTCAGCTAGATGAGGTTGCTCAGTGCCCCAGCCACCCTGACCATGGACACTTTTAGGAATGGGGCATCTACCACATCTTGGGGTGAGCTGTTGCAGTGCAGGCTTGAGGAGCCATTCCCTTTGTGACTGGCTGGAACGCTGCCCTGCTTGCCCAGGTTCCAGGAGTGTGGCAGTGCTTCTGGCTTGGTTATTTCTTGCTGGGCATTGCTGCTGAGGGGAGTCTTTGCACAGGAGCAGATCAGGGAGTGCCTACAGGAGCAAGGCTGTGTGTGGGCAACCTCCAGGCAGGAGTGAGGCCGGAGGCTGGGGAATGGAAGGATTTGGCTATGTTTTCACTGCGTTTTGGCCCTGTGGTCCTTAGGTATGGAAAAACCCACTGTAGTCTGGTGCAAGGTTTTATGAGAGGCAATGAGTCAGTCCCCTGAGCGAGATAGTGAGCAGTATGGAAGGTCCCTGTAGTATATTAGGAATGCTCCATAGTCGGTTTGGTTTATTTTTTGCTATGTTTCCACTGTTCTTGGCTAATTTCAGTGGGATTTATCTTGTGAGCTGGCAGGCTGGGGAGCCTGGGGAGGGGAATAGAGCTGCTCCCCGGCACTGAGGGATGGCCCCCTGGTGTTTAGTTCTGGCCATGTTGCAGGATGCAGCGAGGAAGGAGAAGTCCCAAACAGGGAACTGAATAAAGAAAACAACACTTCATAAAAACACACTCAGCTTGTGCTTGGCACACAGGTACGTGTTTGTATGTGTATTTGTGGGTGCTGCAGAGAGAAAATGCACATTTCACTCTCCCTTCTCCTACAGGCACTGAAGTGCCCGAGGGGCACAAGCCAATGACATGCAGACAGCCAGGGAGGTTTCTTGTGCATTGCTCCTCCTGCAGTGCTGAAACGAGCCTTTTATGTTCCAGAGGCCACTGTGACACCAGGCAGAAGCAAGAGGGAAAATAGTGAATAAACCTTGCATGAGCACAATCCCCATGTCAGCCTCGCCCCTGACTCTGCCACGCTATAAAATCTGTAGCATGGAAATGTTTCTCTTGGCTGTTGGTTTAGGGCTGTGCAATCAAATCTGGTAGTTAAAATCCTGCTGAACAGGGCAGGCAACCTGAACAGCAGAGGAAAGGCAAGCAAAGCTTTCAAGTTGTTTGCAAAAAAAGCACCTGAGGAGCAGCTGGTCACACAGCATCCATCCTGTGCTGTTTTGAGCCAGGTGTTTGCAGATGGGGGGAGAGAAGAACTGCCACTGTAGGTAATATTCAGTGTGTCTCCTTTCCTTCCCCTCTGAACATCTGATACCATGGCAGCCTCCCTGCTCACAAGGGGATTAGGTGCTAGCACAGACCACTGCTGCAGCTATCCATTTCCTACTGATTTATTCAAATAACTTGGAAAAGTACATCCAGCAGCTGAGTTCAGAAAAACTGTTGAAAAACATGCCTAGCTCTGCAGGAGCTATTGCTGTGAGATCTGTGAAAAGAGCAAACCCCAAACTCTCACGTGCAGTAGGGGTGGGGAATGGAAGGGCTGTGGATCTGAATGTGTGTAGGAGGAAAAGTGCCTGGGGTCTCAAAGCAGCTGGAGAGGTGGCCACATTGACAGTATTTGAATTCATTTTAGAAATAGAAGGAAAATAGGAATCACAACATTAGAAACATCTGTCTGGAAATGGATGGTGTGCTTGCTATATTACTTTGCAGGGGCAGCACCATAAACGCAGCAAAGCCAGGTTTGCCTGCAGAATATTTGTGCCTCTTCCCTGATAGCTCCTGTTTCTCCTCTTAAAGCTAACACAATAAAAGGGAAAACAATTTTTTTGTGTAACTTGGATGCATCTCTGCTGGCTTGTCCTGGACCTGCAGGAAAACTGACCAAGTTGAAGCTGCTGTGAAGGGCTACTCAGTCACTAGTTCACAGGGTGTCACAAGCCATGGGATTTCAGTGCCTTACTCCCAAGAGTAACTGAACACTTAGTAAGGCAAATCCTCCTGAAAGACAACCTGCTTTGATACAGTCAGATAAGCCCAGTAGCATGATCAAAATACACAGCTACAAAAAGGGCTTCCTGCCATGGATATGCAAATATTGAGATCAGTACAATTCACAGATGTCGTACAAGGCAAACTGTGACTGTTTACCTCCGGCTGCACAGCACCCACAGCTACAAGGCTTCCCTCTTTTATGCTTGTGTCAAGTTGCTCTTGAAAGCTTCTGCTGAGCAATAATTTCTGCACCTTTTCAATGGTTGCCCCTTTCATGTGGTTCCCCCAGGAGTCTGTGCTGCCATGCCTTGACATAATCTTAGGTTTGTCCAGTTTCTTTAGGCCTGAACCGGACTGTCTAAAAAGCAAGCCTTGGTCCTTCACCAGTATATTTTAAATTTTCTCCTGCCAGAATCTCACTGCTTTTCTGGAAATAAACAATTCCTGGGGCTGCTTGCTCAAAACACACATTTTGCAGCCTTATTACCATAGCGATTCTTTCCAGAGATTCTCTCTCCATATGTGGTTTTCTTCGTGCTGTGAACAACTCCGAGGCTGCACGAACATTTCTCGGCTCCTTCTCCCCAAGAGGCAACAAGGGGAGAGTGGTCCCGGTTCCCCGTGATGGAGATGATGCTGGAAGCGATGCTGGAGTCGAGGAGTGGAAGAGATGTATAAACATGGAGGCAGCATGGCTAATTAATGACCTGAAACCAGCCGTAAAGGTCAGTTTGTTTGCGGGGGCCGCGCTCGAGGCGCGCGTGCTGAATGCGAACTCGGCCAGCGAGCCTGGGAAAGGGCAGTGCTGCCCTCCCGGGATGGAGCTGGCACAGGGGGAGCCATCACAGCCTTCAGCCTCACTCATTAGTGTGCACCCAGGCCATCTCCCCTTGTCTGGCGAGCCCCATTCCTTGTGGGGCTCTGCGGAGAAACCAAGCTGCTTTCTGGGGAAAGGGCAGGCTCCTGCAGGTCTTCCGTGTGGGATGCTGCAGAGAACAGGCTGTTTCCTGGGCTGTCTTGTCAGACACTTGTCGACTGAGTTTGATCTGCAGAGGCTTATTACTCATATTAACGCTGTCAGCAGCACGCATGCAAAAATTGAGCGTCTGGATGCAAACGCCAGGGAATTGATATAAAAATGTTCTTTTCTAGCTGTTTTCTGTCCCTGTGAAACTTTTCTCTACAGTCTTCCAGGGGCTAAAAATTCAAGTTTCCTGCCTAATCTCAGGACTCCAGGAGTTAAAGCTTTATGAATATTACAAATCATCAAGCATGGTATAGACTTGCAAAGATGTCTGTCCCATAGGACAAGATGTGCCACGGGTTGTCATGCGAGATCTTCAGGGTACTTTGTCAGCCCTTGCAATTTCTGACCAGCCTTCATCTCAACAATTGGGCAGAGCCATGAGATAACCTGCAGAGAAAATCAAGGGGAGACCTAGCATTACTGAGTCACTTTGCAGACAGCTCTGAGCACTTCTGGTGTCAATAAAATCACAGAGATGTCACACGCGCAAAAATGGTGGCAATGAGAGGAAAGTGCCTTTGATGAGGCAGGTTTTTTCCCCTCCCTGAGATGAACACAATACCATCCCAGCTGTTCTCCACTTGCAGAGAGCTGTCTTTCTAAAGGTGTTTCTGGGACAAACCCTTTTCTTCAAGCCTTTGGCCTCATGTTCCCTTCGAGCTCTTTGTCCCAGCAAACTGAACTGATCAAAGCTGCTTTTGCCATCCAGTGGATCAGGAACAACTTGTTGGCTGTGTTTAGCTCCGGGCAGACTGCAGGTGTCTAACTACAAAAAGAGACAGAAAATCAAGGCAGGTGGTCATGCTTTGTCATTTAAATTGGCATTCTCTCTGTGTTGGGGAATGCAGAGAGCATGAGGGGAAGGCAGGGAGTTTCCAGAGGCACTATCCCAAGTCTCATCCCAAGTCTGAGAAAAGTGTCTCAGACAGTCTCTGGTGGCCTTGGTGAAGGTGAGCTGTCAGAACTGGGATCAAACAGAAGGGGTTGATTGTGCAGGCAGGGCACTCTTCCCTGTCCTGGGCCCTTCCACCCAAGCAGTGACCAAGGAGGCTTCTGCCAAGACTCCTTATCCAAGGAAGACCCTCTGCCGGGCACAGAAGGCATCCTGCAGAGCACAGCAGCCCCCTGCAAACAGCAGAAGGCAGGAGGTGTTTGCAGAGTCCAGCATATCCTTGACCTCTCACCTGGCCTTGCCAGAGACTTAGGTGACTTAGTCCTCTCATCCTTGCAGTGAAGTCTGTGGTTATACATCACATTTACCCTCAGACAGAGATCTTTTCTGTGGGAATGTCAGTCATCTTGGGTTCAGTTTACAGGTTTTAAGTTACTCTCTGCATTTTGCCCCTTTCCCAGACACAGCACTGCAGTGGGCCCTGCACTCACTTGCTCAGGCAATGGGATCCCCCCTCATTTTCCCTCCCTCAGCCCTGTGCCAGTCCCAGAGGCTGTGCTCTGGCTCCCAGACCTGTCTCTCCCATTCCTGTTCCCTCTCTTGGGCGTCACTGCTCCTGGGCCTGGCTTATAACACGGCGTGTGGCACAGGGACAAAGATGACAGGCCTTCCTCCCTGAAGGCTTTCCTCTTGCAGAGGAAATCGGTTCACTGGCCCGAGCATTCAGCACGGCAACTGAGAGCAGCCTGAATCTGGAGCACGGAGTGAGCATCCCTAGAACCGTCTGAAAACGAGGGAAAAGAGGCTGCAAGCGAGGGGCGAGGGGCTGGAGGCCGTGTGCTCTGCAGGTCAGTGATCTGTACGTGCTGAGGGCCGGCAGCGCTGGGGCTGGGTGGGATACCCGGAGGTCACTATTGCTCTCTTGCTGTTACAGAGCGCCCACGCTGCTGCTGCTGCAGCCCTGGAGGTGGGTGATGCCAGCCCTGGTGCTGTCGGGGACGCCCGGGGAGGCTTTCCGGGTGAGGGGCACCCTGTGGGCAGCTGCCTGCCCTGCCCTGCCCTGCCCTGGGCTGCCAGCACCGAGTGCGCCGGGCCGGGGCCGCCGGGGGTGCAGCGGGGCTGAGCCGGGCCGGGCTCGGTGCTGCTCGGCCAGCCCGCCCTCCCCGCGGCCCTGGGGGAGTCCCGGGGCTCCGGGGGGACGGCGCCGGGCCCGGCGGGTGCAGTGAAGCGCCACGGCCGCCAGGTGCCACTGCCCCCCCGCCTGCCCGGGCCGCCGCCCGCCCGCCCCGCCGGCAGCGCCCGCTCCGTGCGCGGGGCCTCCATCCCCGGGGCTCTCCATCCATCCCCCGGGCTCCTCCATCCCCCAGGGGCCCCTCCATCCCCCGGGCCCCTCCATCCCCGGGGCTCTCCATCCATCCCCCGGGCCCCTCCATCCCCCCGGGGCCCCTCCATCCCCCGGGCCCCTCCATCCCCCGGGCTCTCCATCCCCCCGGGCCCCTCCATCCCCCCGTGCCCCTCCATCCCCGCGGGCTCCTCCATCCCCCCGGGGGCCCTCCATCCCCCGGGGCTCTCCATCCCCCCGGGCCCCTCCATCCCCGGGGCTCTCTATCCCCCCGGGCCCCTCCATCCCCCCGTGCCCCTCCATCCCCCCGGGCCCCTCCATCCCCCGGGTCCCTCCATCCCCCTGGCCCCTCCATCCCCGCGGCGCCCCCACCCTCGGGCCGGCAGCCCAGCCCTCCGTGGCTGCTACACGCGGGGCGGTGGGCAGAGCGCTGCCCTCGGGGTTCCCAGCGAGCACGGCCGCGCCCCCGGCAGCCGGAGCGGAGCCCGTCCGGTCCCCGGCAGCGCACCCGCGGAACGGGGCGGCAGCTTCCAGTGCCTTTGTCCACCCGGGGGCTGCGCGGCGGCCGCAGGGCTGTCGCCTCCAGCCGCCCATCCCGGGACAGTGGGGGCCGCCCCTCTCTCCGGGCGGGGCGCAGAGCCGGGCTGGGCGAGACCAGGGCTGGGGACAGCGGGACAGCGGGTGCGGTGTGTGCGGAGTGCGGGGAGCGAGCGGGAGAGCGAACACAGGCAGTGCCAGGGGCGGTGTGAGCGCCGAGCGAGGGCCGTGCGGGGACAGGAGTGTCCGTGCCGTGCGGGGCTGCGCGGTGTGCCCGTGGGGCTGTGTGTGTTCGTGTGTGTGTGCCCGTGTCTGTGTGTGTGCCTGCCCGTCCATGTGTGCCCGTGTGTGTGCCTGTGCTGTGTGTGCGTGTGCGCGCTCCGGGGGCCGCTCCCCACGTGGGGCTGACGCGGCAGCCCCGGCCCGATCCGGGGCTATAAAGCTGCTCGGCGGCGAGCGAGGCAGAGCAGCCGCGGCCGGCTGCAGCTCCAGCTCCAGGCTCCGCTCCGCCCGCCCCGCCGCGCTCGGGGGTCCCGGCGGCAGCGCCCAGCATGCGCCCTGCCCGCCCGCAGCCCCCCGGGCCCCGGCTCCGCGCCGCCCCGCCCCGGCCGGCCGCTCTGTAGGACGCGGAGGAGCCGCGGGTGGAGCCGGGGCGAAGGGCGGGGGTGTCCGCGCGGCCGGGGTTGATGTTTAACCTGGAGAGCCCGTTCACGGAGAGGGGCCACTTCTTCTCCTCCATGGAGTACCAGCGGCAGCTGGAGGAGGAGGAGGGCTACCCCCCTCCCGGCACCAATGGGACTTTCAACGACAGCGGGGCCGGGCCGGGCTGGGGCACGCCGTACCCTCTGCACACCACCATCACTCTCATCAGCCTGGCCGGCTTGCTCATGCTCTTCACCGTCTTTGGCAACGTCCTGGTCATCATCGCTGTCTTCACCAGCCGGGCGCTCAAAGCCCCCCAGAACCTCTTCCTGGTCTCCTTAGCCTCAGCTGACATCCTGGTGGCCACGCTGGTCATCCCCTTCTCGCTGGCAAACGAGGTGATGGGGTACTGGTACTTCGGTAAAGTCTGGTGTGAGATCTACCTGGCCTTGGATGTGCTGTTCTGCACCTCCTCCATTGTGCACCTCTGTGCCATCAGCCTGGACCGGTACTGGTCCATCACACAAGCCATCGAGTACAACCTCAAGCGAACCCCGCGACGCATCAAATGCATCATCTTCATCGTCTGGGTCATCTCGGCTGTCATCTCCTTCCCACCACTCATCTCCATCGAGAAGAAGAGCGGGCAGCAGGCTGACCAGGGGGTGGCAGAGTGCAAGATCAACGATGAGAAGTGGTACATCATCTCTTCTAGCATTGGCTCCTTCTTTGCCCCCTGCCTCATCATGATTCTGGTCTACATGCGCATCTACCAGATAGCCAAGAGGAGAACGAGGGTCCCGCTGAACAAGCGGGCAGAGCGCCCCGAGAAGAAGCAGAATGGCTTGACTGACAAGGAGGACCTGCCAGCCACGGCACAGCTCAACGGGGAGAAGGCAGCAGGAGGCAGTGGTGGGCAAGAGGGAGAGGTCAATGGCATAGACATGGAGGAGACCTCTTCCTCCGAGCACCAGGAGAACAACCAGTGTAAGAAGTCAGAGAGACCACCGAGAGGAAAGACCAAGACTAAGCTGAGCCAAATTAAGCCCGGGGACAGTTTGCCCAGGAAGACAGAGGAGGAGAGGAACACCAAAGGGTCCCGCTGGAGGGGCAGGCAGAACCGGGAGAAACGCTTCACCTTTGTGCTGGCAGTGGTGATCGGGGTCTTTGTCATCTGCTGGTTCCCCTTCTTCTTCACCTACACGCTGACGGCCGTCTGCGAGAGCTGCTCCGTGCCCGACACCCTCTTCAAGTTCTTCTTCTGGTTTGGTTACTGCAATAGCTCCTTGAACCCCGTCATCTATACCATTTTCAACCATGACTTCAGACGGGCCTTCAAAAGGATCCTCTGCAGGATAGAGAGGAAAAGGAGTGTTTGAAGGACCCTTTGTTACTGGCAGGACTAATCCAGACTTTGTAGGAGTGTAAAGTATGTCTCTCTCAGGCTGTGCTTGCATGGGATGGTTTCCTTCAGCTCGTGAGCAGGAAGCCTTTAAAAGCTGAGATAAGCCTGTGGGAGCACCGGGCAGCAGCAGTGAGGAGCAGCAGGCAAGTGCAGGTCCAAGCTGTGGCATTTGGCTTGCCAGGGGAGGATGGCCTTTGACTTGCTTGGTTTATTTTGTTAGTTCTTTTTTTTCTTTCTTTCCTTTTTTTTTTTTCTTTTGCCAGAACCTCTCAGTGGATATTCTCATGACTGCTCACTTTGACTCTTTAAAGGCAAACATCGTGCAGCTCTGCAAGAGGAACAATAAAGAGGGAGTATGCCACACCAGAGGTGTTGGCTTTTTAATCTTGTTGTGTCTTTTTTCCCCCCCTGTTGTATATGTAATGAATTTGGACCCCCTTGTAAAATACAGTATTGTATTCTTGAATTTGAATGTCTTAATTTTTGTAAGGCAAGCAGCTTTGAAACTGTGAATGCTTTAATTATCTTTGATACTTTAAAAGTCTTTCTTTTCCTACCCCCTGCAAAGCCCCTCATTCGAAACCACTGAACAACTAGAGCCATCCCTCTACCTGACAGTTTGATAATATTACCCAAATTCCTAAATTCCTGTCTTTTTTTTTTTGTTGTTGTTGTTGTTTTGGCTGTAAAGCTTAGGATCACAGACCTCACCAGACTGGCTATTTTTGTTGCTATTTTTTAATGTCATACCTGTTTCTGTTTAATTTCTGTGTTGCCTGTGACACAACACAGCTGAGATGGCAACTGCCATCTCGTTACTCATGACAGCAGAGCCCGACGGGGCTTTGCTGTGCAGGCAGGGATGTCCCAGGCAACAGAGACTGTCTCCCTTGCAACGTGAGCCTTGGGACCCTGCCAAGCTCCCCACGAGTTAATCTTGTTTGATATTATACCACTCTGCAGCACTGAAATGTGTTCGATGCTCACTTGCTTCCTCCACCTCAACTGTAAATAGGTAATGTTTCAAAGCAAACAGCAGGGCTCTGCATATCATGTTATCTCATCTGTGGTGATTTGTGATGGTTTAACTTCTGCAGGATGTCCTGCAGAAGGGAAGGGGTTTGTGCAAAGTGGCTGGTTGTCTTTCTCAATTAAGAAAGAGTTCAGTTTTTAACCTGCCAGTCTCATCTTTCCTAGGAAATAGGGAAGCATCCCTCTTTCAGTCTTATACAAGGCAAAACTCTGAAATGGGAAACTTAACTTCCAGTTTCTCCATTATTTTATAGTGTAATTAAGCTTTTCTTCTTTTTTCTTTATTAATGTGTAAATATTGTGAGATTGGAGCAGGAGAGAGAGTTAATACTACTTTTACACTCTTTCCTGAAATGGCTTTCAGCTCTTTGTGCTAAAAAAACCAACCCACCCACCCCCCTCCAAAAAAAAAAAAAAAAAAAAAAAATGGACAGAACAAATCGAACATCCTTGTGCCATGAATAAATTTCTGGAGAACATTTATAGGAAAAACTTTTGATTTATTTAAATAAATGAGTCTGCAAGTCTTTTAATGTTAGGAAAACAGCTTTATCAAATGCTGACAAGTCCCAGAAATGGTTTGGAGAAAGCAAAGTTTGTATACATTGAATGTATAAATGAATTTGCCTTCTCTGGAGTTGTGTGGTACACAGGAAGAGACTTTAAAAATACGTTTTTACTTTTGGGAAGTGTTTTGTTGATTTTGCTCTCTCTTTTGACTTTCTAATTAACTCCAAGTATCCCCAGATGCATCTTGGGACTTGGAGAGCAGTGTTTACATTCACTTGCATTTTCAGAACTGAATCCTCAAGAGGTGAGGAAAGCAAATAAACTGTGCTTTAATGTAAAAACAAAACAAAACCAAACCACAAGCAGAAGTTGCTATAATGGATGATTATTTTTATTAAATAAAAGAGCGTTTACAGATCAAGTGTGAAAATCCTCTGAATAATGTTAGCTATTTTATTTTGTTGTATTTTATTTTCTGAACTGTTCACCGATCCGCCGGTAGCTTTGGTCTTACCATTTTTTGAAGAACACACTGGGAAAAGCACTCGTGTTGTCTGAAAGGGATTGTTAGCCCAGGTGGGAACAATGGCTCTGTTCATTGTGCAGTGGCATAATAACAAATGAGTCCTTGATATTTCTTGGGTATTTCCACCCCCCTCTTTGTGCCACAGTAAGGGCATTCATGTGTTTGTTAAAGAAAAGAGCGTGGGGTTTGAGGGTGTGATTTGCACCTGGGAGTGCAGCCTGGCACTACTGCTGGGGATGCCTGCCTGGCGTGGTGTTTGCAGCTATTGTGAGGGTTTTTAATAATCGGTTTGCAAATGGGATAAGAAACAATTAGGCTGGAAAGCAGCATTTTGTGATAGATGCAGGAGTGGCCACCTGAGTGGGCCTTTGTTTCCAGTCCCCAGGAGCTAGAGCTTGCTTGCCCTTCCACCAGTGCTGCCAAGGCCCTCCCTGAAGGAGATGATGGGGGAAGGTTCTCCCATGTGGAACTGCTTCTGGGGAGAAAATAAATGACCAGAGTCCTGTGTGGGAGCTGCTGGTCCAGCGGTCCCACTCTGCCAGTGCCCCTGGGCTGCAGTTGGAGGTGCTTGGCAGGGTGGTAGGGGGCCAGGGTGTGCAGGCAGCATCACTGCTGGGTGTAGGGCACCTGATAGTGGCCCAGAGATGAACATCTTGTCACTTTGTGGTGGCCTTTGCAGGCCAGTTGAACTTGGTTTGGGTAGAGTGTCCTGTTTCCACTCTGGTCTTGGCTGACCATGATGGCCTTGGAAGGTTTTACAAAGCAGATCCCATGGGAGACTCTGGGTCAGTTCCTGGGACATGAGGTGATCCAGAGCCACTGATCACCCTTGCTCCACCCCTCTGGCTGTCAGTTGCCAAAATCCTTGCTGCCAAATCTCTAGTGTGGACAGTAGGGTATTTTGGTGGGTTTGGGGCTGGGAGACTGAGGCCCTTCCCCTTCATGACTCCTTCCCCATCATTGCTTCCAGGTCATTCCCTTGCAAATGATGCATTAAGGGCTGTAATGAATGTTGATTGTTTTTTATAACCTTTTATTTTGGGGCTGAAAGGTTAATGGTGTGAGGGGAGGGAGGGGGACCTGTCTCCCCAGCTGGGTGGGAGCTAGGCAGGCTGGCTCAGCAAACACCAGCCAGAGAAGCTACTGTCAGTTCTGCCCTGGGAGATGTTTCTCCAGCACTTTCCTCTGTGGGGTGACCCTGCATGCCAGGCCTTGTGTGGGGCCCCAAGGGAGGGCACAAAGGGATGTGCAGGAAGGGCTCAGGTGAGTTGGTCTAGTGGAGCAAATGTCCTAAAATGCTTCCAGGGACAGCTGCATGAGCAACAGGATTGCCCTTGCAGAGACCTGTGGCTGCCTGCCCAAGGGCTTATCCCTGATTCCCTCAGAACTACTGATGTATTCATTTGTTTCCATGGGGTTTTGGTCCATGTTCTCAGGGGGCCAAGGAGCTGGTCACATAGAGGGGCCTCTTTCCAGCAAGGGAGGGACTTGGCCTGAGTCACACTGCTCACACAAAATGAGTTTCCCAGACCCAGAGGAGCCTTGGCAGATTTCAGACAATGTCCATCAGCCTTCCTGTGCTGTAACTACCTCCAGTCCCACCCTACATCCCCTTGCCCAGGGGAAGGTTCCCTCTGCATTGGATGGTGGTCCCACTGCCTGTGCAACTTTCACCAGTTGAAGCTCTTTGTCTTATTTCCTAATTCCCTGTTCTTTGGAAAAGTTCAAAGTCCATTGAGATTGCTCCTTTATTACAGCCAGTGCCCTGGCAGACAGCTCCACTTGCAGCTCTCATCATCTCTGGTGCTAACTGCTCTTTGCAGAGGGTTTATAGGAACATCTCTGTGACTTATGAAGTGGTTGTAGTAGCTGTGATTTCTGTGCCTTATCTCAAGTTGTAGAAATGGAGTGAAGAGAGAACAGAATTTGCGTCAGCCCAACCCTTGCAGTAGCCACTGGTACTCACTCAGCTCACAAAAGCTCAGGACCAGATCCCAGCCTCTCTGGAAACAGAAAATGTCATAGTCTGAGCCCTGGGAAATCCAGGTGAAATTCCATCTGAGGATCACAGTGCAGGAATGCACAGTGCAGAGAGGCTACAGCACAATCCCAAATATCCTCCATGCTGAGCAGAGGGGATGGTGAACAGGGCTGTGGAGGGCACAGAAATCCATGCCTTTTTTGTGTCAGACCATGGCTAGTCCCAGGAGGGGGAGGTGTCATGTGAGCAGTGGAGGAGGAGGAGGCCTGCTGTTGTGGAACAGGGGTTGTTGAGAGGTGTTGAATGGAGATACTCATGTTTGAGCTGTCATTCAATATTCTTCCATCTTGGGAGACCTTCTTGGTCATTTCAGTAGAGAATTCATTTCCCAAGGAGGACCACAAATATTGAGGATGTCATCTCACATCCAGGAGTGTGAGGGTGTGAGGTGGGTCTCAGCACCCAAATCCAACAAGCGGACATGAGGATAGACCATAAAAGGAGCAAGAAGACAACTCCTTCACTTGAGCACAGGTGTCATCAACAAAGGTATGAACTTGTTGGCTTAAAGTAGCTCAGCACTGCTTAAGCTGGCTCTAGTTTAGTCTGTTACTATGATCGTCAGTTCCATTTTGGCTAAGTTTGGAGAGAGCATCCATGCTGGCTTGGATCTAAGGTCCTGCTTTGCATCTGTGGCTCTGAGAGTGGCCTGTAACAGATTTTAGGGAATAGTGAAGAGTAAGGACCCTTCCCAGGAGGCTCAGGGGTCATTAGGTGCTCTGGGATTTCCTGGGGCCAGCAGTGCCTTTTGCACTAGTGGAGAAATTCCACTGACATGTGTTTCCTGTCAGCAGTGCTCTGCAGCGGGGGGTCTGGATGGCTTTCAAAAGCATGTTTGAGTCAAAAGCCAGCAGTTGGGTCTGTGTGAGAGTAATGGGGTGAATGGGTTTTATCAGGAGGTGAGATGAGCTGACCTGAGCATCCCTGCTTTCCTGTAGGCAGCACCTGCAGCCTTTGGCCCAAATTGGTTTGGGCACAGCCCAGGATATTACATTTACAGGAGCAGCCTTGAGGTCCTCCAGAGCTCTGTGACCTGCTGCAGGGTTCACTCCCAGACATGAGAAACATTTGCTTTAAGTCAGCTGCTACATGGAGGAATAGATTGCTCTGTTGCTGTTTGAAACAGTTGTGTTTTGCTGGACCATGACTTTATGGCCTTTTTTTCTTGTTTGTTTTTCAATTGCTCTCCACAGAAAAGAAGAAAAGAACAAGCTTCTCACTGCTGGACATCTCTGATAAAATAATTTCTAGTGCAGGCTGCCTTTTCTTCATCTGTGCACGTGACATTGCTGCAAAGTATTCATCTTAAGATTGACAACTTAAGGTGTTAGTGAAAGATTCCCCGAGTAAAAAATGAAATAAACGTATAGATAAATAATTAGGACACTGCACCCAAACTTCTTTTCTGAACTGACTGAACTTTTTTGAAGAGTGAAAAGCTGAATTCTGGTCTTTTGCTACCAGGATAACTTTTGCACTAGAAAAATTTGGACAAATTATTCCTCTTGCGGACCAAACCATGCAAGGCTGGACCCTGAGTGTGGCAGACCTGGCAGCTTGGGCACTGGGACATCCTGCTGGAGCCTCCCTTTCCCATCTTATTCCTGCAGTCACAGTTCCTGGATAATCTAGTGATAAGTCCTCTCTGTGTAAGGCTGAGTTTGTTCATGGTTCCAGGATGCAGATACTTGACCTGAAATAGAGATACTTGACCTGGCTCCTTGAACAGGGTTTGCCAGAACAAAGTTCCTGTTAATTTAGGCAGCCTTTCCTTGGCACAAACAGCTCTCCATGCTCATTGTCTCTGCTGCGCTGTTACCCAGACAGGGCACACTTCCACAGGCAACACCAAATGCAGCACTGAGCTCTCCTTTTCCCCAGGGACTACCCAAAACACTGAGTAGTGGCACGACCGCAGTCAACCACATGCCAATATGACAAGGGAGTGGAGTCTCCTTTTTTTCTCTTGGTTATGGATTTGACCTGTAACCTAAGCACAACCCAAATATTTATACTTCAGAGATGTTAGTTACAAGTAATCCTGCATTTATTATTTTAGAACAAATACCTTATGGCTTTAAACCAGCCTCAAAATTTTACGGGGACAGAAGAGTTAAAATGTCCAGTTCAAATGAAATCACCTGACTTGCTTACTTTGAGAGATTTACCATCTAGGCCTTTGGCATTGCTGTCTCAGGATAATGAGGATACATCCGATACATTTGGAGAAACTATAATTGCTTTCATCAACACCAGCCAGTGTTTGGGTGAGATGGCTTTTAAACAGTGCAGCAGGGAGGAAAGAAAAGCTAAATGCTGCTCTGCTGAGTTGGGCATGCACTGAGGAGAGCAAGGTAAGCAGTGTTGGATGCAGGGCAATCTTTCATCACTGTTGGCTCGGTGGGGGCTAATTAGAGAGTGTGTTCTGGCTGGTATAGGCGGGATTTGGTCCAAACAGGGTTTTCTGTAGTAAAATAAGATGGTTGTAGCAACAGATGCAATGGTGGCAACTGCCTTTAAAGCCCAGTGTTAATTGGCTTAAACCTTTGCATTGGAAATGATCTGCTCCTGCTGTAGCTGTTGCTCATTGTTCCCAGAAATGCCTGTTCCTGACCATGCTGATGGGTGATATGGGAGATGTGCAACCATGTCAGGAGGGTGGTCAAGGACTAGGAATCAATTCACACCAGTGATGTCCACCTGTGAGGGGCTTGGGTTTTATTTGCCCTAAGCCCAGTAGTTGCTTTCATCACCTTAGCTACGTGGATTCCCACTGCTGAGGATGCAGCAGTGACTGGGAGTGGGATGAGGACACACACTTGGGGGTGTACAAATAAAGTCCATGGAAAATGAGACACAGTGAAGCTGTATGTGGAAATGGTTGGTGTAAACCAGATTATGCTCCTGTACACCCAACTGCAAAAGGATTCAGTCTGAAATGCTATGGGAGGCAAACCATCCACCACAGCAATTTCAGCAACTGAGAACATAAAGATAGGACCCTCCCCTCTTATTAATTGACATCTCACTTGGGATTGCATAGACTGACATCTCCACGTTATCAGATGTTTGGAGGAAGAGTTGAATTTTTAGCTGTTTATTCAGACCAAGATTTAATTAATATTAAATAGATTAAATATTTGATGAAATAGACTGAAATTAAATATTTAGAACCCTCTTCCCCCCAGATAGCAGCCCCAGTGGATGTTTATGTGGGCAGCAAAGCTAGAACATCATCTGAATGTCAGAGTGTGTTCAAAGATCAGAGTTACATGGGAGTTTCATCTGTGGATATGAATTAAATTTCTCTTGGAGCCTTGTCTTTGGCAGCCCATGTGGGAATGTGGTCGTCCTTCCTCTGGGATTATTGAGCCACAACCTGCTGGGACTTCAGGTACCACTTCAGTGCAGGCTGTCACCCTATTCTCCTGCCACATTCATCTTCAGTGGGGAAAGAGGCCTCATGGGGAAGGGTTTTCTCCTGTGCTTCTCATTTATCAGGCCAGTGGACACAAACTGAGAAGAAAACAGCATTGCTTCATACAGATTAATTACGTTCCTGGAGAAGAAAATGTGGAAAAATGGCATCTTGCCTGAAGGAGGGCAGCTAATTCCTCACCAGTTGTGCAGGCTGATGCTGTGTATCCCTCACCAGAGCAGGAGTGGGGCCACTGTCCCTGAGTCAGAAATTGGCTGCTTGGGCTTGGTGGTAAATGCTTAACTAGAATGAGTCTTGCTGTCAAAATCCACCTGCCAGTGAGTGGAGACTGAAAAAATGACCCTTGGTTTGGTCCAACCAGTAATGGCTTAGAGCTACAGCCATGGAGCCTGTCATGCATCCAGGGCTCAAGTGATGATGGACACTGGGATGGGTGGGGCTGGGGATATATTTCCTTCAGTGCCCAATTCCTAGTGCTGGTGTTTGGCCCCTGTGATGGCACTGGCAGTATTGTAACCAAAATTTGCATGGTTGCAACCAAAATGCTACATTGAGCCTGTTTTAAAAGTATGTGGACTATCCTAGCAGGAATTTTCTAAACAAAAATATTGTCATAACCCAGCAAAAAGACTTGTGTGTTTAGTTAAGACCTCCCATCAAGAGTGAGGGTAAATCCAGCGCTCTTGTTGTCCAACAGACCACTTTGGTCTGCTGGAATATTTCAGAAGCAGTAGCAGAGTAATGGCCTGTGCCTCTCACCTCTGCCAGCATCACTGCATGGGGATGAAGCCAGTGCAACCTGTTCAGAGTGGTTAAGTGACTTGCTAGAGGTTGAGTGAAAAAAGCTGTGGTAGATTAATAAAAGATGGCTTTAAATAATTCAGCATGGGCCAGCTGATGAAGCTTAACAGGACCAGAAAGCTGATCTCATTCAGCTTGGTGTGAAGCTGTGCCTGGCCAGCTTTTTGGCAGGAGGTAGGGGATGCTGAGGACCTCTGGGAGGGGGTCTCATGCTGTGTGGGCATGTTTGCCCACCCCATTACTAATCTCACGGTGGTCCTCAGAGGCTGGTTGGGGATGGCGGATTTGTGTTGGGTGTGGTGGCAATTGTTCTCTGTGTCCTTTGGTGTCTTTAGGGTCCCTTTTGGTTTCCTGCTGGGAAAGGACGTTTCTGGTCTGTGTGGGCTTGTGGGTCCATGGTGCCCATGATGCCTGGGAAAGACAGCTCTACAATTTACTGGTGGTGGGCAAGAGGGCCTGGATTCCAAGGCTGGAATCACCAAGGCCTGGATCACCGAGGCCCACAATGATGGCCCTTGCTTGAGGTGTGTGCATCCCCAGTGCTCACAGCATCACCTGAGGGGCACCTGCAGACCCCTGAGGAAGCAGCCAGACTGTGGGGCTTCCAGCCTTACTCTGCCCTCCTGTTCCTGTGGCTGCAGGCTGGCTGGCAATCTGTTTGCACACACCAGCATTCCATGCTTGCCTTGCCTCTGGATGCTGCAGCAATACCTCATTAAGTCCAGGTCTTTTTCTAGGAATCTGCTAAAGAAAACTCAAACAAACCTGTCTTTGTTTTTATGGCTTATCTCTGTGCTGCTGAATTGCCTTGAGTTTCATTGCCAGCAGGCAGCAGAACCCCCATAGCCATCAGGGATGTCTTTTCTCATATCCTGCCAGGTTTTCTCAGAGCTGTAAACATAGCCAAGTAGAGAAACCATTTCCAGACCAAATTTCTGAGGGCCCCCATAGGACCACAGCCAGGCAGGCAGGTCAGCACCTGGGAAAGCCAGCCCTTGCTGGCAGCACTCCTCTCCTTTTGATGACTTGCACCAGGCTCTTGATCTGCATTTTTAACTGTGGGACTGGTGAGGGCCGACTCCTCGTGGTTGGGCACAGGTCTGGGGAGGCTTCCCTCTTGATGCACGGATGTCAGTGGCATCAGGCCAATGCTGAATGGACCTGCTATCACTCATATATGGCCCTCAAATTGGGGTTTCCTCTGCTGGGGAAGAGAATTAGGTGATAGCTGAGCTGATTGTATTTTTGCCTCATGACACAGAGAAAGGCACATGCAAGAGGAGCCCAAAGAGAGTCTGATTAATGTGCTTCTGGAATTGGATTGTTTAATGCAAACAGCTTCAGAGATATGACTAAAGTAGGAAAAGAAGCTTGGAAAAGACCCCATTTGGGATAAAAGCAAAGAAGGCTATTTTTTGCAAATACCAGTATAGCTTCTTCTAAAAATAATATCTTGGATGTCTGTTCAAAAATGAGAACCAAATGTGATTCTGAACGGTCTAATACAGCCTGTCATTTCAGAGGAGGAGGGATGGAGACCTCTCATTGGAGGCAGGGGATGTGCTTGAAGGCTCTCAGAGACACAGCAGGAACCAGACTGTGTGGAATCCAAAGCAGAGCTTTGGAAAGAAACGTGGATATGAACGAGCAGCGTTTGCCCACAGGCTGCTGGATTGCAGGTTCACACTTTGCCATATTGGCAGCCATCTCCAGTCATGGCTCTGGGAGGATTTTTGAGAATATGTGAGAGTTTCTGGGGATCAGGAGAATGGCATGTGGATGGCCATGTTTTCCCATCAGCAATGGCATTCACATAAGGAAAGGAGTAGCCCACTGTTGACTTCTGATGTTTTTAATTTTCTAAGCAGAAGCAGGAACAATATCAAAGGATGGGGTAGAAGAAAGAATGGTCCTTGCAAGAGAGGCCACATCAAAGCTGTCTTTCTGTTCAACTATTTCAGGCCCTTTTTGGCTGTCCTTGCCTCTCTGGTGCACTGTTCCTGAGAATCCTGTAGAAGCAGCAAGATGGGTTTCTCTTCTTTTTTGCACATCTTTGCCTCAGCATCTCAAGCAGATTTTTTTCATCAGCCAACAGCTGAGAACACTGTGTTCAAAGTGAGTTCAGGTTGCAAACATCAATACTGGTGCCAAGGCCTTGCAAATGATTGAAAACCTTCAGGGTACCCTTCAGTAGTAACTCAGACAGCATACAAGCAGTTTTGGAGTGTTTTGATAGACTTCTCACTAATCTAATATTAAGCTTTGCTCCAACTTTGCCCTTTCCAAGCAGTGATCCAGCTGTCCTCTGGCCCTTCTGTGAGAAGCTTACAAGAAATTTTTTTCTTCCTTTGGAGCTGATGATTGTGAGTGTGTTTTATTTGAAATGTACTGATCAGAGCAATCCACCTCAGGCAAGGGTACAGGGGACATACACCCTACAGAGTGCACGGTTCTCCAGCCCTGCCTGATGGCTTCACCTGACCTTTGCCATGTATGCTGGGGAAAGGTTTGCCTGTTTCCTTTATGACCAGTGTCCGTGGAGAACACAATAATAAGGCACTGAGACAACCAGCCTGTGGAGTGTTTGTATTGGGTAGCACTGGACCCTTCCTAAGTATAAATGAGAGTATGTCTCTGGAGGGAAAATTTTCCCTTGGATGTCCTTAAAAGCATTTAATTCATCTGCTTCTGAGTGTATAAAAATGTAGATGATGTAATGATGGGACTGAGAAGCCAAGATCACACCAGGAGTCAGCAATAGGTGATCTAATGGAAAAGGTTGGTAGGTGTCAGCTGCACTTCTCCAGGGGGTTTGTAGTGGCCTCAGCTGCTCTCACCTTTGTTAGCCCATTAGACAAATCCTTTGGCATGATGCCTAAGGCCAGGAGAGCTGTCAGGTGGCACAGGGAGGGCCAGACAGTTGTATACCAAGTCCCTTGGGCTGAGGGTAGTAAGCAAACTCTCCACCTTGAAGCTCAGAGATCCCTCTCTGCCCTTGCTTGGCAGCCTTGTCTCCAAGATGATTTGCACAAAACCATGCTTCATGGGACTTAAATAGACCCTGCAAGCTGGAGCATCCCATGTCCTGCAAGCTGGATGGCTTCAAGTCCTCACTACTAAAGAGAGGGGCTACTTAAACCCAAACTGTGCCTGAACTATCAAAGGGACAAAGCCACAATATTTCTCTGAGCTGTTTTGAAACTGATTGAATGACTGATGACAGTGTTGGGACCTTTTCAATACTCAAAAGGGATGCCCCCCTCAAAACCAAAACAACACCAGAAGGCGTTGTTCTTGTGCCATGTTTTGGTTCTGTCACTGTGTGTAGTTTTTGTGATCCCTTTGTTTTGCCCGACTGCATTGCTCTGGGCATGATGGGGAGGAAAATCCATCTTTCAGTAAATACTCCTCAAGCCACCTGCTGTCACAGCAGATTGCTGCATGTCTCTCTGTTCCCAGAGAACAAAACCATTGTAAATCTGAAATTTCATGTCATGTTCCATGCCTTCTGCTATCTGATCCACCTCACAGTACAAAATTTTCAGCATGTTTTGGATGCAACCCAAAGTATTATGCTATAAGCATGAACCAGCTGTAATACAGAATGTGAATCTCATGTGCAATGACTTAGAGATTTTGGATTTCCAGGCCAGAGGAGGAACATCTTGCAGCAAAAACCCTTCTGCAAGGTCCTGCTTTTTTCTCTCTGAAACACTGCAGGAGGGGAGAGTTTTGCACTTGCTTGGGAAAAACTTGGGCACTGTGCACAAAGTGCTCTGACATGTATCTTAATCCTTTTGTCATGGTACATGAAACTTGAGTGTATTTCTCCATCCCCAGCTGCATCAACAATCTTTGGAGGCTTTATAATTGAACTTTGGGTTTCCCCTATTCTGGATAGGGGAATTCACTCTCTAGCCTTGCTCCACAAAGACAGGGACTAAACCTTCTCTCAGGCTTCTCAGTGACTGTATCTGTGGATGAAGCAGCTGGCTTTGTAGGCAGATGTTTCCCCATCTTTATGCCTGTCACAACTTATTAATGTGTGGCATGACCACAGTGCCTCTGGAAAGAGCCCAGCACTAACTGCTCACTTCCTGGCCTTGTCATCCATTCCTTCTGCCAGGTAGTCGCCACTTCAGATCCGCTTTCTTTTGGATGCAATTTTTTTAAAGTGACAGTGCCCTCAAGGATTTTGGCAAAAGAAAAGCAAGATGGAAAAATCTTCCTGGCAGGACCCATTCTTCTGACACAGCAGCAGCTGCCGTGGAGGAGAGTCAGCAGCAGGGATCCTCTTTGGAGGAGTTTACAGGCTGAGGATCAGAGCTTGTGCTTCTCTCTCTGCTTGGTAGCACAAGCTGCCTCCCTGCAGGGAGAGGTGGTAGCCAAATCAAGCTTGAAATGTGACATTCACAGCTCTAACTAGGTATATGCAGCTTCACTTTGACTCCAGAATCCAGCCCGAGCAGGTGAATGTAAGTGTCTTCCAATGCTTGCCAAATGATAGTCTAGGAACTTCCTCAGTACAGTGACCAGCCAGTCCAGGACTTAATAGATTCAGCCTGTTTAAATGTCGGCATTAAGGCAAGATGAGTCACCCTGAGCACTCACTTTCTCTTGGTCCACGGTGAAGGGAACCTCCTGGCCAGCTCTAGGAAAATGTTTACTCTAGAGCTGCAACACAGGGAAAGAGAATTCTGGTCAAGGAGGGAATAGCATACTTTCCTTCTACCTTTCGTCCTGGTGGGCTCCATCCAACTCTACTGCAATAGGCTGACCATTCACAGCTTTTCATAATTTATTAAACCTTTACTGAATATTTTAATAAGCACAGCCACAGCAGAAAAATAGAAAAGGATGGTAGGCATTTCTCATGAATCTTATGTTAGGATATGTAAGCTTGGAGTGGGGCTCTGGACAGGGACTGGAAGGGCATGCAGAAGATGACAGCAGTCCATCATGTCTGGATTTTATGGGCTGAGGAAGCTCATGGGTGCATGTACATGATGCTCTCAAGGTTTTGCTGCTCTCATAAGCCAAAAGCAATGTCTGAGTTTTAAGAAAAGGTCTTTTTCCTTCATCTTCCCATCTCTTTCCCTTCCCCACTTCACACTGTTAATCACACTGGCAGGATGCCCTCCAGGCTGAGACTGTTCTGAGAGCAGGGTGAGAGGAGGATGCTGAGAAGGAACAGCAGGCTGTACATTTTTCTTCTCTAGCATGATTTAGCCATGATTAATGCACATGGAAAATAATCAGCACATTCAGCCTAATTCTGCAGAATTATTGAAGGGATGGTAACAAGGTTAGAGGAGATATTTTGCTGCTTTTAATATATTTTTAAGAAGGAGGGCAGGTGTTGTGTGAATCTGGTTAGGTGACATCAGCATCTTATATTAAGGCAGGGAGCAAAATTTGTTACTTTTTTTTTTTTTTTTTTTTTTTTTTGTCTGCAGAAGGCATTGCTAGCCTGAGCTTTGGAGATCTCCTGTTATTTCCCAAAACCAGGTCAAAAGAAGCTCATTCATCATTAAAACAACACAGTTGGTATTAAAGGGAAGAGGGATTGTAAGCGGGGGATCTTTGGAAAATGGGATTATTATGCCTTGCTCTGAGATGTTGATCACCTCTGCCTTTCCACCCCTCCTTTCAACGTACTGCCAGTGGGGCTGGGTACAGCAGATTGCTCCTGGTTCCTGGGGACAATGCAGCACACAGGAGCTGGGTCAGGCAGACAGCTGGGACCTGAGCCCATCACTACAACGTGGTGCTGATCTTTACACACATCACCAAAGCTCTTGTGTTTCAAGTTAGGTCAGATATAGCTACTTCTACTTTGCTTGCTGCCCTGATCTCTATTTATCCTATTAGGAAGGCAAACATCTCATTTTATAAGCCAGAGCTCTTGTGAAACTTTCTTCCCCTCATGTATTAAAATGAAATAATAAGGCGTTGGCTTACTGGAGAGATTTTAATATTTCTCCAGATTTTATAATGCACTAAATAATACACAAAAATTACTGATATGGAAAATATTAGAAAAGCCTATTTTGTGGTTTTAATTGCGTTCCTTTCTGGCCCAGGTAAGCATGTCAGCTACTTCTTCTAATTGTGTTTTTTTGTGACTTTGAATTACCATTTTATGTATTTTCCATTTTCTTGTAATTCCCATTTACCAACACAAAATTAACACTTCTTGTCTCTGCTGAGCTTACTGCTATTGATTTTTTTTTTAGTTTTCTAATTTTGCAAACTTTGATTAGGGTTTTCTTTTTTTCTCTGTAGGTTTCTATAGGTGTCCATATCTGTTTAGAGAGACTATTGCCCATAAGTGCCTAATTTCAGAGTCCAAAGGCACCTAATTTAAGACAAAGCTAGGTGTCAACTAATCTCTGAGTCAAACTGCAAAGAACAATTGGATGCAGTGGCATTTAGCAGTCAGGCTCTTGGGTGTTGCCTCATCACAGATGAGACCAAGGCCGAAGCTGCCTCCTGCTTTGCGTGGGTGTCTTGCTGCCTTCTGGGGCCAATGGAAGCAGTGGATGCCTGAGGATGCACTGCATGGCAAAGCCTTGGGGTTGGGATATCCAGGGAATACCCTCACTGCCTTCCTGCCTGCCTTGGTGCTGGTGGTGCCTCCTGGGGGACTGCAAGCAGGTAGCTGGGGACTGCAAGCAGGTAGCTGGGGACTGCAAGCACGTAGCTGGGGACTGCAAGCATGTAGCTGGGGACTGGAGGTGGCACTGGGGTTGATGTGAGGATGTGGCAGCCCAAAGGGGCTGGAGCACAATGCAAACCCTGCTGGGGTTTGGTTCCTGGGGGCAGCCTGGACTCATTAGACCAGCTTGTCACATCATGGTTAGGTTTATTCTTTCAGATGCTCTGCAATGATCACTTTTAGTAGAGGAAGGGGATTTGCCTTTGCATCCTTGCATATCAGGGTGCCCAGGCTTGGGTGGAAGGGTGCACAGAGAGTGGCACCCTCTGAAAGAGAGATGGATGATCTGTCCTGGCAGAGTGAGGGGACAGAGGTGTCCAGGTGAACCTGAGTGACCCAGCCAGGTCCCAGGTGTGCAGCTCTGTGCTCTGTACCAGGCCACCAGAACCTTTGGAGAGGTACTGGGACAGGAGTCATATTCCACTGATTGTTTAGAAGTTGTCTGAATGTTCTTCTCCTCACAGATCAGCTTCAGGAATATGCTGTAGGTTTGGAGATTGAAATGGAGATTATAGCTAATAATATTAAGCTTTAGGAGGTAAGAACTGAACCTTTGCTGGCCAGACCTGATTAATCTAATGTAAATGAAGAGGACAATCCCATGTGTTCTGCCATGTGATGAGACTTCCTCAGAAGGTCCAAAATACTCAATAGCTCAGGGAAGAGCTGACAGATGTTGCCAGGGTCTCAGCCCTTGGAGTTATTTTGCCCAGAAGAACAGCAGTGATCTACCAGGTGGCCTAAATGGAGTGGCCCAGTGGTCCTTGCTGCTGAGGTGTCCAGCCAGCAGTGGGTGCATTTCCATGAGACTGGGAAAAGGCTGGAGAGAGATGTGGCCTCCCGGTGCAGTCTTTGGCCTTGACTCACAAGAACAAGCACAAAGTTGTTCATGCAGATGCTTTTCAAAGGAGTGAATGTCAATTTCCTCTGCAGGGTATGTTGGTCTGGTACCTGTCCAAGGTATTAAGAGGGAGATTTGCTTTTGACTGTGTAACCCGCCCTTGCAGAAGAAACCTGCTGAGGTTTTTTTTTTCCACTTTCTTTCATGATAAGCACAAGAGTCTGTGGTGGTCACAAGATCCCTTCAGCAACATCCTGACTCAAGCAGCTTGTTGCGTTGTTTGTAAAAGTCCAATTTTCTTTTTGAGGAAAATCAATAGAGCTCATTACTTAGCCGAGAAAAGATCCCTGTGTCAGTTCCACCGGAAGGCAGGCCTTGGGCAGGCTCAGCCACTGTTTGTAAGCTAGACAACAGGCTGACAGCCTTTGTCTTAAATTATCTGTTCCAAACTAAAACTGCCCCACTGAGAAGACTGATCAGCTTCCCGCAGACCACCAAAGAGCTGCTCAACAAGTGAATACCACCAGCCTTGGGCAAAATACACACTGGGGAAAAAAAGTAACAGTACAGAAGATACTTTTTTACACCTTCTGTGATGACTGTAAGTTCTCATGCTGCTTCTTCATTATATCCTTTTTTCTAGGCTCTGGCTACATCATCTAGTCTTTTCATTTCAGTGCTAAGATGCAAGATGTAGTGCTACAAGGCTGACAGGTAGAGAAATATTCTTTGTTGAGCTTATTTTGAGTGGTGAGGTAGAAGTCAGGTGCTTGCCCCAAACTTATAATGAGTTAAAGACATTTATGTAAGCACACACAGTATTTTAAAGCAGCTTTGGAATCTGAGAGGGGTTGAGACAGTTGAGTAGACAGACAGTGCCCTTGCCTACTACGTGTGTGTTTGGCTTTGGGGACTGCACTGTTGGTCTCTGTGTTTATTCTGGATCTGCCCTGGGGCATCCTCACCTGCATTCCCTAGTAAATACATACTTTGGGTACTCATATGAATATATAGGCAGTGAAAATTGCTCCTTGCTGCAGCCCAGTTTCAGGACGCAAGACTACGATCCCTTCTCAGAAGTTTACTGGTTTAGAAAGTTGGCAAAGGTATCGATCCTGTGTGAAATGGAGAATGCAGACAAGAAATGCACATTGTGGCTTCTGTGCAACAGGACTGGGGGATAAATAGTAATATTTTTATGGTTTTGGTTTGAGATCTGAATGAAGAGAATGAATGAACAGAAATTTAGCAGAGACATTTCACTGCAGTAAGTTCTGTGACGAGGTCAGTGAGATGAGAGGGCCAATTGTGCATGGAGAATTACTGAGAAGGTAACCCAATGGCTGGGGTACTTACTCAGCCAACCAGGAAGTGCAATAAATAAGGATGCAAACCTGGTAAATCCTTTTAAACAAATTCCCACTCTCGGCTATTCAGAGGCTGCTTCAAAACCAGAGTGGATAACAAAAGGGACACTGCAGTTTATTTTAAGGGAGTAATCAGCCAAGAAATCTCACTTCTCTCTCCAGATCACCTTTGTGGTGGTCACTCTCAAGAGAAGATTTTGCATGCACAGAATACTGAGGAGCTTGGCCCTGTGTCTCTTTTCCATTAGGTGGTGAGGGGTGGCTTCCACCCTCACCTGGGATGAGCAGCAGGGCTGGGGGAATGTGTCCCAGCAGCAGGGAGTGGGGCAACTTGCAACAGCATTTTGTAGTGCACTGACCTCTTGACCAGCTCCTGTCTGCACATGTGTACCACCCGGTCAGGAAAACCAAAACTTAAAGGGATTTGCATCCTTGTCCCTACATGCTGTCCAAAAAGCCTCTCTTCTTGTGGCTTCCATCACTGGCCTGTTTCCCGTCTTCCTCTGTACCAAGACCTTGATCTTATGAGCTGTCTTTAAGAATTTACTCCAGATTCTAGAAAATTTCAGGTTGTGGAGGCTGTGAAGAGATGACATTGCTTATATTACCAGGCTCCTCCGGTGTTTGATGGTGGCTATGATTGCAGTACATGTAACATTATTATTTGACTGCAATTACGATAGCATGGGTGGTGTTATGCCTGACTAGCTGATTAATCATCTGGAACAATGAGTAAATCTCCCCCTCTTTCACAATAATTAATATGTACAGCTGGATTGCAGTTGGCTGAGTGAGTGTGGAAGTGATCAGGACAAACAGAGAGGTGTTTGGCAGCTTTAGGCTGGGGGAAAGGATGAGCATATGGAGCTCTTGGGGCAATTATTCCCTCTGCGATGTAAACTGTAGCTTGAGCCAGCTCTGATCCACCTCAGGGAGTTGCATTTCTGTGGTAGGTGGCCAAAGTGCTACAGACACACTGGTCCAGTCAGAGTTATAAGGTCTGGCTTTGAGGGTAGGGTCATTTAAGACTGTACAATACAAAGCTCTTTCCTCCTTGCAGGGGTCTGAAAGCCCTTTGCCACTGTGTTTGTAGCTACCCAGGAGTGAAGGGGAGAGAATAATTCATTACTAGAATTGGATTAAATACCTGCTGTGCTGGGGACCTGCCGCAATGGCTTAGGGCCACTGTTGTCTCCAAGCAGGTGCAGTGGATTTCTGGTTCTTCCTGCAGTTTGGGTCACATACATTCAGTCAACACCAGTACAGATTGTCTGAAAGTACCTCATGCTTTTGCTTGTGGGCATTTACAATTCAAATCAAGAGACACTGCAGTCTCTCTCTTCCTCATATGTTGATTTTCTTTGCTTTCCTGATACAGCAAAGATCGAGTTGAAATATTAAATGTCCTCCACAATGCAATTACATATGGCTGGTTGCAATCAATTCCCTCTGCCTCGTGTAGTTGGAATTGTTTTCCCCTTTCCTTCCCTTTCTGTAAAAGACATGAGGCTTTAATTTGACAAAAGATAAAGACTTTGATTTCCACCTCTACCCAAGAACTGAGCTCCCAAATCTCCCTTTTCACAGAGGTGAATTAGACGTAATGAAAGGTGATGGAGGCAAGAAGACTGAATGGAAACACAACCCTGCAGCTTAGTGGATGCTGCAGGACAGGGAAGAGAGGGCTGATGCTGATGCCTAGTACAGTGATGATAAACCACTTGGCAAAAGCAGTGAATCAGCAGCTCTGGACATCTCTTGCCAGAGACGTGGTTTATCCCTGCAGGACACAGCTGAGTTCCCATGCCTGTCAACCTCTGGTCGTATTAAGCTGAGCATTTAATCACCATGGGCTGAAGCTCTGGTGGAGAGTGTTCACAGACCACCAGGTAGGAGTGAAGAAACCCCAGCACACAGTGGAAGTGAGGCACCAAACAGCCCCCCATCCATGGTCCCTCCTTCCATGCCCTGCCCAGGAGCCCTTCTGCCACCCCTGTGGTACAGGTTGTTGAGACCACAACACATTTCTTCAAAAATTAATCAGATTTTTCATTACACTTTAGTCTTTGCCTTACCTGTCTGAGCCTTACGCATTGTTATGTTTGTGGCTGCTCTCAGTGCTGGTGTGGCTTTGTTTATGACACAGTCATTTTTTACTTTCTTATTGTTAATATCTCCTGTTTTACATTCTTTCCACATCAATCTAGGAGACCAGAGATAACTCAGATGAAAAGGAGTCAATTATGTGGTGCCTGGGATACTCATAGTCTGGACTTTATGACCCAGGAAGTTTCTCTCTGCACCATGCTCCCAATTTGTTGGATTTACTTTTTTTTTTCCTTCATTAATATAAACAAATAACATATCCTGGATACTGTCTTTATTGTCAGTAACTGACTTGGAAGCTACTATATCTCAGTGAATTTTAGTTTATGTATTTATGTCTATCTTTCCATCAGCTAGGAATATTTTTTTTATTTTCCTTTTTTTTTCCCCCCTTCATCATCAAGTTGAAAGCTTGCTGACACTAGATTCTTGGACAATTTCTGAAATTAACCCAAGCTAGGAATTTTCCAATTTTTTTCCATTTATGTGGTAGTATTTTCCAAAGCTTCCCTTCCCACTTCATCCTTGATTGGCATGCTACCTTGGATATAGGCAGGAGACGAGTTGGATCAGCACCAAGTCCCTGGGAACTCTCTGCAGGTGGAGGCTGGGAGTGTCAAACTAGTGATGCAATAGATTAAATTTACCAATGATGTATTGCTGTTGTCTTCAGGGAGGTCTTCACCATGGACAAATATCTCCTGTTGGTGTGACTGCAATGCTCAAGGCTTCTCTTCTGAGCAGATTTTGTCTAAAATGGCAAGCAGCCAAGCAATAATGACTATGCTTAGGTGACTTTCAATTTTTTTTTTTTATTTTGTAAAGCAAGGATGAGCAGAAGCTTATAGATTTCCATGTGACAATGCACTGAGAAGCAGAAGGTTTGAATTAAAACCACGACACTTTTTGATCAGCATTTGGACTTTAGGTGTGAGGACCTTGTAAGGGAAGAATGTACCTCATCATAAAGTGCTGAAAAACAGTTCTTCTTTTGAAGTTTTGTTTCCAGATACTGCACCCCCATTGAAATATCCTATGTATCATGCAGTATAACACTATATATTATATTGTTTCTGTACCAGATGAGATTATAAACAAGCATTCTTCACTCTCTTATATTTGAGAGCAGACTGTTTATTATTTGTTCTTTATAATGTTTTACCTGACAGAGGTTTCATTTTGAATTTCTCTTCCTGTGTTGAGTTGCCCGTGTGTCTCTGCCCAAGCCTGGCAGGGGTAGGGGCCAGTCCTGGACCTGGAGAAAGCTCCTCACTTTCCTCTTAGAGGCTGCTCCTTTGGCAGTCCCCCTTCCCAGGGGACACTCAGTGTACTGGTTGCAGATGTGAGCCTGCAGGCTCCAGTGCTATTACCCAGCAGACTTCACAGAAGGAAAAATTACTGGAGGAAAAAATATAAATAATGCAAGCACAGGACACACAACAGGAGGAGTAGCCTTAAGTACCTTAAATTAGGGGAACTGAAAGTCATCGCACCATGACATTTTAAACAAAGTCATTATAATTAATCTTCTTTTAATATAGAATAATAGTCTAAGAAAATGCAACACAAGCCATACTTCTCCTGCTAACACATATCCAGGAGACAGAGTGGATTTGAAGTAAGGTGATATTTGTAATATGGTAGAAATAAATTCCTGAAAGCAGCAATTGATCGATATGGAGAGTGGCAGGTAAAAGTGGTACAAATACCTTCTCTAAAAGCATTGGATATAGTGATTCCCACAGGCACCAAGAAGATATTAGCTAATCAGATACACCATAAGCTTCACTATCTTGTAAAAAAAGAAAAAAAAATAAAAAAAAAAAGAAAAAAAAAAAAAAAAGGAAAAAGAGAATCTCTGAGTGTATGGTCAGCAGGTGACAAATGCGTATGCTGGGACTCTCTGGAACAGGGGAAAGCCATGGCCACTGCTGTGACTCATTCCTGAATGACCAGGGCTGAGTGGCACCAAGGAGGCTGTTTGGTTTCGTCATGCAAGTGGCTGTGTAGCTGTGCCACCTACCCCAGGCCAGTCTGCAGGGCAGCCTGGCAGTGTGAGAGTGTCGAGCTGGTGTTGAAGAGCCAGCCTGTTCTCCTTTGTCCTTTGTGCACCTTTGAGGCATCTCTCTCCCACTGACAGCAGGTACAGTAAGTAGGGGAGGGTGTTTGTAGGGGACTCTGCCATTCCTCTTGGCAGGCAGGAGATCAGGATTAGCACAGTCCGGCTAAGCTGGTCCTAGGGGGGCCAGGTGTCCTCTGTGAAGGCTGGAGGAGGTCTCTGTCCAATACACTTGGCTGTAACCACAGGTGCAGAAAATGGCAGTGGCTTGTACTTCAACTGATGTTAAACAGACTTCTGGGAGAATCCATGCACAATTTACAAATGTCACTGGTCCTCCAGGAACAGCAGCTGTCCATAACCTTGATCACTGCTTTTCATACCCACCTACCAATTATATTGTAGAGATTATATTATACTCCTATGTAGAGGTGGTGGTATGTTCATCATAGCTTATACTTTATTCTGGTTGTATTATAAATTGTCTTCCACAGATGTAAGTACAGATCAAAAAGTGCACAGATGTGCTGAAGTACAATCCCTGTCTCACCAATTTTACAGACTAACATTATTCTCAGATGGGGTAAGATCTTCTTCTTGATGCCTATACTGTTTGTTCACCAAGCTTCTTTTCTCTCCAGTCATTTTAAATGCTGCCACTTATCCAAGCTCTGGCACCTGTAGGACCCTCTCTATGCTGATTCAGCTCACTAATCTGGCAGAAAAAAGAGTACAACAGAAAAGAGGAAAATGGTTTATGCTGAGTTAATGAGTTGAAGTCACCCCCGGCTTTGTTTGCATAGGCCAGCTGGAAATCTCCTTCCCCAGTGCTATGGAGATGGTGCTAATTCTCATCTCCAATTGTAGCTCCTCTCCTGCATCAATCTCTTCTAGATTTTCTTTTGATGCAAGTAAGTAACCTGAAAAGTGGAAGGCATACCTTTTACCCTCCTCTGCCTGGGAACATTTTTTGTCACTGCAGGTGGAGCCTGGACTGAACATTTTCTCCCCAGAACCATATGGAAATGGGCTTCAAGGGTGCAAACTGTTTGAAAAATGGAAAAAATGCACAGGACATTGTCTTGGTTTGGATAGACAGGTATCTGTCAAGGAAGATTGGAGTGTCCCTTGGAATGTAAGCCCCCCCTGCTTCCCCTTTTCAAATTATTATAAATTTGCAATTAAAAGGCTGTCAGGCAAAGGTTTTGGGAATAGATATAGCAGTTCTTTACTAGGGATATTAAAAATACAAATGTTGTAGTACAAAGGAATAAGCAAACAAACAAGGAATCCCAGAAAACCCTGATAGAGTCAGAAATACAACCACACTCCCTGTTGGTCAGGGTGTTGGAAACAGTCCAAAGTCAGCCCTCCTGGAGTGGCTGATGTGGTCCTGTTGAAAGCAGAGATGATGATCCTGTGCAGCCAAGGGTCTTGAGGTGGGTCTGGTCTTCCTTTGGGAGTCTCGTGGGAACACCAGAGTGCCTGGTGACACTTGTGACTCCTTTTTATCTTGGTGGAAATGGTTTGGCTCCTTCTCACTGGGTGGAGCATTTTACAATAGGATGATGAAATGTGTCATGCCATTGGTGAGCTTTAATGGTCCATTAACCGAAGATATTCCCATGGGGGTAGTGGAAGAGTGATCAGAGATAAGAAACACTATTCCATCTGATTTTAACAGCTGGCTTGGGAGGCAATGGAAGACTGAGCAGAGATAAGAGACAATACCCCACCCAGTTTTTAACAGCTGGCTTGTTATCATGGAAGGCAGTTACCCCCTCCCTTCTGGAGTTACAACAGATAAAGAAAAACCTCCCCCAATCAAGCTTTGGCCATCTCTTTGTTTTGGTCAAGTACTCTTTAAGTATCCAACACTTAGTCTCCTTGGTAACTTATGGGGAAAAAATTCTTTAAAGTAAAAAAGGAGCAAACCTAACCCCCAACAATTAAGTGTTGGGAAGGACAAACAGTAGTTAAAAAATGAAACCAATTTTTTGTGATAGCCTGACTGTCAGGCTGGGCACCAGTGTGTTGTTTGTTTTTCCTTAGATTTGTATCTTCCAGAGCTGGTTCGTTAATTTTTTCATTAAGCAGCTATCTGTCAATGCACTGTGTTTTAATTATGCCTCCTGCATGAGTGCTGGTCTGATCTAGTGATGCAAGGAAAAGCCTTCCCTGTAGGACATTTCCTCTGCTCCAACCTCTGGGCTGCCCCAGCCTTGTAGGGTTTAGTCCCTGTGCAAGGATCAGGCCTTGGTGTGCTCAAGCAGGGAAACATCTCGGTCAGTGCACAGCTCCTGCTGCTTTTTTAGGAGTGTCTTGAGAGCACAGAAAAAGAGACTGGTATTTGATGCTGATTGCTGGGCTGTGGAAATGTTCCTGACAGTGGTTGTTTTCTCTTTTTTCAGCCTTCACCTGTACATCTTCTGTGCTACCAAACCTTTCTCTTCCTTCTGTCTGAACCCCCTCTAAAAACTCTTTCAGAATTATTTACCTCTATTCTCATATTCAACCTCCATCTCTCTGCAGAGATGCCTGGAGCAAACTGCTTCTCTTGGACTGCAGCTCATGAACTCACCTACAATCTGATTCAAGTTATTAAAGGGTAGTACTGCTCCATTGTCTTGAGTTTTATCTATATTGCATGATGTAGAGAAGATTTATCAAACTAACCATAACTAATTTAGTTAGCACAATAAGCAATTTAGCCAGGCTGCCATGGGGCTGCTAAAGGGCTCATTTGCCCCTTTAGAAAATCAGCAGAGACAAATCTTAATCTGGTAGGCTCAATGAATATGTTCATCCAAACTCAAGCTGAGCTACAGTTTCCAGAAGATACCAAAAAACTACCCTGAATAAATCCATAATTCTATGGATTTATTAATATTTTACTAAAACATCCTGCATAGATTTATTCATATTTTATATCCATAGATTTTATTTGTGGAGTAGGAAAAAAAGGAAAAACGTGGAAACTCTTGTTTTTTAATTCTGATTTTACTAATCACAGTGCTAAAAGGATAGTTTGCATCTGTGTTAATCAGCAGGGTCTATTTGCTGTGGGCACAGAGGTGTAAGAAAGCCATTGGCAGTGAACATGTCCAGTCTGATGCTGGAAATAGGAATCGCACTTTTAAGTGTGGGGACACCTGAAGTAGCTTTTCCCAAGAAAAGGCACTGAGTGTGAGAGACACTGAGCTGGAGAGGAGTCAGTGCATTACCAGTTTGTGGGAGGAACTGTGTGTGCTTGTGACTGCAAATGAAGTAACTCCTGTTCAAACACCCAAGAGGCACCTGGAATGAGGATAACTCAGCAGTCAGATGTTCCCACTGTGAAGGCTCTCCTTCCTGTCCCATTTTATTTGTATGCTCCATGGTTCCCCCATCTGTCATAGTCTGCATTAGACATGAAGGGATGAAATCACCCTTATCATTTCCCCTCCCACCCTAGGTGAGAACTGTTTGTGCTTTGGTTGATTGAAACCTTCTGTGCTTCTTTTCAGGACTCATTAATACCAGGATTAATCTGAAGCTACTGTACAAAGAGTGCATTCTGGCACCTCTGACAATAAACCTACTGTGACACTGGTCTCAGTTGGTCTGGCATCCAGGCCTGAGTACTATGTGGTAGAACTGCACCCTGGTGCATTATCCTATCATCAGATAAAACAGTGGCTTGTCCTTACTTAAATTGTCCCAGAAGAAAGGAAAGCCGGAGCACTGAGCCTCTTATGGGTCAGCTTGCAATGAGCATTCATGAATTTTAGAAAAGACTTTCATGAGACCAGAAGCATTGAGAAGGAGAGAACCACAAAGCAGAACACTGACTTGCTGCTGCCTAAAAAGCTAAAGGAGAGAGCAGAAATACCACAAAAACAGCAAGTCTCCTTTGCCAGGCAGTGAGGCATCATAGCAGCAGACAACACAACTTTCCTCCAAGCACATAAAAATGAGCATGAAAAATGCAGGAGATAGAGGACCACAGGGTAATGCTGGTAGAGCCTATTCCACCCTTGGGCAAGGGCAAAGACTATGTTTGGTCATGAAATGCGGAGACGTCACCGCATTCCAAGTGCTGAGCGCGATTACGGATGCAGTAGATCTCTTGCATGGGGAAATGTTTCCCAGAGATGGAGTAATTTTGATGCAAAAATTCTTTCTTGTCTCATGGATTGTGCCAAGGAAAACAGCACTGGGACAAGGCAATCTCACAGCAGGACTAAGTGAGTCCATGGATGAGTCCACTGTAGCACCATAATGGGTATGAATGCGTGCTGCCCCTTGGCATGCTGGAGAACTGGAAAAGGCTTTGGGCAGAGCCCTGCCCTGTGGCTGGTTGGTGTTGATCCCATCTCAAAATAGAAGATGGAGAAAGCAGTAATGGTCTGCCAGTCTTGGCAGTACTGGCAGAGAGAAGGGAAGGGAGGGTAGAGCGACCAAAGAAGGCGAGGAATCATGTAAGTAAAATATCTTTTAAAAAAAATCTTACATCAATCCTTGTGTTACTGAACCAAGACAGTCTCAAGTGAGAAGTCATTAGAGTTCATTACCCCTGGCGACCTATGGCCATTAATTCTCTCTGGCAGCAATATCTAAGGTTGGAGGAATATCCAGGCTATGGCTCTGAGTGCTGGAATGCAGAGACACAATAGGGCACAAATACCTTCCTCATAGACATCAAGGAAGTTGAAGAAGATAAAAATGGTGCCATGGGGAAAGGAACAGTTAAGTGAGTAAGGGGAACCATAAATCATTGACAGGTATTGTTTCTTCTGACACCAAAGTTCAGTGATCCACAGGAAGAAATGCCTCTTCTGAGGATGACAGACATGCTCCATCTATTGTTTCATATCTCTTTACTTTTCCTATGTTGTGACATGATTTCTCAGTCATAAAGCTCCTTATTAGCTTGGTCCTTAAATGGTCTAGTAAGGAAATCAACCTAACTCAACACTCCTTCCTATACTGAAATGGCCTGAGAATTGCTGACTCTGGTTTAAACCAAAAACTCCAAACTTCTCCTCACTACTGCAAAGCCGGATGATGGTTCTAGGTAACAGCCTGGAAATGGGATTTCTCACCAGGTTTTCTCTGTCTTTGCTTTCAGGACCATTCTGGCCATCTTCCTGGGAAAAAAATATATCTTTGCACCTACAGCTATCACCCCCTGCCTTTCAGACCCTTTTATCCCCTAGAAGTAATGTGTGCCTTGTAGTTACGGGTTTTCAAGCCAGATCTGAGGTCATAATCTAGATTTCAATAACAGAGGCTCTTCAAAGGGAATACCTGATCTTTTCCTCTGATACTCATGGAAATCCACTTAAGGCCCCCCGATACTTTGAGCTCTGGTTATGAAGGCTGAGAGAGAAGAATGCTCTCTTACAGTGTACCCATCAGCCACTCTTGATCAAAGTCTGGATCAAAGCCTGGCAGCTGGTATCCATCCAGGAGCAGAAAAATAAGCACACAGGTGGAGAAATGAGGATCTGAAATTTGCCCTTGGGTAGCCAGTCTTCTGTATCAACATTGTGAGTATTCTGAGCTGTTAAGTAAAGCTGAGAAGATAAATCCCAAATATTAGAAATTAAAATCAATAAACTCAGCAAGTCTGCCATGTCACAGTTCAGACTCATATAGAGATACAGCCACTAAACCCCCACAGTGCTCCTCTTTCACAATTGCACACATTAAGAAAAGGGAGGAAAGAGTTATATGAAACATTTGTCTGGGTGTAGGAATCAGTTATCTTAATGATGCAATATCAAAAGGAAATATTGTCTCATTTAGACATCTACCAGCTACAGTCACTACAATGCTCCCAAAAGAATGGTAATTATTCTCGCAGATGCCTAGAAATTAAGAATTATACTTTCACTATGTTTAATATCCTAGCTGTGTGTTCAAGGATCATCTGTCTTTGTGAAGCTTTGGGGATCTAATTCAATTGCTTTTTGCCTGTCATTGCTTATTTATAAAACACGTATCTTTCTGGTGATACTGTGTTCCAGTGGATCTCTCAAAAGCTGGAAAAATGGATGAACAAGATAGATGTGATCTGCTCACCATGCCTCTAGGACTGCATCCTGTCCTCAGCTGTCTCGTTTTGCTAAACAAAGGACATACCTAAAAAATGCATCAGCCTCAAGCTGATCACGCCACACAGTAGGGCAGAGACATAGCCACCTTTTGGTACTTCGTGCTGATTGTTCTGCTAAAACCAACAGCCAGCTGGTGATTTTTCACCTCAGCTAACAACATTTGAAAGGTGTGAGACATTTGCTTACCTGTGTGCAGACAAAGAATAATTTATAATGGATTATTTACAAGATCACACCATTATGGAACAGCTTTACCAGGAGCCCTAGAATAACACCAAAATTGATAAGCTATGCAGAGACAGCTGAAATGCAACCATTCCTCAAGAGAGACATCGTAGTGCTTGGGGATGTCACATGCATGAGCTAATGATAAAGACAAAATATTAGTGTAATATTAGAGGATGAGAAAAAGAAGTAATCTATATAAAACTTCCTAACCAAATCTCTGAAATATGTTGGCCTCTGTGCTTTTTTGAGGGTTTTCAACAACTCAACCAGTTTGTGTTCCAGGTTATAAGTACTCAGCTTGATTTTTTTGTCACTCCTTATATGCTTAAAATTAACCATATGTTTAAGTGCTTTCAGGTTGGAAATGTTTACAGATAGGCAGCATCCAATTTCAGGCTAACAAATGCATATAAACTCTTATCATCTTCCTATAGGAAGTAACTGGCAGAGCCTTTCAGCCCTGAGAGCTCTCTCTCTCAATAGTCTAGAGTATATTGTTCTGATTAACAAACCACAAGATGGATTTCCTTCCAAACATCTGATGCCATGTGAATAATTTTCTTAATCAAAAAGCCCCAAGAAAACAAACAAGCAGGAAATACATATTTTACTATTGTTGCTGTGATAACTATGAATTATTTGCGTATTTTGCTTGACTGCTCCTGCAGTTTTGTACAGTTCTAGGAACATGAAGAAATCATTCTGAAGATGGCTTTAATGCAATACTATAAAAGTTTGGATTCAGCTGACTACCAGATGCTGAGTCATAAAGAGAGAGATGTTTCAGAGGTAATGGGTTATGGAGAGAGCTTGTAGGATTCAGTACTTACCCTTATTCAAAATCATTGATATGTATCATCAATGACTCTTGCTTGTCCAGAATCACTGTCAGTTATAACTTCTGGTCAATGTGGGGGAGCATCTGACCCTACAACTACAGCACCAGCTGGTGCAGGTCTTAGAGCAGGAAGGAGAGTGATAGACTGAAAAACCAGGCAGTGCATGTAGGGGGGAAAGCGGTGCTGAGAGACTGGAGAGCAAATAAGGGGAAAAACGGTCAGTTTTCTAACATTTATTGATTAAATCCTGCCCAGCCTCTTCATAGAGTACAGCTGCCTGCTATAAAAGTAAAAAAGTCAGCACAGAGCAAGAGCAAAAACATGCAGGGGGAAGTACAGATGTGTGGCTTCAGGAAATCTGGTGGTAAATGTATGTGTCAGGGCACAGAGCTCTGGGCTCTCCCAGGTGCTCCTGGGGCTCTGAGCTTGGTCTTTGTCACTGAGCTGTGGCTGCTGTTCTCCAGGGAAGCAGCTGCTGTAAGGATGGATGGAGTGTTTGGCTCCACCTGCAGTTACTGTGGGATTCAAACCGTGTCACTGGCTGGCTGGGTTCCCCTCACACTCTCCGAACATTCACACAAACAAAATGACGATGATGGCAAAACAAAAGATGGGAAGTGCAGCTGTTGGGAATTTCTTGGTTTGCACGAGGGAAATGGAGAATCGCCAAGAGAACTGAGAGGAGAGCAAATCCCTGATAAAGAAAACCAAAGCAGACAGAAATACTAAAAACAGGAGGGCTTTTAAGGCTTGAGAAAGTGTAAGGAAAAGAAAATGGTGTGGAGGCAAAGGAAGAAAAAGGAGAGGAACACCAGAGAGAAGCTGTGGAGTTATTGACACTGCAGGATCACAGGCCTGATGCCTGTGTGCTAACTGTGCTCATTTATAATAAGCATCAAACCTCAGCATCTGCATTCAGATGAGCTCAGAACACATTCCATAGATTCCATAGCACTTGTAAGGGAATGTTGTTTTCCTACTGAGACATTTAGTGACAGATAGGAGATGAGCTAGTGGTCTCTGTCTTCAGCTTCTAACAGAAGCAAATGGCTGCAAAATCAGAACTTCTGAAATTCTCAGCTGATCTGCTCCATCTCTGTTTTAATTGCTGATGGAGAGTTGTGAAACCAAGCCCTCAGAGTAAAGTGAGAGTGAATCTGTGTGTGGCCAGTAGCTGTGGGCAACTGGAGGGATACGAAGGAGAAAATCACTCTGTGGCTAACTGTGAACTGTGGGCATGTGCAATAGAAATAATTTAAAACCATGAAGTGTTGTAGTGGCCTTTAAAGTATGTATCTGACAAAAAGGTTACTTAAAATAAAGGGCATCTGCTAGTTCTGGAACAAAGCAGCAGTTTGAGAGACATCTGTGAGGAGAAGGTTTCTCCTGCTGTGCTTCCATATGGGGCTGCTGAAGGTGCATTCCTAAAGGAAGAAAGGTGCAGAAGTCCAGAGTGAAAGAGAAGCAGTCTGTCTTGAGCAAGAGGACAAAGAGCTGACTCTCAGGGACCCTCTTGGTGTGGGGCTGGACCCACCTGGCCCTTGACTGCCAGGTTGAACCTGAAGACCCATCAGCTACTGGAGGATGCTGAATTCCTTTTGCAGCAGTACCCTGGAGGTCAAAGTGGGACCACAGGACAGGGAGGTCAGTGCCAAGCACATGCTTTTCAATGGCTCTGATTCTGAAGTAAGCCTTCACTGTGCTGGAGTAGTTTTTGTCTCTTAGCTTGGCTAGGCACATGCCTGAGCCCAGGTCAGTCCAGGCTCCTCTGGAAGCAATGAATCCATGTCAGGTGGTGTGTACAGGCTGCAAACCAGTCTATGCTGGGATTAGTACCATCAGTGACAGTCTACAGAAAGGAGTTCCTCAAGTTTACCCACCTGTCTGTCTTAGGCAATGGATAAGCCTTTGGGAGATTTCTCATTATCCCAAAATGTCCCACCTAACAGAGACAGCCTCACAGGCTAAAGTAGATGCCAGCAGGGAAAAAACAGGGGGATTTTGAAATGGGACCTGATTCCTAGTACTCCAAGATCAGTTTTGAAGAGTAAAATGTTTGCAAATCTGTCCTCCACAAGGTGAGCCACTTCTGTCCCTGCCATTCACATGAGCATGAGAATTGGAACTCCTTATCTGTACTGAAATATAGCCATCTCCTTCCCATCTTCCCTGCCCTGAGTTCTCAGTCCCAGATGCCAAGTTCCTTCAGTCACTTATCTGGCAGGTACATGAAATGCAGCGTTAGTTCAAGGACATGCACTAATAAAATAAACATATCACAAAAGGCAACACCTGGTCAACATGCTTAACCTTTTCTACAGCAGATAAGCTTGGAAGGAACTGATGAAGCAACATCTACTGTTATGTTTACAGAGTAGTTGCATGTTACTGAGTGACTCAGATGAAAAGGATTCACCCCTGGTCAGTCCTATTTTGCTGTTATTACACTCCAGGGAAGTACACTTTTATTCAACTGCCTGTGAAACCTGGGGTCTAAAGTGCAACAAATTGGCCACTGGCAGTCCTATTAAGAGGCCTAAGTGCATATTACTCATTTTATAGTTTGTGTGTAATTTGAGCCTTTCAAATTTCCCTTGAAAGCCTTAGCTTAGTTGCCTATCATCACCTGAAGTAAAGGTGATAATTCAGGGGAGTTTTGCTGTTGGGCTGGTTGCTGTAAGGTGTTGTTGGGTCTGGAAGTGTATGTGCATTCAGGACCAGAGGTTGGTGAAAGTGTGTTGGGGAAATTTCAAGGCTGCTGGTGACAGCCTGTTGTGTTAGATGGAGTATTTTTCCAAACCAGTTTGGCTGTCAGCTCACATGATGGCAGCATATGGAAGCTTCAGGAAGGGAAAAGCAAGACCTTTTATGGGGACATAAGTATCAAAAATATATTTCCTTGGTCAATGGTACTCAGATTGTACATGTTAAAACTCTCCTTATCTCTGGCTATACAAATTCTGAGGACTCTGATCATCTTGGCATGAATTATTTTAAGGAAGAGAATGACTGCTTAAAAACAAGAAAATGTGTCTGTGGTCCAAGATCCTTTTCAATCATCTCATTGTTTCCTTCTTCACTGTATTGCCTGCTGCCTCCCAAACACTGCAGATAGCCTCTAATTCCATTAGCTCTGCGTTTGAGTGCTTAAGCTGCCCACTAGCATCCTGTCACTAGGAACAAACTTCCCTAAGGTGAATTATTACCCAATTATGGAAGTTTTGTAACCTTTTCTGAGGCATTCAGTGCTGGTCACTCAGCGCAGACAGGGCTTTGATTGATAGTGACTAATGGCAGGGCAACGTGAAGGAGGATCTTTTCTTGGAACTCTCTTGAATAGGAAAGCAGTAGCACTGAGTAGCTAGTGCAGAAGGTTTTGCTTTTTGTCTTGAAGAAACTGCAATTTAATATCAACTGGATGTATTATATGAAGGTAAAGAAGAAATCAGAGAGAGCAATAGGATCTGAACAAAGTTGAGAAAAGAGGTATTGGGAAAATTCTCTTTCCTATTGTATCATCAGTTACTGACACCATAATTATAGTTATGATGTACCAACAGAACCAACAGAAGGAAAAAGGGTTTCCTGTAGTATTATGTTACCAGACTGGAAAACTTAAGGAATCCAAGAAGCATTTTGTGTCTTGCTACCTGTCTTTTTGATCACTTTTTACCTTGTCAGAAACAAGTCACAGACTTCATTAGAAAATGTAATTTCTGCTTGGGTTTTAAGGGACTTGAATGATTTGGGGATGTTGTGGAAAGATGGGCTGGTGGCTGAGTGGTTTTGCTTTTGTGTATATGTAAATGAGGTTACCAATTTGGATCATTCTGGTTTCATTGACCATCAGTGGTGTTAATATTGACTAGTTTTAGCAGTGGGAAAAAGGGAGGGAAGGCCTGTGTTTAAACAAACAAACAAACAAACAAACAAAAAAACAAACACAAAAAAGAAAAGTAATTGGAGATAAACTAGCTACATGCAACTGAGCCTTTTGTACGGTGTCCCCTGTTATATAAACTATAAAAAAGCTCTTTAGAGATGTTGGTAGATTTATAAGAGGGAGTGAGTTGGAAACAGAGCAGGAAGTTACATTGTGGAGTCTTGCTGAATTATTGGGGAATACAGGTCACATCTCTTGGTTTCCCAAAGTCTTTTGTGGAATGACAAATGGCATACTGCTGTTTCTTCTGTTAGAACCTGGTATCTGTCAATTAAATGTGTAAAGAAAATCTGCAGGGATCCTGGTAACACTGGGCAGTGTCCAGACTTGCAATTGAAGCAATGTACATACAAAATAGGAGGGATGAATATCAATCAAGAATTCCTCCTGCCTGATTTTAAATTACATTTCTGTGTATCAGATTCTCCTGGGTACAGCTAATGTAGAAAACAGTGTAGCCTTCATGTCACTTGGACAACAGCAGAATAGCACAAAGCAAATCTAAAGCCTGATATACAGAAGTAAAGGACTAAAACCCATCCTTAAGTGCCACATCTACACGTCTTCTAAACACCTCCAGGGATGGTGACTCCACCACTTCCCTGGGCAGCCTGTTTTAATGCCTGACAACACTTTGGTGGAGAAGTTTTCTTAATATCCAGTCTAAACAGACAAGATAATCTGTTCCATAGCCTTCCCTGGGACTGAGGTCAGACTGACAAGTCTGTAGTGCCCTGAATGCTCCTTCCAACCCTTCTTATAGATGGGCATCACATAACTTCAGACTCACTCTGGACAGATAAAACAGAAAGGCAGTGACATGGCCTTCAGTATTGAAATCTGGAAAGAAAAATAATAATAAAAAAGGGATTAAAATACTAATTTTTGGTCGACAGATTTTGTTTGTAAAGCTACAGTAATTCAGTGGGAAACCTGAATTTCATGGAGAGAGTCTGTATGCTGCCCTGGTGTTGCTGGATTGAATAACTGACAGAAAATGAAAATACAACTGCATGTAGGATGACAAAGTACACGGTCAGTCTCTAGTACCCCAATATTTTTGAAATGGCTACAAATCCCACCAACACACTTCTGAGGGAAGCTTTGTCTTCATCCCTCGCTCCTGCAGGAGAGCAATGTGAGTCAGACCAATTCTGGTAAGTCAGCTTGGATCAGATATGGGGCAGAAAAAAGCTGCTCCTCCTGGAGCACAGCGTTATCTGGTGGGCACAGCTACATTAAAGAGACATAGCCATTCTGGTCAGGAGATTTATTAACTCTTCATCTCCCCAGAGTTCATTGCATGGAGTTTGTACAAGGGCTGTGCTGGCTTCCCAGGCAGCCTGCTCATGAGAAGCCAGGGCAGCTGTTTCCTCTCCTGAGGTAGGAAATTCCCTCTCTGAGTCTTACAGCCCAGGTTAATCCAGGAGGCAGCAGATATGAAAAAGTTTTGTGCACCTCTTCACTGTGTAGATGTGGAAACTTGTAAATGACAGGGGTGGGCAAATGGGGTCATCAAAGCGTACCCCTGAGATCTGGCTCAGAAGCTACATCAGCATGAAGACCACAGCCAAGGACAGTTTCCTCCTTGCTTGCCTTCCCATTTATACCAGCCAGAGTGCCCTGATCACGGGAGAAGTAGAATTTTTTTGGTATTGGAGATATCCTACAAGCCATACCAAAATAAAAGTATACGAGGTGTTTAATACAGAATAAGCTTCAGCACAGCTGCAGACTCATCAATGATTATGTTATTGGCTCTCATTATGTAGGCAGACCTTCAGAGTCAGCTTTGGTTTATTTGACATAATTGCTGTAATAGCACACATCACCCTGTTAATGTAGAAATCTCAGGTATTTGGCATTCAGGTCAATATGTCATACATAGATGTTCCCTTTTTTTGCATACTGCTTGTTAGTATAATGCTCAGGAATGGACTAATGCCATGTAAATAATTTCATCAGGGCAAGATTATTAGATCTACTCACCCCCAAACTCACATTATTTTTAAAAGCTATATTTCAATTCATAGGAAGCAGAGAAGACTGCACATACAAAAGTCTGCCTCACAGCCAATCTGCAGTTTTTAAAAAAGTAACCCTTTGGGAGGATCTAACTTCATTTGTAATTTCTTTGTCTCCAGCTCAGTGGAGCATGAAAAAGAAGCAGTTCCTCTCCCAAACCCAACCAAGCACACAGGTGGGAGCTAACTCGAGGAAAAGCAGCACACAATAGTCTCACACGCTGCTGAACAGTGTAGCCATATCTTGGTGTCCACATTAACAATCCAGTCCCTACCAAGTTAATATGGTAGTCAATGTTCATCTCAGGTTTATAGAGCTATGGAGACTTATAATTGGTTCATAAATTCTTTTCCCTAAGCCATTGTTAAGACTGTTAAGAAATGGGCAAGAAATGATTTGGCTTTTCTGTTTCAGGCTTTTCCTCCTAGGGTCCTGTAAATTTTGGTTGCCTTTTGCTTACATAATGAGAGTTTCTTTTCTACAGAATATCTTCCATTTTACTACAAAAATATTTCCTTTTTTTGCATAAACATTTGAGTGGGATTTTTTTCACTATTCTGGAAGAGACATCAATACCACTGCCTTTTCTATGCAAAAGGAAAATCAGTCGAGGAAGAGGTTAAATTATTTTGGTTGGTGTTACAGTAGTGATGAGAGGAATATGCTGCCACATGTGACCTTGGAGGCCAGTGTTCTGGGCACCCTGGAGTCCCACAGGAGCAGAGGAAAAGAACCAAGCATGAAAGAACAGGCTGTCCTTTGGGCTTTGGACTGTCTCAGGTCACAGGCTGCCCTATGCCTGCAATGTGCTGTGCACACTAAAATATCCATGCTTAAATATCCACATCTCATACTGCAGAGTAAGGTACCTTTGTATTGCCTTGATTTCTTCTGTATGAGCTATAATCCTGCTCCAGAAATATGCCTTGAAGTTGAATTCACACTGGGAGGAGGCAAGAGTTGGAGAAGTACAGTCACCTCTGTGTATCTCAATTAAATGTGCCTTCAGGATGTTGTAAGGGAATACAGAATATGTGTCCAGAGACAATGAAAAGACATTTTGTTATTATTGTCATTTTTATTGTTATGGTTATTACCAGGTATTAGTTTATTTAATCTATGAATTCTTGACTGAATTCCTCACTGAGTCTTTTCGGAGTGCCTCTGTTCCTGCGTAGGTGTGTCCATCAGCTCAGGGCATGAGGATTGATGTTGGATAGCTCATGTGTGGGAAGAGATCAAAAACTTGCAGGTGATGAACAAGAAATAAGAAGTCGAGGTAAACACTTCACAGCCTTTTGAAGGGTCTTAACTGAAAACTGGTGTGTAGGGTGAGGACTTCATCAAGGAGCAGATCATCACCACTATACTTCAGTTCAAAACATGGCAGCACCTCAGTGTTTTCACAGCTCCCATTAGCTGAACTTGTGATGAGATGATAGCTGACTGTTTAAAGGGACTTGAAAGGCTTTTTTGAAGTATTTGGGACTGGAAACTTTGGCATGGTTTCCTTCTGATATGGACATAGTTATAGGGCTTCATAGCCTGCTTTATTTCAAGATTTGTTTAATACCTTCATAATTACATTAAATTGGCCAGGAAATAGGCTGAAGTTGAGGATATGATGACATACCCACTATGCATGATGCTGGATGGCAGCGCGACTTATTTTCATTTCAAGTTTTCCTTGGTTTCATTGCATTTTTGATAAAGAACAAAGTTATTCCTGTATTTTAATGTGTTGGTTTTTTTTTTTTTTTTTTTTTTTTTTTTTTTTTTTTTTAAAATAGCTCCAATTCTAATTGTGTAAGGGGAAATTTTATGATGCAGACATGTTATATTACTATCTCTTTAACAGGAGTCCAGAACTATTAATCAGAATTTTCCAAACAATGGTACTTGCAGTGAGCAAAGGGTAGAAAATGGGGAAAGGAACAGATAGAGCCACAGATGCCTCTCTGCTTCAGAGAGCATGCGAGTGTCCCAAATATAAAGATCAAACAAAAATCTTCACATTCACTGCAATTTGATATAGACTAAATACACTTTAGGCTTAGATACCCATCAGATTGCATCAACTTTTTCATCTCTGCTGCAACAGGAAACTTTGATTTTATTTCCAAGGGACATGAGTTTGGGTTCCTTCTAAATTAAGTTGAATATTAGGGCCAGTGAAAACTGCGACTGAACTCTTCCATCCTTCTCCATTCAATTTCATGCCTCCAGTTTCTGTGTTTCTAATGAAAGGGATGTTTACTACCAGGCATCTCACTTGAACAGATTTGGCAAGCTGCTAAGAAACGTAACTTGCAAAACATTTGATATGAACAATTTTTTCCCCATCAAAAAGATCTTATGTCAAAAGTGAAGACAAGTCTCTGCTTTCGCTCTTCCTAATTACAGGACGTTAGACATTAAACATTGAACTGGAAATCCAATTACATGATTATTAATCAGATGCATCTTTTTCAACTTGGGGGAAAATAGGCTAAGTGAAACATGAAAGTCCACTGGGAAACACCACCAATTAAAGCAATTAAAAAAGGACATGGAATTCTTAATTTTTACACTTGGCTAGAAAGTTGATTGACTAGGCTTGTCTCTCCTGGGAGTGGTTGTGCTGGGCAGTTTTTTTATTTGCTTCTTGATATCACATGCTTCTGTTTCCTTATGAAGAATAATTAATTTTCTTTGAAGGAAAATTTACTTATTGTGATATGGGTAGCTGATCAGGTTTAAAATGTTTGACCAGTTTAAGCCATGCCTGTCATTTAACATTTCCACTCATGGGGAGAAGCACATATTCCCTCCACTCTTATTCTGCAGACAGACTTTCTGACAGCTGAAGTGTAGCCAGTAAATTTCTTTTCCATTAGTTGCAAATTGTACAACAATATACTAAAGTAATTACATCATAAGTCTTCTTGCCTTGAAGTTAGGCTCTGTGGTACACACTCATAAAATAGTGTAGTGGCAAATAAAATCACTGCATCTGTGTATATTTGTCTTGCAATAATTTTTCTGAAGATGGTCTACAGCATTGACAAATGTGAATTAAGGAGGAACTGAAAAGAACTCAGTGTTTCTTGCTTTGTTTAAGAGAGGGGCTATGGTTCTTCAACAATCAGGGCTACCTTGGAACTGCACATGGGTCAAAGCAAAGATTATTGCCAACAGTCTCCTTAGATGTGCATTAAGAACTGAATATAATATTCCCTTGGTCATCCAGGATATGGTGAGTCATGTCGAAGATCTGAGTTCAAGACAGTGTTGAAGCACCTTAGGAGTTTACCCAGTGTAGACAGAGTACCTCTAGGATAAATCTAACATTGCATGGCTCTAAAATGCTTTGAATATCAGGGAAACACAAATGAGAATATTTCCACAAAAAGAAGTAAATGCCAGTACATCTATTTTTCTTAGCTCCCTAGAAAAGGACAGACAGGTAATGTATCTAAAGCACTCTCTTGACACCTGAATGAGAACAGGCATCATCTAGCATACACCACTGTGTTGTAAACTGTGGCAATAAAATTATGGTCTCTTGGCAGTTTTGTTCCCAAAGCCAAAGGCTACCCTGGAGATAAAGCTGTCTGTAACCCTTCTGATACTCCTTGAGTCGTGCAATAGGAAACTTTCTTTCCTTCTTTTGAGAGAAGATGGCAGCAGAGGTCCTGTCCCATCCCATCCTCCTTCTCCAGGTGGGCTACCAGATCTTCAGGTTTTTATATAATATTACTTATTTTATATTATATTGCCGAAGAGCTCGGGATTGAGCTCTTCCACTGCCAGGCTGGATTTATAGGAGTGCATGTCAAGTTTAATTTGCTACAGTGTGTAGGGATCAGCAGTCAGAATGTGTGAGCTTTGTCTCTCCCCAGAGCCATGTCAGTGCTGCCATTCGCTCCTCCCAAATAAGGGGCAGCATATATAGAGTTATTTCCAGGATATTTGTGTGTCATTTCCAGGACCATATCTTGTGTTTTGGTGGCACAGAGGGAGAGGGGGATTCATGGTGGTGATCAGATTGCTAGAGAAAACAGTACAGGAAAATCTCATGCTGAAAAAGCCCACACTGGGGCTTCTGATCCTGCATAACACTGCAGCCATGGATCAGCCATGGCAGCAGGAGCCCAGCAACCCCAGGTTAATGGGCTTTGCTATTCTGTGAATAACTACCCTCATATAGACAGCATCTCTGACTGGGTCTTGAAAGCCTGAAAAAGGAATTTGACTGATTCATCTGGGAACCAGGCATGTGCAGGAGCAGCAGAGAGAGATTTTCCCAGCACGGGGAGTGCATTTGATTATATTCGCTATATTTGGTGTGATTTGCTGCACTCAGATATTCAGCTGCAATTATATGGTTAGAGACTCATCATTAATCTTGAATCTGTGCTGCCTGTCAATCTGTTCCCTTACATAGCTTATGGCACTATTCTGAATATTTTGATGAGGAAATATCTCTGCTTTGGAGTGATTGCTGATGGCAGGATTTTTGTCTGTATCCCCTGTCAATATCTCTTCTCTTTAAGGCGCTTTACAGAATTGTCTCTCGGATGACAATGATTATGTCTCTTAGCTTATTCAGAGATGTCTCAAAGCCCTGCTGAGCTGGCATCTACACATTAGACACCACTCCCCCGCCCCAAATTATTTGTTCCTTGATATCTGAGCATGTTCCTTGATGAAAACTCTGATTTTTATTTTTTTTCCTCACCTTGGGATTTCTTAGAATGTTCAGATTAATCTGTTTCCTCCTTCTGCTTTCCTCCTTCCTAAAAAGCTCATATTCTTGTTGCCTTTAAGATATTTAAAATGTTATGAAGTTTATTTTGTACTCACTGACCTTCCTGCTTTTCAGTTCATTCTTTCATAAAGAATTCTCTAGAGTCAACATATATTTTTTTTTGTGTAGAACAGTTGTCCAATCAGTTGAGAGCCTCTTGTCACTCTTCTACTTCCAAAATTAGAGCCCTTCCAAAACAACAAAACAAACAAACAAAGCCAAAAAAAACCCCACCAAAAAACAATGGTGTTTATCAGTTTCAGTATATATTGGATATACTGAAGAATGGACATGGAGAGATCACTTGAAAATCATAGTGTTTCTGAAATTTGTGGATCTCCCTCGCCAGTTATACTGTCCTGTGAATGAAAAAGCTTTGAATGAAGCTATAAAGCTGGGCATTTTGTGCAATTTAGCATAAATGAGCTCTGAAGTTTTCTTTTCCTGAGAAGATCTCTAGGACATCTCTTAAGCTTCCCTGAAGTTCAGACATTTTTAAGTCTCTGTTTTAAACACCTGTGGGTTGTGCTCTTTTATATTTATGTGTAGATACAGGAGAGGTTGGAAACTGAGATGTCTCTGCTGTGCTTAACTTTCCACTGCTGAATAGAGAAGCAAATCCAGATTATTCACTGCACATATTGCCTTGCTTTTGTTTACATTTGGCATCAGGACGCAGCTGTTCTGACTCTTCGTGAGTAAGATAAGGTCATATTCATCATCCCATGTTTAAACAATGCTTTTGTTTTCAGTGTCTTGTAATACACATCCTACTAGACCATTAAGCTATCATCTCTGCGGGGTTTCTATGAAATTTTTCATTTTTCCTGCAGCTGATGAAATGAATGATGATGATGTATTTTTAACCAAAAGAATCTGTCATTTAAACTCCCACACTTCCCTGAGATTTCAGAACTGTTAGAAATCAACTTAGCTCCTTTTATCCTTCAGTTCATGAAGACTGGCAGCAGTGCTTAAGTGGTGTCCAAAGGGTACCTCCAGGTACATGTTATTTGGACTAAAATCTGGATTGTTTTGTCAGAAGTTCAGGCTTGATGGTAATCTAGGTCAATTTTATGCAGTTATGGAAGGGCAAACAAAATTTTTTTCCATTAGCTCCTATGAAAAAATGCTCATTGGACATGGAAGCTGGGAAGTTTTGCTTTATGAAATTGTGTTTTCTTTGTCTTGCCCTCTTTTTGGCAACTGCAGAGATATTAAACACTAAATTCAATTTGTTTCCTAGTTCCATGGTGGAATTCGACTAATTGAATAAGTATGAAACACGTTTATATTGCCCAATTCTTAAAAGAACTAAAAGACAAAGGTGTCATCTGAACTAAAGCTGGTATTTATCATGCTGGTAATTATATTTTATAATATCCAGATGATTACCAAAAGTGGGAAAACCCATGGGAAAGGCCTGTTTGTCTGGGATAAATGGAACTGAGATTTAAAGCAAAGGTTTTTTTCAGTGTGGATTCACAGCCCCCAAACAGCTTCTGGCCTTACCAAAAGTTTTCAGAAGGTTATTTCTCTTTTTTTTTTTTTTTGAGGATTCTTTTTATCCTCTTGATATCATGCTTTGTCTCCTGGTGGTTCCTACAAGGATAATACAGTGGAAGGTGACACTTTATGCCAACAGTACAGTGGAAGATGGCAAGGACAGAGAGAGATGAAGTTGATTTGTGCAAATAGACTCTAATAATAATAGCATTAAGAGCTGGATTAAACACATTCATCCTGTATTGTGTCATGATCCAAAGAACCTACTTGCCCATTTCTCACATAAATCAGAGTGTCAGGATGTTTCACAGATGGAGTGGTTGTGGCAAGCACCGACCATCACTCAGGGAGCATGGAGGGAGATGCTGATTTTCTAGAAGAGACTTCCCTAATGTTTTTAATTGACTCTTGAAAATGACATTCTTAGTCACTAAAAGAAACCCCAGAAGGACAACAGCTGCTTGGTTCAGTATAGTTTGTACAGCTTCATTCTTTGTGTGATTGTATTTATGTCTTATACTTCCAAGTATATTAGCCATTTTCAGCTAATTTAGATGAAGGGGCACAGGACAGTAGGACTTGGGATAATTCAATTCCCATGAGGTTTTTGGAACACAGCACCTACAGATTATGCCAAAGTGAAAACTAAGCACTCTAAGAGATTATATTTATTTCTTGGTTGTACATCTCTTGCAGGATGGTTTCAAAAGAAACGAGGAGCCCACAGCACTCACTTTTAAGCTGATATAGTGGAGGATTAGAGCTGTGTTAGCTCTCTGGTATGGGCCAAAGTCACCTCAATGGCAGAGCAATGTTACTTGTGAGATGATCCGAATCACAGCTGTTCTACATTGCCTACATTCTGCCTCATAAATTACCACAGAAATGAGCTAAAGAGGAAGTGTGGTCTCCACTAGAGACTTCTCTGTAACATCAGAAACTGAACACAAAAAGAGCAAACCCCACCACACCAGGCTGAAATGAGACGCAGCACAGCCTAACCAGGGTCAGCCATATCTTCAGTCCCTAAACAGCAGTCAGAGAGATGTGCTGGTCAGTGAGCCCCTCCAGCCTTTGGGCAGTCACTATTATTTGTATAGATTGTGCATGTAGGAGCTCAGTGGTTTTGATGATCCCACCAGCCTTCAAAGTGAACAAACCCAAGTGGATTCCACCTCAGGGAGATAATACATCCCTCTGCATTTTTGTTTTCATTTTATATTTCATTTCATTTCATTTTACATGTCACTGTTCCATCATCTTTACTGTCTCTGGGGAGAAAAGAAAAATATTAAATGTCTCATATTGGGCAAGAGATAATAATTCAGAGAGATTTTCACCTCACTACAAACCTTCAGAATTGGTTCTTTGATGGAATATAGCAGCAGATGTCTCAAGGCTTGGAGAAAGATACAGGGATTTGAACTTCTGATTGAAAACTTAACTGAGAGCACCTTCTCCAGCATGGGTGGATTTCAGAGGAGCCGTAGAGTGAAGCTGCAGGGAATTCATCCAGTATCTCTATAGATATGGAGCAGGAATAGAGGAAATGTTGGGGCTGAGCTTTCTGCTGACCCTCCTAGAGCCTGTGAAACTCTGGTCTTTAGGAATCAGAAAAAAAACTTGCAGTAATGGCTGCATGCTGGCAGCTTCCCATAATGAATGATGTCTTTATTTTGCTGCAGAAAGTGCTTTAGCAAAGCAGTGGAGTGTGGCTGAGGGGTACCATGGCCCTCTAACAGGACTGCCAGCTCAGGGAACAGACTTGAGGGAGAAAAAATTGTTTCTTCCACTTTCTTCATGTCACAAGAACTCCTGAGTGAGAAAAGCTGTGACATGCTGGGATGAATCTTTCTTTTTGTTTTCCTCTACACCTTCCTCATAATTAGCTCAGTTGCTGTCTGCCACGACCTGAACTACTGTCTGAAGTGCTGAAAACGTCGAGGCATTTCTTATGTTCCTCAGTATAAGAAACCACAAGCAGCAAATCTAGCCAGTCTTTTATCATTATGCAGCATTATGAAAATAATTTCTCCATTTCCATAGGCTGGTGGTGCCACTGATTGTACTGTTCTCTGGCAGTCGGCGCCAGACTTATCCTTTCAACCACATAAAGATTACCTTGCTTTCCTCTCAGCTGTGTGATTACTTTCTTGACACTCACTGCAAGACCACAATTTGGACTACCTGGTATTCCCCCTTCAAGTATCCTGTCAGGCATCTGCTTTTGTAGGAACTCAAGACATTATTTTGTTGTGGCAGAAAACAATGGGGTTTCAAATGGCTAGGCTGAAACATGAAAATCTAAAAGTGTCACTTTTTCTTCTCCACTGTAATGCTGGATCCTGTTCTAGTTGTAAACAAGATGGGCGATACCTCTTTGCTGGAGGTTTCAGGGATCTTGCAGTGGAGTCCCTGGGGCTTTGTTGTGGTTAAGTAAAATGCATTTACTGCCAGAGGGCAATAAAATTAAGAAAAAAGTCAATAGTAAACAATGACAACTATTTATCTTATTTGAGTCCTACAAAGCAACTTAAACTGAAATAGTCTTCAAGTAGACACAAAATAGAGTTTGTGCAATAAAGCTCCCAAATCAACCTAAAATCTCTTCCTAGTTGGAATGGCAAGAATCTGGAATTCACTTGGTTATGAGGCATTATATACCAGATTTAGAACCGTGCAACCCAGTCCCAAAAATGGCCAAACTATGGAAAGCTGTTGGGGAATATGGCCTAATCCAAGGATTTAAAACCTATGAAAGTGTTTAAGCACATTGCAAAATTTTTAGAAATTAGGAGCTTTCTCTGTTTTAGTTGCTGGGTGCTAAAAACTCTGGAGTATCTGCAATGGCAGATAGTGAATAAGACAATTTTCTTGAATTGGTGCCTGAAACTACTGAGTCTCTGAGCACTCCCAGGAAACCGATCCAAGGATTGATTTGAGAATCAGCACATCATGAGACCCTCTGGGAGCCTTCCTTCAGTCCTTCATAGATTGTAAGGCTCCGGGCAGCTGAATGTAAGTCATTAAAGCTCCTAATTCTATCCATTAGTGCACTCATTAATATTTCTCAGTAACTTGGGATACAATATTTCTCATGACAAGCTTAGAAAAGTTTTCTCTTCCATCTAATTTTAACCTAGAGACAGCTATAAGGAAGAAAAGCTCACCAGTGAGTGGAAGAAAAACTTTTTTGTAAAATTTATGTTTGCAGAATCTGTTCTTCTGTGGGCAAAGCAGTTAGAAGCATTTTACTTTAGAGATTAAAATCTTCCATGAAATTGTTGAATGTAGGAATATTTAACTTTTGTCACTGGGCTCAGTATTCAGCCTGGAGCATATTGAACTTCTGAAAGTAAAACAATGAACTTTTCACAGCAGATCCCAAAAGGAAAAACAAAGAAATACAAAGAAAAACTTCTGGGACCTCAGGAACTGGATAAACATGCTGCTAAATTGCTCATATGCTCCAGAGATGGATGCCATTAGAAGACAGCCAACTTGAATAATTCTTTTAGATAGAAAAATAGAATTGCAGGACCACAGAATGTCTGGAATGGGAGGACATCTCCAGAGGTCTTTTTATCCACCCCTCTACTCAAGTAGGTCCACCTAGAACCAGTTGCACAGGACGATGTCCAGATGACTCTTCAATATTTCCAACAACATGACCTGTTTTCTTCCATTGCATGTGTATATTCAAACACACACAGACATATTTATATACTTTTCAACCTTAAATGAATAGAGCTTATATATGCATATTTATATATTTATGTATATATAAACACTCATATATGTATATATGACCATGTATTTTAACAGCAACATCTGGATGATCAGCAGGAATTTGCATTTACAGAGATATTCTGTAAACTTGAGGGGAAAAGCCCTGAGCTGTTTGATTCCACTGAGAAGAAAACCCTTCAGTGCTAACCCAGCAGGAGTGATAACTACTGGCTGGAAATGTTGACATTGTTACTGTTCTAAAGCAAATAAATAGTGAGCAACAGGTGCTCATCACTTACCATGCTGTCATTTAGCCCTGAGTTCAGAGGCTAAATATTTGCTTTTTCATCTTGGCCATACATGAGAAAACTCATTATTTTTTTAAATAATAAAGTTCATTCATTCTTAAGAGGAATTTATGGGAGTAAAGAAGTAGGAGCAGTGGGCTTAGGAGACTTGGAGACCTGTAGGATGCACCCTGTGCTGCCAAAGTCAATATTCCCTTTATACACAAAAGGAGTCCTCAGGTGCCAAGAAGTAGAAGAACTCACTTTCTACAGAGTTTTGCTTTAGCTTCTCGTAAGTGATGTAGAATTTTGGTTCTTGTGTGCACACCAACACTACTGTAATTTGACTTTCTCTTCAGTGTTCTCTACCAACTTGGATACTTATGGTGCATCCCTGCTGATGTTGGTTATTTTTCCTCTGTCTAATTTCCTACTTGTGCTAACAGTCATTGAAAGCTCAGTAGACCTTTCTGGGTAAAGTCTGGGAAAGAGCAGAGCACTGCTGGAGTGTATCTGCTGAGTAAAGCCATCCAGCCAAAGACAGAACAATATAGTCAGAGGGAAGGGGTAGAGATGCCCCATGGAGACAGTCTAGCCTGGAGAGAGTCATTGAAAGCCATGTATTTTGAGTTTTTTTTTTTTACTTGGAAGACTCTCTTGGGGTACTTTTGGTGCCCTGTGGCTGTGGAGGATTTCTCAGCTGATGATACCTTGCGCAGAAAGAGCTGATGTGGAGGCATCTGGTACCTTCACTGACAATTCAGGTGTTTTGGTTGCAGCAGCACTGTCCTGTACACAGCAGCACTGGGAATGTGAGCAGAGCCTCTTCTTCTTGATCTCTCCCTTCCTGCTGCATTCACTCCCAGCTTCCAGCCCTGGCAAGTGTGTGCTCACCAAGTACACTTGAGGCCAACAGAGCTGGCTAACAGAGAGGCTTTGGACAATGCTGACAGTCCAGCAACTTTCTTGGCATTCCAAGACAAATTCCCCCCATGGATTCAATGAGACTCTTGGCACAAGCAAAACTCAGAGGATTAAAAGACATACCTTCTGTCTCTGACTCCTTGCACTCATGTTCCTCCAACACTGCAGGCACCTTTCTGCCTCATCTCAGAACTTCTTGTTCTGCTTGTACTTCTGTATACCTGAGGACTTCAAAGCCTTTGCTTAATTTGTATTTGCACTTCCAAGTACTGAATGAGGTTGTAAGGCAAAGGTAGGTTCCTTCTAAGCATTTGTGTGTAAACATGAAAGTTACAACTTTCTACTCCTTGCTCCTTTCATCTTTTCAGACTCATAGATAAAATGCAGTAGGGTTTTTGAACTTAACAGAAAGTCTTAATAAAAGAATGACTCATATGTTCTTCTGTTGTGCTCCTCTTTCTTCTCTTTCACTATTCCTTTCATTTTGGCTTTTTTCCCCCTTTCCTTTTTCTTCTGCTTCCTTTACTTTCTCCTGTCTAATCCTTTTCAGCACAAATTTCAGATGGTTTTGGTGGACATCTTTTTGAATTGCTGTTTTCTGGGGCACCAGGGCTCAGCACCTGGAGACCTCATTTACTACAATCTCCAAATCTGTCCACTACACAGTCCATGTCATCTTGGATGTAGGTGAAAATTTGTGGAAAAGGGATTATTTCATTATTGTGTTGCCAGTTTACCTCCAGGTTGCCATGGGGAGAAGTACTAAGGATGTCTCTCCAGTGACAACAGAGAGAGGGCAGAAAATTAAAATCCCAAATTTTCGATTCTCCTCACTCCCCCCTCCCATATTTGGAAGGGGATTTAAGCTCAAGAAATATTTCAACAAAAAGATGAGAATTGGAACAGGATTGGCAAAGATCTATCTCAAAGGGGGATTCCTTTGAATGCTGCCATATCATCCAGCAACAGAAAAGCTTATGCTCTCTCAGGTTCTCAGCAGCTTCCCAGCTGCCTTTTCTGTAACTTTTCAGGCAGATTGGTCTATTTACACTAAGTTTAATTTCCTATATTGACACCAACTGGAAAGCAGCTTTGGTATATAAAACCAGTTATTTTAACTGTTGATATGCACATTTCTAGGTTACAGTGCCTGGGTAATTGTAACAAAGATGTTAGATTAGAGGTAGGATCAAGGAGTCCTGAGACATTTTGTGTTTCACCCACTAGATCAAAGATACAGAGCAGCTGCAAATATTCAGGTCAGTGACATGTGATATTTATTTTCTGAGCTTTGTGTTAGCCTCAATTTCCTTTTAATATTCTGACCTAAATCTGAGCAATGAATACTATAGTTACAAATATCTTCTTTTAGAGGTTTAGGCATCAGGACTTCTGTGAGTGACTCACTCCAGTGACTTTCAAGAAGAACCCCATAGGCACATAGCTCCTCTTGGAAGTTTTAATTATTTGTTTGACTTGACTTTTGTGCCAGCTGGAATCTGATAATTTAACTGATAATAATGTGTACTGGTGCAGCTGTTTATCTTCCAGTACTTACTCTATGAAGTATTGTCAGAGATTTGCTGCTTCAAAGGTTATAAAAAGCTTAGGTCCTTGAGGTATCCTTTTATACTTTTTTTTTCCTAATGTTGAGAGCAGTAGCTATAATTTAACTATTCTGTGCCTGAAATATATCTTGCTGAACTCCATTACAATGGCTTCAATGGCTTGTATGTGGAGACAAAAATAGCCTAATATTCTGCAAAGTGATTAGCTCTTCTACGTGCTTGCCAATGTGACATTCACCCACAGATACTGGCCACACTGATTAGACTGGGCCAAGAATACAGGATGTTAGGGGGAATATGCAGCTATTTAAAAAAATAATATTTTAATGAGGATTAAAATAATTTTAATGATTTTAATCTTGTTCATATTGTATCCACTGCCTTGGCATAAAAGTGCAGTGCAAGCTTCTCTTTGAGGTCCACAAAGAATTCCTTAAAACTATGGTCAGATAGTTGCTAACAATGAAATTATCATCTCTCAGGTGAGAGGATGCAACTTTCTTCATACCTTTGTGCCAACCATTTCCAGAAAAGATTGTTTAAGCAAATCCATTTTATATTGCCTTGCAGGTTGCTGGAAGCCCAGTAGCTTTCAGTTTCTGTAGTTCAGCTAAGGGTACGTAAATTCTTTAAATATGTATTAGTATCAATGTACATTAATATTAAAAATCATTGTCAATTTCTGGGGACCTGTGACTGTACCTTTGCTAACAAGTGATAGAGAAAGCTTAGAAATCTGAGTTTGCTGCTGAAAGGAATGAAAGGAATGCACTTCATATGCTTTTTTCCCATTCTTCTTCTTCTTTTTTTTTTTTTTTTTTTTTTTTTTTTTTTTATTTTAATTTCTCTTGTTGCACTTTGCTTAAAATCTTCTCAGAGGTCTCTGGGGGATGCTGCAGGGCAGATCTATAAGCCTGCAGGACAATGTGATACTTATCTGAAGAACTCCCCCTTCTCATCAAGCTCATCTCCTCCCCAGCCTCACTTGGCATCTGGACAGCAGCCACCCACATGTGGCACATTAAAGGATTAAGGCTTTAATGACAATTTAAAATGCTGTTATTAAATGGGGACTTCCATCCTGTAGAACACTTGAAAAATAACATTTGTAAAACTGCTTCCTGAGCAGTATATCCCCTTTTCCATTATCTCATCTATTTGTATGCTAATAACAACTCTTTTGCCTTTCTGCTCTGCCTCTGCTTGATCAGTTCAATGCTGAACTCATGGTTGTGTTCTGTTCTGTGAAGATTTTACTTATATTAAAAAAAATGGTATCTCAATAATTAATTACAGATAAATTATTGAGAAAGCAGCAGCAGATGCAAAGGAAGAGTGGTCTTTATCTAACACAGACTAAAAACACAGATCTTTGAAATATCCCATACTTATATATATATGTGTGTGTGTGTGTATATATACACACAGATATATATAATTTTCATATTCAGTTATCAGAATACTTTCCTAGCATTTGATGCTTCATGTGATACCACAGTCTGCTGACAAAAACTGAGCATTTTCTCTCAAATTATGCCCATAATGAATATCTGAAAAAAAATGCCTCCCAAGAGAAAAATATACCAGTGTATCTATGCTTCTGTGAAGGAATTCCTGCATATTTAGGAAGAACAGCTCTGCTATCAGAGAAACTAAGTGAAGAGTAAACATATAATTTTGAAATTTTCTGCTTATTTGAAATGTTTATATAATCTCAATGTTTAGGTATATTAGTAAGAGCCCTGGACTTACTGAAACTTCACTGCTGCTGAAAGAATTTTTAACTAAAGTTTTCAGTATCTTTTCTGATATAGACAGGACTCCTACTGTTCTTGTGCATCTCTTAATCTCAGTAAGTGTTTGGATACTCTGTCTTTGCCTGAGATAATTAAGTTATATTAAATCCCTTGTAAGTCACTGGCTCAAGGAGTGGTTTGGGCTGGAACAAACCTCTGGAGGTTGTCCAGCCAAATCTCCATCCCAAAACAAGGACAACACCAAAGGCAGGTCAGGTTGAGCAGGGCTTTGGGCTGAGCATGGAGAGTCCACTAACTCACTGGCGCTGTGTTTCAGTGGTTATTGTTGTCCACAGAGAGAATTTCTTTGTGTCCTTGTGGTCTTTGTCCCTCATCCTGTCCTTGGGATTCTACAAGTGGAGCCTGGCTTGTTGTTTATAAAGGCAGTTGTTTATTCAGGCAGTAGAAGACAGCAACAAGTTCTTCCTGAAGCTTCTCACTGCCAGACTGAGCATCCCCTGTGCTTTCCTCCTCTTGTCACACAGTGGTGAGTGGGGGCTCCTACTGCAGCTCAAGTGACACACCAGGTATGTCAGAGCTCTGAGCAGTGTTGGCCACATCCAGACACCTATATACTTTTATTTCCTGATCTCCAGATAAGTCTGTTGGTAATATCTGTTGTCTGCTCCTTCATATCTCTGCAGAGAACTGGCCTTGCAGGACTAAGGGTGGCAGGGAGAGTCTTCCTCTTTAATGTGGTGGTAAAATATTTAAGAGTTTAGACTATGGAAGTAATTTCAGGGCCTAGTTCATCAGTGTCTCTCTCCTGGAAACCCATCTTCAGAGAGCTGCTCCAAGGCACAGGGATGCCAAAAAGAGTATTTCCATTGATGTTTGTCCTCCTTGCTTTCTATTCTAAAGAAAATCCGATTTTCAACTAAGCTTTCAACTGCATTTATCATAAAACACGGGCCAATTTCACTTCTCAGTTACTTCAAGGAGAGATGATGCAGGCTGAGCTTCTGTTTTCGTGAAGAACAACATAAAAACCAGGCTCCCTGTTAGCAACACAAAAAGATCTGTATGGGGAAATGAGCTGTCCTTGGAATGGCACAACTGATATTTTAGCCTCAGGATCCTTTTCTAAAGGTCACAGAACAATTTTAAGCCCAGAATATTGCAATGCATTTAAATACCTGAAATCGAGGTTAAACAAGATCTACCAATGTAAAACAGAAAGGAAGAAATCACATCTACCTTCTTCATGAGAGAATTGACTCATCCTGGGAATAAACAATTGCAAGCAGTGGGAAAATAAAACTCATCTATCCACACCATGGTCTTGGCTTTCAGACCTTCTTCTTCACTGCCCAGAGGGATGATGATAACCTCTCCAGTGAGGTGACTGGCTTAGTGGATGAGAGAAGAGAGGTGGATGTTGGTTATCTTAATTTTAGGGAGTGACTTTCAGCACTGTTCTTCATTAGGTCCTCAGAATCAAGCTGATGAAGTAGGAAAACAATAAATGGAAATGACATGGGGTGAAACTGGCTGTGCTTAGAGAGAAATTCAGAACAAGGCTTCACTGTAGCTGAGAATTTGTGTTTATAGCACAAAATGATGATCATCATCATTTAATCGTTAATTATTCTACAGCAAAATGTATGCTTTTGTGCAAACGTTTTTATCCTAGGAAAAACATCTTTGTTGAAGTATTTGAACCTTCAAAACATTCCAGTCAATTTATCTGTAAGATGGTAAATCCTGCAAAGCACTCTTGTCCTTACTAAAGGATCAATGAAATTGAAACTATCTCAGTATGCAAGTATTGACTTTTATTCCTAACACTGATTTCAGCTGTAAAGGCCTATTAAACTAGAGATCAAAACATCTATCAGAGAGTTCACTAAGCTCTTTAAAAAACCCCATACAATATTTAGAAGATAATGTATGGAAAGTGGTAGAAAATACAGGTTTACAATGAATTTAGTGATGGAAGCTTAATAGGTGTTCAGTGGGCTAAATCTTGCCAAAGAGAAAATGGCTTGGACTTTGCCTTGAAAGAGAACAGCATGAAAGACAAAGATTTTTTGCACTTTTGTATAATAGAAGACAAAAAACTGAGTTCATGAGAAGATTGAATCAGTATTGAATACAAAATCTGTGCCTGAGTCCTGACCTGATATCTTCATCATAAAACAGTCCTTCCTTGTGCTGTACAGAGATGGGGATAAGATATTCCAAATAATCCCCAGACTATGCACTTGAATTAAGGAGCATAAGGGAAGGGACACCACTGTGCAAGCAGCCGTAGAGAGGCATGAAGATAGATGGTGAATGGGATGAGACAGGGCTAAAAGAAGAGAAGCAGCATTATTTTTTTTCCATTACAGTGAATCACTTAAAGCAGGAATACACACATAAACTGAAGATTTTTTTGTTTTCAACTGCCACAGAGAAGTCATATCAGCAGCCACACAATTAAAGCAACCCATCTCCTCTCATGCACAGGGAGCAATTGTTCCTTTGCTTGCAGAAGGAAATGCACTCACGTGTGCACACACACACTTAAAAATGTTTTAAAAATGTTATATTTGACTTCCTGGCTAGTTTGAAAATTCTCTTCAAAAATAGCTCTCATGATTGCAGGCTGGCAGAGCTGTTCCTGCCTGGATTTAAATGGGAAAACTCAATTAGAGTTTGAATCTGTTGCACTGAAATGGAATTGTCTCTTGCAGGCAAAGCAGAGTCACGGACACAGTAGCATGAATGAGAGGAGAGGGAGAGGAGGAGGTTGTGCCTTTGTGGAGGGCAGGCTGTGGGGGCTCTGAGCTAGAATGTTCCACGTCCTGTCACTCTGGAAAGGAAATTTTTTGCAATTTTCATTGCACTTCTCCAAGCATGTTCAAGCTTCAATCAGGCTTTTTCCTGGAAGGGGCCCTGCTGGGTCTGGGAGTGGCAGGGAGTGGGCACTGAGTAGCTCACAGGCACAGAGCAGTGACTTGTTCCATGAAGATGATCTCATTTTACTTTACCTCTCTGGCTTTGAACAAGTACCCACCCCTCCTCAGGCTCTTTCCATCAAGTTTAAGGATGTTATTTGTATTTCTGTAGTCTAGAAATATTTGAGAGGATCTAGGGAAGGCTGAAGCTGGGCACAGGAAAAATGGATTTTTGGTGGCAGGGTCACCACAGGGTCCCCTCTCCCTCCCTCCTTGTCTCTCCCTGTGTTCCATTGCAGTCCCCTGTCTCTCTTTGTGGTTTCCACAGCGGGCTTTCAAGCTGTGAGGAGAGACCCTTCAATACTACCTCTGCTCCTGAGAGACCTGACCTGGCCTCGACATTTTCCTCATCATTGTGCATTGAGATCTATGTCTAGAAATTACCTGCTCCTCCTTGCCTCTCTTATTTGGGATTTCAGCCTGAGCCTCAGTTTCCACTTGCTCTCTAAGTCATCTGTGTTAATCTGCTCCTCATAAATAGCAGCTTCCAGCATGACTTCTTTTATCTGTGTTGTGTATTTGTGTGTGAGAGGGAGAAAACAGGTTCATTTCCATCAGAGCAGCTGGTTCCTCTGATCTGCCACCTGGAGACCTGGCTGACAGGGAATGTGTGTCTGCAGGCGGGGCAGACCTGTGCTTCTACAGCTGTGCCAATTCTGCTGTCACCCTGCTGGCAAGGGGCAAACTTATCCCTTTCCCAACTCCTTTGGGACCTGCTGGACACTGTTAGGAGATGTTATGGGTTGGGAAGAAGATGCACAACTCCTATCAGTGCAGCAGGCTCCAGGGATCCTCTTGTAAAACCTGCAGTGAAGAGACTCAAGTGTGTTCATTGAAGCAGACCAGGAAAAAGGCTTGTGCACATGTGGGAGGGGATGGTGGGCAGGCAGGGCTTAGTCCAGCTCTGATTCCTTGCCCTCCCTTGACTGCCATTCGGTGCTGGTGGTGTCCATGTGGGCTGTACATCCCTTTGTCCAGGGCTAGACATCCAGAAGGATGACATTAATTAAATGTTTTGTTGTCCTTGGAGAACCTGTTGCAGAAGAGGTGTTTATGTCTTCTTTTGGGCATGTTGTTCAGGAGAGACCAGATGGAGATGAAGGAGTTTTGACAGCCACGCACTCAGAGGAGCCCCTGGTAAGGGTCAGTGCCCTGCACTGATGTGGTTATAGCCTGTCTATCCTTGAACAAATGTTGGTTAATGCTGTAAGACTCCCCAGTGCAGGCTCCTCCTGCTCTTGCCTGAATGGATGGATGCACCCGCATGGTCTGAACTGAGATGGTGTTACGTGTACTAGGGTTACCCTGTCTTTGACAGGGGACAGCCCAGGATTAATAAACTGTTTAATAAACTGTGACAGTTACTGTAATAGCACTCTCCACACTCTGAAGAGATCATGGACTTTGGGGGTTTTTTCCATCTATAAGCTGAGATTTTCTTTGGTGTCAATTTCAAAAGAGTAAAGGAGAGAATTTGGAAAAAATGCCATCCATGACTTCTGATGGCTGGAAAAAGCAAGGGCAGGTAGCAGGGCAGGAGCCATGGCTCTGTGGTCCAGAGCCATCCTCTGAAGAGGGCAGTCACAGCTGTCTGAGGCACTTTTGCACGAACAGGGAGGAACTCATCTATACACAGCTGTGATGGGGCCAGCAGCTACCTGATGTTCCTGGGGTTGAGTAGGGCTCTCAGCAAATGTCAGAGCTTGTCAGTGGAGGGGGAGATTTTTCTCACTGTAACAAACCCCACAGATTTTTGAGATAAGCAGGGAAATGTTCCAGAAAGTTCTCCTGAGAAAAACTAGCTGAGCTGTAGTGGCAAAATGGTAAAAATGAAACACCACCTGATAGCTCAGACTGTGGCTCCTGCAGCAGAAGTGGTGACTGCGGGTCCAGGGAGAATCCCCAGGATGGAGATGAGGATGAGATGGGAACAGGCACCAGGCCCAAGGGGGATCTGTTCTGGTCACGCACTGCAGACACATCCCCGTGGCCAGCTCTGCCTGCAGCAGAAGCTCTAATGATCTCAGAAGAGAAAGAGCCGAAATGAAACCAAGAGCTTTGCCTGCTCTGAGCTTCTCTAGAAGGAGACTCAGAAGAGGGGACTGCAGTTCCAGCCAGGGCTGTGTGCGGCGCCCACCGCCCCGGGGCCGGCCTGCTCCCCTCCCGAGGCCTGGCTGTGCGGGGACCCCCGGGCCCAGCCCGGCCGGCCGGGGGGACAGGACAGCTGCAGGCAGGACAAGGGAGGGCTCCTGCTCGTCCTGCAGCCCGGCAAAGGGGTGCCAGCACCAGCGGTGACCGCCTCAGAAGGACCAGGTGAGGAGAAATGGATCCACCGCCGAGCGTGGAGTGGCGGGGCCGGCTGTGTGCAGCCACAGAGCCCTCTGGTGTTGCCTGCTGCCTTGCAGACCAGCCCAAGAGCAGCCTGCTCCTCTCACCAGACCGAGAAAGGTAAAAAAAAATGGGCCTCTAAGGTTTATTTTTCCCCATTTGGAAGTTTTCAGCTTGTGGGTGTTTCTAGAAGGCAAGAATGGGAGGAGTGAAATGATCCCTTGTCGGTAGAAGGAGATACATTCTGTACAACTTCTACAGAGCCATACACCTGGAGGAAGAATTTACTCTGGAGCTGTTCCCCTGTGCTAACTGTTATTAATTGATTGATTTTTCAGGCAACATTACGGCTTCTTTCAGAAACCCAAGCTTCAAGAACCTATTGTTTCAGACAAAAGAAATCTGTAAAAAAATATTTTCCTAAGAACAACAACAACAACAATAACAACTATCTTTTTTTTTTTTTTTTTTTTTTTTTTTTTTTTTTTAAATTTAAAAAATAGATTTTTTTTTCCCCCCTTTAAAGTATAACCTAAAAAACACCCTTTGGCTGAACTGTCAGATCTCTGAAGACTTAAGGTTCAGGCAACCTTCCTTTGGAGCCACCTCCCTGCAGTGCTGTCTCCCTTTAAGGGAAGCAGCTCAGGCACAGGGACTTTGTGCAGTGGAGGCTGAGCAGGAATCGGGAAGCCCTGCTCCAGGGGAGTCCCCAGGGACACAGTGCTGTCTTCCCCTGGCACTCATACATCATTGGACAGGCTCCCAGAAATCACAGGCAGATGAAATATTACAGGATCTTTTCTCTTGCAATGGCACAGGTATGCTTGCCTCTCTAATGGCTTCAGAAATTATAAAGCCAGGAAGGACTATTTAGATCACTTTAATTTGCTCACTGATAGTTTTGTGTAATGTCTTCTGTTAACTAGAAATTAATCACCAGCAGGCACTACCAGCAAGGAAAAAAGATGTCATCAAAGTTAAGAATGCTTTAAAACTACTGTGAGAGATAAAAAGGGGTAGAAAGTGATTGTGAAAACATTTTACCATACTGCAGAAAAATGCAAAAGTTGTCCTTCTCTCTGTTGGCACTAAACTACAATGCATGTGAACAGGGAGAAAATGATATCCTGCGCTCAGATCCAATGGTCCTTAAACCCCTGATAATGCAAGCAAGGACTATACAACTCAATCAGCCAAATGCAGTGCAAGGGAGGTCTTGTTTTCAATCACATCCACAAATGGCAAACAGAGCTGTGTGTCAGAATCTGTTTTTTTCCTATTTACAACCAGTCGAATAGACTCTTCTTGTATATGTCTAAAATTTTCATGAGTTTAGAAACAAGTGGTGAGAGTTCAGGAAGCTGATGTGTGTTTTGGAATTTCCTATCTACTGAAATATTTTTTCTAATAATTCGAGATGCTGTCACGTTAAAGAAAATTATCCCAATGATGGTGCTCTGTATGTATCAGGTTCTGTTTCAATAATGTATCCAGCATTTTGGCTGCCTAGGATTAATTTTTGGATGAAAAGTTATTTTTCTTTATATTGCTGCCAGCATGATCCTATTTGAATTCAGTGTTGGCAACAGAAATGTAAGAATGAGGATCTGTTTTAGTGCTCCCTTTAGTTTACATTGATTAATTTATATTAATTTTCACCTGAGCTGTTGCATTACCACCTAAGCAAAATATTTGGATTTTTTTAAAAAGATTTTCCCTTCAAAGTTTAATTATGTTAGTTTATGAAAATATTTTTTACTCATTGCAGATTTGGGAAATACTGCATTATTTCAGAACAAAGCTCCTGGGTCTCTTTTTTCCCTGTCCTCAGAAAAATGTGTTCATACAAGACTGAAAAGTATACAGATTTGAAAACCAATCAAAAGAGCTGACTATTACAGCATGACTTTTTTGTGTTTTGTTGTGTCAAGACAAATGAGGTGCTGCCTGGAGTGTTCTCTGCTATAGCTTTAGTAATTTTTTTTTAGTGGGATTCTTGGCCTGGCACATGGTAAAGGAAGTTATGTCATTTGTTTACTGATTTCTTTTCTTATTGTCTTCTTGCAAAGCCACCTCTTCTCCTATCAACTCTAATTGAATCAACTGCCTGTAGGTTCTTAGATTCACCGTATGCTCTCTGTCCAATAATATTTTTTTCAGATTAATGGTAACAACACAAAGAGCAAGTGAATGCAAAGCCTATAGGAGAGGTTGCAGAGCATCTTGTTGTGCCATGTAGTATTGTAGCTCTCCTGAAAGCTACCAGGTGGGTGTTGCAGAAACTTATATTCTTCTTTTGAATTTAAGGAAAAATTAAGGAACTGCCATGAGATGATCCCTAAAGGCTTCCAGTCCAATGAAATAAAGAAGTGTCATTTAAACAGTCAGGGAAGGAAGCTGAAGTGCTGTGATTCTGAGCTCTAAGAAAGTTTCTAAAAAGGCCAGAAATTCAAGATTTATATCTGAAACATGAATTTTGCTTCTCTATTCTCACCTATCTCTTGGTATTGGGTATGTTTTCATGGATTACTTAAAAAAAAAAAGGTCTTATTTGCAAACTATCTGTGTCTGTTTCATGTTACCCTTGCCAGAAGGTGTCTCACTTGCATGATCATTGCAAGGACCTGTAGGTTCATTTACACTCCATGAGCTATCTTTAAGTGCACTGCATATTGCTGGCTTGGTTTAGGATGATGTATTGCAGCCAGCCAGCAAGATAATTAAGAGAATATATTAAGCTAACCTGGGTGTTGTGAGTGCAGGGCTTGAATAAGCACAGTACATCTCACAAATTCTATTTAGCAGCAGAAATATTTTTTTCTGATGTAGATTGTGCTGAAAAGAGACAAAACCATTAAGGAAAAGGGGAAAAAAGAGAAGGAGGAAGAAAGAAAAAACTGGTGAGTGAAGGGAGAGGAGATGTTCAGGAACTGCAGGAGCTGAAGGAGATGGAAGAAGATGGGAGTTTGGGTATGAGGGAGAAACAGAGCAGTGAGGTAATGCAGTCTGGATGGGAGAGGAGATGGCAGTGGGAGGAGGGGATCTAGAGGGGATCTCTGGTTAGAGGAGAAGGTGTAACCAGGAAAGAGGAGCAGGTGTCCCAGGCCAACAGCTCTGCCAGTTGTCACATCCCTGGGTTGCACTGGTCCCTTATCCAGCTGGATCCCATCCATGAGAGATATTCTCGCTGGGCTGAGTCCTGCCCTGGCAGGAGGCTCTGTAGCTCTAATTACAAAGTAATTAGCTCACTTGAGAACAGGAGATATGATGGAATAAGGAGGAGAGAGGAAAGCATTGCTAAGAAGTTCCTTTAATGAATTTGGCTTTCCTCTTTGAAAGTTTGAAGACAAGAATGATGTTTTCAAGGAAGCAGGAAAGCTTACTTAAGGAATGGATTATTCAGAGCTTAAAAAGTGTTGATTGCAAATTGCTCTGTGTATGCTTTAGGTTGTTAAGTGTAAAGAGCTCTTAATAACTAAGCTAATAAACTCCTCAGTGTTTCACCTTGATATTTTTATTTATGTCTTCAGAAATATGCTAACTTGCTGCATAAATAGCAAAGCATATTTTCTCTTGGAGCAAATGACAAACACTCAAAAATTTCTTCAACATAGAAAGAAATGAGGATTTTTTTTTTTTTCATTTCTTTTATTGTTCTTTGCTACTTTTTGTGTTTCCTGTTGTCCTCAAGTAAACACACATTTCACCTATGTGGTCCTTCTGGAATATCTAGCAGATCTCTGCATTCAAGTAACATATGAAACCTGACAACACTGATGTGGGGTGAAGGGAGGTCCTTTAAAATGTGTATTAATTTAAAATGCTTTAAGATTTAGGACTTTTTAGGATAACCTTAGCCAGTTAACTTGATTCCTTAATTCCAAATGAAAGCTCTTGCCATCTTCTGTTTACAAAACAATTTATAGACTGACTTGCAAATGAGATCTTTTCCTGAGAAGTGAGAGTTTACAGTGAGTTCTCTTTGTTTGGTGGGCAGAAAGATCTCGAAAAAGCTGTTATCCAGCTACTCTTAATGCCTTTCCCCTGAGGCAGGCAGGGCATAATTTGGGCTCTACTTATTGATCTGTGTTATGAAACAATTACAGTAGCATTCATGAGCCTTGAAAGCCATAAGCAAAGATAATACGCACACTCCACTTAATTCAATAAGTTTGGTGGGGGGTGTAATATGCCTCTTGGAGCATAGCTTGAGGAAATCATCTTGGTTTACACTGCTTGAGGAGGCTCTGATAATGTATTTAATAAGAGCAACAATAACAATAAGGCTACCTGGGTTATGTGGTGTTGCAAAATCTCTGCTCTCGGCTGTCATTCACTCCAGCCTTGGCTGGCCCCAGATTTGAACTCCGCTGTCCCTATGCCTTTGGGAAGAGATGGAAGAAGTGGACCCTCACCCTTCTCCTTTGTGTTGTGATGGCAAAATAATTCAGGCAGAAACTGCCTGTGTCTGGCTCTGCACAGCACCTGCTAAAGTAAGGTCTTATTTTAGCTGGGACTTTCAAACATTACAGTAGTACAAATAATTTCATGTAATGATTTCATTTTGTTTCCAGTCCCTGGCTTTATCCAGAGACTCACAGTGGAACTATTAGGCATGTCTGGAGTTGTTATGAACCTCTTTCCCCAAAAGTGATTTATCTGACTGAAGGTAATACAGTGTAATTGTATGTTAGCCTCTGATTGTTCTAGGAAAGCTCAGCTCCTGTCCTTCTGAAATCTTTCTCAAGAATGAAGACAGGAGCTGCTCTAAACCCAGCCACTGTCCCTTCAGGCTGGGCTGGTACTATGCAAAGCAAAAGCCTGGATGTGTATGTTGTGTAGCTGTGAGGAGCATCTCCAGCACAGAACAAGGCAAAGGAATGGGGTCCAGTGACTGTACAGGCTCTGAATTGCTCTGCGAATCAAGCAATAGAGGGAACCAGCTTTGCCTTGATGGAGGGTACATGTGGGCCAGCAGAAATAATTTGAAAGGGTTGGACTTTGAAAAATACTCTGTAGCCAAGCTAAGAAAGCCAGCATTGGGTTGACCTTCTTCTTTAAGCTCCTGGCTAATGTGTTCAAATGTCTTTCATAGCTCAGTTCTGAAAGCTTTCCTGTGCAAACATGTAACCTCTTTGTCACTCTTATACCCTAAGCCATCACACACAGCCTATTTTTTACCATTCAAGTGGTCTGCCCACAGGGAAGGATGGAGCTTAGTCTCGCCTGGAGCTATCACCAGTGTTGCACTGCTCTGTGGCCAAAGCCCGTGCTGGGAACAGCAACTGAATGCCACATGATATGGCAAAATGATGGATTTTGGGATGCACAGCTTTGGGTCATGTCTCCCAGGCTTGCTGAACCTCAGAAGCCTAAGCAGAAACATGTGCTCTTCTTTGATGCTTTGTAGGTTCCATGTCCCAAATGCTGATAGCAGAACTGAGGTAATTTCAGGTGCTGAGAATGAGTAATTACAGATTCTCATTCTCTGCATATATACTGCAATCAGTAAACAGCTATTCAGGAGTACCTGGCTCTTTGACTAGTTGATTCCAAGTCCTATAGCTTCAGTGAATTTTAAAACAGGGCTTTTCAGGGCATTTTCAAAATACTGGCCTCTGGCAAGAAGGATCCTAATTTGCTGAAATAATGAAAACTTGGTGTATAACAGCCTCAGCACCCTTTCTCCCTTTGCCCCAGCCCTACATTGAATAAATTTAATGCCCTGCAAAATACCCTGGTAGTTGTGGGGTCTTGCTTCATACAAGCAACTAACAGTGAGTTGATCCAACAGTTGTGCTGGAAATGCTATTCTGTCTCCTTACCCTCCTTCTCTTCATCCTGCCTGTCTTTTTGTTTGTTTGTTTGCTTGCTTTTGTTTTTCCTCCTAGGCATGGGAGATTTATCATATTTGGTATATAGATTTCTGGGGCCATGAAAAGCCAAACACAACTTTAAAAAAGTAACTGGAGGCTCAAAATTCAAAAACTTAAGCTTGGTTAAGTAAGCAAATCTGGGCAGTGAGTGCCAATGCTCTGCTCTTTTGAAATTGAGAGCTATCTTAGTGGAACAGACTCTGCTTTGAAGCAGGTAAAATGTATGAAACGTACCACCTCAGACGCACTTCACACTGACAGGCACGAGCTATGTGCAGATTGGTAAAATCTGTCCGTGTTTTCCCTGGTGTTTTTCTTGAGCACAAGCATTTGTTCTACTTTGACTTTAATTAGTCCCTCATAGTGCTGCTCTGACAGACTAAATTAGGTGTCAGTAATATTATACTTTGTAAATGCTGTACAGAAATTCTCCATGCCAAGGCTAGGATTGTTTTCCATGTCTATCCACTGCATGTAATTACACATTAATGTAGAAATAAATGTGAAGCACAGGCTAGATCTTAAATTGTGCCATTTCTCAGGTGTTGCTCCTTTTATTAGTGGCATATACACAGGACTGTATATCTGCTCCTCAATCAAGTGAAAGAAATGTTTAATATGGAGATAAGGTGTAACAATTAGTACTAGAGTCTGTTCAGACTCATGAAGTGTAGACATTGAGACTTTTTGCAAACATCTTCCTGTCTGCTGTGTTTCTTAAGTTATGATCTTCAGCATGATGCCCAATTCTGCTTTACTGTTCATGTACCCTGGTTATGGGTCAAAATCAGTTCAAGCCAATTCCTTTCATCTGCTGCTGTGAACTTTGGCTGAGACACTTGGTCTGTTTCAGATCACAGCCTTGAGCTTGAGCATGAGTTCAAGTTGCAGGGTAACACATAGGCTGTCAACTGAGATTTTAAGATCAAAATGGTTCCTTGAGGTATTTTTATAGCATTAAACACAGAATTTCCTCTGATTACTCCTGTTTGGAGTCCAGCAGGACCTGTCTTCATCAAAACAGAGATTCTAGTGCTGCTCCTGTCTTAGCCCAGAAGACAGCAAGAGGCAGAGATCCTGACATCTCCCTTTGCTGATTGTTCTTAGCCCAGGTCAACCTTATTGTTACATAATTGTGTACTGAGATGATGGAGAACCACAAGAAAACAGAACAATATTTGATCCATATTTGTAGCCTATACAAAGCAACCCCCTCTCGAAACCTTCTTTTTGGTTGCATTTTCTCGTAGCTGACAATGAAAATGGTAATCAGTGTGTGTTGAGACTTTTCTGTGTCATTTCAGAAAGGTACAACGTAAAAAAAAGAATATTATGTGCTTTTTATCAAAAAGTTTAATAGGAAAACTTTGTCTAATTTTCTTCATACTTGATACGCTTTGAATTTATACAAAGAATTTAGAAAATTCTGGGTAAATAGCAAGTCAAATGTTTTTATGTTATCTTTTTCATCCTTCTGAAAACAGAGCTATGCCTTTATCTATGTGCACAGTTTCTTTTCCTTTAAAACCAAATTCAGTGCTGCAGGGAAGTTAGACTGGAGTCACATTTTTCTTTTTTTCCCCATATTTTGTAATGTCGTGTTCTAAAATTTGCTGCTTATGAGACCATTACAAAATATTCCATATGAATGGGAACTCTGCAGAAATAACAGACTTCAATTTGTCTAGTGGGCTGGTGCCTGAAGAGAGAGAGAGAGTCTCATTGTGGCTTCTCAGTGGTGGCTGCTTTCTCAAAAATGAGACATGAAGAACAATTTTCTTACCTTGTATTTATACAAACCTTAGCAGTGGAAAAATGGGAAACTTAAAAAAACTTCCCAAACAAGACTTCTAACCATTCTTCAAGCCTCCCAGGGATCAACAAGCTTTGCAGATCAATGCTGTTTTTATGTGAATGAGAGGACTTCAGAAAGCCATCACATATAGGCAGAAGCCTATATGGTTGGTGGCAAGCCCTACTGGAAATGAGCATCCTTCATCCCTATGTGACTTCCTATGCTTTTCAAAAGGGAGTAGTTTGAGAGGTGTTTGGGATTCAGCATTTATAATGGAATCTGTAACAAAACTCAGCATGCCAACTGCAAGAAAGTATTTAAGCAGTTTGAGTGAGACTCAGAAACTGGTTTAAAAAGCATTTCCTGAAGGTACAATCACTTCTGGCACCAGAGTAGAAGCACTTATGCATATTTCTGCACCCTGGGGCAGTTTTCAAGAATGCACCTAATGTTAAATCGGAACTCAAAGGGTTTTAATTTTTCTGTTTGATGGGGAGCACTCATTATGCAAATAAGATAGACTTTGGTCAGCTGTCTATATTCCAAATTTTTTTCCTATTTTGGAAGGATGCTAGTTTAAAATAGAAATTTCTACATTGAAGTTACCCATTTAGTCACAGCTTTTTAGTGTGCCTCAAAGATGTGAAGTGGAACACCATCAGATAAAAGCATGATTAGTAAAGCCCCATTCTGGCATAAAAGGAGTCTTATCTCAGTTTGGCACATTCACTTTTATAACTCTTCCCTAACAGGGAAATTGCAGTTAGCTCCACTTGTCCTTGACTTTATGGCACAAGTAAAACACCCATAGTTGTCTCCATGTCTGGCCTCTGGTGGCCATCTACATCCCAAATTTCCTGACCTACCTTCATGCTGGGTTTCTGGGGCAGGGACAATTTGGGATGGGGTTATAATTGTAGCTAATCTCTCTACTCTGCCTTACAGTATTCTTGCTGCCCTCCTGACATTTCATGTTTAAGAGGGGCCTCAGTCCAGTGTTCCTGGCCCACATCTCCACACTGGGCAGTGGGAGATATGGCCATGTGAGAGCTAGGTGGACATTTTGGCCCATGGTGTCCATTTTTCCCACCTGTGGATTCCATGGCTTTCCTGGATGCAGACAAGATGCAGGCATGCTATGTCTGATAAAACATGTACCTTGCATGAGGTAGGCAAGGGCCTTATTCACCACCGGCAAAGTCAAAGCGTGAGGCAGAAGAGACTCTGAGGACACATCCTTTGCTTGTATGTTTGCATGCCATGACAAAGCCAATAGAGTGAGGGGATTTTACATCTGCAGGGATTTCTTTTTTTCTGCTGATACTTTCCTTCTTCCAGCACTAACACTTCTAGCAGAGTCAAAAATCTTGTGGAGAATCCAGGAGGTTTGACCCCCATCACCACTGTGAAATCTAGGGGCTGTAAGGAACCAGGCCTTAACCTCTGGGGAAAAGGCAGGCCATAAGGAACATGAAAGATTGAAAAGCAAGAAAAACCTTTAAGTAATCTTAAAAACCTTATTCCCCATTGACTGCTCTGCTTTAGAACATGGAGGCAGGAACCTGTATATGCATTTCCAGGAGCTCAGTGAGGGTCTGGTGCAGCCCCTCCCTTGGAGCAGTGAAGGAAAAGAACCAGCCTCTCTTCTCGGGTGCCTCTTTAGAGGAAACCATAAATTGTCTGACCTAGTACCTGTACATTCAGATATTTCCTCCCCAGGCTGAATTTCCTTACAAATATCTCTCATTATTTGTGCTGGGCTGATGGTAAGACATCTGCTTTCTAACATCCAAAAGGGATTTGTTGTGCAGTTCTAAGGAGAGCTTCCTCTGCTGAGTTTAGCTTGCCTAATTAACAGTTTGTGAAATGCTTTGGATCCATCTGGAGGAAGGATCCTCCTGAAATGGGACTCATTATTCTAACAATGCAAACCGACTTGGGTGAGCAGGGGCTGGGGGACCAAACCTTGTCTATAAGGAAGATACATGACAGGGGATGGGAGGCTTGCTGAGGGGGAAGCAGGTGGCTCTTGTAAGTTGAGTGGGAGCTCTGCTCTCCTGGGGAGGTGAACAACAGCAGCACAAGTGCTGAGACTGACAGGAAAAGTTAGTGGAAGTGCTTTCCTATGTTTCTGGGCACAGCTGCAGCGAAGTGCTTTGCCGTGCTTGAATACTTAGTGCTGCTGAGCTTGCAGCTGGAGAGCTGCAGAGCCAGGCAGGGGAAGTTGTACACAGTGAACTTCACTTTTCATCCAACACTGTAAAGTGATCAGGGTGCCTGATATCAGGACTCCAGGCTTTCAGGAGCTTGGGATGAAATTAAACAACCTTGGGACTTTTTCAGATGAAGAATACAGAAGCAGCTGCTGAGCAGCCTGGCAGTGGGATGTGGCTCGGCCTCCCTCTTTCCCAAGCGTTCTGTTTGTCACGTGCTGCGCGTGGCTGTGTCTAAGGGCGGTCAAAGCTATTAATTCCCACTCGCCTCTCTTTAATTCTGTGCAGAGGAACATTGGGGCAGGGCCCTCAGAAATGTGCCAGGCAGCTCCCAGGGTAATGGCCCTTGGCATTCGCTCTGTTGGTTACAACTTCTGCTTGGGGTGCTCCCTGCTCAGCTGTGCCACTTTCTCCCTAAAGGTTCCCACTCCTTTCTGTTTTGTTTTGCCAAGAACAGCCCAAGTGCAGTGGTCAGTGTCTTCCTGTGTTGGCAAGCACATTTTGGAAGGAAGAGAAATGCTATTGCCTTATCAGCAAATCATTTCCCACAGGCTTTTTATTTACCTGCTGCAGAGGACATAGTGAGCTGTGTATCGGGAAGGCTGCTGAGGATGCACTGTTTTCTTCTCTCTGGTATCTGGATCATATTTGGTGCAGTTGTAGGACCCTTTGAAATCTAGCATCTTATTTTTCTGACACTTGGAAAAAAATAGACCTGAAAGAGGAACAACAAGCAAACCAATCAAAAACATATTTTCCTAAAATATGCATAAACTTTCCCTTCCAGTAAGAAAATACCCTAAGGACATTGGATCTCAGCATTGAATCCAAGCCTTTAGAAACAGGATGCATGAGGCAAACAACACTGCCAAGGTCACATGCCACGTGCTTCTGTTGCCTTCATCCTTGGAGGAAATGCTGGGGCCACCAGAAGGATCCATGCTCCTGTGACATTTCAGGGACACACCAGGAGGAAGAGAGCCAGGATGCTTGCTCTTGGTCTTGCTCAGGTGGACGAGTGCCTCCCTGTCTGCTGTGTCCACAGCTGAACAGGTGCAGTTCCCACACAGATTGGACCTTCTCTGTTTTTGTTTAAATAAGGGTGTGGAGTGTTTTCTGAGCTGGGATTCATTACTGTACTGGCTCAAACAAAAACAAAGCTGCGCTTTCCTTTTTCAAATCACACTGCAGGCTTTTTTACTCTCCCTGCTGATTTTGTTCTAAGGGAATACCAATGAATGGTTTTCCTGGTGTCATAGCAGAATCAGACATTAATGTTGAAAATTTTAGGACTGGGTTGGTATTTTCTCTTACTTTCTTTTCAGAAATGAGTCAACAAAGTGCTAACACTGGTGACCTGACTTTACACAAACATGCTCTGAGTTTCATTGTATATTTATAGCCTGTCCAGGGAAGCTCCCTTCTGTCCATGTGCAGTAATGGAAGAGCACTCACAGACATAAAAGTGTATTTTCAAGAGGCATAAAAGATGCTCAAGAACTGTTTTTTATGATCTTCCTTTTGAAAAGACCCAGGTGCTTAATTAAAGGCCCAGAAACAGGCTTTTCAAAAGCTACAGGAGAGTCTTGACCTATCCAAAAAGTACAGTGAAAGAGAAAAGAAAGTAAACAAGCAAGTGACTTCATTTTTCCTTTATGCCCAGGAAACATTCTGGTGTGATGGCTTCTCTGAGGTTATTGGGAAAGGTGAGATGGGTGGCAGTACCATAGCAGTTACCCTGTGTCCCATTTCTGGGGCTTTTGAGAACCCAGAAGCAGTTGCACAGAGGTACTGTGACATGAGCTTTCATCCCTCCTCAGAGAAGACTCATGGCCTGGGGTACCTGAGGTCACTCAGCTGAAAATCAGAACCATGAGGCAAAGTGGGATAGGAAAAATAGCTAAGTTTTCCCAAAAAGATAGGGAAATCTATCAGAGGACAGGAATAAAACCCCATAACCTGACTGTCACATGGAATCAAGCTCCTGCTCTGAGCAGTGATACAGAAGTCTGATGTAAGTCATAGCAGGGCAATCTCAGGACTCTGTCAGACACAGACATCTGGCAGGTATTTTCCTATTTTTGACTATTTTGCTCTTCCAAGTATCTCACACAACTTGGCAAATTCTGCTGCCTTGAGTGTTTCTCACTGTCTCCACAGTCATCAATGTGAGAAGGCTGTGGCTGCTGTAGGATGTGCCCATATGCTGTAGAGCAGGTATTGCTCCCAGGCAGCTGGGTTGGGTTGCTCAGATGCTGTAAAGGTTCCTGTCTTTTGCCAGGAAAAGTCAGCTGATGCTTTATTAGGTAAAGCAAAAATTCAGAATAAATTTCAGCAAATGGAATAGAACACTACTTGATGAGTAACTTGAACATCAGCTGTAATTAAATATACTACTTTTAAAATGAAAAATCGGCTTCTTTCATCTCTTTGCTATCAGTCTCTATTTCTCAAGTTTTCTCAATTGCACAAAACAAAAAACTCACCTTTGCTTTTAATGCATTGAAAAGTCCAGGGAAAGACTTTAAACTGAACATTTATAATACTTTCACAGAAATCATTCCAGATTTATAGCTAGTTCGTAGTCCTACCTCAGGTCCTATTTCCTTTTAAGGTGTATCTATCATTTCAAGAGACTTTCTAAAGGGATTTCAATCTTTTAATCCCTTTTCTTCCCTTTCCAGGCAGAATTTAGTATTTATGCTGCAGTTTGGATAAGATCAATATGAATTCAGATTGTTACAGACTTTCAAAATCTGGCCAGTATTTTTTGTGAACGTCATCACTTAAAATGTTCAAATCTCATTGCTCCTCCTAAGTGAGCAATTAGTAGATGGGCCAAAGGTAAAGTGCAACAACTTCACTGAAGTAAAATTAACTTGGGCTAATTTCCTTTAGGTACAATCCAGCCCATTTTTCTCTTTAGCACTATACTATCCTGCTTTATTTTCCATAACATTCCTTATGCTGGCCTCTAAATTTCTTTGCAAAAAAAAAAGGGGTTTTGTCTTCAACCTCTTAACTTCTGCAGTAATTGCAATTAGCATCAGGATGAACTCATTATTTTTCTCGTGTTTAAAAATGCCATCGACACTTCTCTCCTAATAAAAGCTATAGCAAACCCAACAGTAGGCACATTTTAAACAAGATACAGCTGAAAAATGCAGTGATCTCAGTGGTGTTTGCAGTTTAGGAGCTGAAAAAAATTTGCATTCATGGTTTGCATAAAAGATTAGTGCTTAATCCTGTTTTCATGGTGTCAGTGGGAGTTCTGCCACCATTCAATAAGGGATGGGTCAGATCCTTAATATATTTGGTGAAATGTCATGTCCAAGGATTGTAACTTTCAATGCACAAAAGCACACATAAACTGTGGCCAAAATAAACTGAAAATAAAAAAACACTCCTGTCTCTGGTGGCTAAGCATTGTCTCAGATCCTGCTTTGAAACAGGAGCTGTGGTGTGTAAATGATTGAGCAGGTTCAGTAGAGAGGGCACAGAATGACATTTTCCCTGGGAATATTTGATGTAATGTCCAAATTTTGCTACACGGAAAAATCTGATCCGCAAAGATTCTGATAACACAAGAAGGATATTGGCAAGGCCAAGAGACTTAATGTGGATCTCACTTTGTGTCCAGGGCTCCTGCAAAGGAACCCTTCCTGCACCTTAACTGTTTCTCTGCTATGTTGGCAGGAATATTTTCTTTTCCTGAATTACTTTTTTGATAAATGTTTTTCCTGATGTGGTGCCCCGTGTACTGCCTGGAATGGAGGTTGCAGTGGTGTGGGGGTTGGTCACTTCTCCCAAGTAACAAGTGGTAGGATAAAAGGAAATGGCCACAAGATGCACCAGGGAAGCTTTAGACTGGCTATTAGGAAAAATTTCTTCTCTGAAAGTGTTGTCAAGCCCTGGAGCAGGCTGCCCAGGGAAGTGGTAGTGTGACCATCCCTGGAGGTATCCATAAGGTGTGTAAATGTGGCACTGAGGGACATGGCTTAGTGTTGGACCTGATAGTGCTGGATAAACAGTTGGATTTAATAGTCTTAAAAGTCTTTTTCCAACCTAAAAATTTCTGTGATTCTATATATTGTGGCAGCTGATGCTCCTGCATTTCCTCAAGGTGTTTGTGTGCTGTATTGTCATTGCTATGAGGAAGAATGTGTTTGCAGAGAGATCTTGGCAGACTATTTGAGTTCTCAGATTTCCTTCTGTTTAAACTCCATCCCTCTCATTATGAACTGAACAGGAAAGGCAGGAGCATAGTTACAGTTTTGTTTCTCCTTAAGTACGAACACTTTTTTAAAATTACTTTTTAAATTTCCTTTCTGAGCTGGAAGCAGAGATGGTTTGTGGCCAAACCAGATTCACAGCAGGGTGATTAAGCACCATCACAGCCTAGCTGTTAAGAATCCTGTTGGGGAGAATTGCCAAATATTTTGAGTGGTCCTAGTATCATGTGAATTCAGTTCCAGTGCAGTCATGCAATGGTATGAATGGATTGTAAAAGACACTGAGTGGTCTCTCCAGAGACTGCCTTTAGCAGCAGAAATCCTTCTTAGCTCAGTCTAGAAGGATTTGACCACCAGACATCACTGCCTGTCTGATGAGTGTTTTGTGAGAATTTTTGCTCCAGTTAATTGTGAAGAAAATTCTGCCCAGATGACAAAAGGGCCCAACACAAGTGAAAAATGTGTCAGGAATGGAAATGCTCCTAGGGTTCCTTGTGATCCCAGGTGGTCATAGTGGTTGGTGGTGCATTGCTATTTGAAGCAAAATATATGAAGCTCATAACACTGCTAACCTTGTTCTTTGGACAGTGTGTTTCATTTTCCACATTTGTCAGTTGGATGTGTTCCTTGAAAATTACATTTTCTTGGAAAGAAAATATAGTAAGGGCTGGTAATAAACTGACAGCAGTGCAATAGGGTCATGCAAAAGAGAATGTAAAGAATATAAAATAATTGACTTTTGCAAATCTGAGAGTTTTTTTGGTCCTTGTATCTGTCAGCAGCTTAGCATAGAGAGATTCTACGGGAACAGAACTTAAGCAGTAAAGCTTACAACACAGAGTTTGGATAGGCAGAAATAATTCTTGTTGAACCCAAGGTCAGTGACAAATACAGAATATAAAAGGAAAGCACAAACCCTAAACACAGAAATTAGTATCTCCATCCTCACATAGGAGAATTGCAGGTTTAAACCAACATTTTTTAAGCAGACTGTATTTGTCACCTGTAGTCCCTTCTTTCTCCCATTGAGGTGAGGACTTGGATGTACCAGATATTTTAGAAATACATTTGTAAACACTGTTAAGATATTCTAGAATAAATTTCTCAATGTGTAAGGTATAATTTTACATATCACTCTGACTCCATGGGTAGATTTCCACACAGTTACTTGTGCACAGAGCAAAGTACATACTTGAATATTTATTAAACATGGATATGCATTTCAAAATGGACCAAAAGAGGGATAACTGGAGAGATACTGGTGAGATCTTTTATGGTATTTGAGCTATTCCCTTTTTTTCCTGACTTGAGGCTAAATGATTTCTGAGAGTCTGGTGCATTTGTGTCTCACTCTAAGGTACCAGTGTGTTATTTGAGGTGGCTTTGCTTTTCAAACAATCCCAGGTAGTGTGAGAATGGTAATGAATGTAGGAACTTTAGTATCACTGACTCTTGATGAACTTTGCATTAAGAGAGCTGAAAGGGACTAGATGTCTACTTTCCTGAGAGAATCAGAAAAGAAAGTCACTTTTTATCTTGAATCACCATGAATAGTGTTTTTGAAAATCTATTGCTTTGTATCTCAGCTTTTCCAATATTATCTCTGAATTTATATTTGCATAATTTGGTTTATTATTGTACAAGAAGTCCCATGCTTTGTTTCTAGTTTTGATACTCAGTTTTACTGAAATCAATGTGTTCTCATGAAAGAAATTTAATCTGGCACATTTTCTGACAGAAAGGTATGTTTTTGAGAATCTTAAACTAATTTTAGGTTTCAGCATACAAATGTAATTAATCAAAAAATCAGTCCAAAAGTTGGCTCTCTGTAATGCCAGAAAGGCAACTAAGTGGTATTTGTATTGTAATTGCCATCAAGCAGATGATGAAACTGGAAAATAGGGCAATTACATATACAAATTTAAAAACCATTGAGTTTGCATTCTCTGTTCCTTCTTACAGGATCTGGAACAGTTTGGGTGCAGAGAATTCTGTCCGTTGGCTCTTGATAATTAAAAAACTCTCAAAAGGAGAGGAATTCTTTTCCTATTGTTGCCCTTTGGCTCAGGAGTATGTCTCAGCCAGCTGTGGAGTGGCAAATAGGGTAATCAGAAGTTTTTTTGGGAAGTGGCTTTTCCAAATTTCATGAAATGCTTCTAATTTGCCTTGGCCTGACAAGGCATGAATTCCCAATGAACATTTGAGAACTATAAGCTGATTCATCCATAATTTTATTTGACATGAAACAAATGGAAAGCCTAAAGTTTGCTTCAGGTTTAGTGATTTTTGGGTGCCCAGGTTCTTAGCTGCATCTTTCAACAGAGAGGACTCTAGTGAAGCCTATGCTGTTCTCCTCAGGTACCAGTAACAGTGAAAAAGAACAGATGGATTTGCTTTTAGCTGGCATCCTAACACAAAATTCAAGAATGCACCAATTCTTTCTGCCCAGAAAAACATCCCTTTTTCAAAGAATTTGGCCTATAAGCACCATTACATGCTGTTTCTTGTTAATTTCTGAGCTCCTGTGTTTTGGGCTTTTGGGCTTTTTTTGGGGTTTTCTTGGGTCTTTTTTTTTTTTTTTTTTTTTGCTTCTCTACACTGCAAACTAGTTATAATAAATAATAAAGGCATAAAGGCCTTTTATTAATGTGTAGCATGGAACAGCTTCCTCTTTTTTTCAAATTTTAGCAATTATTATCATTTGTATTGTGTTTATTATAATGCCTGATATTTTTTGCTTGGAGTGAGAATCAGGGAAGATAATTCTGAAAGAAGTCAAATGTTGGTAGGACGGTTTCACACTTTGAAAATCTGCAAAGATAGAGAAAGAACACAGAAAATGCTTTAAAAATAACGATATCAGCACAGCAACTTTTCCCATTGTTCTTCAAAATTTATTACAAATCACTTAAGAAGCTTATTATAGAGAAGAATGTTTCTTGATTAATTCTTGGGTCAGTACAGAAACAGAACTGTGGATTTCTGCAGGAATGATGGCTACAGACAGAAAAACAAGTCAGTGAGGTCCCCAGAGCTCTGTGTCCTACCTCTGATCACAGCCAGGGAAGGATGCTTGGGGAGCATTTTAACAGTGCCCATAAGGTCTAGTGCAGCTCTGGTATATTCTTATTTCTTTTCCAAGTTAGAACGACCCCGGGTTCTTCACTTTCTTCATGTACAGAAATCATCCCCTTTTACTGTTAATTTTCTAGGGCTGCTGCTCAGTCTGTGAGTTGGGTGGTCACACTATTTGCTCTTGCTGAAAGCACCAGAGAGTCAATTAAAATCAGTGAAAAGGAAGTCGTGAATTCAGTCAGTCTTTTGATCCAGCTTGCTTTTATGTAATGAAATTGAAAGGTACAGATGATTTTCAGAAAGATGATTAACTCCAATCAGGTAGATAAGCAAACCTGTTAACAACTATGGCATGTCCCCAGGTGCCCCTATGAATCAAGACTCATAAGGACACAAATTAAAAGGTTTTAATTATTACTTTTTGAATTTGTAGTTTAGTTAGGATCTTGAAAATGTACAATGATTAATGACTATCTAGTCAAGTGACTGTAAAAATGTATTAAGCCCCTGAGAATGATAAATCTTCTGTAAATGAATACAGGCTGACAGTCAAGGATCACGTGTTCTCCAGACCTTTTGATAAATGTTCCTCCTTTTATTTCCAATAAACTTTGATACATGAAACTGGATAATTTATTTCTACTAATTTATCTTTGTTCTCATGGGTATCAGCTCCTCTCTTTCCGTATTTTCATCCTAGAGAAACACAGTGGAGGTTAGATCATCATCAGTAACAACACACGTAATAAAATCAACTGGAATATATGATGTAAGTTCAAATTAATAGCATGGCAGCTGCTTGGTTAGATTAGAAAAAGAGTGGTAAAGAACTGTGCATTGTGTCTTCTGCACTATGGAAATTCTGTACGTCTCAACAATGAATAGTTTCCTTTTGTCCTCAATTCTACAATGTTTCACTAGCATATTATATTGCTATGAGGTTCATGGTCATGTTATATGTGCTCTACATACAGAGAATGAAAGAGTGCTGCCTGGATAGCTTTCTAATCCATCTTTCCTGTAGCAAAAATCCCAAGCAAAATCCATACCTCCATCCCCTTGTTAATTAAAAAAATCCCGGCTAGAACTGTATTCATAGAGTTGTAAGCATTTCTTATTGTAGGGTTTGGTTTTTTTCCCCCATTTTATATAAAAAATGGGATTAATTTAGTCCCAATACATCAGGGGGATTAAAATTCAGAACTGTACCTTTACTTTTTGGTTTTGCAAGTGATTAGGAATTTGCACTAGTCATCTCAGACATTATCCTCCTGTCATTCTTTTCCAGTAGCAAAGCTTTCCCCTTTGCAAAACATGTTCTATTAAATTAAAAATAAAAATCCAGTGTACTGTCTCACTATGGAAAACAGAAATCCAGGAGAGATACGAGGAGAAACTACTCCAGTGCCAGGTGCTGCAGGCATGTTCATAAATAGAGGAATGGGGCATTTCCAAAGGAGGTGTCACCCCTGTATGAACAGAAGTAGAAAAGAAGATCTAATCTCCAAGGCTCTGTGACTGGAACACTGTAAGATGCTTGTTCCTAGGAGGAGATTTGGAGATGTATCTTGGGAGGCTGAGGACAGTGCATGCTTTTTTAACATCACTTGGGATTAGCTGGCAAGGGGATTCTTTGGAACAAAGAGCTTTAAAATGCTTGTTAAGGTGGGAATGGAGCCTAAAGGACCTGCCAGGATGTGAAAAATCTGCCAAGCATGCTGTCCTCAGGTAGAGGAGTAGTGACTTCACTTGGGAGCTACAGATATCAGGGTTGAGTAATGTAAAAAGAATCTGTTTGTGTTGGTAGGTCAAAAAACCAAAGGTCTTGACATGGAGAAGACAGATCAATCTGAGTCGTAAATTAAACCTAAGGTCAGTTCTTTTCCCAGCTTATGTGTCATTTCAGAGGCAGGAAGCTTGCAAACTGCTGTGAACAGGGTGTACTGTGTACTGCACTGTACAGCTGGGAAAATTCCACAATGATATTCAAACTGCAGAAACTAATGTTTATTGCCAGTTTTCACTCAAGCTGTTTCAGCCAAATATACTGCAGGATAGCTCGAAAAGCTATGATACAATATAAACCACCTACTTTCTTTTTACACAGTTAATGGGACAATTTTAAGTGAATTTTTCTTCAAAGTAATAAATTTGTTTGGGGATTAACTTTTTTTTTTTTTTGCTTAGGTAGAACATTTATTCCCCGATGATGAAGTGCTTTGATCATTAGAATAAGCTGAGACCACAGTGCTATCACATTCTCTATCATTTATTCAAGGTTGTTGAAATAAGACTAAACCTCTTATGAATATTAAGTATTCAGATGTGGGATTTTTTTACTACCTTCAAACTAGTTCTATTAAGGAAAATGAGGAAACAATGACCTTACTTTGGTCGATCCTTCTGTGTGTAAAGTCAAATCTCACCATTGTTCTTTCAGCTCTGATGCCAAAACCCAGGGAGGTGGAAATGAAAGTTGTGGGGGTCATTTGTAACCTGAAGGTTTTTTATCTGACTCCTTCATAGGTGAATGTCAGCAGGTCAATCTACCAGCAAAGAGCAGGGGAGAGAAGAAAATGAGCTGCTCTTAGCCAACCCCATTAAGGCACCAGTTTTCTGAGGCAAAGTCCACAGCAAAACACAACCACTACAAAAGACCAGGGCAGGGATGGGCCCAGGAGGATCCACTCTGCTTTAAACCATTGCCTGTATTCACTGGGGAAAATAGATGTTGTGTTCAGTCCCAGTCAGAAGGGGACAATTTATGTAAGTAAAAAGATGCTTTCAAAGTATAATAGATCAATAACTTATTGTCAGTCAATGAGCTATACACAATGAATGAAACATCTCCTACATTATGTGTTTATAAGTATTTATGTATACAGTATTCCATCTGAACTTTGCTGCATATCATGCAGTGATATTTCCTCAGGCATCTGCCTTCTGCCTGAAAATTTCCAGGATAGTGAGAAATATGTGAGATGAAGAAATAGAGCTCTACTGCAGGCCTTGAAAAAAAAAAAAAAGTTGAGCAGCTTAAATCATGTGCCTTAAACCCTAGGTAGTGGAGTGGCTACCCACAGAGCAATAGTTACTTGTCATGTGGTGAGAGATGGGAATGGCTTGTTGAAGTGTGTGCTTACCTGCTGTGGCACAGCAAGCAGAGAGTACTGCAGGGTCCAAGTGCATCAGGGCCCTGGAGCAATGAGACATGGCCCTGTCTCCTTGCCAGTGCTCCAGACCACTTCCAGCCAGGGCTGCATCTGAGCAGGGAGGAAAAGCCACAATGATTTCTGTGCAGATGCAGAGAATGCTTGTACCTGAGCCAATATTGTACTATTTCTAAAGTGCATTGGAACCCTTTGAGACAGCACATGGTGATAATTATACAAGTTAAATTTCCATACAATACCATCTTTACTGTGAATAGGACTTGGGAGAATGAGACGGTTGTTGGTTGCTGCAGTTACTCTTTAGTATAGTTAATAACTAATCCTTGAAAAAAGGTGGCTTTTTTGGTAATCTATGAAAGGGGCTCTGGCACCATTTCATATATCTGCAAATATTTAGGAAAACATTCCCATTCTGCAGATGGGAATGATGAGGATGTATGCTGTTTCATAATGATAGTGCCTTGCTGGGCTGGATTGGTTAAATCTCCTAACGAGAGCATGATTAATTTCTTTGTAGAACTATATTTTTGGGGACACAATTGTTCTTTGGCAGGGTTATTTTGGATTATTTCCTTGCTCTCCTATGCAGCATGTCCTTCAGCAGAGAGTTGAAGGTAAGCCATTGGTGCTGTACACCTTGTCCTGGTTACTCTTGCAATTACTCTTTTGGAGGCATTGAAGTGCAACTCTGTGCCCAGGGGGCCATCCTGAACTGGTTTGTTTTTTTGGGACCAAATGTGGTGCTTCCTTCTTTCCTTCTCCTTCCAGACTTCACCAAAACCAGCCTTCCACCACTCGAGGAGTGTTTTGGGTTAGCAGCAGTCTCCTTCCCCTCTTGTGTTGGCAGAAATGGTGCCACTGCTGCCATGTGGCTTCACTTCATGGCTTGGAGTGACTTCAGAAGTGACTTCTCCAGGGGGTTCTCCCTGAACTCAAGTTACTGGTGAGCAATAATCCAGATCTGGGATTTTGGACTAAGCTTGTAATGGTTTATCCCAAGTTTTGGTTGAGCTTTTATTTGTTCCTACAAACATTGACCTCTAGATTTCACGCCACATAATTGATATAATGTCATTGCTGAAAAGTATGTCATTTGCCCAATAACAGCCCCAATTACTCAGGGTTTACTGACTTTGGCCTTTTAAAATGCATTAACTACAGGAATTTCCATGACCCCAATTACTACAAATTTGTTCATGGATCAAAGACCTTGCAGCCAAACTTCTCTTCCTGACTAATCATTAACCAGAAGAAGTATTGTGGAGATGCCACAGTTTTTTTTGAGCTACTTTAGCAGTAAGACCATCTGCCATGTATCTTGCTCTGTTCATCCTTAGAGGACTTCTAGAATATTAGTGAATTAAGATGGACAGGACTTGTGGAACGGTCTTTGCTCAACCTAGCAGAAATGGAGCTTGAAAATACTATGGGATGCATTATCGATACTATTTTCCCCATTGTTACTGGTTGTTCCACTGGTACAAGATAATGAATAGCAATTTTTTTCTTTCTAATTTTTCCGAAGTTTGAGAGGCCTCACAGTGCAGCTAAGTGTGGCTGAGGGAAGAACCATAGATCATTTCTTGTTTTGGCAATGATCTTTGCAACAACTTTCTATGTAGGGAGGACTGGGGAAGAGAAAGGTTATGTTTAAAGGTAAGCGAGATGAAGAACATCTGCCTAGTCTGTGTGTCCTTTCTGTGCCTCTGACTGTCTCCTAAGGATGCAAAGTCAAAAGTAACTTGAACTCATGGGATTTTTTACATTAGCTGCCCCTAAAAGTTAAAGGTGCAGGGACTTGGAGTGCTGGAGTGCTCCAGACTACAAGATATTTCAGTAAATGAGGGGGCTTTCTGATGTGATCATTTAAATTTTTTCACAGGTGCAGAGAGCCCTTGCTGCATTTGTAGTCAGACCTTATTTTGCATCACCAGGAAATGCATTCCTTTACCCACGCAGTAAATTAGAAAAACATACACACATCTACAGAGCCATTTATGTAAGCATTACAAAATTGTGATTGTCAGGAAGCCTTGCATTAAAAGCTTCATTCCTGATTAGAAGATGGCATGCTGAGTACTTCAACCCACTTTACACTTCAAATCAAGCTATTATTAGGGCATCTGTCCGTTCACTCTTTCACTTAATGAGAACCGTTCTTTAGAGATGCAATAACGATGCTTCCATATAAAATTTCAGCTAAAAGCCTGATTTTGTTAGGCATCTCCCCACGAAATAAATGAATCCTGCTTTTGCAAAACTTGAATAACACTGAGAACATTGATGTAAATCTGAATCTTGCCATATCCCCTTGAGCATAACTTTGTAACTCCCACGTGGAACTTGGCCCGTTCTCCATCCCTGCTGGATTAATGTAATGCTGCAGTGCACATGGAATGTGTGCTCGTTTAGACCAGAGGCTGTAGCCCTTGGGACACTCAAAGGAGCATGCCAGAGAGTCGTAGAATACTTTGGGTCGGAAGGGACCTTTAAAGACCACACAGTCCAACCCCCCTGCAGTGAACAGGACCATCTTCAGCCAGATCAGGTTGCTCACAGCCCTGTCCATCCTGACCTGTAATGTTTCCATGGGCACCTACCATGTGTCTGGGCAACCTGTCCCAGTGTTTTATAACACTTATCATAAGGAATTTCTTCCTTCTTATGGTTTAGAAGGAAGACCAGAAAATACAGGATTGTAGCACAGAAAAGTCTGTAGGATTTGCTCATCTCCTTTCTTAGTTTTGGGAAAATCAGTGCTAATGGAGCATTGCCAAAATGGTGCAGAAAGCTGTGTTTCAGGAGGACAATGCAGACAGCAGTGCATTAAGACAGGACTGCTCTCAAGACCAGACTGGCAAAAGCAGCCAGGACCCACTGGAGACAACTTACACAAAACCACGTGGGAGCCACCAGCCAGGCTGGACTGAAATTTCTCTTCAATAGCCCTGGGGATGACCAGTCCTCAGCTTGATGCAGTGGTCATTGATTTCAGAGCTTTTCAGTGAGCTTTAAAACCCTTCACTGATGTACTGGGGGTCACCCTGTACAATTTTTTTTTCCCCCTGATGTCCTCAGTATGTATTATCAGCATTACTACTGTGAGGTCTGCTCTCATCACCACAACATCAGGGACTTGCAGCATCTCTAATACTACATTTCTCTACAAAGAGTGTCTGCTCTTTTGGCAATGGTAACGTCCACTACTCTTTGGTTATGCTTGGTGTAATTTTGTCTTATTTCTCCTACCTCCGCTTTTGTGGAAGGATTTCTTTTGTGACAGCTAGTAAAAACATAGGGATTACAGGAAAAAGAAACTGTTAAAGGACTAGTATTTTTGTTTATTTTATTCCTTAATTTGAAAAATGTAGGGTCCAAAAATTCATGAACTGAATCTACAGTCTACCATGGCTAATGTTTTATAAATACTAAGATGGAGGCAGACAGACTGAAAAATTGCTGGAGTTAAAACCTACAATTAAGCAAATTCTCTTATATGCTCTCAGATCTCTCTTGAACATGAGAGGAATGGGAAATTATAAAGAGAAAACACAGTGACTTCATTGCAGATAGAAAAGATAATGTTGTATAAAGAAATGAAAAATAATTTAATAATACTTACTTCTAGTGTGTATCTACAGACAGTCATGCAGTTAATGCTCATAAAAAAAGAGAGAGAATTCTTTTTAGTGCAAATCGTTCTTCAGCTGTGACTTATTCAATTTTATGTCACTTTTATGTGGAGTTTGATTTATTCTTGAGTTTTTTGCAACAGCATTTGTTTTACATTTGAAATGCCAATGATGATCAAGGGGCCTTCTGTGAAATGCCAGCAAAACAAAATCCAGGGAGCTATTGGGATGATAACAAAAGACTCCTCATCCTAAACCAGACCATGCAGATTCGTGTTGGAAGGGTATGCTTTCCCCTAGTTTCTCAATTCATTTGGGGACACCTGTGCTAGAGTGGGGTTCCTTCATTATTGACAAGAGCCACTATTAATCTGCACAGCCCCTCCCCTGTGATGTGACTTTAAGCAGATGGTGCTGCAAGAGGAGGGAGTGTGGAGGACACTGACCTCTGGCTGCCTCCTCCCTCTGGGTAAATCCACGTTTGTGTCTTACAGATCCCAGTGGCCCAAAGAGGAAAAAACTGTCAATGTCCAAAATTTCATTAACTTGCAAGGTAGCAGGACAGAGTCCCCCAGGCCAAACTGCAAATCTGCAAATCATGGTGTGAGGTAGAGGTGAATAATAAAGTGGTAGAAAAGGGGAACAGAAGGAACAGTACTGATGGTTCCCATCACTCCTTGCTGAGGCTGCTCTGAGTGTCCACTGAAACAGCCAGGGACACAGCCTTGATTTTGGGTGAGTGGGAGCACTCCGGACCCAGCTTCTCCAGGCCCCGCTCTGTGCAGATGTGCTGGCATTGTCACTGGCACAGACTGTGACAGGAAGAAAACTGCACAAGGAAGAAAACCTTACCCTCTTGCAGCCCTGAATACTTCTGAGAAACTGCTACCTAGCCTAGTGTCTGCACTTCTGCTCTGCTGCCTCAAAAAGGCAGGATTGGAAGAGCAATAAGTATATTATATATGTGTGTCAGTTTTAGAGTACTTTGAAAGTATTGTCTGACATTGTGGGTTCCTTAGAGGCTATGTTGCTGATTACCTGCATTTTAATAATAATGATTTATTCTTCTAAGGGAATTCTCTATGCTTTAAGAAAGAAATAGTCTGCGGTTTGCAAGCTTTCTCAGCCTCTCTATCAAAGTCCTAGGGAGGCATAAAGATTTGAGCTTCCATATACTAAAATCTGATGGAACAGTTCATATATGGTCTGAAAAATATCACTCCAGAACTCACACTGCTTCACACATTGCCAGTGTGTGCAGTGTTTTCCACTCTGGGAAGTGATAATAGATGATACCAGAGCAAGTTGCTAAGAGATAACATAGCTTGCCAAAAGTGTGCAGACATAACCAAATTAAGACACCGTGCACCCTGAAGTTTTCAGGCTACCTTGGCAACACTAATGAACTTTTAATGGTTGAAAGTACCAGAACAGTTAAGCTTTTCTTTTTTAAACAAACTTTGAGCAACCTCTGCTCAGATTAAAAACAGTCCCCTACCCCATTTTGCTTTTGCAATAGATTTTTTTCTGGGTTGAACTCAATAATGAATTATTTCCTCTGATCCATGGGTAGAAAATCCTTCCATAAGTCCTTTCAGTTTGACACTAAAAAGGAACCTACAGTGTGGAAATCCAGGCTGAGTCAGCCTTTACACCAGTTTCTGTGAAAGAATCACCCTAATTTCCAATTATCTAAAGCAGTGGCTGCTAAAGTATTGATGCTTTAGTTACAGACATCTGAAATTAGTTACTGAGGCAAATTACCTTGTTGTGCTTCCATTTTCAAATGTAATTGCAATGAAGGGACTCTTGGTTTTCTCATTAGGACCTTTTTCCAGAAGGCTGAGAGCCATCTTGGACACGTGGTTCCCTTGCACAATTATGTTTTATGGGGTAGGAATTAAAGAACTCAGGATATTGTAATGCTGTTTGAGGTCACTACTTGACCTCAGGTCTTCTGCAGGGATCTTGGTTTAAGAGGGCCAGCTGATGTGCCTTGTCAAGTGCAGACTTTTTGGCTCTAGTAATGACTGCATGATGAGCACAGTGAAGTGCTGTGGTTACAGGCAGGTTTTGTAGTTGAAGTCCAGAGCTCCTGCCCTAAAATCAGTGGAAAGAGGTGCTGCTAGAACATTAGGAAAGCAGTGAATGATCTGTAGGTAGGGCCCCATAAATTAATTTGTTTAACCTTATTCGTGTGCTTCTAGCTTCCTAAATTTGGTGGCCAATTGTCTGTAAAATGTGTAAAGAAAAGATGAGAGTTACAAACCCACACCCCACTGGGCAACTGCCATATGCTGGTAGAAACTCTGAGTAGGTGAGTGTGGACTAAATTTTATCTGCCAGCAGCTCAGTTGTCAGATGTGTGGCTAAGAAGGAGCTCACATCCTATTTAGCATGTGTAACTCACAAAAGGGAATTGTCTGGATGCCATCTCATCTCATAGTGAAATGAGAGAAAAGAGGACAGTTCTTCTCATCCCTTGTCCAGGAATACAAAAGAACCCAGGCCCAGATCCAGCATCTCTCCTGCTCTGAATGTAGCCAGGGTTAGAGCCTGACTCTTGATGAGATCAGTGAGAAATGGGAAATCTTGAGCGAGGTGCCCCAGATGGGAGTCCTGCTCTGAGACAGTGCCCTGGTTTGGGCAGGAATGTGCTGGTTCTGCTCATGTGTTCAGCAGCTCACATGTCCTGAACCAGCATTTAGAGAAGCTTCAGAGCTTCATTTCTGAAGATTTTTGATAAAACAGGAATGAGAAATCTCTCATGTGTGGCAGTGCCTCAGAGATGTCTTGGAGGACTTGGGCACTTCCATTTTTCTGTACATCTGGTCTTAGGTCACACGCTTTGTTCAACAACTGTTCTCAAATGTAATAACTTCACTGCTGTAATGAGACAGGGTCCCTGGTGTTGTGTAAATGTACTGCCTGAATATAAATAAGTATAAAGTGCACCTGCACTCCCTCAATTGCACTTACCCAGACAAATAATATCCTCATACTTGCAAACCGTTTGGAGCTGGCAGATGCTGCTTTGCTCACAGTTACCTGTGTGAGCAGGGTTTGTGCACATGATGGGAATGCTGTTCTTCCAGATGTGGCTCACAAAGGAGTGGGAGAACTAAAATCCCATTTAGGGAGAAATAACTGAGAGTCTTCTAGGGTCCCCAGAATGGAGCTCCATTATTCATCCCATTCTAAAATGCACTAGTAGCACTTCCTCTCAAAAGACTTCATGTATGGGTTTAGCACAAATTGAGTGGGAAGCATTAAAAATAAAACAAACCAAACCAAAATAAAATAAAATATAAAATAAAAGCAACAACAATACTAACAAAACAAGAGAGATTTTGGGTCAATCTCAAATCAGTTAATTATTCAGAAATCTTTTCTCAGATGCTTTCCTTGATCTATTTTTCTATTTTCCATTTAGTATCAGACATCTTCTTTCAGTGTCTTAATTAGTCCATCCATAAATATGGATTGGTTATTACATATTGAAGTAATATCACAGTAATCCTTATTATATTAACTTTGACCATAAGAACAGTCATTTCTTTATTTTGAATTAATTCTTTGTTTATTAAAATTTAGCTTAGAACTTTCGTGCAATATATGGTTTAAATAATTACTACTTTTCATTTCTTTGTCTCTGCTTCTTCATTAGTACTTTTAAAACTTGTCAAGTTTTGAAACATTTCAACTTCAATTTGTACTTTATGATTAAGAGAAAGTCAATTTTGCTTGTAATCCAAACATACCTTCAATAAAAAAAAAGTCTTCTGGTCAAGCAGGAAAAATGTGTCTATGTGTGTGTGATCACACTATGAACAAACTGCCTGTAATGTGTGTTTCTTTAATATTAATATTTAAGATAAAGCAGTGCGCAGTGCTTGGTATGATAAAATGGCTTTGCTGCACATCTGATAAAAACCCTCCAAAGATTTCCTTCCAGTCTTCTAAACCTCTCTGAAATTCTCAAATTAATTAAGAGGTTTCCCAATGGATGGTGACAGAATAAAGCACAGATTTGTTCATCTCTCTGGTATATATTCCCACAGAAAGCTGTAACACAAACTCTGGGGATGAGATGCCAGAGAGACTCTCGCTGTCTCTATTTCTAGTTTCTTATGCTCTTTCATCAAGGATTTGCAACTGTCACATACAAAATAACAGGAAAAAGAAGTTTTGGGTTGGTAATGCTTATTTGGTTTTAGGTTCTATCTCCATGCAACTAAAGACACTTATATTAATATATATTTTTTAAAAACACTCTTTGTTTTAATCTTAAGAAAGTAAATAAAAATACAGTTAAACACAGAAAAAGGGCTACATAAGAAGCTTTTTCATACATATGGTAGGAGAAAGTGAATTTTTTTTGAGTCATCTGAAAAGCAAAATTTTTTGAAAGCTTTTAAGAACTAGGATACAAAAAGACTTATAAAAAGCCCCATAGCAATATTCTAGGATTTCAAGTTAAATATTTTCAACAAATAACAGAAAGTCCTACAATAATAACAATCAATTCAACTAATGATACGCATTAGATGAAATCAAAGGAAAAATGTTGGGAGATATCACTTTAAAGTACAATAATTTTTAAAAATATGTTTGTCTGTTGGGTTAATGTATTGCAATATACTGGCAAAGGTAATTAAACAAATCCTCTTGTATTTCTACTGCCAGGCCTTGGCTCCAACTGAGAAAACTCTCCAGAAAGGATCCAGGGCTAGTGGGATTCAGAGGACATTTTAGTATGTAACAAAAGGACAATATCAGATTCAGATAACAGAGAAAACATTTTAATTGAATCCAGCTGTAATCCCATCAAAGTCACCATTCCTCAGTTTGAACCAGGAGGCTGATTGCTGCTGGATTCCCAGTTCCCTCTGGGAATGGCACTTTATGGAGGTGCTTGAACCGTTGGCTTCTAATTCTGAACCAGATCAGGTCTGCTTTGGGTCTGTCCATCAGGTGGGTGTGATCCATGCTAATGGCTCGTGGAGACATGCAGACAGAGCACGATTTGAGAAAAATCAACTTCTTCAGACACTGTGTCTCCTTTCTTTATCTCTGATCTCTTGATTTTGACTATGACATTATGATGAAGTACAGGACTGGAGCAACAAACAATCTTTGACAATCAAAATTAGGTGACATAACTTCTCTGGTCAGGAAATCCCATCATAAAGGTTTTTTCTCCTGGACAGAAGAATGCAGGCTGAGATTAGACTGCAGCAATCACGTTGAGATGATGAACAGGCCCTTTGAAACCTTTGGAGGATTTGCTTTTTGCACATTGCTGCAGCATGTCAAAGTGTTCTGCTAGTTATTTGGAGAGGGGAAGGCTTGCAGCTTTGATGGGACAGATGGAGCAGAACTCAGGGCTATATTTGTAGCTTGGAAATAGAGCAGAAGTTTGGGATTGTCACTCCACTCCCCATCCCACCACAGCTTCGTGGAGTAGTAGGGGGGACCCTGACTACCTGGGGGGGCCCAGGATTTTGCAGTGGCCTGCAGCCAGGGTGCAAAATTCCCTCTAGGCACTGTAGGAACCCAGGCAAAAAGAGCTCACAGTGCCAGATTAACAGCTTCAGTTCCTTTCTCTCTATTTCATCCTGGAGGAAAAGAAAGTCCAAGTTAGCAAGAAAAAAGTAATGATGAAAAGGTCATCCATTTGTACAAAGCCACTGTTCTTGGAGGTCCTGTCATTTTCTCAATTTTCAATTTTGGAGAAGAGCAATAGCTAGATTTTCTTTAAAAACAGAGATGAAGACCTGTTTCTAAGTTTTTTTCTCATTCTTGTTAGTTTAGGAGAACATAAAAGGAGTTTTGTTTAAATGTACTTAACAAAGAAATCCAAGTCACCTCAGGCTGAAATTTGAAAGTCTGAATTCAATTCAGATGAATTTTTAAAGATCTATTCATAATGCCTTAAAGGGTTTGTGTATGAGGAATGTTTTTAGTTTTTTTTCCACAGTCCTTCCAAGAGCGTATTACATCCTTTTTCTTTAGACTAGTGGCCTATTTTGTCCTTGATATATCTTCTAATTTAAAATTCTAAATCTAATGATTTTTTTTTCTCATGCTGACAAAGAGAATAAAAGAGTCTACACTGTTTTCTTTAACATTTAAAAATCTCAAATGAACATGAAAACGGCAAGAAGTCACTTTAAAAGAGTTATATTAAATAAATGCTACAGCAGGATTAGGTCCTTCTCCTGAAAGTAGAACAAAATAAAATGAAAAAAGTTCTTCCAATAATCATTTAATTTCCCCAGGTGGAGATGAAATACTGACTGTTATCTCCAAGGCTATTTATATTAGTCAAAATGTTGCGCTCTAAGAACCTGAACATCTTAGTGTTTGGAGATCAAAAATGGGGCTTTAATTTTACCTTCTGCCCAACCAATGGCCCTAGAAATTACCCACTGTGCTGACAGCTGCCTATTCAAGCAAGATGCATAGCAATGGAAAAAAACCTCTTATGTCACTGCCTCCAGTTCCTCCTGTCCCTAGGTATCCGTGTGCTGTGCATACATCTTGTCACAGCCAGACAAAATGTTTTCCCACCTGTCTAACAAATGTATATTCTTGCTTCACAACCCATGAAAGATAGAAATTACTTCCTTGTGATGTCCTCCTCTATATCTGGAAGTATCCCTTTCCAATAGTTCCTTGGTTTTGTTTTTGTCATTACAACGGTTGCTAACAGAAACACAAGAGTGAAGGTTTATAACAGCTTGCATTATACTGTCATGTTTCGGTATTTTTTTCTGCAGAGATAAAACTTTCACAAATTTCTCATTATGAAAAGAAAATTTCCCAGGCTTGGTTATATTTAAAAGCAAAATTATTTGGAAAGTTTGAGTAAAGTTTCATAAGTGACTTTTAAATGAGGAGAGAATGAGAAGCATAGGAAACTTGGTAAGGTCACAAGGCATGATCCTGCTCCCACAGACATGAACAACAATGTTCCCAAAGTCCTCCCAGAGGATCTAGTACTAGGGACAGGCGCTGTTGCTCTGCATTCCTTGTATAGGCAGAGCTGCCAAAGAGTCTTGGTGTAATACTGGTGTGAAGTGCAAATCCCAAACTTGATGAGGCAACATGAGCCTGTACAGACCACCACATTCTGGATGAACCACTTAACTACTACACACATGACCCAAGACTCCAAAACTGTTTAGTTGGTTCTCACTCAGCAAAGCCCTGCCCTGTAAACTTGCCTGTCTATCATGGGTGGAAGAAAACAGAACATCCATCAAACCCTTATTTTGTGTCTTTCCATACCTTTGCTTTTTCCTGACGCATCTTCATTTAAAAAGGAGAAAAGAAACCAAACAACCAACACCATCACTAATAACAGTAACAACAACAACAAATAGGTTGCATATAATAAATATAATATAAATTACATAACATACCAATAGCAATATATAGTACAATACATTAATAATACATATTATTAAATATTATTTTTATATTCTATATATTATTATATATACTATGTACTATGTACTATATACTATATAATAATATATATTGCTTATAACAAAATATATTTTTTAAACTTTTATCGTTAATAAAAACCAACCCACTGATCAAAAAAACTCCCTTGTTCCCAGCGAAGAGATCCGCATTCTTTCAGTCTTTGTACTGAAACTAAACTCTGCTAGTGATCAAGGAGATAAGCTTGTTTTTGTCTATATCCGTGTTATGACAAAAGTCTGTTGCAAAGATAGCTTCATGTTGTTTGCAAGAACCCTCAGGAGTCAGTCCTGTGTAAATGGCCACAGTGAAAAAGTTTTGGAAATTTGGCAGCCAGTTTTGATGACAGAGATGTAACCTTCTCTATTTTTCTGTACTGTTCTCTTCCTCCAGAAGAGAAAGCTCCTTCTGCCACGTTTTTTCTCTATTTCACAATGGGCTCAACCAGTAGAACTGGGGAAGATCATCATGGGACCAAGACTGCAAAGATGTGTGTGTATATATATATATATATATATATATATATATATATGTATGTATATATGTGCAAGGTATATAAGTAAGTACCCAACAAGTACTTGTTCAAGCGAGCAAAAAATATGCCTGTTAAGGATTTTGATTAGCTAACTCTTTTCAGATCTGTGGAAATCCTTATTTAAGAAAGTGAGAAATGTGTTGCATCTAAAACTCTTTATTGGTATCAAGACAACCAAATCACCCCAGAATCAAGAAGCACAGCAGGAGGGTGGAGCAAAGACAACATCAGAGTTCCACTTTAAGTGGAATTGCTCTGAGTTCCTTAAAAATAGCTAATTCAGGAGTTACTGGTAAAGCCTGAGAGGGACAATGCAGTTAGAATGTGAAAGCACTGCATGCAAATCTCTCCCTGTGGATGCACTTTGAAGGAAGGATGCTGCAATCTGCCAGGCAACTAAAAACCTACTATCCCTGAAGATAATTGCTGCTTCAGCCTTCAGCTTCCTCATTCCTTGAATCAGGATCTTTTCTTTGCAAAAGAATCTTCAATCTATCACAGTGACTTCAGTGCACAAGGCAGGGTGAAAGCAGGATGTCTCAGCCTCTAAAATATATAATGTTTATATCTATTGCATCTGCTTTTTCTCTTAATCATTCAATCATCATGAGGAAACTTTGCTTACAAAACATATATTGTTTGTATTGTAAGCAAGAACTATGTGTATCATACTCCAGTATCTTTTCCTCTACACAAACATTTGAGTAACTGTGATATCGAGAGATTCTGGCAGGTCTCCAAGAAGGATTCAGGACGAAATTTAAAGAGCTTGAACTGTTACAGTTCAGCAAGCAACATCTCTTTTTTTCTGGTGGATTCTATAGTTTCTTAATAATTTCTGGACATAGAACAGTAATGTCTCACACCTGGGTGTCTTTGGATTGCTATAAGAGCCATCAATGCAGGGGATTGTGTCCATGGACTCCTGTTTGGAGTTTCCATCATGACTAATAATTCTCCTTACTTTTAAGCCTAAAGCCTCATCTGTAGTGGTTGAATGCAGTCAAACTGTTGCACTAGGTTGGCAGGTTCTTGGCTGTATCTCAACCCTCAAAGACATAGCAGTTCTTCAAAATAAAGGACATTAATGAGCCAAAATTAACTGATAGTCCTTCAGAATAATACAACACTTTCAGTCTTGCTGTTTTCTTGCAGTTTCTTCCTTTAAGTGACTTAAAAAGCAGCTTCTGAGGGTATTTTTTTAAAGGGGAGTAAAACTCTGAATAAGGACTTAATGAGGTTCTTAATCCATCTGCTAGTGCCCTCTCCCACCCCAACTTCTAGAGAATTGCATTGCTTAGATTAGTGTCATCTTTCACTGCCCTCCCTGTGAGCTGGGACAGCTCATCCCTCCTCTAAGAAAAATGGCTGATGAAATATTTATTCAGTTAAATTATCTAAGCTGGAGCTCAGCATGCAGATGACAGAGATTGCAAAAAGGATGGGCAGGTGCTTCTTTGAGTTGCAGGGCTGCATTTAGCCAGCCTCTGAGGCTCAGACAGGTCTTCCCTTATGCCAGTTATTGAGAGCTGATGATCTGTGCTGGGATTTCCAATGTTCAGATGTCTTGGCATAACCCAGTGGAGGTTATGCAGTGGATTTGTCACTGTGACACTGCAAAGGGCAGCTCATGCTCCAGCAGGCTGTAAAGCACAATTTCTAAACTGATGGACTCATCCCTCTCTGGATATGCTCAAAACATGTGCATTCTTCATGAACTTTTGCTGTCACCAGCAGTCATTGAGGACATCTTAATGATCTAGATATTGTGCTCATTTGACTCAATTTTACATATCTTCCTGGAGAGAAATCTATTTTATTTCAATTTTCATCATGGGATGTGAGAATGAGTATGCCAGTTTTTATGCTGGCTATTCTCCACCATCAAGCTAAAAATGTCTGTAAACAAACCAGCCTTTTCCATAACTCTCACTGACATTTGAGAGACTAAAAATGACAACTTCAATTTCTCCCATAGGTCTATGGGAGTTGGCAACTTTCCCCTTGAAAAGAATTTAAATGAAAAAAGAATCAAAGCATTTCCATCTCCAAGGGTGTGATATTAAGGATAGACAACTTCTGGAGATAAGTCTTTGGAGTTGCACAGTTTTGAAAACTGTGAACCAACTGAATGGGTTCTTTCTGGTGGGCAGTTAAATATCTGGGGAAGGGAAATTCATGCCACTGCTTTCCTGTGCTGCCTTGCAAAGGAACAGCATCTTCCACTTTTTTCTTATTCAGGGAAGAATGTAGCACGTTACCCAGAAGCTGAACACCCTCCTGTCTGTGGTGTCATGTACACAGGAATTTTTCTGCTTTCTATTTTCTACTCTGTACTCTCATGTACCTAAAGAACCAGAAAAGGATCTCTGAACAATTCTAATTATGCTAATGCAATTTCTTCTCTCAGAGGTGGTTTAGATTCCTGTTTCAACTTGCATTCAGGGAGACCAACCACATCATGCTTTGGGAAAGAAGAACTGTCTCTGCTTAAGAAAGTGCTATGGCAAGTGCTTGCAAACCTGTGTTTTCTCAGGTTTCAGACAATAAAATCGTGTCAGAGCTCACCTTTTAAAACAACCTCCAATTCACCTTCTAAAATAAGGTCTGACCTGAGGTTTCTACATGGGAATGAGGGCACTCTGTAAATGCAATACCTCAAATGAGCAATCATTTGGAGGGGCAAGCGCCTCAGGGCCAATCTCTTTTCTTTGTTATCATTATAGTCCACAGGGGAACTTTTTATTTCCCTAGCATGGCTTTCAGTTTGCACATGGAGAGGAGTAAGAATTCAGATCAGACATGATAGCATAACTCTACAGATTGGTCCATCACACTTATATCACAGAGATTTCATCAGAACCAAGTGCCTACACAGTTGTGGATCTGGGTCTATATAACTAAGAATGATTTCAGCTATTGTTAACTTCAACCTCTACATTCTCCCTTTCTTTTGTTAATCCAAGTGATCAGTGAGAAGTGTGTAATACCCTATTTCAGATCCATGACCCAGTGAAGGGTCATGTCAGCCTCTTGTAATGATTCACCGCTGAATGGTGATGGTGTTATTGTTCTGTAAGCCAAGATTTTTTTCACCAGCACTCAGAAATGCAGTCCTGAAATCTGCAAGAGCTGTATGTGGCTGAGAGACAAACTGGATTTAAGGCATGAGTTTTGCTTGTGAGTGGGATACCTCAAAAAATTTAATAAAAAGGCCTACATCACTGTGCACCTCATGCAAGGAGATTCAGATCTACTCCAAACCCCACTTCTTTTGCTGGCCATGAGATACAGAAACACCCATTGCCAGCGTCCCAGCTCAGTTACAGACACCACATGCCAGCAGCTGATGGCATGTGCAGCCTTTCTGCAGCCTGGACTCCCTGCTGCTCTCCCTTCCTTCAGAAAGGGACTCCTGCTGGGCTGGGGATGTTTGTCAGCTCACCAGAATCACAGAGCTGATCCTTGGCTGAACGAGGCCGGCTGCTGGGAGGTTGTCTTCTGCCAGTGGAGTGCCACAGGTTGTGTTGCAAGCTTTCCATATTAATGGCATAGCATGAGGCTAAGCAGCAGGAGCTGCTGCCTGAGAACCTTTCAAGACACCAGCACTTTTACTTATTTATTCTTGCACTTTTCTTATAGGATCATCAAGACTTTTTTCACTGTTCCTGAGAACTTAAGCTTTGTCTTCTTTTATGAGAAGGAGGAGCTGATACCTCCTGCTGCCTCCTGACCCTCCTGCTCCTCCTCTGCAGTCACATCACACGATTACAAGTCCTTTCCTTCAGACACCTTTTTCACTATTTGTGCAGGTAAATAGTGAAGTCTCTTTGCCTTTTTAAAATTTTGTTTTATTTATCCAGACTCCATCACTTCAGCAACAACTGATGAGATTTGAGATCAACAGCAGTTTGGAGAGGAGACTGTGGTTGAGGAGAGAATGAAGGTACAGAAGACTTCATAAAAACAAAATAAATTGTCCATTTACAATGGACAGACTCAGTATTGAAGACCTTGCTTATGCACAAGTGTCAAGCTGAATTCTACATTTGATTCTTCTGCCTTCATCTAATGATCAAGTGTAAAAGAGCCACAGTAATCTGAAGGTATGGTTCCTGGGAAACACACCCATTTTGTTCTTACCAGGTAACTTCCACAGCCAGTACCAGACCTCTGAAAAGCCCAGAAGAAAAAGCCTCTCAGATCCAAGCAATTTAAATTCAATGAATGTGATTTGGCTTGCAGTTAGTTCCCTAGGAAGTAATGAAAGAGGTAATTAAAAGACTGGACAACTGCTTTAAGTAAAACATTATTCATTAGAGTAAAAGCATTTCAGATAAACTGTTTCCAAGTAATGAAAGTCAGCTCTGTGTCTTTCTGTGCATCACTACAGTAACCCAGTTCCAGATGGGGGAATGAGACCTCCTTTCTGAAGGTCCAACCACAGCCTGCTTCTGTTTGAGAAGGAGGAGAGAGACATATTAGAACGTGTAGAAAAATCCAGGGAGTATTAGGATGTTCCTTAACTCACTCCTTTCCAACAACCTTAGTCCCTGATTGCAAACTGCAGGCTTCCCAGCCTCTCCCACCTAACCTCCTATGTCATCCTCAAAGACCTGCCCTCAACTTTCATCTGGTAAAACAGTGGAAAAAAAGAATCTCTCTTTCCTGAAGGAGATGGATTCCTTTGAGTTAAAGATCTGTGGGATGCTGGGAGGAAGCACTGAGGGTGAAAAGGGGTAATCTGGGAAAGGTCTTTGACAATGAAATTTGATCAGCACCTTCCTTTTGAGAAAGTAAAAAATACTGCTGGTGTCAGGAAGAGAGTAAATCCCAGCCATGTCTAGGACAGTGCTCCAATGGCAGCAGCAGAGCAGGCAGAAAATTGTTCTCTGAATTGAAGTGGGAAAACATTTAGTATTCAGTCAAGGAACTGGGCAATTTGCAACTTCCTAAAAGCTATTTCCCAGGGAAAAAAATCCCCACCCAATCATTAAGCATACAAAAAAACCCCTTTAAATAAATGTACCCACGTGAAGGTGAATAGCAGCGGAACAACATCTGTGCAGGCATCAGTGCTCCCACACACACACACACACACCACCAATACTACCAAATAGGTAGTATTTTTAAAGACTATTAGATGGAATTGTGTGTAACTACATCTCTGTAGTGGGTTTGAGCTTACCCTAATTACCAGCTGTATCAGTGCAATCAGCCTCCATGCTGAGATTTTTTCCTTCAACTTCTATTTTTACTAGGTGACAGTAAATCTCTTTTAACCTGTAAGTACTGATCCTTAGTTAAGATAAAATAATCTGACCCTCAAATGTCACACTTTGAACACCCCAAATGAATCACAAGAAGGAGAATATTTGCTGCCTTTTCCTGTGGAATGAATGAAGGGTTAGGCATTACTTTCTTGCTCTCAAAATGACTCAAAAAGATTTTTTTTTCTGTGGCATTGATTCTGCACCCCAGTCAGTGTGAATGGGACCGCCAGTGTGTGTACAAGGGATACAGAGACAACACAGGCTTTGCAGGCAGGAATTGCTATTACTCTCTTTTCTAGCATTTGAGATGTTCCTGTTGCAGGTTCTATGACTCAGACCTTGGGTTGGCAGGGTCCTTTCCTGCTCCTTTAACTCAAGGCTGATGAAGGAGAGATTGTGCCTTGGGAAGGACTGGCCTGCCAACCACCACACTGTGTGTTTAATATCACGGTGAGAGGAATCAGGACGAATCAGGAAATAAATCAGGTTTTCATCATTGTAACTGAGAGACTGTTTCACCTCTGCAAATCAGTGCAACGGTGCAATGAAAACACAATTGATATCTTCCAGAAATTCCCTGGGTGCATCTTTCCATCAAGATTATAGGCAATAAAATTATTAATGTTTCAAAACAATTAAGCCATAATGAAAATTAGTAAACTTTCCCCATCCTTCTGCCATTATTATTGATTAATTCCATCACTGAAACTTTACTGAGAACATTTTTAAGTAGGACAAACATCAGTAAGGCATAATTCAAGTCGAGTTGATCTTGCCTTAATGACCAAGTGACATCTTGAGATCCCTTCCAGACCAGTTTTTCTCCTAAAGCATTTTCATAAATGTTTTGTCAGCAGTGATTTGTATTCATTTCACATGGGTAGAGGTGAGTACACCAGCTTCTTGAAAGAGGGACGTCAATCTCTAACACATTCAGATCAAGTCAACTTTGAACTTTTCAGCATTGAGATGTTCAAACACCTGAATGACATAATGCATGCTACTTTGTCAAATTTTAATGAGAAAAACTTTCTATTTGATACATTCTGGTTCTAGAGTACTAATTTATAAGTAAGCTTAAAATACACAGTAAAATATTCTTCCTGTAGCTCAACATTTTTTTTCATTTTACCCATTTTAATTCTTTTATCTTCCAGTTTATTTAGCATTTCAATTGCAGTTCATCTTGATTGATTTAGAAGGAAATACTTTTGCAGAAGAGTAAATTCTCATTTCCTTAATGAAAAAGAAAAACATTTTTTCTTTTCTTAATCAAACACAAACCAAGCAAAAAGCCAGAGAAGATATCTGTTATTTTTGTCCCATACTCTTTCTGACAAGATGAATTTTTGAATTTACTTTCATTAGGACTTCACATAAACAGAAAAGAAAAATATCTTGTTGTATACAAGTTCTTAGTAGTCTTCTAATCACATACAAACTTACCTTAAGTACTCTTCTAAATGTCTCTATTTGTAAACAGTAGGAAAAAAAATAGTATAGAAAACAGTACAAAAAGCAAATTATCTAGCTTATTTTTTGATTTTCTCTGTGACATTTCCTTTCTGTATAGGGACTTAGACCCTTGGGTTTGGAGATGTCGGAAGATGTTTGCAAGCATAGGTGGGTGAAACCAGTGTTTGGGTTTATATTCCAAGGACAACTTGGGTAACTGCTCTGGACACACACAATTCCCTCTCAGCTGTAGGTACAAGAGTTTTGGAAAACTCTGTCATGTGCAAACTGTGGTTGTCCATCAGGATCTCCACATACAAGGAGTTGTGTGCATTGCCAGGCAGGACCCAGGACAAATGGGGATGTGGGTGGACTAAGGAACCACAAGGGGATATGAGTTTAGATCCCTCAGGGGACTTCTGATTTGCCCTTTTAAATGTAAGCTGATGTCTCTATCTCCTGCATAGAAAACTTTACCTTACATGAAGCCTATAGAGAGATAAAATACATTTCACTCATTTTTTAAAGTCTAAAATCTTTAAGTATCATAGCACATAAAGTGCATCAGGATCTTTGACACATTCTTAAGTGAGCTTAATTGCAGTGTTGCCTTTCACAGTAGCCTTCCTTATAGATTCAAAGGAGAGAGAATGTTCTGCCACCTCCTGTGGAACAGGCAGGATTTCATCACAGATTACACCTATAGATACGTCTTTGTGCTATTGCCAGGTTATATCTTAGGAGGAATTCAAGGCTGAATCACTGAAATTATTATCAGCCTTACTGTTTTCTTCATGGCCACTGGACACAATTACTCCATATAAACTCTGCCAAAGATAAGGAGAGACATACCTTTTCTTTTCAGGCATCCTCTGACCTTTCCCTTCTCTTACAAGGCTATTTTGTAGAGTGATGGTATGTCTAATTAAATCAAAAGAGGAAATATTTTCTTTGGTAGCTAGATAGCATTTCAGACAACCAAAGAAATCTTTTATTTATTTCATTTTAAACTGGATTGCTGTTAAAAAGAATTACTAGCCTTGAATATCTTGATTTATGATCAAATCCTTTCCCAGCTTTGGAAACTCATAGAGCAAGACAAAATTTACTGGGGTCATATGGTGTATGAAGAAGCTTTTGCACAGGGAATGACAGAGCTGCCTGGAATTTTATGAAAATGCAGATACTGAGCTATCAGCATGCCTGATTAATTAGCACTTGTTTATATTCTGTTTCTTTCAACCGTATTTCAACACCCTAGAACTGATTCTAATAAAAACCCTTTGAGAGTTCTTTTTCCTTCCACACTTAACTCATGATTGCAAAAACCATTACCACTTTTGATTATAATCTTTAATTAGCAGGAAAATATATGTGTTGAATTATTTAGTTAGTGTTCATTTTCATCGTGATGTTTTGACAGCTTTTGCATTAATAAATCTTTCATAGACCTGCAGACCCTGGATATCCTTAGATGTACTTGTCTAAGGATTTTTCTTAAACACTTTTCCTTCCAAAGACCTTAAAGTACTGTGTGCTACCCAGGATTTTTCACTCACCCAGGTGAGTTTTCTGATCACTAGCTTGTCTCTTCTGCTCACTTTATAGCTTAATGAATTTTTAAGAGCTTTCCTTCTCAAAATGAGAGGAGGAGATAACATCTCAGCACAGCCAGTCATGCAAGAGTGGTTGTGTGGCCTGAGGCCAAATCCATCACTTGTCTGCTGCATGGCCTTCTGAGTTGGTTCTGGGACTGCTCAGTTGGATTTCCAAGGAGGAAGACTTTGATTTTAGCTTATACTTTACAGTGTTCTCAAAGGACTCTTTACCTGCCTCACAGAAGTGCCTCAGGGCTTCCATGCTTGATCTGGCATCCCATTTCTGTTAAATACACATTTTTGGTGGATGATAACATTGGTTCAGATTCTCAGGAGGACTTCAACATCCCTGCAAAGGCCTTTAAGGTTGTAGACAGCAGAAGTTAAGGGTGTTCTATGGTTTGATTCATTTATGTAAAGCAAAGTCTGTAACCTGCAAAGATCGAAGGATATCTGCTTTCCTGTGCAAAACCACATTAGACCCAGTGGGGGTCCCTGCCAAGTCATAATGTAAGAAAAAAGCCTTTTAGACTGGGCCTAGGCTTGTTACTTAAGACTCACTGCTAGTTCAGCTCTAAGATTGCTATCCCAGCTAGCATGAAATACTGAGTGTAGCAGCCAGTGAACTGCAGTTCTGTGTTCTCAAGTTCTCTGACAACATTTGAGTCTTGATAGACTTCAGGCTGTTAATAGGATGCTGAGATTAAGGTTTAGCCTGATTATTGGCTTGGTGTGTTTTTCTGTTCAATCTGATGAAATGTCTGTGTCTAATTGCAAAAGCATTCCAGGCAGTTTTTCAAGTGAATGTAATTTATTAACTTTAATGAGCAAATAAGCACCTAACCACTATGGAAAGAGATGCTTTGCAAATCTTTAAATAATAATAAATAATACAGCCTCAATGGAGATCTCAGCCTGGAGTAATTGCCCCATGTGCCATTGTGGCCATACAATAAACAATTTAAGGTAGTTTTAAATGCTTCCTGCCATCACTGTGGAGGAGAAATAATTTTGCATGGTTCATTTGCTGCAGTACTTAGTTTTCTTTGCTGCTTCTAGAAGGAGTGATTTTTATCAGAAAAATGGCTATAGCAAGACTGTGTTATTACACATTTAGTTTCCATCAGGAAATTCTCAATCCAAATCAAACTGGAATCAATGCAGCAGAGGAGTGCTTGCAATGGAATAGCACAGTTTGTTCAGAGCAGGGTGGTGCTGACCATCCATCTGGAAACTGGTGAATTTCAAAAGACATGAATTATGCAAAAGTATATTACTAATAACGAACTCTGTGAACTTGTTCTAAACAAACCCCAGAACTTTGACAGATACCCTGAGACCAAATAATAAAGTTTGTTAAAAAAAAAAAATAAAATAGCAATGGGAAATACGGATTTCTCTCTAGAAAGTTTCCTTTGAACATTTTCTGATTAACCCTCAACCAAATATCCAAAACCCTCAAAAACCGCCCCCCCACAAAACAACCTAACTTTTTATGAAAAAATAAGCTAAAGTGAAATTTAACATTATGCTTTCAAGAGTATCCATTCAGGATTTTATCACAATTCAATAGCATTACTTAAAATATTTATTTAAATTGATTCTCCTGGTTGTCCCTACACTCCAGTGTCCTCTATTGAATGCAGAAGTATGAGCATTGATAGAAGAGAAAACAGGTGGGTAGAGATTCTTGGAGTGTTATGGTGTTAATTTAGACAGTGTAGGTCTTTCCTGTACAATTTGAGTAACATTTAATATTCCTAGAGCCAAACCACTTTTTGAGACATCCTTGAATACAAGATGCTGCATCTCAAGGACTTATCACCAGGCTTGCATCCTGACAAATTAATCTTTTCCGTTCCTTTTTCAGCTTGTCAACTTTTTATGCTGGTCTTTTCACTAAATGAGTTGTTTATACACATCACCCTTCATTTAACTTTAATAAGATGTTTAAACTGTGATATTATCTCTTTTTTTAGGGGACTTGCTAGTCTGGAATCTCTGTAGGGGTAGAAAGGATTAAAATGGTTTTCCTGACAGCAGCAATGATTAATACAAGGCTCTTGAGAGGGCACGGTGTTGGTATCATTGTGTCTGCTGAGATGACAACACAGCATCAGAAATGCAGAAACTGTGAGCAGCCTGCTACCAAATTTCTGGTGTCTGTTGCACTCTGTCATCCCACAGAGCTCTGGGAAGTGAAGGAAATATCTGGTCAGAGCAAAGATTTAATGGACAAATGCAGTACTTTGTTTTGAAAAAGTAGAAAATAAGTGAGCATAACAAAGAAACATCTCCAAGCCTGAATCTGCCTCCTAAGCAGCAGTTAAGCACTTTGGCTGGTGAGCAGAGCAGAAGGAAATCATTAACATGGCATCAACCCTGAGCAAGATGGGAATCACAGGACCTTCACTAGAGGACATAAAAGAGAGCAAAGAGGTAAGAAGAGCTTTATGTGGATTGTTTGACTCTGGGCTTCAAATATTCCATGTGTAGGAGATATGAGAGGGAGAATTAGCATTCCTGAGTACACTTCTGAAGAGCATTTCTGCTTCTGCTCTGAGTCTGACCCTGACTACCTGCACACTAATCCAGACTGTGTGTAATCACCACCCAGCATCTCCCCAGCTTGCAGGGAAAATGAGATTCTTACATCACTGCCTCCCTGTTTCCCTCCCCTCCTTGTCCATCACACCCCACAAAAGGGCCCAGTGCTGCTCCTTGGTGGTATTTGGTGTGAGCCCTTTGGCTGTGGTCCTCTTCTGGGCCTCTCTAAGGGAGCTCTTTGATGCTCCAGCAAGGAAGGTGATCATCCTCCTGTGCAGCTGCAGTTGGGAGGGGTGAGAGACGAGAGGACAGAGATCCCAACCCTGCAAACAATCCCAGCCATGTCAGCCCATGTTTTCTTTTCCTGGGTAACATGGAAAGCCTCTCACCCTTCTGATTGAGCCAGTGCATTTCCTCCCTGCTGTTGTCCCACTTATCACATTCCTGTCGTTGAAGGAGGACTCTCCACTGCTTGTGGTATGAAACCTTTGGCTGCTGGGTACAGTAGAAGAGGAGTTGGTGAACAGGAAGAAAAGAAGTCAAGTTTAATGTCAAGTCTATGAAAAGCAGAGCAGAAAAAACAAGATTGGAGGATGGAGATAAGGAGTGATCTCCTGGGTCATGGTGTACACTACTGACATAGGCAAAGAAAGTAAAAATCTATTAATTAAAAGGGAAGTAACTAAAACCAAGTTAATGGAAGATTAACTGATTGATAATCAGTTACATGTACATAACCTATACTCCTATAATTAGATTCATTGATAAATTAGATAAATTAATTGATGTTATTACATCTATTTATTAAAATGTAGTAAAATTTTAAGTCTCTAGTGAATTTGTTGTCACTATTTTTTTTTTTTTTTGCCTAATAGCTGCAAAAATTTTAGCTTAAAGTAGTTACTGGCCACATTTATGCAGTTAGTTCTCATCTCCCTTTAGAGAGGAATGTGTGTTTTGAGTGGATACAATGGCAATGTCAGCTGTACCTCGTGCACCCCAAGGGCAAAGGTGTAAGAGGTTAACATTTGCCTGTTCCTTCTCTCCCAGGGTGCTTGAATCAGCAGCCAGAGTGAAATCAGCAGCTCAACACTGAGAAGGCTGGGCTGCCAACCTGTTATCTTTTGTCAGGGCATTGAGTACTGCCTTATATCCCCTTAACCTATTTCTTTTGGGGACAAACTAACCCTGGACTCCAAATTTGTGCACTCTATTAGTATGAAATAATGTGAAGATGTTTTGTACCCTGTTATGGGGGAAAGTCCACCTGCCAGCTCTATCACATGACTTTCTTAGTTCCTCGTGTGAAAAGTTCCGGGTCTCATTTAGAGGTGGAAATCCACAAAAGACCCAGGAGGTGATTGTGGCTGATATCTCAGCAGGCATTTCCTGTCCATGAATGACTGCCCTAAAACACTTTGCAGCATTTGACCTGTCATCCTGTGAGTAGTAAGCTCCTATTTATTCAGCTGACATGTGGGGCTCTAGGCCTATCCACTGGCATTTCCAAGATATTTAATAGTGACAGTAATTATTATAATCCTTCCATTCAGTAGCAGGCTTGAAGCCTGCTCTTTCCATTGACATAGTTGATCTAAGTGCAAAATAAGTCACATGTTAACAGCTGGACTGAAAAACCACCCACAGATGTTGCTTAATAGGAGCCTGAGTAAGTCCACCCACTGCTGGTACATTTAGTCCTTCTAGAGGAGGCAGGTGTATAATCTAGGAAAATTTCCTGTTCAGCCCTTACAGATATGAATCATTAATGTTTAGTGAAAAGAAATAATGCCCTTTTTACCCATGGGGTAAAAAAACCATAGACATGGAAAAAAAGCGTGAGGACACCTGGGAGACAGCTCACAAGCAGAAGGTAGCCAATTTTTCTTTACACCAAAGCTGGCTGCTGGTTTTCGGTCTGAGAAATAACACAGAAGCCTCTCCCAAAACTCAGATATTTTTTCATGTCTTATGTGGAACATTCATGCTGTCTGGAAGAAAGGATCAGAGGCATCAAACTCTGAATCAGTGGAAATAATTGGACACTTCTACTGCTGGTGGCTCTGGGAGGTGTCCTGCTCTAGTTCTTGAGTGAAATAGTGAACTTGGAGTTTATACGTCCTTTGTGTTTCCCTCTTTGTTCACTGCCTTCCTATCACACCTGGGCAAAGGACAGCCCAGACTTTACCTGCCACGGGTGAAAGAACATGGCACCAAGGGCAGAGGGATGGAATTGAGGATTATCCTTACTAAGCAGTGCTGAAGAGAAAAAGGTCCACTGGCTTGTCTTCAGGAAAGAAGAGGCTTCTAGGACAAAGCCCAAAAAAGTCATCAATACATAGAACCCTGTTTATTCCCATAGCCCTCTGACAGTGCTGAAAATGGCTGAGTAAATAATAGACAGAAAAAAAAAAAAAAAAAAAAAAAAAAAAAAAAAAAAAAGAGAAGCTACCTTTTTGTTCTGTTTTGCATTTTTGCTCATTGTCTTTCTGAACCTTTTTCAAAACTGGACTATTTTGTAAAGGTAGAGAGACTAAAACCTCAATGAGTCAATCAATTGCCATGGGGAAAGTCCCAGAATGGCTATCCCAAACCTCATCTTTAAAAGTGAACTTTGATCCAAAAGCCATTAGCTTTTTGCAAGTACTGGAACATCACCCTAATTGTGTGACCTTGGAGAACTAAGTTCTGCAAACCAGCAGCCCTGTGCTGCTATAAACTGGCTGGGTGTGTGACTCAAGACCATTTCTTCTTTACTACAGTTCTCTTGGTATTTTGTTCTTACATCAAAAAAGAACATTTAAGAAAAGAAACAGAAAGGAAAGGACATTTCAGTTTTGATTAGTATGATTTACTAGAGAGATGACAGGCTGTGGGGCTTCTGGCTGTTCCCCACGAGGTGTGTATAATGCAATTAGTTACAGGGAAGCATAAATAGACAGATCTGAACTGTAAGCACTGCCATGACCAGAAAACGTGCAGCAGCCTCCTCTGGGGAAATGGCATTTTTCCTAACATTTACAACGCTCCTGACAAGATGGTTCTTACATTCACCCAGAGCTCTTAGTTATGGAGCTACGAGCTTCACTTGGCATTAACCAAGAGCTGAGTAAGCCATACATTTTCATGGAGATGTTGACTTCTTAAGGAGGTAGACAGCATTCTAATTCCTTATCTATTTTTGTTGGAGTGAATATCCTTGTCCTGAAAAAACTAAAAGCAAAAATCTCTTGTTGTATTTTTAAAGCCAGAATTAAAACCCTCCTGGGAAAAACACTTGACTCTGGGTATGAGGAATGGGTTGTTTATTTTCCTCAGTTAGGCCAACTGTTTTGGAATATTCATTCAATGATTTGCCTCTGCTCTTTGTCAAACAAGTGGGAGAATATTAACTCCAGCCCTGAGCCATTTTTGGGTCTGACATGGGGCTGCTGGGAAATATCTAAGGAGAATCAATGGCAGCTGATTGAATGCAGGGTTTCATTATAAATACTCTGTTGGGAGAAATCCCCACAAAGTAAGATTTCTTCACCAAAAGCATCACTATGTTGGGAAAAGAAGAAAAGTTTTCATTGACCAATTGTTTTTGAAGCAAGAATTACATGTTTTAATTTGATAAAAAAGATTAGCCTTTAGATAAGACTAACAACAATGAACTAGTAGGAACATCAGGCAGGGCAGACCTAGGTGGATTTTACTGCTATTGCCATGCTTGTAATACCCCTCCATGGACTTTGCAAATAAGGCAGTTTTCATTCAGTGCCTTGAAGCCCTTAGATTGAAGGTGTGCCATTCTAAAGAAAAGCAGATGGACGCTGAAATAAAAATAATAATAATAATAAAAAAATAATTAAAAAAAAAGAAAAAAAAACTTAAAAAAACCCAAAGCAGTGTACTGACAGATGGTTATGTACCTGAAGAAATGACCAATTTGCTATTCTGTTGTTGAAGGCCTACTCCAACAACTTGAACTTACAGGAGTAAAGTTTCCTTTCCAAAGATGCAAATTTCTCTTAATCACAAGATTCTACAACATCAAGCTTTTTTCCTTCAACTAGCTTCAGCACAAATAAAGTCAATCCAGTTTTATCAGCAGTATCTCGGAGAACAACAGATTATAGAGTTTCTTTACATTAAATTCTTTGGCTTTTTGAGTTTGAAACATTTTGATCTGTAGTTTCCTGATGTATCTCCTAACCAGTTTGTCCCCAGCAAAACACATGAATTCTATGTGCCATGTTTCATTGGCAAACTAATGAGGACATGAAAATCCAGCATCAACATATCATAAAAAATGCAATAGCATTGAACACTTAATTACAGCTCGAGCTATTCCAGAAGGCTCAGTGACTGAAAGGGTTGAACAGGTACAGTTTCCAGGACTGGATATCTAAATCACACATAATTTTCTAAGATCTGCTGCTATCAGGGATGGTGGAATCAGAGGATGGCATGTACAATGCCTTGTTGGCATTGATGTACAGGAGAGTGTCTGATTCAGAGCAGACACCAATGTTTTCCATGGCAGGTGCAGTACACGGTCACATGCCCAGAGGTGCAGCATGAGTGAGTGTTTGGTCTTGTCTTTCAGGTAACAAGTAACAGAACGAGAGAAAATGATCTCAAGTTTCAACAGGGGAGACTGAGACTGGATATTAAGAAAAATTTCTTCAGTGAAAGAGTTGTTGGACATAGGAACAGGCAGTGGTGGAATGAATCACTTTTCCTGGAAGTGTTCAGAAAATGTGTGGATGTGGCCCTTGAAGATGTGGCTTAATGGTAACATGGTGGTGCTCTCTTAGACTTGATCTCAGAGGACTTTTCCAACCTTAATAGTTCTATGATTCTATGAAAATGTAAGTTCTACCTCAGATGTGCTTCAAAGCATGTACTAGATGGGAGGGATTGCTCCACACATGAGAGGCAATATGCTGTGCAGGACCTATTCCAGGGTGTTGATGATTGGTTTTTCAGTGGGTGTTGTTTAGTGTCCTCATATGGATTGAGAAGATCAAATCCCACCACACTTCAGACTTAAATGCGTGACTGAGCCTGTGGTTGGTGAGTTACTGTCTTTAGCAGTTCTGAGGTAGGAAATTTCCACAGCAAATATGAAGTAAAATATTTTAGTTTAGCCCTCTTTCCTCAATACTGTGATTTACTCCTTACTTGTCAAGTCCTTGGAAAGGTAGAATGGTTATTTTGTCTCAAATGTTAGGCAATAATTTATTAAACTGAGAAATCTCAATGCTGGATCCCACAGAGGCACCTGCAAGAGTTTTCTACGATCCTACTGTACCCCAGGGAATCATAATGGCTGCAAAATTTCTTCCAGGGTCCCAAGGGAAAGAGCTTTTTGAGGGAACTCAGAGGAAAGCAGGAGTCTTTGCTTTGACGATAAATAACCTCAGGGAAAAGAAGGACATGCCACTCCAGAAGATATGGAAGGGAAATGGGAACTTTGCTCAAATTTTGCTAAGAGATTTTTTAGGAAAAAGATGGAGGGTGGATAAGACCATCTTGCATTGTAACAGTGCACATGGGAGCAGCGTGCTCACATCACTGTGGGAAGCTGCTGTCTAGTTTGGGAAGGGGAATGTGTGTCAGGAACTCACTGCTGACTTCACATGGAGTGAAAAAGCGAGGGAGGGAAGTTGCAGCATGTCTTTCTGCTTGGATGGGGGAAGCCAAATAGAAGTGCTGGAGTGTGTGCATTCCCATGCTGACAAAGTCTGGGAGATCTTAGGGGGAGTGACAAGCTGTTCAGTGTACCCTCTTCACACAGGATGTTTCCATTTTGGCTGAGGTGGTTTTTGGATGTGTGGGGACACAGCTATGGCCACCTCTCTCAAGCCCAGCAACTTGTGAATTGGGTTTTCTGGGACAACACACCTCTGCTCAGCTCTGTCAAGAACAGATACAAATCTGCCTCTTGGCTTCACACACATGACAGCCCTCAAGGAGACTGGGAAGATAAGTAGGGGCTGTCAAAGAAGCCTTTATTCTCCAGTCCTTTGCCTTTTTGCCCTGTGAGCATTTTTTACTGCATTCCCTCAATTACCTCAGAAGCTTTCAACTCTTGAAAACAATTTAGTCATTTTTCTAACTTCAAGAAATTTGGGCTTGATTGCCTTATTTTATGGCTTCCTTGTAGGTTCCTAAATGCTCTTCCTGCAAAAAACAGTGAAGTTAGTTTTTGAGCCTGTAAAGAAGTGTTGCAGAGTATTTTTATATAAGCCAGATTAATGGTTTTAGAAGACGATACATTTATCATAAGACAGCGTTTTGGCAGCAAAGTGAGCTTCAGTGAGCAGTTGTTTTCAATCTTGTCACGCGTTTCTGAAGAGCTAACCTGAATTTCCTCTTGAATTTGGAGTTCTAAAAAATCATGACTGAATCCCATACTAAAAAAGAAAGACACAAAGCAAAACCACCCAACATCTTAGAAGTATGTATTTTGATAGAGAAAAAAGATGTTTAGAATTCCTTCTCTGTATTTGTTTGTCCTCTTAAATTGCAATTTTTCTTGGAGCTAAACTAATCACGTAGAGAGAATTATGCATTACAAATGATCACACTGAAATTTAAGTCAAATATAAACTGTAAAAGTTAGAAGAAAAATCTTAATGTAGTATTTTGGGGGGGGGCGGTCACATAATGGAGTTTGCATTTTAAATAGTTCATATTTGATGTCAGCACTTGATAAGAATTACAACAGGAATCAGCAACAGCATCTTGTCCTGTGTAAGCTACAAGCAGAGAAATTGTTCCAATGACAAAAAAATTCCAACACCAAATAGCTGTAAATTATTTATCACTGTCATTCTGTTCCAGATCAGAAGTCTAATAAACCACCCAGAGTAATTGCCTGCAATGTGTCCTTTAGGAGCTCATAGGGAAAGCAGTGTGCTACCTCACACTAGAGCAGGAGCAGAACAGGAATTCTTTCCCATAATGACTGTAGTTCTGTGAATTGCAGTGTGTGAACTCAGCTGGACCTTGAATGACAGACTTTCCTAAAAATGACATTTTGGTATTGTGGTGAATTCAGACAATTCAAGGTTGTTCTCTTTAGTGCATTCCTTTTTTGTTGGCTTTGTTTGTTCGTTTGTTTGTTTTTCTCTAGATGAAGTCCATTATGCTTCTCTTCACAGTACTCAGTGGAACATATTTGAAATTTAAGAGTGGTAAAAAGCTGAGTGCAGAAAGACCAAGTTTGGAGCAGAAAACAGTGGCGTTCTTGTGGGGGACAATTAAAACCAAAAACATGAGGATATGGTTCTTTAGGAAAGTGTGTAAAACAGACCAGGAGGTCTATGAGAAAAAATTCTATTTCAGCAGCAAGCTCTGGGCTCTGCTAGAGATCACGTACACCATAAAGGAGATGTGTTTCACGCTGAGCTTCCAGGTATTTTGCTTTTATAATGTAACATCCTGAAAGATGATCAGGCTAGAAAAGAGTAAGAGTGAGAGGAAACAGAATGACAGTATTTACATTCTGGTTTCCCCTCTCTCTCTCCTGTTCAGTGTGTTTTGCCTGCCTGGATGAAACACCTCTGAAGTGTAGGTGCTCTTTGCTGTGGTGTTCCCTGGCACCCAGCACAGACAGGCACAGCTGGGGTGGGATCTGTAGGGTTGGACCCCACTGAGGTCAGAGCCCTTCCCACGGAGAGTATTCCTCTGGATGCCAGGAGCCTCGGGGATTAGAAACAAGAATATTATCACTTTAAGTAAGTGGTAGCTGTAAGGGAGGAGACATTGCAGCAGTGACCTTGGACTGTGAAAGCACCTTTTGAGTGCCACGACAGAGCCCAGGGCTGAGACAGGGAGGATGTGGCAGACTCCCTGGGGATTCCTCCGTGGAGCTGAAAGGGAAAAGCTTTCTGCTTCAGCTTCCACAACAGACTTTGACAGATAGGGAGGTAAAAAAGGCTGCCCCATTTTCACATGTGAAAAGGCTGCAGTGATCTGCAGAATGTCAGGAGGCTGTTCCTGGAGAACACAAGGGACAGAGAATCCTACTCATCCCACTCTTTTCAAGGTGCCCAGCAGCAAAAGCTGGAGGGTTTTTGTTCTCCCCTCATAGCTGTCAGTAATTCCTTCCCTTCCTCCCTACCCTGAGGTTAGAGCAGCTAGAGTAGCAGCATCAATCTTTGTCCCCGAAGCATCCAGAACTGGACCATAACCATGCAAACTGCAAGATGCTGACACATCACAGGGTACCTTGCCCAAGGGAAATTTTGTTCTTTATTCATTTTCAGCCAAACTAGATTTTTATCCTAAAATACATGTTTTCATTTCTTCTAAATTCCCTTTAAAAGAAATTGGGTGTTTGCAGGCATGTTTTAGGTGTGGAAGTAGGTGGCTGCATTTTGCTTAACAGATGTGTGTTTCCTTGTCTATAGGCTGTGGATGTGCTGCAGGGAGTCTGAAAACTGCAGTCACATAGCAACTGTATATTAACTAAAGCTTTTGAGAGTTGCTGAGATTAAAGTTTCAACAGTGTTCTGTGTGCTGGTCAATGTGCTGATCTGCACGTGTCTAGCTTTGTTTTGTACTACCTGTCAAATGAGGAACCAGGATTTTGCAATAATTATGACTGTTATTCAGGGAATTGCTTAGAAATTAAAGGTCATCTAGAAAAACAGCAACAACAACAAAAAATCAGCCTCAGAAAGAGAAGACAGTGATGAAAACATCTAGTACTAGGAAGCTGAAAAAGCCCCAAAGCTAAACCTTAATATTCTCCATGGAAACTAGACACAGGGGTTACAATGTATTTGGTGACTTTACTGGATTTTACCGACTGTTCTCTGCCCTGAAAACAAATGCAAATCACTTGGGGAGCAGGTAACCATTGAAAGCTCCATTCCTTTCATTCCCTTTCTTGTCATTTCTCTTTCAAACCCTTGCTTTGAAGAGCTTATTGTTAGCAGGCATGCCTGAGACCGGAGAGAATGTCGCAGGAGGGGAAGTATAGATACTTTTTTCTTTAAATAAAATAATATCTCTTTCTTGGCCCTGAGTGTCTTCAGTAACTTCGTTGTGGTATGGCAGGGTGTGGGAGTGAAATGGAACCAATGATCTTTGAAAAATCATCTTGAAAAACCCATTTTATTTCCAGGCTGCACCGTATTCATCTCTGGCCTATCCAGCATCCCTCAAAGTTCTGTTGGCAGTTTAGAGGAGAGAAAATAGTTAATAGAGATGTTTGCAGCATCTACTGTAGAAAGTTGGCATTCAATTAAAAGGGGTAAACCAACTCATTTTAATTTAATACCAGATACACAGAAGCAGCACAGCTGTGTGTTATTTTACTAGGGCTTTGCCAGACTTGGTAACTCCCAGCCATAATAATCCTAATAATGAAGTTTGCTGCTGAGTCAGGCCTGTGTCCCAGTGAGACAGTCAGTGAAGAAGTGTAGAGCAGATGCTGCACTGCTCCAGGGTGTGTTTGTCAGGGGCCAGCAGAGAGAATCAGGGCAGATGCTCTTCTCTGCCCTGAGCAGTGCTGGGCAGGAGAGGAAGACTCTCAAACCAGAGCTGCTCTGCACTGGTTAAATGGCTGGAGAGCAGCGCTGCTGTCTGGCCCATGTAGCCAAGTGACTTTTTGCAGAGCTCAGAGGGAGAAGAGGGGCAGGGCAGATCTTGTCTTATTGTGGGATCAGGGTGCAAGTGTTTGAAATCTCTATGCACAGATTCAGAAGTGTTTCTGTGGCACTATTTTTAGAAATTGTTTAGGCATCTTCACTCAGAGAGCAGTAAAGCCAGGATAATATTGAGATGGTTAGAATGCCTCACCCTATTTCATTTATTATGCTAGGTGGAATAGTCTCTGTTAAGTTCCTGTGAGTTATTAACTATCTTTTCCTAACTAGAAAAGAAATGTAGGGGTTTTTTTACAACTTTCTGACAGATATTAAAACATGATAAAATGAAAATGGCTTCATGCTGGAATGCACTGGGATATTTCTCCTGAGAATGGAGTTGAGCAATGCAAAATTAATATTGATTTTATCACTGTTGCCTCCTCTAAGGAAAAAAGTCCTTGCAGATTTAAGAGAATGTTCTTTCTGTGTGGCAATCTTTTGGGAGTTGTGCTGCAGATATTTAAGGTCCCTGAAAGTCCAGGTCCCTCAAGACTGAATGGAGTCCCAGATGATGATCATTGTGATTCATTATCTTAACAATTTAAGCTCCAAGAAAAGGAACCATTGTAACCACAGTGAATATCTGAAGGCTTGCCCCGGAGCCCATTAGACATAATGACTCTTGGACCAGTCTCGATCCAGATTTGCTTTCTCATGGTTTTAATTGTAGATGAAAATCTCTTGCAAGTCTGTGTGTTTCTCTTCTCTACAGTACTTTCTGTTGATCAAAAATTAAGCTTACAGAATAGAGTTTAGGGGATTTTTTGACACAACCTGAACAACACAAGTTTGCACAAAGAATTTTCAAACTACAGCTTCCAACCACAAGAAAAGCTTTCCTGATAGCTCCAACCCTGGTTTTGTGTGCATCACAGAGTCTGCATCCTGCGTGAACTGCAGGGAATATGGAGACAGGAATGAATGGAGCACAGACCAGAGTTTGGTAGATTACAGAGAGCTCTTATCTGACAGCATGACTGGTAGGAAAAGGAGGTCAAATCTGACATTCATTACCTCATTCACAGCCTGTTAAATCGGTCTCTGTCTTTATTCTCAACTGTTTGTCTTTTGACACCCACATTCTCCCTGACTCTATCATTATAATGAATAATTCAATGAGTATTTTTAAACTCCAACTATTATTGACTATTCCAAGCTTCCTACTTTATGATTTATGGGGTTTCCAGTGATTACTCTGTGTCTGTTCTGAGTGGCTTTTATAGGTTTAATAAAGGACACAGGGAAGAAGCAGTTGGTGTTTGTTGATATAGCAAACTAACAATTCATTGAAAGTGGCATAATTGATAGACCAGAAAAATATAATTACAACAGTGAGTAAGAGGAAAGAAGAGGCCAGAGAGTCCTTGAGGGTTAAAAGCAGCAAAAAAAGACAGTAAATGAAGAGAAGCCATTTGTGGCATTCATGAGTGGAGAGATTGAAGGGCACTGAGATTGACTCGAAGGAGTACATGGATGGAGTATCAATTATTTGTACAGGTTGGAGAAAAAATCCCCAAAAACCCAGTAAGGTTGGGAGTTGAACAGGGACAAGAGAGCAGAGCTTGAATTTTAGCTTCAGGGACTAGTCAAAATGAGACACTCAGGCTGTGACTGAGGGAAAAAACAGCAGCAGTTAGAGAGAGCAGAATGAGAGGGACAAAAAAGAATAAAAAACAGTTCTGAAGCAAAGAAATATTAAAGTTCAAATCACCTAAACCTGTTTTCTCTTTTATGATTTGCAAGACAAATCATGAAAATGGACTGTTTGCCTCAGACCCAGCCCGTGCCCAGAGGGCAGTGACCCTGCAGACCCTCAGTGTGTGCAAGGCTCAGGACTGCGGGTGCTCAGCGTGGGAGGATCTCTCACAGCACCGTGCAGTGCCTCGGTGTTGGTGTGGGCTGGGATTCCCCTTGCTCTCCTTGTCTGCTCTCTCAGGGCACAGAATTAAGAAAAAGGATTCAAGTTTCTGTTTGTTTCTCATTCGAGATGGTTTCTGAACAGTTTCCAAAGTCTGGAATATTTGACATTTCAAGGACATCACAACATCCTGCTTCACTTTCTACAACCATATATGTTTTTCCTGTTTCTAGCAGCCATTCCCATTCTCTAAAGCTGTGGGAATTTTCTATATAGGGACAGAAGATATGTTAGCTCTTAAGGAGAAAAACCAAAAAGCTGATGTTTCCTTCTCTTCCTTATTTCCCTTCTCTTAGCTATTTGACTTTCCCCTCAGTAAATATTGATGAAACTGAATGCTGGAGAGGTGGGGTTCTCCCTGTTAGTCATACTTAAAGATATCAATACACTTAATTTTCAAAATCCTACTCTATATCCATTGTCCAAGTGTGGCAAGTGTGCCACTGCTTTCCCATTACCAAATTAGATATTTTTATTTAAAAAAAATTCAAGCTTATAATTTCTACATTTGTTTTTTTCTCAGAAAATTTGTTAAAAAAATAAGATAAAGTAAAAAGTAATTTTTTTAAGTCACTAAAAAAAAAATCCAGAACAGTATTTCTGTCCTGGGAAAGTTATAAATTGATATTCACACTTTGTAGCAGGAAAATTGTATGAAGTTTTACAAAAGTAATAGAATTATAGATATGGGTAAATTAGATACATGAGAAAGGATTAAAACAGCTCTCTCTGAGGGAAATCAACTCTCACAGAGGAGTCAATGAATACAGCTGTAACTGTGACCCGGGTGAAATAGTGTAGTTCAGTTAACAAACTTTTTGATGAGACATCTCTAAGGAGTTCTACAGTAACTAAGCTGTCACGGAATGAATGTAGATGTCCTCTTTTGAATTAACTGTCAAAAGATAAGAAACCAAATGAAGGAATAAATGGACTGCTTTTTCATGGAGAGGCCATCAGGGGAGTCGTGCTGCATCTGTGCTTGTCAACGTATTTCTAAAAGGTCTGAAAAAGAAGCTGAATTCAACGCTAATGAGTGAGAGTTTAAGGGAAAAGCAAGCCATCAGTACCATGATGGAGAGACTGGCTCAAAAGGGAATTGAACAGTCTCAGAAAAAGAACAGTCTAACTACAGCTATCATACCCAACCAGACAAATGCATCTTCCAAAACACCTCAAAGTCTCCATCAGAAAGTGAAACAATTTAAGAGAGGAAAGGTATCCCTGTGGATATCCTTTCTGCTCCTGCCCTAGGTTTCTGCTACAAACTCATCTGCAGGATGTTGACTAGAGTGACAGTGACTCTGGTGAGGTGCTGTACCTTCTACAATTCTCATCTTCTCATTCCTCCTCTACACAATTCTCCCATCAGAGAATTAGAAAAAAATCAAAGGCGTTAAACAATTACACCAGGGAAAAAAGAGGGGAAAGCATACCGTGGTTTTTTTTTTTCTTTTCGTGGATGTGCAGGTGTTGTGACAGGCAGCCTTACTTCAGCAACATCAGAAGTGTAATGGTATTAATAAAATCACTTAGGCCTGAAAAAATGGAGATGATCTATGATTTACAAATAAATGACAACTCAAGACTTGTAACTACTGGACTGCGTAATATAGCCACAAAATGCTTCCCCAAGCATTGTCCAGGAAATTATTACACAAAATGCTTCCCCAAGCATGAGTCCAGAAAATTATTGCACAGCTGTAGCACAAGTGTGGAGGAGATTAGTAGAGACTTTCAATAGATTTTTAGGTTTTCCATCTTTAAAAATACCTTTCATTCTCAATGCAGCTTGATTGCATACAGTAGCTGTCATGAAGGCAAGAAACAGCTATAGAAAAGTCTTGGGAAGAAAATGCCAGCATATTTGGATATGCTGACAATGTAGCTGCAAGATGGAAAAAAATTTCAGTATTTGAATCATAGGAAAAAGGACAGGATCATGATTTTGCAACCTTAAACAGAGGAGGAAGTCCTTGAAGGAAATTATACCTCCCTGCCCTGAGTATTACAATCTTTATCATATTCAGTCCAATAATCTCTCCAGTCAATTAGAGTTGATTATAAATAGGCAGAGTCTGTGGAGTCCTCTGTCCAGCTGTGATGTCTGGTGCTGTGCTTCTCTTGCCCTCAGGCAGAGATGCAAGCAAAGGGTGATGAAAGTCTTGGGACAGTATTTCCAAATTACTGGGACAATATATTGGCCAAGTGTATGGTGGTTAGATATGCCCTTATCTAAACAAAATATATATTTCCTTGCTTACCCAAAGCAAGAAAGTTAATTATCAAAACAAATACTCTCCTCTTTCCCCTCTCCCCCTCAGCTGATTTAAATCTGGTCCAGGCTGAGGAGTGGATTGTCCCAGGCCTGGAAATGATCTTTAGGTATGTCTCCAAGAGTAGGGTATGTCATAGCAGGAGACATACAGGCTCCCATTTGATATTCATAGATAGAAAAAAAGAGGGTGTCATTGTAAAGAGATCCCATTTCAACATGCTTTATGACCAACTCTTCTAAACTATCAACATGCATGAATTAAATCCATGGAAATTCTACAACACAAGTTTGGTGTTACAAGCTAGAATAAGCTGGTCATGTCCTCAGTTGATCCTAATTAAAACTGAATAGAGGGTTTACCCTTGCTATGTAGATGTACTCTGGTGGAAAATTCAGCTGCATGGTTTTTGCTTGGCTTTGGGATTATGGCATGTTAGATTTATTGGCTCATTTGCTACACTAAATGAGAGTCTCTGGCTTGAGCAACCATTGATAGCAGAGTGGTGAATGGGCTGGCTGAGGAGCAGGACAGGAATGGAGAGAGAACATTAGTTCTGAGAGACAGAACACAGTCCTCACACACTGTCCTAGTCCATCATGGCTGTTTTCCACAGCCACTAGACATGATCTGCTTTGCCACTTGAAATGAACAAACAAAATTCTTTTCTTAAGTGAAAAGTGTTGTAATGGAAAGAATCTGACAGGTCATAGAATATACTACAGAAGGTTTTTTGAAGTGAGCTAGCTTCTCTACCACTGGAAAGAAAAGGGATTTCCTGGTGCTGATTTCCATGCTAACAATTGAAGTGTAGGGAAGGCAAAGAATTTTACATATTCTTGCACAGGGCACAATGGTGTTTCATTTTGCAGTTATCTGCTGTATTGAGATATCCAAACATGATCTGGGAATCATGAGAATTTGAGGTACTTTTGCCAGAGAGTGTAGGCACCTGAAATGATGGATTAAAAATGTCATATTTATAAGCCTAGTGAAAATGAGTAAATAAAGACAGATGAGACATGATGACTTTCTATGTGACAATATGAAGCTGATGAACGTGATGATCACATGCAGAGAATGAGAAAAATATTTTTCTCTGATTCAGTTTCTGACTCAGGATTTAAATCTTCTCCTGAAAGATCACTAACAAAGGGACACTTGAGGAGAGAGGGAATCTGCTTAATGTAACAAAATTCAGATAATAAGTTTCACAAAAGATTTTAGAGCAATTACACAGAGGCAACTGCAAATGAGTGCACGTTGAAGGCTAGAGGAAGGACTCCAAAATGTTTTCCCTATTTTGTTACCTTATCATTAATATATTATTGCCTTAATCTTATGTTAACTGGTAATGATAACTGGTAGTAATTACAACAAGTTTGTAGCAGATGGTTTCTAGTTTGCTGTATGAGGACTTGAGCTCCTAGGAAGTCTCGTGTCCCTTGTGACAGAGTGCAGGGTGGCAGTGTCCAGAGCAGATCAGATGCAGGAGAGGAGCATATGGAGAAATAACAACCACAAGCTGTCTAACCCAAACTTCCACTCCTGTCCTACTTTGACTGCTGAGCCATAAGCCTTCTGTTCTTATAAAGCTTTCCCTGAGGCAGCGCCTCTCACTGCTCAGGCTCATGTCCTGCGTGTGTTATAATGAATTAATGTTATTTTGCTGCGTTGCCATTGACTTGATCTGTTCTCATATCACCTGGGGAGGAGTGTTTTCTGCAGTGCTAGACACAAGCCAAGACAGAATTTGACGTGAGTACCCTTTGAAATATAAAACAACAGGTACCATAAAATGATTTATACAGTGTCCTGGCATTTTCAGCTACCAAGATGAACTGCTATAGAGTTTACAATAAAGCTCTTTATCAAACCTGGCTTTTCATGTCCCTCATAGCTGTAAGGAGAAATGAATGAGAACACAGCCCCATCGGTTCTCCTCAGAGGAGCAGAAGGACAATTCAACACAATACTTGATGCTGGCAGTGGAATTTTTCTGGATTATCAACTTGTAGAAAAGGAAGTTATTGATACTGAGAAGTAATGTTGAGCTCAATCCTTCATCTATAACCAACTTTAAAAAACGAAAGTGGATTCAGCAGAAGAGAGAATACAAGTGATTACTGTGTCAATTATTCCACTGGTGTGAAAAAGTGTAACCCAGAACCATATAAAAGGACCAATTTGTGGGAGCTGGTAACATGGCATGGGGGGCAGTCAGACTTTTTGTAACAACCATGTGGGTTTTTTTACTTTTCTCTGCTCTAAATTACAAAATGGGTCAGCCTGAAAGAGATGGAAGAAATACTCACTTTGATTAAAATATTAAAAAGAAAATTATTTTAGATTATGAAATTGAATAAATTACTTTTCCTGTGATTTTTCTGTTGCTCTTCTTCTCCCCTTTCATGTTTTCTAACCCTTCTGTTGCTCTGTCCATTTGCAAAGCCTTCATACTTTTTCAAACATCAGAACTACTAACTTGCACCATAAGCCTCAATTTTCAAAGTTAGCTTAAATTTTTGAAATTAAAAATGGTTCCAAGGAGCAGCAATTCTCTCTCAACCATGCATTCAGCTCTTTTTTACAGTTTGGGGAAAGTAACAAGAAAAGCGATAAGGCAAAATACTGAAATGTCCAGTTGCAACAAAAGGTGGAGTATAAATAATATTTTTTAAAGAAAAGAATTGTTAACTAATTAGTAAAAAGCCAAATCTACCTCTAATCTTTCTGTGATCTTCACTAACACTAACAGTTCTAATGGATTTTTTCTTGTGGAATGAAACAGTTGGTATTAAGAAAAATAAATCTAGACTTTTACCATTAAGTGTCAGGTTACCAGCCTGATGGTAGAAGCCCAGGAGAAGAAACCCCAAACCTGTCTCATGGCTCATTTCAGGAATTCCTTTTAACACTAGTTCTTGTTCATGGGGTCCCTATTTGATACTTGCTCAAGTCTCCCTGAGTTGCTGTGCTCCAGTTGTGTAATGACTCAACATGTGGAGAGCTGCATGACTTTCCTAAGGAAGGAACAAGAGGCATTGTGTGGGAGAGCAGGGAAATGGATTCTCCTGGCTCTCCTTGGCTGCTTTGTGAATAAAGCCATCGTCCTCTCAGGGCTAGAGCATAATAATTTAAATACCGGACTTGCTGCCAAGCCTCTGCTGCCCTGAAAAGTTGTTTTTCCCTAGCGGTACTGAAGAGAAATCACTCCAATATGAGTACTTTAAACACATGAACGACTCTGACAAGAGGCAGAGTAATATTTTGTTGGGTGAGCTCATTTATGCTTTATTGAATTAATCTATTGACTGACCAACAGATCCATCAGGTGCAACACTCAGATGCAGACATGACCCCAAGGCTGACATCAAGCCAAAAGGTCCTCTCTGCTTCTTTAAAAAAAGGTAAAACAAAATTTCAAGTAAGCAGAGGTGTCCTGTCACCCTGAGTTACACCACACATGGTGCAAAGCATTAATATTTTTTTCAGCAGTGTGGCTGTGCCAAGCTTTGGCAAATTAATGTGCTGTGGATATGTCTGAAGTGCTCAACAGTTTGATGTGGCAAGAGCAGGTAATAGAATTTTAATCAAATTTGAGTGTTTTTCTCTCCCCAGGTATAAAAACTTCATTAGTGCAACAATGTGCAACCTCTTACATTCATTTTTCTGTGCAGCTTCAGTGGAAATTATGGTGTGTTGTTAGCACACTGATAAATAACAAACTGAGGCAGACTGCAAATTTACTAGTGAAATACTGAAGAAGATGACATTTTCTTTCTATGACTATGAAAGGGGAGAAATAGGTTGTCAGAAGTCTACTTTTCTACAAGGGAGCCTGAGATAAGCCCTTCATTGTTGGCCACACGTTTACACAACAATTACAGTAAATAAGCCATAACAGAGAGAAATGTTAATCTATTCCCTGAGGGAAAAGAAAAGTGTAGGCTGGCTTCTCCTGTCTCAGCTTTGCGCTGCAAACTACACGTTAAAAATATATTGTACGGAATAAATGGAATAGGAATAACTGATGAATATCACAAACAGAGATGCTGAGAGCTTTACTGCAGTATTGGATGAGGTTTGGATATTTGCTAGTGACACGTGGTAGGCATTTGGAAATAAACAAAAAGGAGGATTTCTCTTTTCTTGGGAAAAACTCAGGGCTATCATAAAAGTCCAGGCTTAGGGCCATGGAAGTATGATAATAATGAGCTTTACTCTCAATGCTTTCTTTTGCCTGTTTACAGACAGGTGATACCAGGCCTCCCACTGCTCTGGATCTCTGAGACTCCTTTCTAAAGCATGACTAAATCCATACACACCTGGGTCTAGGTCCTGTTCCTACTGTGGGCCTTGGAAACAAGACCCTTACTTGGCACTTTCATTCCTACTCATACCAAGTGCCCCCTGTCCCTGTGCAACCATTTTCTTCTGAAGGCAAATCAATCCACCAGAACTGCTCTTTTGCACATCTTTTGGAACCTTAATGAGCCAAGATGCTCATTACTGTCTTTTCTGTGTAAACCTGAGATAAAAAATTTCCAGCCCTCAGAAAAAAAATTCTAGTCTTATCTAGGACCTTAGTTTGCAACTATGAAATAACATTTCTTTTAGATGCATGTTTTTTTCCTCCCTACTTTTCACTGTGTTTTCCCATGCCCCAGAGGAATTTATTCTTACTTACTGAAGTATCTTCTATCCAGACTGCCTCCAAACATCAAATGGAAGCCAGATTAATTATCAAGGAGATCATCACAATTTATAATAAGTCATGTGCTAATTACATGTACCCTATGAGTATTTTACTCTCATTTATCTTGTGAGTGCTCATTTTGCAGATTAGTAATGAACATGACAACTGCAATTGCAACCACTACTGTGGACTGTCAAATAAAGGCGTAGAGGAATTGGGGTCTTAATTAAAATTGGTATTTGCTTTGCATTACAAGTGCAACTACTGATGTTGCTTTCAGGAAAGTCTGTTTATTAAAAATATATTATTCCCAAGAGGCAGATGAAAGTCACTAAGCCACTCAGGCAACACCAGAAGAATCACTTAGTATCAAAAACTCTTTCATAGCCATGAAAAATTAGAGACTATGAAAAATACCACCCTATTAGACCTGAAGAGCAACATACTCTTTCTTATGCTGTAAAAATGAGCTTTTCTCCTCTGTCTAAGCCATTTCCAAAGAAGTCAAGCCTGCCTGTGGTTTCCTTCCTCCAATTTCGTTTGGCTTAGATTTACTCCCTAAATCTGTCTGTAGATCTCACAAGTAATTTCTGTAGTCAAGAAGCACAATGAACTTGGCTATGAGTGGTCAACAGTCAGAAGACACTTGTTCAATGCCAGTTTCACGGATTACAGAAGAATCTGCAGTTTGGAAGTGAAAAAGTTTACTTATTTTTCTTTAAGAGCACTTCCTTCCTCCTCACAACCTGAAAAACAGAACTCATAGTTTTAATACAAGAAAAAATGTGGATAGAAATACCTCAGCATTCAAAGGTTCTGAGAAAATAACTCCTTTTTTTGGGCTTCAACAGTCTTGTGGCAGTTTATGGTCTGCTTTGGGATGGATTCCTTTTGGTTAGATGTAGGTTTATTGTGGAAAATACCTTTGAGAGTGATAACTTTATATCAGAAAAATAGTCCTGCTTTTCTCTATTCTATTCAGTATCCTATTACTTTTGACATCTTTCCTATACTGCTTTTCAGATTATCACCTGTTTTATTCCTTTTAGTAGCTTGGCTAAATTTCTGATGAATGTTTCAGTAAGATCTCATTTGTTCCTCTAAAAGGTCCCAAACTGAATTACTGTAGAGTTGTGCCTCTGTATTTGTCCCCCTTTCCCTTCCAATTACTTCACTAATCTCAGGGCTGAAATTCAAGAAGTAATTTCCAACAAGAAACAAATTCTTTTACTCACAACTAACAAGCCTTACATTTCAGAAAGAAAAAGAATGAAGATGACCTCTTGTGGAATGTCTTTAAAAAGCCTTTTCCTTTTTGCCCTTTCCATACCCCAGAAGAGATAATTAAAACTCATGTAATTTCTTGTTCACTAGTTCATGATTCTGTGACTCAGGTGCCATATCTCAAATCCTGGGTCCAGCTCTGGGGCCCCCAGTTTAGGAAGGACATCAAGGTGCTGGAGCAAATCCAGACATGGCAAAGAAGCTGGTGAAAAGTCTGGAGCACAAATCCTGTGAGGAGTAACTGAGGTATCTGGGGTTGTTCAGCCTTTGAAAAACGGAGGCTCAGGGGTGATGTTACTGCTCTCTGCAACTCTCTAGAAGAAGGTTGTAGCAAGGTGGGGTCAGGCTCTTCTCCTGGACAGCCAGTGACAGGAGGAAAGGACGCAGTGTTAAGTTGTGCCAGGGAATGTTTAGGTTGGACATTAGGAAGGAATTCTTCAGAAAGAATAATTAGACATAAGAATGGGCTTCCCAAGGAGGCAGTGGAGCCATCATCCTTGGAAGTATTTAGGGAAAGACTGGATATGGCACTCAGAGCCATGGTCTGATTGCTGTTTGGTCATAGGTTAGACTCTGTCTTAAGGTTTTTCCACCCTAATTGATTCTGTGGTTCTGTGATGTGTGACCAGCTGTGCATTCATCAGAGATGCAGAACCAGACCAGTCTCCTCTGCTGGACCTTCCAGCACTGCACAACTCTCCTACAAGTGTCTGGCTCTGTTCTGGACCTGTCCTTGCCACTGTTTCTTTTTTTATTTCTGCTTTCCCGCTCTCTGCCAAACAAAACTGTAACCAGCTAACATTGCTGCCAAGTGCCTTTCTTTTCCTATCAGTACCAATCTGACTACTGAGCAGGCAGTGAACTTGTTGACACCCATACCTAAATCAGAATAATATTTCTTATCCAGTACATTTGTTTTTATGACCTTGATGACATATTTATAAAATTGGGTTTTTCTGGTTTGTGTTTGCTCATGCAGCAGCTGTGCTTTGTCCTTTAAAAATACAGTATAATTCTGATGCCTGGCTAATTTTAAACTACACAAGTCTCACTGGTCATCTAAAAATAAGTTTGTAATGTTCACATGTAGTATACATAGAACCATCATTTGACCAAACATGGTAGCATAAAGGAGTCCTTATCAGGTCTTTGGCTTCTTCTATAATGAAAACAATGACTTTAAAATACACAACAAAACCATAAACAGGCCCTGCATTTCCTGTTTGCAAAATACCATGAGCAGAAATTAATGTTTTTGTGCAAATAGAATCTGGGTTAAGGACACATTTAGACTTTTCCCAGCAGTGATCAAACAATAATAATTTATACTTCCCTGATAGGTCTGGTTTATTATAACCCCTGTGGAGCAATGACAGTGAATATTTTGAAGGGAAAAATAATGCTGTAATATAAACCAAAAAATTTTGGGTTTGTATTTGCTTTAGGTAATCCAAACATCTTGTTTTCCAACATCCAGATCAGAATTATTTTTTAAACCCAGGCCCAAAATGTCCAGGCCATCTGATTTCTTTTTGGTTCAGGCTTTTAGGCTTCTTCTCCTTCAGTGATCCTGGCTCAGACAGGGGAGATGTCAGAGGACCTGGACTGCTCAGACACAAATCAATCCATACAACAGAACAGACCTGGATTTTACCTATCCAGGCTTTCTCAGCAGAAGTGTACCGACCTGGATAAGAGAAAATACCATGGGTCATCTAACATTTAGAGAGATGGGCTATGAAGGCTTTAGCCTTCATAAGGCTAAAATGTTTTAGTTTTCATTAGCTAGGCATTTATTTGACAAAAACCAGAATAGAAAAGGTTTTTGTAGGACAAGGCCTTAAGAAACCTGTGTCCATCACAGTTTAAAAGAGCACCTACATGAGCAGTAGAATTAAGAGTGTCTGGCTTTTTATTGATTTGTGTCCCAAATGACCACCTTGGGGGACTTAATTTTTAGTAAGGGGTGAGTATGTGGTTGAAATTTTTCTTTTCTCTCCTTCTGTTCTTTCCACAAATCCAGTAGGAATTCTGTAACTTTGAGAAAATTATTCCTTCAAACCCCATAGACAACTACATCATTGCAGAGTTACTGGGAAAAGACAGTCAGAATAGGGTAGAGAAACACATAAAGCACATCACTACATCAAAACGGTTTTGGGTGCAAATCCTACAATACAGGCATTTGCCACTACAGGAAGCACTGATGTTTTGCTTCTACAACTGTACATCGAAATTAATGCGCTCCATCCCCATGTTGTTTTCCTATAAACTAGCGAACGCATCAGGTTAAATATGTTGCACAGAAAACAATTAAAATCCAATTAGCAAGAATTTTAGTTGCTTCAGTTTTTAAGAATTAATTTTAAAGACCTCAATGCAGCTATTTGGAAAGTAGTCAGGGCCTACTTACTTGATGAACTGAACTGGAATATGTAAGTCCTGGTTTTGAAAACCTCTCAAAAAATACTTCAGTATGACAAACTATGGATGGTAATGAGATATTTTTAGTGTCATGTTTGAGTTCATTACAAGTCCGCTTGCATTCTTTCAGAAGAGGATGAGTCATTACCCACAGAATGCAATAAATTTAACTTGGTTTTCCGCTTAAGCAATATTATAAAGTAAAACAATTTCCTGAAATGTGTACTTTATCGAAGTTCATTCTTCACTGAGGCTATATTTTCTGACTTAATATTTCTGTCATGTGCCTAGTAAACATTTGACCCACCACAGACCTTCCTATGACATTATTACAGTGTACCTGTATAAAAAACATGCAGGTTTCAGGGAGATCTTAGCACTCCACATCATTATGAGGTCCTGATTGTATTTTGTATGTCTTACACAATTTTTAAAGCTTTTCTTTAGCTTCTCTTTATCCATTTCCCTGTTTTTGTCATCACCTCCCACACTGCTGGTATCGGTCATTAACAATTCTCTTTTTTCAAGCTTTGTCAGTACTTGTCCAGCATCTACAATGTTGGAGTGCCAGCATCACAATTGTGCCCTATTGTGACAGAAATAATAAACCCATCTTTGTTGTTTCTTTCTGCAAGCTGTGGGTATGGCTGATACTTCCTTAAACACTCAGTGTTGCACTCAAATGAAAAAAAAGTGCTCTAAGGATTGAAATGGAAAGGATTCTGCCTGTATGACAGTATGAAAAACCATTGTAAAGCATGGCTTCCCACAAAACAGAAGAAAAAATGTTCTGTAGTTTCAGCTGAGCATGTGAATTTTACAACAGCATTTCAGGGCTTTCTGCAGCAGCAGTTTTCATAAGTGAAGATGTTTTCAGAAATGAAGATAGACTCACACAATTACAGGAGCAGAGTTTGAACTTCATGGTAGGATGGATGCCCTAGTATTACAAAGCAGCTCCTATGAGGAAACTTCTGTAGTGTGAACTTTGTGATGTTTATTGAAGTTTAAGTACATATTCTTCCTAATTTATGGCAGCTCTCATGCACAATGCATTCTATTGAAAAACAAAGTCCACTTATATTGTCACACCATTCCAAACTGAGTGGGTTGGATTTCATGCAATTGAAAACAACAATGGTGCCTATTGTTTTTTGCTTATATTATCACAGGAATCCCATTATGTTTATAGAGAAGGTTATTTTTTATATTCAGTAAAGGAAAAAACATTCCAACAAAATGTTGTATACAGACTGCAGCTGGGGTGAAGGGGTAAAAACAGCATCCAGAAAACCATCTGTTAGGGAAGTTAGGAAGATACTCTCAAAGTACTGATATATCTAAGAAAACAGATTATTTCTTAATCCTACATTATAAGACTAGAGCATGTGGAAAATTCACAAAAACTATGGGAGAAAGGTCCATTCAGAGGAGAGGTCCATTCAGACAGTGAGCTATAAAGATGTTCAATGATTCTTGCAGATAAGTAGATTTTAAAGGCCAGAAGGAAACCTTCCATCACCTCACTTGTTTTTGACAGAACAATATCCAAGGTCTTCTGTAACTTGTGTTTAAAGAGTTTTCCAAAAAGATATTCTATATTTAAGGAATTAAAGAGGTGAATCATTCTTAATTTCACTTTGCTGGTGACCTGAAACTCGAGAAACCTGCATTTTTATTTGCAAGTGTCCCAAAAGTGGAGTTTATGCAGAATAAGCTATTTTCTGAGGCTTATTGCATTAAATCCTTTTTATTCTGAGTGCTGAGATCTTTAGAGAGCAGGGAAGAGAAAAGAAAGAAATTTGTGGTAATGAGACTTAGCACATTTTTTCTAATTACTGTGAACACATCCAAAACATGAGAAAAAAATCTAATGAATTTTCTAAGAGAGTGGAAGGAAATTTGGGATATGAGAGGGCCTTTCCTGCTTGGCCAAAACGTGATTTTCTTGAGGCAAAAGAAAAAAAACAAAACCTAGGGCAGATAAATTGACCTTCATCCTGCTCCAGTGGTGTGCTTGTCACAGCTGTTAACTTGACAATGTTCTAGTTCTTGCCTCTGATTGAAGGTGTTGGGACAGCATTCTAATTCTTTGACAGTTCAAAATATAGAGCATTTCAAACACAGGAAGAAAAGCTTCTGCATTTCATTAAGCTGCTTTTGGAAGCATGATGGGAAGCTGAGATGTACAAAGAGATTGCAGATGCTGATGGAGGCATTTACACCAAGTTTCTAGGCTCCACTGGAATTCAGCTCCTGGCCTAGCAGTGCTTGGCTTTGTCTTTGGGTGGCATGAATCTGAGGGAAGGAAAGGAATGTGAACGAGCCCATTAGCCCAGATCTCATAGATCTTGTACTTTTGGGACTTTAGAAATCGACAGCATATGTTGGTAAAAAGCCTGAGAGATCAGCTATGACCGTAAGTTACTGTGAGGATACAGTTTGTTTATCTGGCTTTAATTTGCTGCATCTGGGTGGCCTGAGCGAGGGCACATAGATACACAAGCAGGTAAAAGCCTTTGCAGTGCCCCACACAATTCCAGCTGGACATTCTTGCCAGCCTTCACACCTGGAATGACACATAGCCCTGGAATAATAGAACAGCTACTTCCCCTTTCAAAGGCACAGCAGCAGGAAATATATTCTAAACTCATCTCATTTCATCTGTGGAATTGCTCAGGTCTCTTGCCAGCTGGAAGGTGGTGGGCAGGCACATATGGGCTTTCAGCCTCTCTCAAACACAACTTTGTTTGATAGCCTGCTCTGATGAGCTGCACAAGAAGAGTCAAGCCCTAAATGAGGATGGATGGCCTGCAAGTGCTTGTTTAGTCTGAACTGCCAGCACTCACTATGTGCCTCACACAGCTCAGAAAAGGGAGAAATGCCTCAGAGGGGTCACAGCACAGGATACATTGGACTGTGTGTATTGGGAGACACGGCTCCTTGACCACCTAATAAAGGCAAAAGCAAGCAGACTGCTTGGAGCTAAGAAGAACTAAACACTGAGATCCAAGAATCAGACAGCTGGAGAGTAGCAGCTCCACTGCTGCCCCACTGTTCCAAGATCTGCAGAGACTGGATGGGCAGCTTGGCTCAGGGCAGCACAGCAATGTCAGCTTCAGCACTACCTGCTGCTTTATTTCACCCTCACAACAGTTCCTTCAACTAGCCAGCAATTCCTATGGCAGCACAGCCCCATATCTAGTTTAAGACCCATGCAATTCAGTCATTTAGCTTTTGCATTTGGCTTGATAACCACAGCTTGGCCACCTCTCTCACATTTGTCCTAGTTTCCCTAAGCAGCAGCCAGGGGATTTTCATTGTATTTCCTGAGGGAAATTCCAGTATGATCAAAAATATAACTCTCATGATTTCCTGTGAATTTCTTGCAGTGCTGGTACATCTATCAACACAAACTATAATCTTTTGAACAAACACGTTATTCAGCAAGATGTTTGAGAATGTTCCTAAAGGGTGAAGGTTGTTTTTTTTAAAGAATTTTTCTACAGAATTCAAGAAATCAACAGGCTGCCTATAACCACCAAAAGCATCTGCTGAGTGTGTCCTGTCAATGACCCATAATACTAGATTTTTGGGGTTTGGAAAGGAATGAAAGAATATCTAGTTCCAACCATTTTCAATGGGCAGGGTTGCTTTCCACTAGCCCAGGTTGCTCAAAGCCTCTTCCAAACTGTTCTTGTACAATTCCAGAGCTGGGCTATCCACAGCTTCTCTGGAAAATATGTTCCAGTGCCCCACCACCCTCATAGCAGAGAATTTGCTCCTAATATCTAATCCCACTTTACCCCGTATCAGCTTAAAGGCATTGCCTCTCTTCCTACTGCTACAGGCCCTGAAAAGTCCCTCTCCAGCTCTCTTGGAGCCAGCCCCTTTAGGTACTGGAAGGCTGCTATATATAATGTGTATATCCACAATGTATGGTTATAGATGCTAAGTATGTTAAACCTAGGTATTAAAAAACTCTGGAGTTACTTTATTGAAGATCAAAGTACAGCTGGATTCTCTGGTGCAGGAGGGAGACGGAGACCACTCAGCTGCTGATGGATGTACTATGAGATCAGCACTGGGGAGGAAGATGGGTACAAGCTTTTGATTGTGTTATGGGATTAGATAGACACAGCACTAATCACCCTATCTGGAACTTTCCCATGGTATCAAAATTAAAATTGTGATGCCACTTACCTTCTCAGGAAATCACACCAGACTGCCTTCTGTGGCCATCCTAGTTTGTGTGGTGCTGCCTGGCTGCTTATAAACAACTCTATTTCCTGGCAAAGCATTGCTTTGGCTTCACTGCTGAGAATAAATCCTGTAACTGTTTAGGAAAGAGCAACCTCTCTAGAATTAGAGTACAATTTTCAATGTGAAGTCCAATCCAAAATTGTAACTACCCCAAAATCTGGAATTGTAGTTCAGTTTGTGGTTCAGTTTGTGTTCAGTACTTCTTGCAACACAGCTTTGACAGGATGTAAGTGAAGTTTGATTTATTTACTAACAGAAGGAGCCAGGGCATACCATGAAAACTACTAATACTAAAAGTACCCAGAGTTTTGCAGGGCACAGTCAGCAAAAGCATCAATATAAACAGTTAGCCCTTAGGAGACTCTGCTCCAGTTCTGTCGAGAGTACAGATCGATATTTTCAAATTGGTTTAAGTTTTGTGTTGTATGTGGTGTACTACATCACTGCTGTGTATGTTTTCATTAAAGAAACAGAAATAATTAAAATTGTGGGCTCAGGTTATGGTGGTTTTTTCCACTCTTTCTTCTGGTAATATAATTTCTGCATTTAAGCAAATGCTGCTGCCATGAACAGAATTTTCAGTTAGTGAAAAGAGACAACAGAGGAGAGCAAGAAAATAGTATCGAGAAACAGAGAGACCAGGACAAAACATGCCCCAAACAACAGAATGTGAGAGATGAACAATAATGCTGAGTCAGCTGACTAATAAAAGGCAGGGGAGTATATTGAACAGTCATGATAGAAAAGAAAGTATAGCCTGCAAATAGAAAGGAATACTGATTCACCACAAATCTGTAGTCCTAAGAGGATGGTCCTGGATGTTTTCCTGGTCCCTAGAAAAGGCATGGAAAGGTCATGAAAATTACCATGTAGTTCTATATTTTGTGTTCTGAAGTTTTAAGACTTCTGATCAGAGCAGACATTCACAGGGAAGGGACTGCTGGTAGGTGGACTCCACTGGAGTCCAGGAGAGGCTGACAGATTGCTCCTGCTCCCTTCCTCTGGAGGAAAAAACTTTCAGGATTTTCTTCAAAACTTAGAGAAAAAAGTGAAGAATGTAACCACAGTTAGAAGAATATCAGCATACAGAAAACCAGATATTAAGGAAACAGATGCTAACATGGAGGAAAAGAGTTCTGGAGAACACTAAAGTCAAAAGAAAGACTCAGTTGATAGAGAAATAGAGTGAGTTAAGATAAACCAATCTGAGATTCTTATTGCCACAAAACTGGATGACAAACCAGGAGGAAATACACTGATAAAAGTTGGATATGAAAAGAGCTATATGGGGTAACTAGAAAGAGTATGGGAAGAGTTATGACTTAGGTTGCTAAAGAACACTCCCTGTTCAAAGGGGATAGAAGCAAAGATGGACTGATCTGAGAGGCTGAAGAAGAGTAGGTATTATAAAGTGACAGGGAAAAACAGAGGTTGGAGAAACCTTGGAAGATCACTAGTCCAACCTCCTGCTCAAAGCAGAGCTAACTTCAAAGTTAGACCAGGTGGTTCAGGGTTTTTAAGGTTGAATTCTGAAAATTTTTAAGGATAAAGATTTCACAGTCTCTCAAGAGACTTTGCTGGAGTTGCATATATGGACTTTTACAGACACTCAAGGTCAGGTCTGTTTACAACTTGAAAGCTCTTTGATAGTTTTGACAGATCAATATTACGAGGAAATATCTCATTCTGAATGACATAAGAATTTCCAATTGGAAACCCAGAACAAACATTTCCAGTAATGTTAAAGGCTGCATCAATTTCTTTGCCAAAAAGCAATCAAATCAATCAAGTGTGACAGCATTTTAGATTTGATTTTAAATTAACATAAATAACAATATAAGATGTAGAATAAAATACCCTTATATAGTGTGATCAAAGGTTTGATAGAAAAAATCCCCCCAAAAACCATGAGGGAAATATACCAGTAGATACAGTGTAGTGAAAAGGCTTGCTGGTTTGCAAGTTGATGTTGCTGAACTTCATGTATAGAGCTCTCTGGAGAGCCCAGATATTCACTGATTCAGAGACCAGCAGGAGACCTTACTCTCCAAGACATGCAAAAGAAGAAAGACAGGCTTATTATTTTTTGCAATGCTACTGATGCTTGTAAATAGCTTTATTTATTGTACAGAGTGCCTCACTTGGTGTTATTTTGTTAGCTTAGCATTGTTGACAGGCTGCAAAGCAATTTATTAATCTGCAAGGAGAATATTTTGTAAATTGCATTTGATGGATGTTGGCATGTCCCGATGTTGGCACTTCGTTTTTACAAAGTAACTCTGAAAATGACATTTTATTCTTGTTAATGGATTATGGGCCTTCTTGGTCAGATGAAATAATCTGTCAAAAGAAGATCCCATTGGCCACAGTGAAGCTAGTTCCTTGTGATCTGTGTGTCAGATGGACTGAGAGATTGAGAGTAAAACTTAAAGATGCTGACAAAGGAATGTGACAAAATCGGTAACAGCTGATGTTCTCACAGATGAGAAAGAATATGTTTAGGTCTTAGGTCACTGTTTATTACCTGGAATTATTGTCTATGGATCATTAAAAAAAGAATTTTCCATGCTCAGTATCAAAGAGGACATAAGGTTCATGTACACCTGAAAAACATTAACCTTTTTCTTAAAGAGAAGATGTGCAAAGTGAAGGAAACTGAGGATCCTCAGATAAGATGGAGCATGAGGCAGCTTGGCAGCACCAGTCACAGGCTAGAGATTGCTTCATGGCTGATGTTCAGAAGTGGATGAACCCCTCTGAGACAGAGGACATAGCAGTCATATAATTTATTTTTTTTTTCCTTTGGGGCACAGATCATTGCAAACTGGGATACAGATCATTGAGAAATTCGATAGTAAAGCAAGGGAAGCTCCCAACTGAAATACCAGAGGTATCTCCAGCTAACACAGGGAACCTTTCCCGTGTCTGAGCCTTGAGCTGCAGGGCTTTTCCTCTGGTGTTAATGAGTAGCTGTGCTCAACCATGGGCATAAGAAGCAGCTGAAACTACATAAGACTGGGGGAAAAAAGTGAAAATAGTTAAGGTTGTAGTATGAAGAAAGTTTGGTATTTAACCTGTAGAAACCATGTCACAAAAATTTAGAGCTTAGGTGGCTTAAGTGTTACTTGAAAATGGGTTTGGTTTGGAGGAAAAAGCCTCTTTGATTGTTCTGTTATGATCATGAAAGCAGAAATTTGTGCTTTGACAAGACAGATGGCTGCAGGGATAGACTAGTTTCTTCTCCTGAGCTGAACTGGACTACTGCTTTAGCTGTAAAGGGAAAATATTTTTTTTTCTTTATATTCCTGCAATAGAGCCTGAAAAACATCTGTGTATCTGGGAAAAAAAATATGACATATCATTTATTGTTAAGATTTTCTGATATGACTTAGTGCTATAGAACAATTTGTCTTAAATGTCTTTATTTTATTAAAAGTATTTGTCTGTTGGAAAATAAACAATTCTTTAGGGCAGAATAAAAAATATGGCAGTGGAACCACCAGGACATTTGTAATAGTCAAGCTGAGAGCTGGAAAAGGATTAAAAGAAAGTTTCCCTTAATTTAAATGGTTTACATTCACTCAGGTCAACTTCTGTTCAACAGGGAAGATTAAAAGAAGAGCTCTTTGCACAAAGGAAATGAACTACAGAAAGGATGCTCAGTTCTGACATAATCAAATTTTACTTTTTTGTCTCAATAAGAAAAATCACAATGTAAAGTTGTGTAAAACTTGGGATGCAACAGAGGAAATGAAAGTGGCACAACACATGAGCAGCAGAGGACATCTGATGATGCTCTGTTTAAGCTTGAAGCCTTTTTAGATTTTGCTTCATGAACATTTAGGAAGCTGTCAAAACCAGAGTAAATCCTGTTCATGGCATAGAATTATTTGAAACCTGAAGTTTTAAACACACGCAGTCTAAGAAAGTCATCAAGATACAGCCTGAAGGGCTTTCCTCTCTATGTGGTATTGAAGACATACCCATTTTCATTAAACTGTCATTAAAAAGACTTGATATTAATGAGTCACTTCTACCATTTAATTTCCTTTTCAGAATCATAAATTATCTACAGTTCCGAATTCTACGCTTCCCTCATTCAGTTCCAAATAGTCTGTACTCTACAAGCACTTCATATAGAATGGGGGCACTGAGACAAACCAAAACCCCTGAATGCTTTTCTAACATAATAGACTGCATCTTGCAATGTCTCCTTGCAAAAGAGATGAGTGCAAGTGCTTCCAGGACTTTATTAGTAATGGGTTTACACTTCTATTCTTATGTCTGACAACAAACACCTACGAGAGCCAGTAGATTTCAAACAGCTTCTTGACACTAAACAAACTACAGTGAGAAAAATCTTGGCAACAATTACTGCATGAAAGAGACTCCTTGTCCTGATTCAATTACTGCTTCTTATATTGTCTCAGTTAAGTCCCCCACTGAAGTGGTTTCACTTAGCACTTTACAAATGTGTCTTTCCCTGCCCAAGGTCCATTTAAGAAGTAGTAAACATAAACACTTTTTGCTTGCTTTTTTCCTCACTTGGATAAGTACAGAAGATGTGTTTAATGTTCTTGTTTAGCCTATGGATCCTGTTGAAGGCAACTCCTGCTGAACAATTTCTTCACTCTGAATCTACACTGCTGTCAGGATGTTGTGTCTCTGGTCTCCCGTTGGATCCTCTGGACACTGTCGTAATATGACAACATAAATCCAAACTCTAGTTCTCGAACAGTAGGTGAAGATCCACATCAGATATTCAGGTATTCTGTGAAGCAGGAAGCTGGGAAGCACACCACTAAGGAGTGCTGTGGCAACTTGAATGTTGGTATGTTTGTGCACACATCATCTCAAGGCCAAGAAAACAAAATACTTGTGTTTTAGGAGGCTTTTACTGTTGTCTGAGAGTAAAAACAAAAACAGAAAAGGTGCATAGCATGCTTTTTCTCACCGTTTCCCATATCATACTGATATTCTTGCTGCCCTCATAGTCTGCTTCTCCAATTATTAGAATGCTATTTTGGTATTTTGTGGAAGACTGTCACAGCAATGCTTCTAGCCATGTTGCTTGGATGACAATGCAGAACCAGATGCTTGCTCCTCTTATGCTGTGATTGCCTCCAAGATGAGAGGCTGCAGGGCACAAGCTGAAGACCTCACTGAGCAGACAAGCTCTTTGTGCAGACACTCACTGGGACAATCTTGCTGAGCAGGAGCCATTTGGTCAGGAAAGAGTCCTGCCCTGTCGGGACTCTCTTAAGAGCATAATCTGACGAAATGGCTTTGGAACATCTTTGAGAGGGAACAAAATGATCATACAGATTTTTAGAAAGTGCTTTTCACCGATTGCAAATGTCAGTAGTGGGGTAATCATCTCTTTTTGTGTGTGTGACAATCTGTTCATACACAGCTATCTTTTTCCTTTCCCAAGTGAGTCAAGAGCTTTTAATCATGTAACCTGAGGACAGCTCTGTCATTACCTGGATTTTTGCCTGTGGTCTGTAGTGAAGAATGTTTATCACCCCAGTTCAGACTGACCACTGTGAAAAAAATAAATCCCAGCTGTTACTATTTCAGGGTTTAGCTTAAATGCAGAACTGCTTTATGTTGCTGGTTCCCATTACCTGGTAAAGAAAATTTGACTGACAGGCAGGCAGAGGGTTTGAAGATCCTGAATTCCTACATACTTTTTGAGCACAGTGGTCCACAGAAGAAAAAGCCCAATAAAAATTCTCTCTCAAAGATTTCAGATCAGTAATGTTTGATATCAGTATGTCCAAAGGGAGGGAGTGACTATAACTGACACAGGTGGTTTCATATGGGGAAAAAGAGCCCAAACAACAGCTTACAAAACCCCCCCAAAGTTCCTTGAAATAAAAGATTATTTAGAAATTCGGCTACTCAGAATTATTCCTTTGGTTAAATCTGAGCTATCCCAACCTTTTTCTGCCATGATATTTCAGCCACAAATGCATCTGCCAACGCTGGAAACATCCTTTACATTTTCCTTTTCTCTGCAGCTCTGGTGCACTCTCTGTTCTCACAGTGGAACAAACACCGCTGTGTCTCTATTCTTTTCATTTTCTGTAATAAATCCGCTGCACCCACAGACTGGTGAAGCCATTAGACATGTCTTCAAGGGAATGTCTCAGCAGGCACTCTGGAGAACATGGCGTTCATGTCTCTTTAAATGAATCATCCATGTAACAGCTAAATTGGGAAAGCAGCCAGAGAGTTCCCAAGAGAACTGCTGGCAGAACCACATCATAGTCCTGTAATATAAAAGTACAACTCTGTGGCATTACAGCTTCTTTAATGTTACACTTTCCAAGATGACTTAGGGTTACAAAATGTAACAGCAAGCACAGAATCATCAGGATTTGAGGGCACAGATAAAACTATCCAAGTTCTCTTGCTTTTTTCTTGCATGTCTGGAGGTGCTCTTGGCTCTATGTCAGCCAAGAATGAGACAACAGGTTGCTGTCTACTGGCATTTTCATTTGAGTTAAACACCTGTCTGTACTTGTATTGGTCAGGCTATGACTCTTGGCACTGCAGAACTAAGAGAACACATGGGACAGGCCTTTGGAAGCCCTAAACAGCCCCACCTTTGTGGTGTTAAGACACAGGGAAGACACCAGCCACAACCTCAGGAACAGATGAGGCCTAGAAAAACCCAACAAACCCAACCACAAGTAAAGGACCAATTCTTTGTTTTTATAAACCTGTAGTATCTCTATGGCATGAGTAAAGCCCCTTCCTGCATAGGGGATGGTTTTTCAGGCTCAAACTCAATGTGGGCAAAGACAAAAGAGATCTCCAAGCATGAGATAGGACCTTAATAAAACTGAGCCCTAGAAAATAACCTTTGATTTTTGCCCTGAGGCAAGGTCTTGAATCAGTGGCAAAACTAAAAATCTCTAACCCAGATGGTTTGAATCACAGCCTGGGGACCAGCTCTCCTAGTTTTCATGCCTGTCTGACAACAACAGTCTCACACAGAACTACTGAAGTTCATTCTTACAAGAGAAAGTTGAGAAGGTCTCTCTAACTATGAAAATATATGACCGTGACAGGTAGTGATAAAACAACTGCTTTGAGGTCCCACAGAAATAGTGATTTCTGCTGAGATTCAGCAGGAAAGTAACAACCAGTGCTCCAACTCTTGAATGTAAAAGTCAAAAATCCACCTGACATTCAGAAAAATAGCAACTGTTTTATATATGTCTGTAACAGCTAGATGCTATGAATCTTGTGTAGCCTCAGGGAATATCAAATTACTTGATAACATGATTTGATATTCCAAACAGAAGAATAACCAGACAAAATTTTACTCAAGAAACACTACCAGAAGCATCCAACTGTTCCCATTTCTTTCTCGTGCTATGTCTCCATGGTACCCAAGGGGAAGGACTGGGAGAACAAGCTTGGCATCAGAAAGAAAGATCCAGAGCCATTTTTTATAATATGCAACCTATTTCAAGAATAATACTTAATTCCAGTGTCACTAAAGTAATCAGCATCTGTTTATCAACCAAATAATAAACAAAATTCTCTGCTGTGGGTTAGTTGAACATGGAAACTTTTATGTCTATACATATTTCCCGATGGAAAGCACAATTTATGAGAAAGGAAACACATCTAATTTATTACAACAAATTATTCTCAAACAATGTGAAAAGAGGAAGCAGGCTTGGCAATGCTATTGACTTTGTGGACTTTAGATAAACCCAGTATTCTCTTGATTTTTTAGAAATATTCTGGGCTGTGCATGGACAAAGTGGTTTCAGCACACTCTTAGGAGGCAGAGTTACAAGGATTTATCTGCTGAAGGGAATTATCTGCTCAGCAGTGGGGCAGCCAGACATGCATTTCTGTAGAGCCATGGCAAACAAAAACAAACCCTCCTAAGAGTGGAGGAATTCTCTTTCCATGCTATGAGCCATATGGTAACTGGGTTCATACAAATAAACAAATAAAAACAGTTTCTCTCCCACTCTGGATCCCCACACACCAAAAAGATTCCTGAAACAGCAGGACTAGGCTTCCTAAAAACACAGAATCTGGTTTTATTTTTGTAGCTTATGAGGAAAGCTGCTCTAATTTCACTTCTACGAACTGCAATGAAATATTGCTGGGTTTTGCCAAAATCCTTGCTGCCAATGGCTAGTCGAAAGAAATATTGGAAAGGCCATTGATTCCAAATGCTCCTCATCATCAGCTCCTGGTGCAGGCTCTAGGATGAAGCACCTAAAAATGAAGTTGCAGACAAGATCGAATGACAGATGTGAAGAACCATAAAGTTCCTTTCTCCTTTCCCAGTTGGAAACAAGATGTCTCCAAACTGAGACAGGATAACATGCTTGCAATAAGGACCTGTGAGACAGCTGGCTTTACAAGTGATGAGTAATAACATGATATAACTTCGTAATTTCAATGTGAATGTTGAGCTTTCCCCAGATCCTTCAGAGATAATGATTTTAGTCAGGCAGCTGGACATTTAAATATCCATTCTGTTAATCTGTAGGCATTATGTACTGCAGCTCTACTAAGAATGCTGAGCCAACTCCCATGAATATGTGACACAGACTGAAAGCTGGCATATGGGCTAATTACCTCATTTAAGAAGGGAAGCAGAAATCTACCCCTAAATAAAGGATATTTGTGGTGGCTATTTACACTTTCACCCGGGAACAACATGCAAGCAGGATATTTCAAACAAGTCTAAACACCTTTCTGAATCATGGACTGCCCCTGTCTGACCTACACTGTTTTTGACTAAATTTACCAGTGTCATTCAGTGGCACAGAATACATACTTCAAAAATCAGGAGAGCCCCTACTTTTTAGTGTTTTGTAACGCAAAATTGGGGTTTTTATTTCCTCCTCAGGAATAACATAAAAAAGGACAGTGGTTTGTGGGTCTCTGGTTGTGACTTAGCTAAAACTTAAGGATGTTTTTTATCTGAAAAGTATTCACAGTTATATCTAGATAAAATGAAAAATATAATAAATATACAATGGCTACCTTTGATTAGAAGAAAAATAAAATTAGTGTGCACAGTTGCACAAAACTATAGTAGTCTCCAAATTTTTGTGGGGAAAAAAAAAAATCTCAGAAATTCCAATACATTTGGTGTGTACAGAAGGTACTGACGTTCACTGACTACCTCAGTGGGATAATTACCTCATGTTTCTGCATCTTTGATTTTAAGGATTTTCAATATTTAAATTCCAGTAAATGAAATTTCATTTCCCAAGAGTTCTATTCATCATCATGTTCTTGTTAAAGAAAATCTTGACACAACACACCACCCAGGACTGAGATCTCCCTTGCAAGCTGATGGTAAGGGCCAAAGCTGTGTGTGAAGACAGTGTTCAGTTCACCCTGTTCTTGTGTCCTCAATTACTTTCTGTAGTTTCTCAGTCTGAGAAGTTGTTCTGGCAACTTCAGCCAATATTTCATCTAAAACTGGATAGTTTTCTTTCCTTTCTTTCAAGAACTAATTTGTCTTCTACAGTGTTCCAGTTCTGGACTTGGCTCTGGGTACATGGCAGCTCTGCCAAATGCTGAGAAGAGGGTGAGTCCACAGCCCCTCAGCACTACTCCATTTACAGGCAGTCTGCACATCGTAAACTTTTAATTCAAAGCACAAGTTGGTTTCTCAGAGGGATTTTCTGGGTGTTTTTCAGCAATTGCAAGAAGTACCTTGTTCTGACTAGCAAAGGTAACATTTTTAATTTCTGTGGAAAGCCCTAAACCTCCATCTGTTTCCATACTAAACCTAAACCCCCATACTAAATTCCCTTCTGCAGTGTGAAGGACATCAGGCCATGGATCCCCTGTGACAGTGACCTGCACTCACTTTTTTTTATGCTTCCCCTCCTAGCAGATATTAATAAGGTCCATATGCTATCTTCATAGTTGCTCTCTAATTTTACCCATTGACCCCTGAACTAGTTCTGGTTTCTGAAGCACATTCTGGAAATTGCAGGATGCCTTCATACTTTCAAAGGGACACATATACTTAGTCAGCTGGATATGGTCCCATATCTTCTTTCCCCTGTACAGATCACCACATATTAACATGTGTTTACCATTATTCCAGAAGTTTTTACAGAGAAAAGTCTGAAAGCTTGTTACTCAACACAATTCCTGTATCCCCTTTTTTGATACTGAATACTGGCTACAGAAGAAGAAAACAAAATCTAAAAATGAAACACTTAAGAGTGTCCACAAAACTCTTTCACCGTTGCTTTCCATGACCTTGGACTGAAGCATTTAACTTCTCATATAGAACAAATCTTTAAATGAGCGGTCTGGAAAAATAAATTAACTAAAATCTTGATACCAGACGCCTAAAGAGTTTCCACATGTTTCTGAGAAGGGAACTCAAAGTACTGAAAACATTGCTCACGTCATGCTTTTGCAAGCTTTCCATTTTCATTTGGTAAAAATATCTCCCCAGACTTTCCCATAGCTACAATGTTCATAGCTATATCACCTCCAGCTGTGATCTCATCAGATGTCTCAGGCAGAGCAAGGTCAGGCCTTGCTGGTTCATGCACATGGAGCTTCCAGGAAAGGCCAGGCTGGATAAAATGCAGCAGTGCTGGATACCAAAACACTGGATAAAGGCAACCTGAGTTCAGCCTTGGGTTTTGCTACCCACAGAAAAAGAGAGAAGAGGTGGATTGATGATGAAAGAAAATGAATTTAATTTGTTTAACAATTTTTGCAAGCTTTAAATGAAAACCAACTGTGCCAAAATGGTCTGGGTTAGGAAGAAGACCACTCTGCTTTGTGCACACAGCAATGGGAGAAGTGGATGGGATTAACAAAGAATATCTGTAAAAAAGGAGAATGGAATTTATGATGTACCGTGACACAAGGTTTCTGACTCTGTAGAGCTCCACTGGGGGAGTCAAGGTTAGAGGCACAGTGGTTGCTACTGAGTGTTTCTGTGAGCCCAGGAATAACATCATGTGGTCATTCATTTACAATTGCTATGGAAAAAGCAGGATTTATGGAGGGGTTATATGGGACATGAGAAGCCAACTCCAGGTGCTACCTCTGAGGTAGAGTGAACCTACTGTACTTGGCTAGCCTCCTAATGTGTTTGTTGAAATAATAATAAAAAACCCCATGCTTTCCTTTGAAAGAGGAGAATCAGTCTCTAGCAATAAAATGGCTACAAAATGACCTTGAGTTTGGATTGTTGCCAAAGAAGGTAGTTTCAGGTGAAAGTACCCTCTTCTCTTTTGGCTTTCGGAGGGATTTGGTGAGTTCTAGTTATTCTGAAGAGCCTCTGGTGACCTGAAACCTCACTTGCACTCTCTTTGTTTACCAGTGAGACAGCTGAGGTTCTGTCCATTGAGTGTGAAACCAGGCTGAGCCCCATTTCTTAGCCGTGATAAACAGCCTTTCTGTAGCATGTTCATACTCTCACAATCCTACTTAATTAGTTTGGATGTTTCCTCACTAGCCTGGCAAGAGGCTCTTCGCTTTGTCAGCTCAAACAATTTTCATAGATACTGTCTGCAGCTTTTCTATGATGTCCTTATGCCCAAATTTACACCTTCTCTTTCCTCTCTATGATCAGATGTTTGATTTTTTATTTCATGCTTATTTCCAGTACTCAGAACAAATGCACTACCCAAGTTTGTGAGAGTTTATCTTTACACCTCATACCAATCATCCAAGCCAGATGCAAGTAAATCACACACATATATCATGCCTTTCCCTCAGTGTCCCATCAGATCACAGGGACAAGGGACCCAGGAAGTTGAGAACCTCATTCATGCAGGTAGTTTAATATGCCCAGAGACTGTATTTTTAGTGACTGAAGTTAAGATTTGAGATCCCCACCACCCAGGTATTCAAGCAGACTGAAAATCCACATGTGCTGCATAACCTGCAGCTCCCGCTGATTGCAGCTGATACTGAGAGTGCTTTTGTATCGCTTGAAAACACTCTAACAAGCAAGTTCTTCTATCTAAATGTAGCTATTGAAGCCCTGGACAGAGTGTACTGAAGGCTGTGACATGTTTCCAGGTACCACATCTCTCTAGGATTTAAAGTGATGTTGAAGAAGTCAAAGACTTAGGTAAGTCTGGTTTGTTCAGAGGAATCAGATTTTCTCACCTCCATTGGGGAGGACAATGACTAACAGCCAGAAAACCTCAGGCAACTCAATTATTTACCTGCCTCTGCTGAATTCAAGAACTAAGCCTTAGGCATTCAACCTTGAAAACCATTAGCTAAAAATCCTTAAACACTGGGAACCTTGCAACAGAGTACTCAAGCATAGCAGACAAGGACAGGTACAAAAGTTTCATAGAAATAAGCACAAGGGAAAGAGCTGAAAAGAAATTGAAGAGAAACATTTACTTTTTTATGGGAGGGCATGAACTACAGAAGTTTCAAGACTGTCTTCTTGAGGGGCTGGTTGTTAGCCTTGATTGAGAGGAGTAAGGATGGTAACCTTGTTAGCAATGTTACTTTGATTTACTGCAACATGGAAGAGAACTTGGAGAAATGGGTGAACTAAAACACACTGAGATGAAAATAAACCCCCAGAATTAGTGAGTCACCAGTCAAAGAGCTAGATGTGGCCTACAGCTAAGCTTAGACATGCATGAGAACAGTGGCATCTAGATAACACCCTCTAAGGTTTAGCTTTTAGGCTACTAGGAATTGCAACAGGTGAGCAGTGGGGAGAAAAAAAAAGGTAAATCCCAGCCATATGCAATTTGAAGCATCTTGTAACAAACAGTCTCTGTCCAAACACGCTAATTTTTCAGTGGCCTCAAGTTAACTCCCAGGTATTGCTCAGGACATTATAGACAATGAATGCTAACTCCAAGAACATCTGCTGTCAAGTGTGCCTTATTAAATTATATATATGCAACTACTTAAATAGACTAACCACTGTCCTGTTTGCACTATGTCTTCCAAAGGCTACAAATCCATGCCCTTATCTTTATAATAAATGCCCCTTGTACACTGTGCAATGTGCCTAGAAAAAGACTGATTATTTTACTGTGAGCATAAAAGGTGACATAGCCAGGAGCACACTTTTTTCTTTTCCCCTGGGACTCATGAAACTGAGATCACTGTGTCCTGAAGACTTCAGGAAAAAAAAAAAAGTGTCCTCCTGGCTATGTCACATTTCATGTTCACAGTAAAATAATCAGTCTATTTCTGGATGAAAAATGGTCTTTTATGGAAGAGAACATCATATGATGCCTCAAACAGATCACAAGTAGCAGACATTGGGTATATCAAGGCATGATGATGGGGGAAGGAAAAACTTCTTATTTGAGAAGGAATTGAACCTGACTATGGAGAGGTTTTGTACCATAGAATGAAAATCTCCAGGTCAACGCATTGGATGTGAAGTCAGCTAGAGAGTGCATGGCACTTTGGCTATGTTCCTGTGGCTCTAGACAGAAGGGAAGGTCAGTGTAAATGAGGATTAAAATCAACACTTCATTGTTGTGAAGGCATTTAAGTAGTAAGTAAGTAAATCTGTGTTTGGAGGCTAAAATGGCCAGCCTAGAACAGCCTTTTTCCTGGCCTAAACAGATAAAATTTGGGGGCCTTTAGCAACTGGGTGCTGCCTGTAGCTTCTCACAAGTGTCCCAAGGTTTTAGAAGGCTTCCTGCTGTTTTAGAGCCATAGTGGCATCAAACCCCCCTATGACCTGCTTGTGACTCCAACCAGAGGGACACACCTAGAGCCATCCACAGAGATCACACCAAGGGAACAGACACCAAGGGGTTGCTGCAGGAGGGACACTGGCAGATGACACAGCAAACATCCCAAAAACTCTAACCAGCTCCTGACCTCAATGCTTGATGCACCCATCTGTGCCTAAAGCAGCATCAGTGCTTCCCTGCAAAAGTCAATCCAAGAGAGCCAAATCAAAGACTGCAGCCAAACCCTCAGGAAGGTATCCATATGTGAAAGCATAATGTTGCACGTAATTTACACAGGATTTTGCAGTATGCAATCTGAGCACTTCAGATACAGTTGCAATCATGAGATCAAGAGCTGGGAGAACCAGCAGGGTTTGTTGCTACCCTCAGAAGAAGCATCTGACAAGGCCTTTGAGCTGGTTGGCAAAAAGCCAGCTGGAGGTTCAAGAGAGATATGGTACAAAGTTACTAATAAAGAGTCAAACTGAAGCATGAGCCAGTTACTCCTTTTGGATGCAAGAAAGAATCTCAATTCATTCGCTTCTAATGAAAAAACCAAAACACTGAGAGTCAGATGTGGACATTAACTTTGCTGGGTCTCCAGGATTCCCTTCCCTCTTGCAGTGACAAATCCTGAGACTGCATCAGTTGCATCACTTCTGCTTTTGAAACCTCTTTCCCTTTCCTGCCCTTGAGCGTCTTACTCCCAGCAAGAGAAAAAGCTCAAAATAAAAACAAATATCCCTTTTAGAAGACAGTTATTATAATTTCAGAAATTAGTTCTTGCCTCAAAATTTATCCTCATACTGTAGCTAAATCACTGGAAAAAAACAGAGGAAAAATAATACCCTCTTCCACATACCTATTCCTAACTACCATTCTAGCACAACTCTTGCCTTCCCCTTTTACATAAAGCTGTTTCTTTAGCAGCATCAGCTGTAAAGATTCACAGGTGTCCTCTCTCATGTTCCCTCTGCATCTGTCAACACTCTCCATTAAAGCTCTTTGGCTGCAAGTTTAGTGTATTTCCTATCATTGTCTCCAAATGCTGTTTAAGGAAATATTATTAGAAGGTTCTTCTAAAACCTCACACTACTCCTTCTTTTGGGAAAGAAATCTGTTAGCAGCAAAATTCTCAGAAGAGGTCCCTGCACTGTCTGTTCAGTGAAGATCAGAGACTTCTGCAACTCTGATGGAAAGGGATGTAGTTGGAGCTTAACTGTGAATTTCAGCCTGCAGGCAATTATGTCCTTTACAAGAATGTATCTACTAATAATAGTCTTAGTTAAGTGTATAATTGCATTGCTGTTGTAATTAAAAAAATCAATCATTTTATGTGGTTTAAGCATTGACCTCTGGCCTTTGTTTGGCTATTTTAATACTGACAAAGACAATACTGTCATTTGCATAACAAAAAGTGATTCTGCATTTATTGAATATTGCTTTTTAGTCTAAAATGGGGGAAAAGCCTAGGCCTATTGAAAAAATGTGTTTAGGGAAATAAATTGCTCCTTCAGAAGTAGACATTTGATGTTGCTGTTGGCTCTGAAGCACAAACTATGTAAGAGCAGAACTTTATCCTCTGTTATAGTGACATTTTCCAAATGGCATTGCTCACAAGAAGTAATTCATGACTTCCCTGAGGGGCTGGGGGTTGCTTTTTTTGCCATCTGTTGGGGAAGAAGTAGCTGAAAGGACCCTGTAACCATTGGTTCTGACTCTGAAATGAGTATCTCAAATACCATTGAGAAAATGTGGCAAACTGAGTCACAGAAAGTGTAAATCAGCAGCTGAGGAAGAACCTGAATCCACCTTCTGCTGACTCCACATCACATCTTTTAAACAGGTGAAGTTTAAAAGCAAGTTACAAGTGCAAGAAATGTTAATTCACATCCAGACTGTCAGGCTGAGAAACAGGCAGGGTTCTGGTTCAGCATTTAGCTGAATGATGGGGACTTGCCATTAACCTCTAAATAGCACCTCTGTTAAGAGAAGGACTCTGGAAATGAGTCAGGAGAGGTTGACTCTCCTTCCTATAGATGCTTCCCTTTGACAGAGTTCTCCTTTTTCTTCCTCTGTGAAAGGAATCTACACACTGCAATTAAGGGCTAGATTAGGCAGCTGGGACTGATTTTGTGGGTTTCATCTTTCTTTTTTTCCAATACTGCAGAAGACTTTGCTTAGAGGAAAAGGAGTAATTGCATTAGCATTGAAAACAAATCACTCTTAGAAAGTAGTGTTCTTTAGCTCTAACCAATTTAATAAAATTTATTTAACTGAAAACACAAGAACAGAGTACAGAACTGTAGGTTTTAATCTCATAATTTTTATCTTTTTCTGGTTTTTGCATGTACATACATATAGGTGCATTTTTTATGTATATTTTTACAGCAGAATGTTCACTTTAATGTGAACTTTTATTTTGTGTGTTTATCCAGTGACACAATTGATTTTGTTGTCTGGTAAAACTGCCTAAAATAACCCCTCCTTGTCTGAAATATTGCAAAGAAGTAACATGATTGTATGTTTTCCAAAGCACTATGTTTTCCAGGGAAATACCAATTTATTAGAAGTGGGAATATATTTTTAATTTCAACGGTAATAACTGACACTGCTAAGGCAATGCTGGGCAAAAGAGGATCACTAGATATGAACTTGGAAAATTGTCCTGCTCTCTCCCAGACACTGCAGAATGTACCAGATCAGCAAAGTGTTTCCCTGCATAATTTTTCCAGTGAAAATAAAGTAGTTTGATCATGGTACATCCCCAGGGAGGGGAGACTCCTTTTATCAATAATTTGCCTTATAAAAGGGATCAGAAGGGCTGGGTTAGAGGAAGGGCTTTTCCTGGGTACTTAGGGACCTTCATTCCCATTCTTTCAAGTGTTTTGTACAGTCAAAATCCAGAAGCCAAGAAACATGGGGAAATGTGGGGAAAGTTAAGGCTGGAAGTGAGATCCAAAATGTGTGGGCTGAAGGTCACTGGAAGACTTCTGGTGAATTTTGGACCAAGTGAAAAAGGATTTCTATGTACTGTGGGTTAAGAAAACATGTAGTGGAAAAAAAAAAGTCCCTTGAAAGTAACATTTTCTACAGAGGATTGCTTAAAATTTTTCTTTTTCTGCCCTGCCTTCAGCATTCCATTTGGCTCAAAGAACAGATAGACAGAGTGGAAACCCTTACAGTCTTGAAGGATGTCAATTATTGTATCTGGATTTTTCCAAGAAGAAAACACATAGAACTACCTCTCCGGGCTTGCTTTTAGCATCTGGGCCCTTCCTGAACTTTAAAATTTACCTTTCTTGTCTTTAATAAATTATAACGGGCTGTTTCCCTTTTCATAAAATTATCTCTTGGAAATAATTTTTTTTCCAATAAAATCTTTATGTACTTTCAAAGTATATTTCCAGTGCAAAATTGTTCTGTTGGATGTATTTTGACTAACCTGGAAAAGGACACTGACACTTGCTGTGATAAGGAATGGTAAGGGAGTCTATTCATACCATCTAATATCAGCTTGTAAATGAGGAACCTAAATGAAGATTTTAGCAGTAATAGGCTTCCATGGAACTAATGGAGCAAGATGGGATCTTGCAGAGAACTATTTATGAGAGCTGGATGTGTGTGTCTTTGGTAGATTAAGAGGCAGCTTCAGGGTTCGTGAATCCTTTGGTGCTACAGAATTGGAGATATGTGGGCAGTACTCTGACTTTAATGCTCTTCCCTGGGGGTGAAAATAGGCTGTGATTTCCTCCCAGAAGATGACATCCCTTGGGGGCTTACACATATATTATGTAGTAAGAATGTTCTAGAGTCTTAATTCTGAATTTCTCCTGTGTTTTTAGTTGACCTTCAGGGCTCAGTGGAGCAGATGACACCAGATATGCCAAGGTAGAAATTCCATACATGACAGTGATGGTATGTGCTACAAACTGAGATCTACTTGGCAGCTGGCAGCACACAATGTGTTCCCCAGCTTCAGAGCCTCACACACTGTCTGAATTTCAAGGAATTCACTTGCTGTCACCTCTATGGTAGCACACATGCCATGGTTGTCTGGTCTTAGCAACGTGGAAGTCTGTATGAAAAAATTTGCCCTGAGAAAGACACATCTAAAGTGATTTCATCCTGTAAGGAACTTAACTGGGCAGCTGTTATGGGCAAAAACAATGCATAACTTTAGAGAAATCTCTCTTACATAGGATTTAAGAAGTCTCTGCTGCTGCATGGTTGAGTAATGGGAAGGAGAAACACATTCACTATAAAATATAAATGAAGTTCTCCACCCTCAAAAGCATCTCTCTAGAGTGTCAAATGGATGAATTGTCTCAGTGCTCGGCCTTGGTGCAGCACTGTGGTCCCTGGATCTCAGCCAGGCCACAAAATACACTGAAACTCTCCTCAGAAAGGCCCATCTGAGTTATTTCCCTTCTGGCATCACCAATCTCAGAATAGCCCTGCTGGCTGGTTTCCAGCTCACAGAGTGCCTGTAAACTTCTCTGAAGGTGTTGATAGATGCTGGTACTTATTCTGTAAGATGGAGACAAAATTAAAGTTGCCACAGGTTTATTAGAGATACTATTTTATGTGATACACGATGACCTACCTTGCAAGCCTTTTGCAATAAAGGCTTGCTAATATCCTAGAGCATCTCCTGGGATTTTTTCAGGAGGCACCAGGACTGTGCTTCAGTGGACAGCTCCTGATTGTCTGAGGGTGCTAGAGATGCTTGGCAGAACCACACATCAGCAGCACTCACCATTTGCCAAGGCCCTAACTTGATTTTACTGCTCCTGCAGTCCTGTTTATGACATTTTCCCCACATATTGCCATGGCCACGGGGATACACATAACTCTAAATAAGGCAATATCTGTGCTCTGTCTCTCAGGACAGGCAGAGATGTCACAGGTGCTGTCAGTTGAACTCAAGGGGTTGGGCTTCTTCTGCCTATGAACCCTGAGGTGCTGGAGTTTCTTTGGGCAGACTCCCCCCCAACCAAAAGCTGATGTAGCCCTCATTAGAAAGAACATTGCAGGGAGCCCAGGGGAATGTGATGGTTGCATGGGGGTGAGGAGCAGCAGCTGTGTGCTCTCTGTGATTGCACACCCAGGTTAGTTTTTAGAGCACTGCTGGGACGGGCAGGGAGAGTGATTGTTTCAGCAACGGTGAGTGAATCACTGCTGGCACAGTCATTTCACCCAGAGGAACTATGAGCAGCACTGAGATAGTGTTAATTTGTCTCTGTTAATACAGGAGACAGAAGGTTTTGGTGTTTCCAGTACCTTGTGTAAGGGCTACAAGTAACTTCTTGTCACTATGACAGCAAAGACTACCAAAACAGAGAGGGTCCAGGGAGTATGCTGTCAGTTGGAGAGAGTATCTTTATACTCCTTTGCCTTGTTTCACAATAAATTTTGTTTGTGTTCTGCAGAATTAATTTTAACTGGCTAAAATACAGCCCAGGAGAATGAGCAGTGGTCTAGAAGACAGAAGTGTTGGGGGTTTTATTTCCATCTGCCACTGCTTTGCACTGCAGCTTTGAGCAGTCTGGCCTAGAGCAGCAACAGGTCCAGGAGGACCATACCCTGACTTGTATACATAGATACATATATACAGATGTCAGCAGTGGTTTGTTACCCATCACTAAGTCAGATGTTAACTCTGAGGTGCTGTCCTGACATGAGGCACAGACGAAAGTGTGGTGTGGGAGCAAGCAGCACGAGTCAGGCAAAGCAGAGCACAAGCAGAGCTCAGGAAACTAGCAAAAGCTTTGGATAATGGCATATTTACATATAGATTGGTGTGCATCCCTTAAAAATACATGCTTTTATTCTTACAACCAGACAACAAATTGTGTGGGCAAACACTACTCCCTCAATATTTTTTTCTCCCTGTAGGAGAAAAATGAGGCACAGACAGTAAGTGAATTTCTTGGGATCACATAGGTTCAAGGTACAGTTCTGGAGCTGACTGTGGGCTGGATTGGCACTGGGTCACTGGGAACTTAAACAACTTCATGTTTCATGATTAAAATACCTCTTCTAATGTCCAACATCTCCTATAAAGACAAATGTCATGCCAAAATGTCAATATTCTAAGAAATAAAAGTGTCTGAATAGGTTGCCATAAAGAACATTTTTTATGATGCTTACTTTCCTAATTAGAAGTTACCAGGGCAGTCTTAAAGTGTTTTAGAGAGCACTGAATAAAGCACAGCCTTAAGCCAACAATGAATGTCTCTTTCTATTAGTCACAGCTAGTGGCAAGGTCTGTCCATTGTGTTTTGGCATCCATGGATTTTGCTCCTGACTGTGGACATGTTCTTGTGAGTAAAAAAGATGAAGAGAATGTTTTTCTTTAAGCTGAAGAAAGTTGCATGGCACAAAGCTATTGCAGTAACAAAGCAGAGGGACTGTCTGGAAGAGGTAAATGCACTGCCTTCCATAGAAGGGGAAGAGTTTAATGAGAAATCTGTGATGTTTTTAGAAATACTTATGGGCCTAGCACAGATTTAGTGATGGTAGCTGAAATGCAAATCATAAATGTTGTCACAAACACTCCTAAAAACCAGAAAAACAAGTATTTAAAAAGCCAAACAAAATGAAATCAAACAAAAAAAAAAACCCCACCACACTACCCTTTTTGGTCCACATCTAGTTCTCTGAAGAAACTTTGCCAAAACTATTTCCTTACAAATCTGCTCCTCAGTGTTAGTGTGTCTCCCAGCAGCACGGTACAGGGACACAACGACTCTCATTGGGCTGTTATTATTCCACGTGTGTAGGTGGCACTGTCACTCGATGATGCATGGCAGTGACACATAATGGCCTGGTGAAGGGAGTGGGCTGGCTTCTTCTCTCTGTCACTGGGAGTCTTTGCAACTGTGGCTCTGATGAGTGAGGAGAAGAAAAAGAAATGTGGAATTTATTTGGCACAGCAATGCTATAATCAACCTAAAGTGCAAGAAGGATAGAGGTGTCATCATGCATAAGTTGGATGGGGCTCTGAGCAGCCTGGTCTAGTGGAAGGTGTCCCTGCCCACAGCAAGGGGCTGGAATGAGATGATCTTTAAGGTCTCTTCCAACCCAGGCCATTTGATAATTGTATGATCCACTTGTGAGGCACTGAACAAGTTTTGAAAGCATGAGGAGGACAATATGGGAGGGGTGTATAGAAACCAGCTGATAGCTGACACCACTGAGCAGATCCAAGTCAGCTGTGTAGGATTCTGCATCTCACTTGGTGTTTCAAAACAGAGATTGATGCCAAGTCTCAAAAATATTCTGTTTCTAGTCTTGTTAGTGAAAGGTAAAGGCCTAAGTTTGATCTTGGTACAAGAGAGTCAAAATGTGGGTGTAGTTTTCTTTTTTCTTTAATGGATCTCTGTATAGTAGCTTAGTGATGCTTTTATCAATTCAAAGGAGATAAGTAGTATATTGAATAATAAACATACAAATAATTTCTTTATCTTTTGGATGGAAAAAATCAGGGGCCAGTTGTGCCCTCCATGCCATTGCAGGCACTGAGCAGGCAGCTCTCGTTTTGGATTTTGCCTTACAGCACTGCATGTGAACACTCAGGTATCACTCTGGGGCAATATTTTTGCCAGTGATTTAATGGTAATACCGTGGCTGTATGCATTCCTCTGTGCCAGCTCTACCATAACTATGGAGGGAGACATGAGTCTCATGTGAGGTACTTTTTTCCCTTAAGTCCCTCAGGCAAATGTAGAAATTTTGGTTTCCAAACTCTCTTTGCATTCCTTTTCAGCACTTCTGTAACTGTTTTCTCTATGACTCCTGCTTGAATGGCCTTTATGAACATATTCTCAACCCAAACATTATCTATTAAAAAGAGAAAGAAAAAGAATTTGAGAAAAAGAAGTTGATAAAAATAAAAAAAAAAGTTTTATTTAACATTTTACATGAATTTATTTACATTCCTCATGAGTTAAACTGTAGAGCTATGTGATAGAAATAAAAATAAGTATGACTAGTTGACTTTTCATGAAAATCAATCTTCTGTCTATTCAAATCCTCTGTTATCATGAGCTTTCTGTCTGGAGAGAGCTGTGAGTATCCTACTTGTTCTCAGCAGATTTCTCTACAGGTAAACATAGGATAGAAGCTGAATCCATCACTTTGCTGACAGCTGGCTCATGGAGGTTTTTATCTTAAGTGTGATTAACCAGTGTTCTTCAAATGCTCATTATCTGTTTCAGAAATTGTCTTGCACAGTTTGTAATATCCCAGAAGAGTAAAAGTTACTCAAGATCATAATCTTGATCAAATTTTCTCTTACAGTAGTTTTCCATTTGAGTCGTATCAGGCACTGAAAAAATTAATTATGGGCAGATCCCTGAACTTGGCTTAACATTTGCCCAGTTTGAGTCTTGCACTAAGTTTGGAAACCCTGAGCTGACCATCTCCTGCTTTCTGATACTTGACAGCTGGAATCAGCCTGAGGTTTGACCTGTCTCTGCCATCATGAAACAGCAATTACTCTTCAGCATTGTAACAGAACTTCACCTATTGTCAGAACTCTAAATTGCAAGAAATAAAGGGAAATGACTGTGGTGTGTGATTGGATGGTGATTTAAATTGTATGGGTAGTGTGTAAATGAATGTGCTCTTCTCCCACTGCCTTCTAAATCAGGTGTAAAGGCAGTGGGCTGCTAAAATGGAGGAACTTCACTGAATGATGTTGCCTTGTCCTGGCCTGCTATGAGGTAATAATGAAATTAGGAAAGGCTGGCTGACTAATAAGCACATTGTTGTTGTGGGCCATAGGAAGGTGTTTCTTACCATCTCCAGAAAATGAAGGCAGCTTTTCTGAGCTGTGCAAAACCACCTCCTTGCCAAGACCTGAGTCTTAGCTGTCTTTTTATTTTTTATTTTTTTTTAAACCAGAAAACCAGAGCTCCTTGTTGCTGAGCCTTAAATGACTGAAAATGTCATTTGGTCATGTCTGCTCCTTGCTCCATATCATCTTTCCCCTGACATAACTGCTGTGATTTAACCTCCCAAAGAACCTGGGACAGCCATAAACTTGTGGTTGGAATGGAAACCTTACCTGTGCAGGGCTGAAGCCTCATCTGTCAGGAGAATCCTCCAGATCCAGAGCAAATCAATTGCTCTTCTAAATGGCTTTGAACTGGGGAGGGCTTGACAGTGTAAACAAAGCACTTCAGCCATATTTCTCCATATTTTACTGAAGGATGGGGGGGTCCAGGCCTCAATGTGGATCTTTTTACACAGATCCATTACTTTCACAGTTCCATTACTTTAACCAAAGCAACAGCTAGAAGCTATTTTTATGGGGAGAGCTGTACATCTTGAACAGTGGCTTGTTTTTCAAACCTCTCTGGGAGATTTTGGACATGTATCTTCCATTTGCTTTAGCACACTCTAATTGTGAGGAAAGATATGTGTCTGAATCCCACAGGCTGCTTTGGAAGTCCCAACTACAGGGTATGATTTAAAACCCACTGAGATCAGACCTCTCAGCTGATGTCAGTGGGTCCCAAAGTAAAGGAGTTTTCTGTGTTGGATGTGCCTGTAAATGCAGGATCTCAGGCACAGTGACCCATTCTTTATTTCAGGCAGACTTTAGTCAGTAGTGGCCAGAGTTGAAGAGCAGTGGCATTTTCCAGGCTGCTGGGTGATGAATGATTAAACAGCCACAAACAGAGTGAAGTCTTTAGTGCAATCACTATTAGAAATAGATCAGGGCAGGGGGAAGGTTGCCTAAGAGGCATTTGCTGGGATTGCAAGGATTGAAGAGGATGCCCAGAAACAGGAAAGATTTTGAGATGGCACCTTAAATAAATGGAAAAGTCAGAAATATATTTTACACCCTTTTTAAACACAGCTTAGTTTCTCAGCTACTTTTTTACATCTAGAACACCCAAGGTTAGCTCCAGCTAGTAAGACACGAGAAGGGGACATTGATATTCTCAGTCCTACAGAAAAGCTTTTTCACTGTTTGCTTTCACTTCCAACTTAAGGTTTGTCTGCCTATCAGGAAAGATTCCCCCACAGAGAACAGGAGGGACTGTTTTCATTTGGAAATGTAAGAAGGGAAAAGGAACAGGGCCATGGAAAATGCGGAGTGTTTGTTTTTCTTTGTATGTGGGATGTGGTCCTCTCTCTCAAGTCACTTAAATTTTCCCAGATGTTTGCAAGGACAGTGCTGTCTGTTTCTTCTGCAGGCAGGAAGATATAACTTTGATGTCCATGAGCACCCAAAATGAAGATATTGCACTCTCTGTAGGCTGCTGGGGAGCTTTGGGATGTTTAAACCGTGGAGAATGTAAGATTTGGTTTTGGGGGTCTGTGGAGCACTGCAGAGAGACAGAAAAAGTGCTTCTCATGTTCCAAGGAATGGGCTGGGGGCTCAGTCTCTGTGTCTCTGTCTGTGTTCACAGATGTGGGTGTTGTGTAACTGTGCAGCTGCCAATTGATATATTGGACAGTTTAATTAATTATTTAATGGACTAAGTCACCACAGCACTGTGACTGTCCTTAGCTCCAGAAGGTGGCTGAACCTCAGAGTGCAGTTTAGATTATGCTGAATTTCTTTGAGAAAACCAAGAGCAGTAGAGTTAATAGCTGTGTTTTGCAGGAAGCAGGCAACTTTTCCTTTTTAACTAAAGTTAAATTTCAAAGTTTTTGATTTTAATTTGTCCTTTTTTCCCCCCATGAGTTTTCCCATTCTGACAAATCGGTCACACTCCTCTAGTGGATATACCTAGATGGAAACTGTTTCTAGTGGAAACAGCTGAGAATGGGCATCATTGCCAGTAGGTATCTGCAGGCTAAGGTCATGGTCTGGTGAATTTAAACTATGCAAATATGATAGAAATGAGTTCGATCATCAGGAAAATCCAGCAATCACTTGACAGGTCTGAGTGTGTGGTGCAGAACAGAGAACCTTCATTTCTACGAAGAGATGACAATATTTTGATCAGTTCTTGTGTTTCCAGACTTTCCAGAGGGACTTGGAGCAAGAAACTGTACCTATTTGGGGATTTGATGTTATGTTCTTTAGCCTGTTTTACTGAAAGGAATATGAGTCATTTGAAAATCACAAAGTTAATTAGCGACTGTGACTGAAACTGGAGACAGTTCTTTCTAAAACAAGTGCAAAGTTTCTTCAGGCATGGAGTTAATTTCTCAGCAATATGTTGTTACTCCACTGGTGGTGCACAGGCTTATGTGGTCATGGACTACAAAGAAGTCCTCCACAAAGTTAGAAAACAATGGATGCTCAGCTTAGGAGAAATATTCAACTTGGCAATGCTTACTTTTTTTCTATTTGTGATTCTAACTATTCACAGGAAGATACTTTTGGACTTACACATATGTACACTTCTATCTATACTTACACACACCTCCCACACACTCTTATTATGGAATATGAATCCAGTCTGTGATTGAAGGAAAGCCCTCATATTTTATGTGAAGCAGTGGTAAGCTGTCAGAGAATGGTATCATAGATTGTTATGACAGGTTAGTCAGAAAACTGACATGTTAGAGAGAAATACTCTATCCATCTGAACATGCTGGAAAACTGACAGGATCGTAGTTACATGTAGAATTTGGAAGAAAGTATCCAGGTGTAGGGAATCCCATTATAGACTTCTGGCTGTATCACAGTATTTTTCCATATACCTATAGGATTGTTATATATGCCTCCTGTACACTCTAGATTAGATGTAACAAGATAAAAACTTGTTCTAGTCTGTTGGCTTCAACAGAGATATCCAAATTCATGTCAGCTGATTATTTGTTGTATTAAATATATAAAATTAAGATCAATGTTTATCTTGTTTATGAGGTACCTAAGTGGTTATTTTGTAATTCAAACTTGTTCTCTAGGTAGCTTTGGTGTTTGGGACTTTCTACATATCCTTGTATACATATGGCTAAAATTAATTTTTTTTTCCTTAGCTCCACCAGAGCAGAGATGCAAATTTGGTGCATCAGAAGACAGTGCTGTTGCTTTCATTAACATTTCTCCCACAGAAAAAAACCCCCAAAACCAACCCAAAACCTAAAAAACCCACATTTTCTTTTCTTTTTTTTTTTTTTAATTTCTGTGGCTGTTTGGTCTAAACCAACACATGGAGAAAAGCAATAAGGTGGATATTGATGGTAGGGGAAAGAAAGTACCCACTCATCAATGCTCCCTCATATCACTCTTGCTAGATTTCATTTCAAACTATCCAATTTTTATCCCATCTCAAATATCTCATTTCATCTGAAGTTTGTATGGTATTACAAGAAGGAAGGGCCAGAGTCTAACATTTATAGACAAAGCCTTGTAGCCTTTCCTTTTCATCCTTGTTTTTGTTTTTGTTAATTCCCTTCCTGTTTTCAGAGAGGCAGAACCATTTCCTAAAGAGTGTTGCTGTGAACAACAACTGGAGGACTGAGTCACATGGCAGTGGTTGTGCCAAGGCCCTGGTAGGACGGGGAGCTTTTGAACCATCCCATTGCTAATCAAACCATCTGGTGACATCCTGCCAACCCTGTCCTTGTCATCTGCTGCCCCCTCTGCACTCACATTCGATCAGCTCAGCATCACATTCTTCCTGCTGTGCACAAAGTTTCTTTTGCTAACAGCCAAAGGAAGGAGGAAGGGACTGATTTAAGACTCTTGGCTCCTCTTATCTAGCTCGTGACAGATATATTCTCAAATTGGTCTTGTAAGTCACTTTTTCCTAACTAGAAATGACTTTTTACCATGGTTTTATATCTTTCTAGCCTGCTGCTCTGTTTTTCTGTTTTCCCAGGTTCATTTTCCCAGGCTCTTTCTTAGAGTTTGATTCTGAAAAGGGGAACAATTTGCCTTTAGGAAAGTGGTGAAGGAGACAAGCACATCCCACTCTTTTCAGATCACAACTGTCTGTGTTTTAAACTGGTCAAGTACTGAGTTGCAGTAGAGAAAGATCTGTCCCAAAATGCAAACACTACTAGAGAAAGTATGTAATGAAATTTGTTATCTTGTCCTGAATCTAAAGAGTGATTTCTCCTCTCTGTACAGTGGTTCCCAGAGGTTTAGTTGCCTCTCCACCTGTGACTCTACAGTCATTGTTCCCTCCTTGCCTCACCTTCTACCACAAAAACACAGAGCAGGAGAAAGATTCTGAAAGCAGAAATCCCCTTGGATAACTCAGATCAAGGATGAAAAACTACTGCTCATAAAGCAAAGCTGGAATCATTCCCATGTGCAGGGAAAAGTTAGTGAGTGAATGCCTGTGGAGAGCTTGTCCATAGGGATTGATAATTTTGAGTGACATAGGATTTTCCAAGTGTATGAAGCAAAAGGATAAGTGCCTAGAAAACAAGCAGCTCATTCCTCTTTTGGGCTGAGGCTACTCAGTCAAGTTTTGAGATCACAAACAGGGCTAAAAAAATCCATTTGATTACATTACTATTAGAAGCAGGTCACATGGGTGCTCAGCCTCACAAGGCTGGACATCAGACGTCTAAATATTCAAACAGTTGTGGATAACAGACATCAAATAAAGTTTATGCAGCAGAGACTTTACAATCTAAAAAGGGAGAGCTTTCAAAATGTAGTAAAAGGTTGAATTTAAGAGTTTAAGCTGTTTTCATAAGTATATGGATTAAGTATTCTTAGGAATTGTCGAATTCAACAATTGCTGCTTCATCCATTACTGATTCTACCTTAGGTAATAGAGCATGTAGTGGCCATGCTGATACCAGTGTGTTCCACTGCTTTGCTCTGGTTTGAACCAGAGCTCTGTGTGTGTGTCACTGGTCCTGTGCTGCTCAGAACAGCAGAGATCTTGCTAATATTTACTGGGTACAGAAATCCCTTCCTGATCAGCCCTGTGCTGCCATAGTTGTCTAACACCACCACCACCACAGTGAAGCATCAAGTGACTGTGGCTGACAAAGGTGAAGTCTCTGAAAGACAAACAGTGATTTTTCACTGGTTATCCCTAGAGTGCTTTATCTCTAAATGTTCCCTTTGGGTACTTGGTTCTCACTGGTTATCTACAACCTGGGCTTCTACTCCAATGTGGGATGGTGGGCAAAATACTGTACACATATGTCATATTTGTCAAAATCAAATGGAAAAACTCCCAGAGAACAATTCTTGGCTTTTCAGAGGTTTCTGTTTTTCTGGGCAACAGAGGTATTCAGGGACAAAATTAGGCTAGATATCCAAGCTGCAAACAGCTGGGTAGAGAATCACTTTACTTCAAGATATCTAAGTGAAATATAAACCCCATTTTGACTGCAGACTACTTGGGGCATCACAGCCAGTTTCATACTTTGCAGTGCCTTTTTTTTTTTTTTTTTTTTTTTTTTTTGGTCAAGGTTTTGGTTAACTATATATTTTCTTTCAGAATACTGCAGTATAGGGTAAACTCATTAGTTCCTCCATTTGATTCAAGGCTAAGGACGGGGAAAGGGGGAAGGACTGTAATGTATAGAAAGCCAAGTTACTCTTCCTTCTGGAGACTTCAAAATAATGGGGAAAGAGAATTTCCAAAAAGATCCAATGAACAAAAGGCAGAGTGTGCCTATAATGAAGCAGTTACTGGAAGGAACAAGAGAGATCATAGATTTTCAAGTACTGCTCTCTTTTGCCTTGGCTTGAAAAGGCAAAGAAATATGGTGTCTCGCTTTCTCTGCCTGGCAAGTGATAATGCATCAAATACATTAAGAGGCATTATAAGATCATTTTTGGTAGTTAAAATTTGTTGCAATTTGGATCATTAAGCAATTCTCCACTTAGCATTGTCTTAAAAGAAAGCACATTAAAAGGCTATCAAAATTGCTGTTATCACATTTGTTATCTGAAAATAAGGGTTGGCATTGGACAGAGAGCTATTGGATTTTGGCAAATTAGCCTCACAACTAACAATGAACGTCACATGTTTGCTGACAACTTGGTCAGCTTTTACAGCTTGATTTGTAGAAGTAGATTTCTCTAAAAATTTCAAGCTTTCTATGGTGAATAAATATAGAACATAAAGTCCTGCAAGGTAAAGGCAACTTTCTTCTACCCTGGAACCTGGTTTTGTGGAAGAGTAGAATAGAAAGGCAAGTGTGTATTTCCACTACTTTGGGAAGGCTCCATTTCCAACTTTCAGAAGTTCTAAATGGATATTTGTGGGGTGGGAGGGAACGACCATAGTCTCAGAGTGATGTTTCTTCTATGCTTTTCTCCAGTCTGAAGTCGTAAAATTTTAACACCTGCTAAAGCTTATCCTGCAGCACTGGATCCATAACTCTGCATTGTGAGATATTTGTGCTTTGTTTTAAACCAACTTCCCGTTAAAGAACTATAAACACCTCGTAGTCTGTGTTTTGTTGGAGGCAAACCTTTCATATGCCACACAAGATTTAATAGACTTCTATCCTGCAGCACCTCCTTCCCCACGTCCATCTATTTCCAGACTAGGCACCAAACTGATATAATACTTTTTTATGTCAAACTACTCTACACTACCATAAAAGCATTGAAATCCTGTGAAATTACCCAGGTGAGGGGGAGTTCAGACATAAAAAGCATTGAATATGGAACACATCCAGAAAACCTGATAAATATTATAAACTAACACATATCTTTGCTCCCATGTGGACAATTAGCCACATCTTATGAGCAAGATGAATAAGAATGTGAATATGTTCTAGAGGAACTACTGCACAGTTCACTCTGACTCTCTTCTGCTATCTGACTGCCTCAGAGCTCCTGTGGCTGCCTTGTTGGGGAGACTAAACCACGGGCAGCATTGTGATCCCATGGGAATTGGGGGTAAGATGATTTTAGCCAGGGGAGGACTCTGCTCACAGCTTGTGCAAGACACACAGCCTGGTGGCTCTCAGTCAGTACTGGTGACTTGTCAGGTTCTCCAGAGACCACAGGCTATGGCAGCTGACTTGGTTTGAGGTCCTCCCAGGTCCTTGTCTCACAGAGCCTGCAGAGGCTTTCCTGGACCCATCAGAAGCTGAACAAAATTTCTTTAAATGGACTACTCCATTTCACCTCTCCACAGAATCAGAGAATCGTCAAGCTTGGAAGAAGTTTTTTAAGATCATCAAGTCCAACTGTCCACCCAGCACTGCCACTGTAACCCCTAGACCACATCACAAAGCACCAGATTCAGATGTCTCAACACCTCCAGGGTGTTTTGTTGCCTGTCATTCTACAGACTAGTCTGACTCTGAGTTTCTCACCCTCCTGAAGTATCTATTCACTTCTCTTCCAGCATGTCCAGCACAAGAAAGCAGATACTCCTCTGTCTCTGAGCTAATCCTTGGAGGAATAAGTGGATTCAACTCTGACTCTCTTCACCATAAGATAAAGAAATCTGACCAAAGTGTGGAATGGAAGGATTTGAAATTGCCGTTAGATGCTGTCCCTTGTAGCTGTTTTGCACTTCAATACCTGTTGCTGAGTTTCAACCACTTCTGGGACAGGGGAGTGAGCCTCACTGAGCAAACTGCCAGAGTAGGAGAGAGGTGGAAGAGAAAGTTAGGATAGAAACAGGAAGACAAAACTTTTTATAGCAGCACAGAGAACTTCAAACTTTATTGAGCCAGTGCATCTTACAGTCAGTGAACATTTAAGCTGTGTTTATTTGACATTACTTTTTCTAAACATGCAAAGAGTCAAACAGATGCTTTTGAGGCTGGAGCCTAAAATTCTGAGGGGTTTACACCAGAGGTTCAGTTCTATGACCCATTGCTCATTGCTACAGGAACTGCAGAATTTTACTTTTTACACTTTCAACAACTACATGAACACAAAGAGTAAACTTCCTACTTTTTATATTTCCCTTGAAAAGGAAAGATGGTCAGAAAAATTCCCATGCCTGAAAGAAGCCCACATTGGGCTTTAAAATGCACTTTTACTGTTTTGAATATCTAAGGGCAGTTCTTCTGCAAATCCCACCTCAGAGAGAATTCTCTCTCTGGTGTTCATTCCTACTTTATACACTTTCACAAGAGGTGGTCTCTGGATGTACAGGTCCCAGCTATGACTCAAATCAAATATTGTGTAAAACCCTGTAGATTAAACAGCACTGATTTACTCTGAAAACATCTTGAGATCTTGCTAAGCAAATGAAGACCTGAAAATATGTCAAGAAAGGTGCAGATGGAGCTGCCTGACTCACAACTACATCCTAGATTACAGCCATTGTGTGGACTGTGAAAAATGACAGCCAGGAGACACATAATTCAGCTGGGAAGATGTTTGATTCAACACCTGAAGAAGAAAAAGTTGGCATCTAATACCCACCAGAGAAGAAAAAATTTCCCAAAAATTATTTGAGAAAGAAAGATCTCCATTCCAACCTTTTCTGTAGGAAACAGGGCCTTATTTTGCTCAGGGAAAAAATGAATAAGTGGATTTTTTAAAACGTTTTTTAATTGTAGAACAATTTCCTAACAGGTAAAAAGCTGTGAAGTCATGAGAAATTGATTGATGAAATGCTTTCTCTTGAAAGTATCATCATTTTTACATAACAGCAATGGAGGTAATGCTACTTTAAAAGTGAAAAGCAGCACTTACCTTAGCAGGTCCTACTCTTAACTATTCTGTCAAAGACTTTATAATGATTTTTAAGTGGAGAAAAAAAGTTTAAAAATGACCTTTTGTAAATGAGAGTATTAAAATAGTGTTCTAAGCAAGAAGAAAAAACACTTTTTCCTATAAAACCTCATTTCATCAAGTCATTATTACACCTCGTATTATTAAAATTGCATTTTTGTCTTGTCAGGAGGGGAATTAATTCTCTTTGTGGTATTAATACCCCCCACTGCAAATCATTTTTCTTCTGAAAAAATGCACCAAGCATTAGACTAACTCCTGTATTTCTTTCATAGCTCAGCACAATAGAGGCATAAAGTGAAAATTGGCCAAAGATCCAACTCAAAGCCCATTAAAAATCAATGAAAAGCTTTGCAATGGGCTTCTATTGTGGGTTACCTCCCCACTGAATACAAATGAAATTAATCTGTCAGGCAACAATAATACAGTGATAAAATTAACTTGCTTAGAACACAATTGTTTTAACTTTCATTAAAAGTGATGAGTTTCTTTCAATTATGTTGCCAAGATGCATTTTGTTGTTGTTTGCTTGTTTGCTATTGAAAAAGGAAATAAATCCTTTTTTCAGTTCATTTCTCCTTGGACTGGGGATTTTTGCTGTAATGAAGTCCAGCTTCCAGGGTCGTGCTTGAGAATGTAGTGACAAATAGGGACATCTGTAGAATGGGGAAATAACAGCCATTTCCTTATTGGAGCCAGAATCATGCACATTTCACCCAAAAGTTAATGAGAACTCGATGCAATATTGATTCTGCCTGAACACCAGTGGTAAGCTGGTATTACAATGAGAGATTGCACAAGTTTTCCAAAGAGAGATGGGCTGGTGAGGGGAAAGCTTGGGCCCAGATTCTGGAGAGACCATGGCTTTGGGCATCTTTGATCTAAAAACCTCCCTGAAAGACAGGTTGCTGTCTTGTACCTCAGGATTTCATTGGGATTTGGAAACTCAATAGTTCTCATTGACTTCTCAGTGCCATGGTTGAATTGTGCCTTCTCTAGGGGAAGAACTAGAAACGAGAAGGAACTGCCTCCTCTGCTGCAACCTTTCTCAGCAGAATCTCAGGCCACTTCTGACTGTTTGCCTGGGACTTCTTTCCAGCCCAAATCTCACATCTTACCAGGGTGACAGGGAGGTGGAGAGGTTTGCTTTTCTGACCACACAACGTACCTTGCCTGCAGATCTTAATGACAGTTACAGAGGAGAGCTGCACCAAGCCACAGATGGGGGAAAAGAGCATTAAATAAAGATGAGAGTGGGTCAAGCAGAGCCATGGGAAACTTGGCAAGTTTGATTCCCATAGGTTCACAAGAACATCTTCAGCTGCCATCCACTGAACAGCTGCCAAGGAAATCACAGGGGTGGTTTCAGCCTGGCTACAGAGGAGAAGAGGCCACCTGGATGTGAATTTCCCTTTTATTCCTTCCCTGTCACATTTTTATGCACATTATGGTTTATATTCCTCTTCCCTTTCTTTTACTTTGCAATCTCTTACTTGAAAATACCAAAACAAAGTTTATAGTTTTCAATAGAACACAATAGTCCAGGATAGAATATAGTCAGCTTTCAGAGAGGTCTAGACTGGTTTTGACTTCATAAACTAACAACAGATATCTCTTTCTTCTTTGAAAAGTTGAAGGCGCAAGATGCCTGAAGGTATGAAGATTATACAATACTAACAGTTGGAAAAAGAGTCAGATGTATCTTTAAGCATAAACATTGGGCTAAATAAGCAGAGCTCTTGTAAAGAATAAACTGCAGGGTGTGGGGAGGAATTTTGTTTGTGCTGATCTGGAAGAATTCAGAGAAATGGAGCAAAGGAGGAGAAAAGTGCATATATGCATTTTTAATCTGAGTGAACTTATTCTCTTTTCACATTTTTAACAGTCATTTTAATATCAAAATCTAGCTTAATTTTTCATAGGGTAAAATTACCATTTAGATGGCAAAGAAATCAACCAGAAAAGTTTCAGTTTGAGAAAGCTGACATAAGATGTTATCATGTCCCTGCCAGTTCTTTCCTGCCTCTTCCTCACCCCCAAAATATGCCGTATGACACATTCAGTCAAACACCTTCATTTGCTCTGGAAATCCATTTTTAGGCAAAATTTCTATTCATCTGAGAGGGTTTGCCTAGGTCACCCAAATCTGGTATTGGATGTACAGCTCTGTTTTGGTCTTCTAGACAGCAAGCTCCCCATAACATGGACAAGTCCTCCACTGCATTGCCAATGCCTTACCATCCCCTCCAAAGGAAAAGTTAGTGTTCTTTACTTGGCTGGGAAGGTTAGTGTCCTTTGCTTGCTTTATCTGGTACCCACAGAGTGCTGAGCTGTGTAACATGCTATTCCAAAATAAAGGGACCAGGAACTGAGTATTAGTCCATTTTTGTAGGTGTGAAGGAGCACAATGGCTATCACTGCCAGAAGAAAAAAGTAGGACATCCTTCCCTAAAGCCATCAGGAAATCATTGCATATTTCACTTTTCAGCTTCATCCTCATGTTTGCAGGACCTGTCACCTACAGATCTAATTTAAATAAAACCCCTTGCTGTTTCTTGCCTTTTCTGCTCCTTACTTTTAGTCCAGCTCAGAAGGCAGCACTTACTCAGATGTGCTATTTTGCAGCGACCCCTACAAAAATGGAATAACAAGATGAGCTGGCAGAAGCAAACAGGAATTACAGTGACTGGGCAATAAGATTCTTCTGCCCTGGTGGATACCTGTGAAAAGGGTAAAAGATACAGTTGGCCTGTTAAACTCTGATTTAGGTTTCTTTTGCTTAGGATTTCCTCAGGATCTTGTTTAATTCTGTGCAATCTTTAATGTATGCAATGGTTGGCAAGGAAATGCCTTGTTATATCTGGCTTAGTATTTAGCAAATATTCAAAGGGCTGACTGCTACTCTAATTAAAACCTATTTGCCTCAAACTTCTCTGTTCACCAGCTTTCCTCTGTGACTGCTCTTTATGCCTTGGCATTATCTCAGATGTTATCTCACTCCATTCCTTCTGCTGCCGGTTGATTTGTTACCAGTTCAGTATGTCAGTGTGAATTTTGCAGGGAGCAGCAAGTCCATGGACTTGTCTGAGGGGTTCAGTAAACACAGGGGTTTTCTCTGTGGAGCTGGGGGTCTCCAATGCAAACAGCACTGGGCTTGCAGCTTGGGACAAGGTAACTGAGGATGAGGGGTGAAATACCTCGTCATTATTCTGCTCCAGGGCAAAGCCAGTCTCCATGGCAGAGCTGTGAGCAGAAGGTGCCCAGGGCTCTGCAGGCACTTGCAGTGGGGCACTTCATGTGGAACATAGAGGTGAGATGGGCCAGCATTTATTTCTGGACGTGTTTGGTGGTTAGAGGTACAAGTTAGGCCTTCCCTAGACATGGCAAATGCCACACGTGGTTCTGTGTGAGTTCTGAGTGCAGTTTGAACCCATAAGGAATCACTGTCCTTTCTCCAATACATTCAATCTGCTGGGATGGAATTTGTATCTTTATTGTACTACCTTTGAAAAAGCCCAAACAACCCCTTTCCCTCAGTATTTAATGTGGTCAAGAGAAAGAGAAAGCTTAGTATAGAGGAATACCATGAGGATAGTGGCGTTGTCTTCCCTGCTCTCTGGCCCCTTTTTTTAGCTCATGGGGAAGTGGGAGGGGCAGAGATCACCTTTACACCAAGTACCTGCAATAGGTGGGCGTGGATGGATTTGATTCCTCAGCACTGCAGCCACCTGTGCTGTGGCAATGTATAATTAAAGACAGGAACATTGTCAGGAGCTGTCTCTTGCTCCCAGCTCAAGATTAATGTCAGAGAGGATTGTATCATCACTGCTTTCAAGTCATCAGCTCCTGTCAGCTCTCATGGGCATCTTGAGGCTTTGTTGCTTCCTCATGCTTTGAGGCCCTCAGGATTTGAGGAAGAAGCTCAGAAATTACATTCTTTATTCAAAAACTTTCTTATCCTCCAATTAATTAAATATCATGTTTTTAAAAAAAGCTGTCAGGAAAATAATCCGACTGACATGAAGTCTTTAGGCCAAGTCCTAAAATTAAGTAATGACGTAAGCAATACTGAAATGGAGAGTATATTGGTTTCCTTGTATAACAGACTTATCTAGGTGTATTAATTCACCATTCAGGCACTCCTCTCTAGTATGCCCTGGATGACCTCTTCCCCCAGCTAAGTTACAGACTGAAATTTAACTAAAATGCTTGAAAAGAACATGCAGGGGCGGCAATTTCCTACCAATGCCTCCAACTCAGCACCCCAGAACACATTAGCTTTCCACTATTGTTGTTTTCACACACAAATGGCTCCATTTTCTAAGCCCAACAGATTAGCAGACAAAGCATGAAGCATTTGCTGAAAAACAGTGAGAATCATTAAATAAGGTTTGAGGTTAGTTTCTTTCTGGGAAAGTCCATGCAAAGCATTATTTAATATTTTGTAACATTAATCTACATTTGTGTACAGGCTGTGGGGCAGGTTTAGCCCAGATGCTCTGTGGTTCCTCTTTGGCCACAGCCAACCCAACCTCTCTGAAGCCTTTCCTTGGCCAGGGTCGCTAGGGGGTCGAAATTTTATTTTTTTCTGGTCAGCTTTATTTTCTAGGCAATTATTTTCTACTTTAGTCTCACAGTTCTTTGCTTAAATTAAAATAGATACATTTTTAAATTTCTTCCTCACTTTCTTTTTTAGTCCCATCCTGCTGTGATTTACTGGATGTTGTAAAACACAAATTTCTGGCTGGGGAACTCATGGCTGAGTTGAAGACAATGGTGGCTGAGGTTTTCTGGGAGGGGAGCCTGTCTTGTTTCGATCCAGCTCATACTTTAAGAGTGCTTGCCACCTTCTGGTTTCAATAAGGATAACAAGTATTTAACTGGTACTTTGAGGAAATCAAGTGTAAGAATGCTGGTCCTGGTCCTGGTCCTAATTCCCCTGAAATGGATGAGAGATTTTCAAGATGTCATAATGCTGATTAGAGAGTTTTGAAGAGAAAGGATGGATTTTTTCCTTCTTTTTTTTTTTTTCCAGTCAGAATGTAGAAATGACATCTGACAAGAAAGAAATAAAAGAAATCTTTCAATTAAAACTTGATATTATTGCCATTGTTGGAGAATGCTCTTTAACCATTACAAGAAGATTGGATAGTTAATTTTTAAAGTGAAATAGGTACAAATCATTCAAAAGAGAAAGAACTTTGAAATTGGATTTTCTTTTCCTCACAAAGCTGCTTTCAGATTTTGACCAGTCTCGGACACTTCTGTTCCATCTTGTCAGCTGTCAGCACTGAGCCCAATTTCAGCAAGACCACTTAAAAGTATTACGTGGGCCATTTGTGTGAGAGGAGAGTGTGCATTATCTCTAAAAAAGCCACTCCAAAATTATGGCACTCAGATAATGTGAATAGCACTGCTATCAAAAATCAAAGTGTACCTTAGCCAATCATCTGCAGTTTAGCTAGATGAAAGCATTCCACAAAACACATACATTTGTGGAAGGTTGGTACATGCTTATTGTAATGGCTGTCACATTTCCTTGGCTTGATATAATTCATACTTAATTTTAGATGTCACAGTTCTGTCCAAAAAAATCATTTCTACAGAGATCCTAATTGAAGGCACCAGAGTATCTGAAAACATTCCAGCAGTGCATGAAGCAGTGTGACTAACATATGCCATTGGATTGTTCAATTTGTTCCTCCCCAGCAAGGGACAACGGACAGTGAAGCAACTCTTTCAGCTGTGTATTTCAATCATACACACATAGAATTATGTTTATATTGAAAGAAGGCAGGTCAAAGCCAATGTTCCTCACAGGGAGAGAGAAAGGCAGTTAAGTTTCAATGCTCCACAGTTCTTGGCAGTTCCCATAAAGTTTTTGGCAAAAAAAAATTGGTTGTTTTCTTGGTTCTAACTTCGTCTTGCACGTCTTCCCACTGCACCATACTCCTTGTTTGTCTTTGTTAATCAGAGCAGACTTTGCTGTACCCCACCACCCAGCACAGCTTGAACCATGGCTGCAGTCACAGCAAGGTGAGCAGCACCAGTTGTTGGTTATGGCCCACTAAAGACACGGGGGAAGAGAAATTGAAAATTGGAGGAAAGTTGGCAGGTGTGGAACAATTCAGTGATGTGGTGAGAACCCCTTGAAGAGGATGCCACATCTCTGTGCATGCAATAATCTGCAGGCAATATGTGAAAATACTGGAAAAACAAACAAAATGAAGTCAGGGCTTTTAGACAGCCCCAGCATGGCTTTCATGCAGAAGAGAAGAGCTGGAGGTAAAAGCTGCCAATTCCTTCCATCCATCACAGGAAGGCAAAACAGGATCAGAGCCAGTGGGAATAAAGGAAGAACAAGGAACAAGAGATGTGTGAGGCACAAAGGACTATTTCCACACTTTCTAATTTTTCAGCTGAAGTTCATTTACTCCCAGGCCTTCACTTGGGGCAATTTTCAGAGTTACAATAGCATCTTCAGGATGAGTAGCCCTGATGCCAAGGCACAGTTAGCTGAAGAAGCAGGTGGCTGCTCACCCAGGAGACCAAGTGATGACCATTCTCGATTTTGCCCTAATTCATCACAAATCACTGCCAGACCCATTTTGGAGCCATGAGTTTTTCTCAGGGCTCCCTTCTCTGATCAGTAGACATATCAGGTTTGTCAAAAGTGGGAGCATCCCACCCAGGCTAATTTATCCCTCTCTCTCTACCTGAATGAAAAATCAGAGCCTTTCACACAGAGACTCTCTTGACAGAGCCCTAAAATACATGGGGCTCAGAGGGAGTGTAGATTTGAAGAAAATTCCTCCTGCACAGCTGGCTGCTGTGGTGATACCCACCAGAGCTCTGCAACAGAGTGTGTGAACTGGGTTTTCCCCTCACTTTCAATGCATAAATCAGCCTGTTGTGTCTTTGTCCTGGTTGAGCCAATTTTCCTGCCTTCTGTTCAGCCATATTAGAATTACTGAAGGGAAACTGTGGCAGACATGTTAAAAAGCTTGTTTGTAATATCTCAAGCTCCATTCCTTTGCTAAACCCAAACAGGGGACATTTTTCAATGAGTATTTGACTTGACTGCTAATAACAAATCTGGCTGTCCATGTTACAGCCACAACAGTTATGTTTGAGCCCTCCCACACTGTGCAGTTTCTAAATTCAGGAATTAATTCTCCTACCCAAAGGAGATCAAAATTTGTGACTGTGACAATAAAAGCTCCCTGCAGACCTGAAGATCCCAGGTATCTTCCATCACTACCTGAGTCTATCAAATGAAGACTAAGAAACAAATTAATTTGCCAGAAATAATATTTGTACCATCATCCAGAGCAATAAGAACAAATACATCTTTGGAGACTGAATAATCTCTAATAATAACTGAAGTATCTGTGCTTTTCATAGCAATTTTTTTTTTTTTTTTTTTTTTTTTTTTTTTTTTTTTTTTTTACATCCTTAAGATGTTTGCTGATTTCTCAGATTTATCCATGTAAATAATTTCTGCTCAACATATATCCCTTTATAACAACTGTTGGAGTATTGTGGAAAGAAAACTTCATTGCTCTGACAGCTACTAAGTTATACAGTATGTATCTACTCTTTATTTGATTGAATAAAATCCAGATTATGAGGACAAGATATTTAAGAATCCCTCCTGACAATTGTTTATTTTTTTTAAAATACTTTTTAAAATAAACTAGTTTCCATAAGGGTCCCTGCCAATACACTTGTTCATTCAGAACTTTGGGCTTTATCTCAACTGGCCACTTATTTTTCAGTCAAAAATGGACAGATGCAGGAGGTCACGATTTTTTAGGGTTAAGCCATAAAAAAGAAATTTTAGTTTCTATGTCTTTCCATGCTGTTGAGCATGCTTTTCATTTTAAGCATGACTGATCCCACCATTTCTAGATGACATTTGCAGGAGACAAATTACAAAACTGCTGTGGGATCTGTTGGATTTGTCAGCACATGTGAGGCAACATGAGAGGAGGTAACATAACAAGGTGAAATACCATTCCCATTAAAGGAAGGAACATAGCTGGATTTATCTTGCCATGCCATTTGCAGATGAAAATGAAATGAAAAAGCCCCACAGATATTTAAGGCCATTGGATGATGCCAAATACATGCAAACTTTGCTTGAGATAGCTTCTATCTGAAGACTTCTGCCTGCTGCAACATCTCACAGAGATTCAGTGTCAGTGAGTGTCGCCATCAGCCAAAAGCATCCAGATGAAATAAAGCTCTCTTTCATTGCAGAAGCAAAGTACCTGTCTGTATTGTGTTTAACGTTGTTACTAAAAGGCTGCACTGCTCTCAAGCACAGGAGTGCCAGCACCTGAATTTTTATGTGTAAAGAATAGTTTCTCCTGGACACATTCGAAATCCTGTGGAACTTCACAGGAATATCCATGCAGGCCCTGAGCTGTCTTGAATATAAACACATTTCTTGCATGAAAACTATGTATGCATGCCTTCCTTTGTATATACATAAGCACAAATGGAGAGAAAAAACGCCCTACTCTTACATTTGTTTGCTTTTATTGCTATTTTCTTTTGATGGTCAAAAAATTCTGTTCATTGTTCCTCTAATTTAATGAGAAAGTTATTACTTCTTTTCCTTTAAAAACAAGAACTGATAAACAGATTGTTTGGCAATTTTTTGTGGGAGGGTGTTTGGTTTCTTTATCTTAAATTTGGTTACTTTTCTTTTATAGAAGGGAGAAAAAGATATTCACTTTTCTCCTACTCAAATCCAAATATGGATATTTCTTGGTTTGCAAAATTTTTTGATGATAGCTAAAGAAACCCCAACATTTTTCATCCATCTCTACAGCTGCATGTGCGTCCAAGTGCTTTGCATAACTCTCAGCAATTTACAGGAAAATCAAATTCTTCATGAGCTGACAACTGGAAACCACTATCACCCACTGTGGGGTAGTGGGCTCTGAGCTCACCATGCCCTGATCCTCCTGCCCTGAATGGGACACGTTGTGAAATATGAGTGAGTCCATGCTGGGAACTGATGCTCAGAAGAATCCTATGAATTCCATATTTCTACAGACATAAGGGTGTTCTAACCAAGTCCTCATGCTCAGAGGAATGCCAGAGGTTTTAACATTGCCCAAGAAATTACTATCAGGCTCACAATTTGACCTGGAGTCCTCAAGAGGTAAAGAGGACATCATGGCTCTACACAGTTAATTAGGTGATTAGTAACCTCCATCACTTAATCTACTACTAGACTATCCCTGGTTTGGTAAATTTTCCAGATGCAGCAGACTTGCACTGCACACAGTTTTCTATACTGTGACTGCAGAAAATACTGCTCTGAGACAGTCCCTGTAGGCAGGACTTTCTAGTTGCTTCTAAGAATCAAGGTTGTATTGCTGTAAAGTGTTTTTCTATGTGATCTGGATCTACAGGTCAGGATAACTTTAATTTGGAGGTCCTTTGCATCTGCTTCTTTTGTAAATTGTATTGCAGAATTTAACTCACCATACTGCAAAAATTGAGCTTTTACATCCTAAATTCATTCATTGTTTTCTGCTGTTTATTGTGCTGTTTAGGCAAGCCAAGGATGATAGAAAGTGAGAACTGGATTTCAAGAAGTCATGATTTTTTTAGTTCTCTCTACATCACCTTCAGCTATAACCTACATTGTCCAAAATCCCTTCTTTGGGATCACTGTTTTCCAAGATATTATAACATATCATTTTGCAGAAAAGGTTTTTGATGTGACTTAATCAGGCCAGATGATAACTAAATGATGTTAGATCCCTGTGCCCTTATATTTACTTAAGAGAATACCAGGTTTTGTCCATACTTAAAAATTACTTTTTACTTCCCTGATACTCTTTGATGAAACATATACAACAGCATAACCCTCAGGCAGAATCACTCTCAATCTGCCAAGGAACCATCCCTTTTTGCTAATGATTTCCCCTTGATAGATCTCTTTTAGGAATGTTCAGTCACTTTTTGGCCATACATTGTATTCTTCATAGGTTCTGATGTTTAATCAAATGGAGACAATTCAATTTCAAACACTTTAAAAAAGAGTAACATCATGGATTAACAGAAAGTACAACTGGGGGAAGTAAAGGGATGATCAGTTCTTTCCCATACCCCCAGACAGGATCAGCTGTACCAATACTTCATTTTAAGAATATTGCATTTAAGAATATTACATCTCGAGAGGCACGTTTATCATCCAGTTGTGCATCCCTGTCAAAGAACAAATTAGGTTTTGTGTTACAAGACCTCTTTTTCACAGAGCAATGTTGATTGACAGCACATATTTTTCTTCCTTAGCCACTACATTTTTAAAAATGTCTTCTCATTTGAGGTTTCGTGTTCGAACATTTTTTCAAAAGTAGAAATGAAGAATCTTCACTCTGCACTGCAAGAAATTTCATCTGCTTCCAACCAGATATGATCAGGCTTTTAATCTTTAGCCACAATTACAGCTTGATTCAAAGATCATTAAAACCAGCAGGAGTATTTGCAAATATTTAATAAGCCAGGTCTTTCCTACTTTTTAAACTGTTGAAAAAATTGTCAGCTGCTTATCCTGAAGAGAAGTTCCAAATGGATAAATTTCATTCTACTGGGATAAAATAAGGCCTGGAAAAGCTGGCAACAGTTGTCTTTTCATATTCCAATGCCAAGATAAAGTTGGAGAATTAAATTCCCTCTTACAGTAACAGCCCACAAAACACCCTTGGCTGCTGTAGAGAGAGACATGAGCAGAAAGCAAAGCTTGTTGGTAAGAAGACCAAAGCCTCAGACTAAAAAGCACCAGATAAAAAGGATCTAAGAGACAACTGTATGCCTCAGATCTTGTTTTCATGGTGCAAATTTTCTTTCTTAGAGATATATATATCCTAAGGACATTAGACAGTCTCTGAACTTTTCTTGTATTACTTCAGAATAAACTTTCTGAAAGCATCTTTGTGTGAAAGGCTAAACATCCCCCAATTTTTTTTTCAGTCCTCACTAGTTTACAACACCCATGTTGTGTTGTAAACATCTCATAGTACAAACTAGAGACCTTTACTAATGTTTTTGTGTATTTATTTGTTCCCAAAAATCATCTATTTGATCAGATCAGCTTTTCCTGAGCAGTTTAAAAGAAAATTAGTCTCCAAGCCCCTAAAGTGGCAAACATCTAAAGTATTGTTGCCCATTTTCATCTTCCATATGGGGATTTGATGAGCAATGCGTCACGTGCCATAGAAGAGCAGCAAGTAAAATAAGCATCTTTGAAGAAAAAAAACATGTTTTTTCCAGAGGGCAAGTTCTTGGTAGCTCCTTTTACACTCATCATGATTTTTGTTTCCTGGTGTTTTTTTTTTTTTTTTTTTTTTTTTTTTTTTTTTTTCTTGAAAATGGATCTGTCTAACCTTGGTTAGTGAGCAGAAGTTCTATTAGTGAGCAGAAGTCAACATATGGGGGAGAGGGGATGAAGAGAAAAGGGCAATTGCCAAAAGCACTACAAGATTATTACTGAATCCATAGCTCCTTACAACTTTAGGCTGTGAAGCAATCAATGTAATTTTTCTAACAGAGATTTTTCAGCTGTCTCGGAGGAGTGTAGGCTTGGTAATTGTGGTGTTTGCTGCTTGGGAAATTGGTATTTGCTTAGCTGAGGTTCTCATGGAAGAGTATGACACTCTTTTTGTGTCACAGGAAGCTTTGCCCAGGGTGTGCAGCTGTGCAGTTCCTGCTGTGTGTATTTCACAATTAACAGGTGACTTGCAGTTGCATATGTGGATATTCATGGTAAATGCACTTGTTTAGGCAGATGGAAGAGAAAGTATTTCATCTGGTAGCTTGATGAAAATGAATAACAGCATCTAAATGTTTGTCACAAGTACAATTCATGCACAGGATTTGCAGAGCAATTCCTGCAGTGGGGAGGATTCAACATCATCAGCTCAAGGCTTCTCAGGCTCTAGAGCTGAAACTTGCTGCCCTGAGGATGGTGATCCAAATCCTGGCTGGGCCAGGGCTGCTGTGCAGAGAAAGCAGAACAGATGGAGGGCGCTCGGGTCTGGCTGCAAGGAGTGGAGTTGGATTTGATGTCCCTGTGACAGGCAGAGAGAGAGTAGCAGTGGTCACTGTGTACCCAAATCCCTCCCTGACTCTGCCACCACACTGCACAGCACAAAGCAGAGTGTGAGCATGGTCTCAATACCATTCTGATAAACTGCTGACCTGGAGATGTGCATGTTTTGGTTGAGTTTATGGTTAGCCCTCAGCCCTTCAGGTTTTTAGCATAGTCTAAAGTACAAGCATAAAAAGGAAGATATATTTGCTCAACAAAGATCGGAATCATGGATAGATCTCTCTGCAAGGCAAAAATTATTCTTGTAGAGGCATATTTCAATCAAAACTAATTAAAATTGTTTTATATTTATTTAGACACAAGTAAAATTAAAATTGCAGATTGCTGTTGAAGTGTTTGTTCTGTTCTTTGTGCTTCATTCGGAATTTTCTGTTTCAGTGAAATTTCAAAAGCTCAAAAAAAAGATAAAATATTCTGGGTTTTTTTTTTCTAATTTTGAGTTGGACTAAAGAAATCAAGTTTTTCCTAAAGCACATAACTACATCTGTTTTTTTAAAAAAAGCTTGCAATCCCTCTTTCATTCAAAACATACTCATTACTGTTATGAAAGTTATAATGAATACAACTCTATATTGCATATCATTCAAATATGAGAAAAAGTATGTTGTTTACAGAAAGTTAAGTGGATGAAAATTCTGTAGCAGATGCATATGGCATAATTTTGTTGAAGAAGTATCATAGAATTATATTAAAATACCAGAGAAAAAAAGACTTACACCCCCAACTTTCTAAAATAACAGAACTAACTTGGACTCAAAGAAGAAGAAAGCTGTTCTGGGTGAATTATAGGGTTCCCTCTATGGTTGTATTGGTCTTTGTTCAAGCATCTCTTTAGCTGCAAGACCAGGATTATCTGAGGATCTGCATCTTTGGTGGCATGAGTGGCTTTCTGAAAGGAAAAAGACTGGACAAAGTCTGCTTCTCTTATCCCTGAGAAAGCTTGTCTGACTCTTTGAATAACTGTCAAGTCAATATATAGCACAAATAAATTATCTTCTTATATCTTCAATAAAGATCCTTGCAGTAATTCAACTATCTCTCACTAATGAATAAAAAGAATATAGATAGGCAGATCTCAATGGATGAAAGCTATCACTGAAGAGTGAGAAAAACAAGTCCTATAATAGCTAAATATTTCGTCTACTCTGAATGAATAGCTTTGAAATGATGTCTCACTCAGAAACAGATGTTAGAGAGAAACTGAAGTGCTGGGAAATGTCAACAGAGAATCATCAATACTTTATTTTTCTTGAACTCACTTTTGCATGACTTACCCCCCACCATTTCCTAATTGTCATTAGTTATTTGCTAATGCTGATTTTGTGCTGCCTCATGAAAATGCAGCTTTCTTTCAGACCTTGGGGTTGACTTTAAAAAATAACTTAATGTATGATTTGTTCAAAATTCCACCCCTGCTCAGTTACTAAATTAGTTAACTACTGATTCAGAGAGATTGCAGTGCTCCTTCCCACAATGATGTTCAGTTGCTCTCACCTCATTCCAGCCCTTGCTGACTCCAGGACAAAGCCAGGACATCTGCATTGCTTTTCTCTGGGTGAGGTTGGCCATGTATTTGTCTCAGAGCCCTCCACCTTGCTTGGCCAAACACCCTGGTGCTCCTGCAGTGGGATTTGTCACAGCTCTGACAGGGACAGGTGACACCACAGCAGAACCAGACAGATAACAACTTGATTGCTATCCCTGCTGCTGAGAACGACACAGAGTACCCATGGATGATGGGTGTTATGAAATTCAGGCAATATTTCCTTCCTTGTCTTCTTTTGTTGGTAGTAGAATGTACAGTCCCTGAAGGGCGCTAACTTATTATTACAGTCAATTGAGTGTACTGAGTGCTTATGTCTCAAAATACCCACGTGAGAATATATTCTAAGCCTTCTTGGGAGTCAGTGAGTAAACTCTGGCAATGCTGACAAGCCCATGGAGAGCTATTAAATGCAGAAATATACCTCTGGCACAGGAAATCCCTCAACCACAATTTCCTGAGGGTTATGAGAGCATTTTGGGAAAAGGATCATCACACAGTCATCTTGTTTTATGTTTTCCAGGAGGCATTTGCTACTGGCTACTCCTTGACAGGAGGGGCTGCACTAGGTGGATGCATCATGGAAATCAGAACTACTGATCTCACTTAGGGAAGCTGATGTGACCTTTACTGAGCACCTTGTTGGGAAAAGTCTTCTCTCACAGCTTTCACAAGGGTAAAGTATAATTACTGAAGTACAAGTTTAAAATAAGCTTGCGAAATATCAACATTAGTGATTAGAATAATTCTAGTACTCCACTCATTCATAGCCAGCTGGGTTGGCTATCTTCTTACTAAACTGAGGTTTTCTGTTAAACCATTCCTATTACTTGAAGACTTCCCTGAATTGCTCAATTAGGGGAAAAACAATGTCAGATTTTCTGATTTTGTTGGATCTGCATCCCTATGGTTTACAGCAAAAGCTAGTTCAGTTTTTCTCTGTAGTCATTGCTGTAGACAAGGCTCACCTGAACTAAGGAAGAAGAACCTGCCTCTTTGGAAAGAGAAAGGAGACTTGTGTGACTTTTAGTCTCTGATATGGAAATCCCAGACACAGCCAGAAATAAAGAGTTTTCCAAGAGGTGTGGAACAATAGTGAAGATCTATGAGGCCAGGAAGACATCTCTCAGGAGAATGGCTGAAGAATTTGTCCAGGGTCAAGAGATTTAAGATCTGTTTTTGTATGGATAATCACAGGTGTTTTCTGAGACCAGATTTTGAAACCCACATGGGGTGAATGTGCCAGAAGGAAGGTGAATATTGAATTACAGGACATTGAAAACAGTATGAACATACATATACATACATACATACATATATATGTATTTATAGATAGAGATATGATTATATTTGACCCCTCCTGCAATTTTCATGGAGTTCACAGTCCCTGATCAAATTTTAAACCTACAAACCCAATATCTAAGCTATCTGGGATGAAATGGAGTTCTTTCTTCAGCAGTGCTTATGAGAATAACAGAAAATAAAAATTCAGACATTTAATAATCTCAAGCTGTCAAACAATCTCTTGGAAAAAGGCCCAGATATCAAAGAGCAGGCAATAGACTTTGGACATAAAATTTCTACACTGCTCATGTTTTGCATTTTTTCCATTCACCCACTGTTCTATCCTCTCACATGCCACAGAATTCCTTCCAATCCTTCCAGTGAACTTCTACCATACACAAAATAAACTCCACATTTTGGGCAGCATGATTGTTTGAGGGGGTACTTGACAGGCATCACTGTTTTTCATTTCTAAATGTAAATAGATTATGGTTACTCCTGGTGCATGGTTTCCATTAAGATTCTTATTCTGATTGCAAGTGCAAAATTGGGAAAACAAACCTTCCAAAACAATTCACTGCCTCTTGCTTCAGCACATGAGCCACTCAAGCACATGAAAACACAGATCAATTGCTTTAAATTCAACATAACTTTCTCTTTCTGTATTGCTTTTTCTTTTTCCCTAAAGGTCTAACAGAGCTGAATACACTATGCCATCCTAAAGCAGATGTCTCTTACCTGAGCATAGTTCTGATTTCTATTTGAAATTTATACAGCATCATTCTGATTTCTATTTGAAATTCATAAAGCATCCATCTGATTTCTGTTAGAAATTTACAGAAATTTGGTTTTGACTTTGGATGGGAGATGGCTGGGGCTGAAGTTAGTGTGACAGACTGCTCCTGACTAAGCAATTCCTTGAAATATACATCAGTGTAATGAAATTCAGGAGCAGAACCAATGACAGTTTTCTGAGGCAGATTATCAGCAGATATAAATGTTGGCAGGATGGCCACAAAACTTGTGTGTAGGTGGTGTCAGTAGGCAACAGTAGCCTTGACAGCCTGGACACTGCCTTTGCAACAAAACTATTCCCTTAACTGTAAGGGTTCAGTGAGAAGGCATCCAAATATTCATACAGTTCAAAAAAATGAAATGGTTTATATGGACCTGACTTAGCTTTGGTCAATTCAGTACCCCATTTCTGCCCACCAAAAGTCATGTCTCTGTCTCTGCCATGACTCACACACCACCTGGATTTCTGTTCCAGTGTCCCTGAGGTGGTGCCATTGCTGTATACCTCCCTCCATTATCAATCTAAACACTAAATATATAACCACCCTGAGACTGTCCCTGACAACCAGGAGTACTGCCTTGTATGAAATTATAGCTTCAGTTTGTTTCCTTGTATAATGTGGCAAATGATTTTGTCTTCCTTTATTAATCTGTTTGAGATTTTTGGGGATTAAATATGTGACATAAAAGAAAAGTTGATCCCTGGAAGTGATCAAGGTCAGGTTGGATGGGGCTTTGGGCATTCTGGTCTAGTGGGAGGTGTCCCTGTCCATGGCAGGGGAGTTGGAATGTAGTTATCTCTATATCCCAAACCATTCTGTGATTCTATACAAGCCAGGACCTTTCTTTTGTGTGTGTCTTGCCCATTCTTCCCTTCTCTCTATACAACTGTTTGCCCTCTGTGTGCTCAGAAGAGTGAATTCCTCTCTTACCATCATAAGTCTGAATCAGGTCAGAGCCCTCCAACCCCTTGGTCTACCTTTGAGATAAGCTATTTAGTGTTGAAGCAGAGCTGAGCATGGATCTGGACAAATTGTCTACTTCTCCTCTTGAAAAAGACAGATTTTTATGTTTGTATTTTTTGAGCACAATTGCCATGAATTTTAGACAGTTAATCTAAAATAGTCACAGGAACTGGCATGACATTTCAGGAAACTTTCCTATTTAATAGCACTCTGTGCACAGAGTAAATAACCAGGCCCTTTTCCAGTCCCTTTTACAACCCACTCAGGTTATAAGGTTGGCTCACATGACAACTTGCTCTGGGCTGAATCATCCACAGAGCCTGAACTCACAACCTCTGCATCTGCAGTTATAATTTTCTATGACTGCAGCTAAACTACCAGGTTCATTGCCTCAGAGACAGCAAGAGCCTTATCAATCTCCTCTGCACTCCAGCCAATAGGAAGGAAGAAAAAAAACCAAGTGTAACCCAGGGCAGAAAAAGCCCTGGATCTGTTTTGCCAAACATGTTAACCTAACCTGTCCATTTATTGTACAGTCAGCATCAAAAAATCAAAGAACCTTTTCAACAAGTGCACCCGATTTCTTGAAGATTCCTTCACCCCAGTCTACAGCTGATGCAAACCTGTGTGATTTATCTCTTTAAATCAAGACAAAACAATATTTTTAATTTCACAGCAGTGAGAGGCAGAACAGGCTCTAAGGGATCCTGCGATAAGGGTGTTGTGTCAGCTGAATATTAAAACAGCCACATAAAACCTGGGCACTCTGCTAGCAGCTAAGCAGATGTGGGGTAAGCTCTGCAGGAATGCTAAAACCCCACAGTTATTTACAAATATATTCCTTGCAGGGGTCACAAAACAGTCCAGATTAAATTGTTCACCATTAAAAGCAGTCTCATCTAGGAAGAGTGAGTCAACACTGTGGAGGGAGATTTTCTGTCCAAAATTCAACTGAAATTTTTTTAAATCAAAAATCTGCCTTCCAAGTTTTCATCTCGAGTAGCAGGAACTACTAGGGCCTGAGAAGGCTCAACTCCTCACGGCCAGGCTCAGTACACTTGCACAATGGGGTCTTGGCTGCTTGGGCTTGTCTGAATTGCATTGTTCAGTAAAAACTCCTGTTACAGGCATCAGGTATGGTGAGTACAACTCCATAGCTTGACCAGAGAATGGGGCATGCACTGAGAGAGCATTGGCATTTACTGAGATTTCTTTTTCTTGAGCTCTCTTCTGCAGAGACTCACATACTCACCTGCACTGAAATCTCAGTTGGCTTTATCACATTTTAAGAGCTGGGGGATGGGAGGCTGAAGTCGCTTTCCAGTAGCAATTCCTCCAGGTTGAGAGTGATTTTGAAACGAAACTCTCAGGGAAGAAACCAAAGTCCTTTGTAGTCGCTGTCTTTGCACAGTAATAAAACCAACAAGTGGTATTACAACAACATTACACTAAATTTAATGACTTTGCCTTGTTCATCTCTCCAGCAGCTAATGAAACATTATGAATGCAAAGCAAACAGTGTGTTCAGGCTGGTTCAGGATCCACATGGAATCAGAATGCACTGCATGAATTATTCACAGTGTTTTTGCTCACCCCTGTCATCCCTCCCCCATCACAGACTAAAGCTCCTCTCCTGGCCTTAAGCAGACTCCTCTAAAGCTGTTCTCCTTCCACTGAGAAAAGTTTCATTTCTAGTGTGTCAAAAACATGTGAGCCAGGTCACCCAGTAAAAGTGAAACGATAAAATATAAATATGCTCAAGGAGGGAGGGAGAGGGGAGGAGCTGGCAAGCTTCCTCCCCATGGATGAAGGTCTTCTCTTTTTTTATTTTTCAACAAACCTCTGTACCACTGCTCCTTCCTCCCTTTTAGCTTATAAATGAGACAGCTGGATAGACTGTGTTGAGCTGCTCTTGAGGCGGTTTCTGCCTGTCTGGCATAACTCAAATTTCCTCAATATCAAAGTATGTTTATTTATGGTGTTAGCATTCAGAACCAACCCAGTTTTGCATCAGTATCAACTACTTCCCCCACACCTTTTCTCCAACCTCAGTTGAGATACTGTGATAATTGCTGTTGTGATAATAACTGTTTGACCACTGTTATCCTTTTGCTAGTTTTTGCATCCAGCAAAAAAAAAAAAAAAAGGATTTTCAATTTTGACTTCAAAACAAACAATCTGTTTTTCAGCATTGACCTGCTGTTTGCCTGTTAGCAGGAGGCAAATATTTGTAATGATTTGGAAGGCACACAGAAAACAGATTGATAGAGAGTCAATCAGCATTCCAAATACCTTGCTATTTGCTCTCATGAAAGGCTAGTGAATCTGCTGTTTTGTTGGCTTTTGGTTTTGCTTTTTTTTTGTTTGGGGCTTTTTTCAGTTTTCTCCTCTATTATTGCCTTACCTACTGGAGAGCTGATCAATTTGTCACAATCTCATTTTCATCTCAATTACGGCAATGAAGGTAGTGTTTCTACTAGCTTATTTAAAAAATTTCCAGGGTGTTTGGAGTTATATAGGTTCCAGCCTGGCAGACCAAGGTGTATATTATGTATCACAGCATGATGGCCATCAGAGAAAAGCTAGAGATAGATAGCAAGTAAACACTTTAATTGACTGAAAAATCCTTGGGCATTTTTTAGTCAGGGAAGGAGTAAAAAAGCATGAGTATGATGGGGGTGTGGAATATTTGGGATCCTGCCTCCTCACCAGGAAGAAGTCAAACGCGTACAATTGAGTCTGCATTGAGAGAGCTTGACAAAAACTACACCTCTTTCTGGACTGATGGAACTCTAAGGTGCAGTAAAGCTGGATTGAGGAATGGGAGATAAAGCTTGAGTGATGGGAAGCCATCAAGGTTTTATGCCCTTGTCCTGTGTGTGTGGGTATTGCCATATATACCACCCTGAAGTGAGCTTTCCTGCAAACCCCAGCAGTCCTCTGCTCCCTTATTTCTTCATACTTTTGCCTCCTAAGGTGCTGCTGATTGTGTGCTAGTCCCTGTGCTGGCTCTGTATTGTGTCAGTCTGCAGGTGTGCCTTGATACCTCAGCCTTGCACTACCTGTCCTTGAGCTCTCTCCCGAGGCATTGTAACAGGCTGCCCTGGAAAATGGTGGCAGTGAAATAAAATCACCTTCTCTGGAAGGTTTCAGTGGATGTGGCACATTTAGGGGCACGGTTTAGTGCTGAACACAACAGTGCTGGGTTAATGACTGGACTTGATATTAGAGTTCTTTTCCAAGAAAAATATTTGATTGTAAGACACAAAGGGTAAGACAAGACACAATTCTGATTTTATCTTTCTGCTTCTTCCTATCTGGTTTTAAGTTCAAAATACAAAGCAGATGAAGCAGAAGAAGGGAAAATAACCTGTCATGCTAATCTGCCTTTCCCCCAGACTGTACATTTGCTGCATTATTTCTTATTATTGTATCAAGCTTCAAAGTAGAGCCAGAGAGTCCGGAAAGCAGCATGCAATCATCTGCTCCAGGTGTTCCATTCCTGCCTTCTCAGCTGTTATTGTTCCTCCACACAGGCAACATAAAGAGAATGACATGTTTATTAGCTCACATTCAGCTGTGCTGGATTGATATCTACACTATAGTGAAACAGCTTTTAGCAGCCATTTCACTTTCAGTGAAGGATGCTGTTTTAATTGTCATAGTCAGTCTTTTGTCAAATGTTTATGTGTTGCTGAAGAGCCCAGGGTGGCACAGTAGCTGTTACTGCAGGATTAATGAAAAGCATGTTCTGTTTACACAGAACTGACACTGAGTTAAGTGACTTCATAGAAAAAGAAGATCTTGGCTAATAAGTGCCTAAGGACTGAAGGCAAGCAAGTCAAAACTGCAAGCATCCAGGGCCTGTCTTATAAGGAATTTTATTTTTAGACAGGAAATTTTTTACTCTGTTGAGAATTATGCCATGATAGTTGGCTCTTCTCAATCATTTTAATGAAGACATGTCATAGTGGTACTGTTTTAATTATTTTACAATAGTATTTAAGAAATGGAACAGAGTTTCATGTGCAAGTTGGTTAACTACCCAGATCTATCACAGATAATTAATTTTGTAGAGCCCAATATAATCATCTTTGAAGTCAAGAGACATTTTTCATCAAATTCATAGTTTAGACTAGACCTAGTATCTCCAGATTCAACACCTAATTCTTATTTCTTCACTTACCCTGATGGTGAGGGAGGCAGAAATAGAGAAAACGAAGAGCTAACAAAACTTATTTGACACAGATTTAAAATATGGGAAAAATAACTATGAATGGTGAGGCATCTTATCTAGAAAGCAATTGTTCTAGTAAGTCTTTCCTTCCAATGATGTGTTAGGATCCTAATGCATCAGTCCTATGAAAGTCTAATCACTGGTTCTCATCCAAGAAAAGCACTTAAGCACCTGCTTAACTTTTGTCTGTGAATGCTCCTGGCAGATGTCCTAAAATCTGACTGAGCTGAAAGCAGAATATTCAGAAACTAAAAGGGACTGTCCTATTTAATGACTGTTACTGATGCAAGAAAGAGACATTGAATTCATTCTAAAGTGTTACCTAAAAAGAAGTAGAAATAATTAATTGCTTTAATGCGATCAATTAATCCCAGGAGGAAACACTTGGCAAGATGCATTTACAAGTCCACTGTAGCTTAAGAATAAATGCCCACTTTGTTCTTATATAATTATCTGTCAAATGAGCTCTCAAAGCAAGCTCTAGGCATTTCAGAGACTCATGAAAAACTGGGAGGAGCCATAAGGGTTTTGGTGGAGGCCAGGTGTGGGAGAGGAAGGGAGGCCAGAGAGGTGTGTCTGTCCTGGGACAGATCATTGCCTCTTTCCATCTCTCTCCCTCTTTGAAGCTGCTGGATCTCTCAGCACAGGTAGAATTGTTGCCTGATTTATCTTCTGCCTTGAGCTAATTTTGCAAAGTGATCTACAGGATGCTTTGCTCCCACATGTGATTTATACAAATTGTGACTATGTCAATACACTGCATTGAACTGGCAAGAGATAACGAATGACACAAAGGCAGGTGATCAGCTTGATTTTGTACTTGACTGCAGTAACAGTGAGATAAGTTTGCTGCTGCTGATAGCTACATGCTTCTGTTGATGGCAATTTTTCTATCAGAACTTGTGCACTGGGATGAGACAATCAGCAGCTTTATGGTGAGGACAAAGGCAGTGGCTAAAATCAGACATTTCCTCTCACTAAGCCCTATCCTGTAGAAAGTCATCACTTGATTTTTAATGTTGTAGTTATTGCCTCCAAATCAAAAATAATCCCCGTCTTTGTTAATTGGAAAACACAGAAATCTGCATTTGCTGATGTAAGATAGGAAATATATATGACACAAACGGGCCAAGCTCTTTGAATTGGACTCATTAAAATGAGGCTGTTTTAAGCCACCTCTCTGGGTTTTGCTGACACTTGCCAAACCCAGTGCTCAAAAGCAGCTGTTTTACTCAGAGAATATTTTGTTGCATTATGGCATGATTTATTTGGTTAACCTCGCATGTCTCTGCTGCAGTGGCACAGACTTATCTTTCATCTTGGAAATAAAAGAACATTCCTGTTATGCTTGTTTCTTCCTACATCCTAACAGACAAAGGAATCAGCATAGAGGAGAAGACAAAGTTTTAATTTCATTTAAAGGAATTTTGATTTCTTCTCTTTTTACTGGCTGAAATATCAGCAAGGGTTAATAATACAAAACAAATGAAGCTCAGTGTATGTTCTTAAACTCTGTTCACATTGCTCAATCTCAGCCTTTCTGTGGAAGTCAGCAGTTGAAAACCCCACACACTGAGCGTGCATGAGAAAAAGATTTTTAAAAATGGATAATTTTGGTTATTTGTTTAGCCAATATTTCATAAAAGGGAAGTGATAGGAGGAAAGGCATCATTATTCTTTTACTCAACTTGTTAGTCATTCACCCTGAGCAAGAGCATGTTCATGCAGCATTTCATGGGGAGAGGACAGCCTCAGTAGTGAGAGGAGTGGATCAAAGCCTATGTGCTGCCAACACAGTTTTTCAGGTGTTCTGGGTCAAGCAAACTCCTGGCAATACAGGGAGGTTCTCAAAGACAGCTGTATCAAATACAACAAATGTCTCAAACACAGGAATTGAAAAATAATCCTCACTTTGATGTGAGGAAAAATCTGTATCTCTTCCCATCTTTCGCCAGTTTTTTCTCCTGTTCCTGTCATACATTTTATTGTGGGAGAAAAAACACCTCTCTGGTATGCTGCAGTTACTGCAAGATTGGGCTTTGATTCTGAATATTTCAGATTGCGCACTGTGCAAATAATTGAAAATGAGAATCATGCAAGTTCTCACAGCTCCCCCCTCACTCATCAGCAGCTGACATCAGATATCACTTCTACAGGTGATTAACACTCATCAGGAGTAGATCAAAGTAGGAAGCCAGACTAGGGTTATTTAACTGCCTAGATGTGGAGAATAGTAAGAAGTCCTATCAATTGGAGAGAAAACTTTTAGAGGAAGGTGGGAGGTGGGAGGGCAGGGAGCAGCTAAGGGAGCACTCAGACTTCCTCCACCAAGGCTCTGCTTGAGAATGAAACCATCAGCAATGACATGAAATCACATCTAGTAGGTGTGATTCACAACCACCAATACTTCAAACACCCCAGCTCTCAAAGGACAGTTGGAAAACCCTACATAAAACACTGTCTTCACAACTGGATTTCTCAAAATCCAACTTATAGTGACAAAGGTGTGGAGGTCTTGATTAGTGTGGGAACGTAACATCACCTCCTAAAGATATTAGGTACAGGCAGCAGGGCTGAGAGAGATTCCTGTGCAGGTATGGTGAAATTTCACCCTACTGCTGGGAAAGATGTGGCTTTCTATGCATGCTCTTTCCCTTAAACCTTATCTGTAACAAATACATATTTATCATGTGAAAAATGAAAATTAAAAAAAAAAAAAATCAGGATACTTGCTATTGCTATTGTACTAATTTTGACATGAATTTTAAACATTTGATATGTTCATAATTACATAAGGTACAGTTAAATAGCAAATTCTTTCATTAAGAAGCCAGGTTTTGATGTGATCATCCAGTCTGCCTTCCATGCAGGACAGTGTAAAAAGGCTGAATTTATTCCTGTTTGAACTAGAACACCCTCACTGGTACATTTCAAGCTCCTTTGTAGTTTACTTAAAACACACATTTGCCTATTTTTTATACATGGGAGTGTTCTCCTATCATAGCAATAACAAAACAAATGACATATTAATATACCTGAAAAGAGATGTGATATCACTCTCACTCCTTTAAATCAACTGAATAAAAAAATGTATTATAGAACCTTCATTTTCTTGTCAAGCTTCTATTGTATGATTTGGGGAGAAAAATTGATAGCTAAGTCAGAATCTACTCAATTATAGAATCATAGAATGCCTGAACCTCAGGAGATGGTCCAGTCTAACCCCACTGCTACAGCAGATTCACCCAGGGCAGGTTGCACGGGATCACATCCAGGAGGAATTTTGAATATCTCCAGATAAGGAGACTCCACAGCCTCTCTGAGCAGCTTGTTCCAGCAAAGAAGCTTTTACTCATATTAATTTACTCCTGAAACTATTACTTTACATTCACCACTGAAAACCTGATCACCCCAAGGGATTTCATGATAAAGAATTTGTGTATCAGAGCCAGAGAGTGTAGGACTTTTATCAAAAATGGAAGGTATGACTAAATAACCTTTCTTGGATGTTTTTTTCTTTCCAAAGAGCACAGTTATGCGTTTATAATACAGGATACTTGCTCACCTATTTCTGGAACAGTCTGAGTGCCCTGACAAAGTACCATTTGACCTCTTTCCTGGCTTTCTTTCCATAAGTAAATATCCCGTAATATTTGACACTGTTTCCAAAAACATTACCCCAGTACATTAGATTAAATTACTCCTAGATGCAAGCTTCTAGAGTTCCTTTTATAGACCCACAAAGTTTTCTTCATATAAGTAGGTATGCACCAGTGTCATAGAGCAAATAGGGAGAAAAAAAAAGTACTAATTGTATAAAGTTCACTCCTGAAAGTTAGCTGAAGAATTTCTGACTTTCAGCTATCAGTTGAATTTGCAGTGATGGCTGAAGCAGAGGTGGGAATGAATTAAAACACCCAATTTATAGATAGATAATATATTTTCCAATTTTCTACAGGAGCATGAAGGTCCAGCTGTGTCTGAGACCCTTCCTGGTTCTATGGAAAGAAAAAACCCCAAACCAGTATTTCAGCAATACTGGTGACCTTTTCTGTGACCTACTTCTTTTCCTAAAAAGACTGCAATGATTCACACCAAACACCCATCAACCACAACACTCTTCATAAATCATCCTTATAATCACAAGACAAGTGACCCTGTGGTTTCATTCATTGAAAAGAGGCTTAAAAAGATTTGCTTAGTAAAGCAGTGAACAGGAAAGATAATTCCTCTGTCCTTCCAATTGTTCATTTTTGTTTCCCTGTACTATCTCAGATTTCCCTGAACCTTGTCCTTTGATGCATTCAGGGAATTCAGAATGGCTTCATATTCAATTATTGCTTGAATCAAACTATTGTTAAAACAACACTGTAGCAAACAATCCCAATAGGGTTTGCACTCTGCAAGGGAAGGCTGGTGCCAGAATACACTCTCCTGTACCTAATAGCTATTAGGTACCCTCATGGCAATCCATTGTCTGGCATATCTGACTCTTATGAGGCAAGAAATGTGTCAGACTATTAATTTCAAGAACAAATTATTTGGACAGTCAGGCAGAAATAATAATTTAAAAAGAACAGGAGAAGTAAAAAAAAAAAAAAAAAAAAAAAAAAAAAAAAAAAAAAAGGAAAAAAAAAAAAGAAGAACAGGAGAAGTGAGGAAGCTTTTGTAATCAACTGATTCAAGGAAAGGAATAGGCAGCAGAATATTTTGTCTAAAAGCAAGTCCAGGTGCTGTAGCCTCTATGTAAAATGCTGAATACATGGAGCAAATGCTGTCTGAGTGTAATCTACACGTTCACTTTTTATTTTTATATCTTTCAACATAAGCACAATACATCTGTGTGTTTTGAACGGGTCAGATGTCCCTCTGACACTATACATTAAATAATGAAAACTCACAGAATACAAATGGCCAAGCTCTGGCAACAACTTTCTCCTTAATATGACTTGATTGAAAGGGATGAAAAACATCCTTTGAACCTGCCCTTTCATTGAAATTTGACTTCAAGTACTATAGACATTTTCATAACAATAAATAAAATCTTTACTCAACAGAATGTTAAAACGTTGAAAGAAATATGCAAAACTACCACAGAAACTCTTATTATAGAATATTTTTCAGAACAAAAAGTTATTTTTTAGCCAGTTTTACACATCACCAGATCACCTGAAATCAAAACATCGCCGACTACAATTGAACTTTCCAGCACATCTAAGAGTCTAGCCAAAAAGTTTCAGATACCACTGCTTTCCTTCATACTTGTCTAATACAAGCCCAGTCTCTCTGCAAGAAACAGAAGTGGCTACACTCAAGCTTACATGCATTTTACACAGTGCCTTGGCACAAAGATCAAAACATGGTGGATTTGGATCACAAATTCTGAAATGACTGCACCATAATGCTTGGTTCATTAAAAGAGTTTGATATCTAAACTCGTGATAATTTATGACTTTTTTTTTCCATCTACCTAGAATTGTCAAGAATCCAGTCAACCTCTAATGCCAAGAAACCATTCCATAGGATCTCAGTCCACAAATCATGAATGAAGTACAGTTTGACCTAGTTGGAAGGTTTCTCCAGAAAAGCATGTCTTTGGTCAATGGAACACAGTAACTTCCAGTATACATTAATGGACGATTTCTTCCTTTCCACTCATCGCTTCCCACACACTCATCTTGCATTGTAGTCTTTCCAAACTTTAGTAGCTCATGTCCTTGCTATTCTCTTCAGTCTCTAAAGCACTTACTGCCAGCAACCAAGTAACTGTCCCCCACTTGCATTTGCTCAACCAAACAAGCCAAACTTTTACAGATTCCCAAGACAGAGCCTCTGTGTTCTTATTTTCAGAAATAGCTCTCTCTGCCTCTTTTGCTCTGGATTTGTCTTTCTGAACCCCAGTAACTGGGTCTTGTGCTGCCTTGCATTTGAAGGTGGTTTGCAAGGGACCTGATCACATTTGGATCAGTCTCCCTTCATCCTCCTTGGAGGAGTTTCTGCCACAGGAAATATGACTCACACCACCTCTGGCTTTCTCAGCAGAAAATACCAGGTCATTTATAAAAATAAATAGATAATCAAACAAACCTGCCACCACCACAACACAACAATCACCATGTCTTTTTTTTTTTTTTTTTTTTTTTCCATTTTGACATAGCCAACAGCACAGGAAAGTGATGAGGGCATTGTTGATGCCATATTATGTAAATATTTCATTATGATCAAGTAGATTCATTCCTTAAGAACACTAATTTATTATACTCCTTGATCATTAAGGCAAATTGAAATTTGAAGCACACAGAGTTTTAGGTGTATGCCTGACATGCACTGACTTTCACCATGCACCCCATCTGCTTTATCAAAAACCAATGACAACACCACAAGCAAAAGAAATTCCCTGGCCTGACTGCTCTTGAAACGTGTTTATTTTATTTAACTTATTTCAAAGGCTGATACAGCCAGAGTATTGTAGCAGGCTGAATATCAATCATTCATGATTACATTGCTCTGTATCCCTGGGGATGGATGTGAAGAATTTTATTGAAGTTCTAGGCAATCATGAAGAATTGTACTCTGACATCTAGGGCAGGCATTTACCCGATTTCTATCAGGTAAATCTATCAGGACAAACTCAGCTCTCTGCTGTCCAGTGACACGTGTAAGCAAGGCAGGGCTGGTGAGGAAATACAATGTGGGCAGTGCTGATACAACTCTTTTTTGAAGCTCCATTCTTTACTCTCTCTTTTCTTAAAAAGAAACCAACAAAATTGGCTAGAGGGTAACTGTGGTGAAGACAAGCCTCTCAGTGTGAGCTGAAGATAAAAGTTTTTTGTGTGTCTGCAAAGGGCTGGGCAAGAACTCTTGAGTGAACTGTATCATTTGTTCCAATGATGTGCTAACTCAGATACCCAGGGATAACAATTTGTTGTGACAGCCTCATTTTTCTCACATATTATAGTCTCTTTCATTCAGATTCTCTCATCTCACCCTTCAGCTCTCTGGTATCTGTGTGCCTTCTCAGCCAGCAAGCAATGCCTCTCAGCACAGTCCAGTGGGTGGACTCCATTTCTCCTGGGGTGGAAACCATTTCCATACTGCCATGCCAGCTGCTGAGGCACTGCGGTTTGACTATGCTCTTGCATGACACCCCTGCATTCACACCAAATTTACAGTCTCAATTGAGACACCAGCATGTGTGGTCTGTGTTTGCTCTGGAGGCAGTGTTTGGGTTTAGGGCAGATAAAACATTGCAGCAGAGAAGCCCCTCACACTTCAACCTACAGTGTGTGGGTCCTCACCCCTCCAACACAAAGTCAAACAAGTGAATTAAAACCCTTTCCAGCAAGGCTTTGTTGAACTCTAGGCGTGGTGATGGATGCACAGACATTTCTGAGGATTTGTCCTGAAAAACATGCAGGCACTAGGGGAAAACTTCCTCACGAGTTTCTCAGATGTAGCAAGTGTTCCCACTGAAAAGTCAAACAAAATAATTTCATTTAATGCTAAGGATGTTTTAGGCTGGGCTGAGTATCCTAGAATAAGGCAGAAAGATGTGACACTGAATTAACCAGTGTTTGGTCTGGAATACCAACTAGCAGATGAGCAGATAGTTTCAGTCAGTTGGTTTTTTTGTAGTTTTTTCTTATTGTTTGTTCATTATTTTCCAGGCACCTGTGGGTCTTACTGAGTAGGTGAACACCTCTATTATGGCTTGGAGAAGAGTAAAACAAATCAAAATAAAAGGATTCCACTAGATTTTAAATCAACTGTATTTTGTCCTCACGCTCTGCTCTCTGCAGCCTACAAAGATACAAAGGCCATTTGCTGAGCACTGGACATTGTGGAAAGATGGTACGAAGTTCTACCTGTTCTACATCTAGAAATTTGTTAAAGGTATAAAAACAGTTCAGACATGGCCACATTAGGGAATGACACTTTTATGGGCTCAGATGAGGCCAACATAACTTGGTAGATGTATTTTGTCATTTTTACAGAAAACTGCAGGTTGTATCCACGCAATGTCCTTAGGGAAGATGTCCCTCACTAGGGAAATAGGGAAATTTATTTAAATAAACCTCACCATGGAGTGCCTGTAAGATATAGACAAAGTCTATATATCTATATGTCTATATCTATAGACAAAGATATAATAACCAAGCCTGGAGAGATCAGTGTGAACTTTATGGTTCTCACTGGTGGAGAACCTAGGAGAAGTCAAAAAGCCAGGACAGCTCTCCTGTATGAACCTGCATGGCAGTGAGGTGGAGCACTCCTAATGTCTTCCACAGACTGCTGCTGGGTTGCCAGTGTAGAGCTCTACCTCTTTTTTTTGTCCTATAACAACACTATGTTTCTTCTCAGTGGTAAAAATGGGAATATGTATATTTAATACACTTTTTTTTCTCCTTGGCAGATACAGATTGAGAAATGCAGAAGAGCAAATAAGACCTTTTAAGGCTTTTGAAGAAAGTTACTTTTAGAAAGGCCATACTCCCCTCACTAATTGTTTAATATTTTCTCAAGGTCAAGCAAGGGGCTTTCATCAATAATAAGCTGCACACAACAAGCTAGACAGGTTAAGTAGACTTAGAACTCTTATCAAAATACATGACATTAATTAACATTATGAAAGCAAAATAATAGTAGTACCCCATAAAAATTGCATTAGGAAGAAGACAGAATAAGACAGGTCATGTTAACTTACTGCATAAGGGACAGGAGGGGATAACATTTTTTTCTGGTGAGAATTAGGAAACTATGTAGTTTGGAGGCTATAAAGAGACCTCAAATATAGATCAGAGGTCTCAGGTGGTACTGGGAGACTCAGATATAGTTGAACTGAGAAATGTTGGAGTGTGATGTTGATGTTGTCCAGCTGGGCTAAATGCAGTTGCCATTGTTGTGATTTTATCCTTTGTTTTGAAAAAAAAAGAAGGAAGGGAGGAAAAGAAAAACAGAAAGAACAAAATGTATAAGGGAAGTCAGGAAGAAAAAGCAAAGAGAAATAAGCAAAACATAAGAGATTCATCTTAGCCAGATCTATGCCTTCCTTTCTTTTTTTTTCCTGTCAGTAGTGGATGATCATGCCAGCAGAAAGGAAACAAGAAGGGAAGGAGAAAGAGGGAGTGTTGGGAAAGATGGAACAGGAAGGACTTATGGATATGATTGTATGATAAAAAATACTGCAGATGTAAAACCTGTGAGTGACATAGGAATGAAAACCAGTTTTGAGATGTAAGCATGCTAGGCAGGAAGACAGTGATTAGCTGAAGATGGGTTGAAAGACAGGAAAACAAAAGACAGGAATGTTGCCTTTCCACTCTGCAAAGGCATCAGGGAGAAAACAGATAAGAAATGTAGGTTTTAGAGTTTAGAATATAAAATGACATGGTAATGTAGTAGTTCTTATAGGCTGCATGCAAAGTTTGTAGGTTTTGTATCTTACATGGTTTGGTCACTGTAAATTAGAATATTCAACACAAAAAGAGATATAATGTATTGTAGCAAGGCGATCGCTCTCGTACTCTCTTACCTCGCTTGCTCTCTCTTACCTCTCTCCTCCTCTTGCTCCTGCTTTCTCCCCATGCTTTTTCCCTGCTCTTACCCCGTTTTTACCCCTTAGCTCTCTTCTATCTCTCTCTCCCCATTCTCTCTTTAGGACTTTGCTTCAGCCCAGGCTGGTGGCTGGAAGCAGAGCCTGCTTTACCCACGACCTTTGTAATAAAGCCACGTGTTTCTAGAACATCTCAAGTGTGCAGAGTTCCTTGTCCCTGCCATCCACGGAAACTACTACAAGGGAGAAACTACCTTCAAGAGGTTCAGGGTTGGTGCTGTTGTGTGTTCCACCATCTGTACCACTGATACCCTGAGCACTTCCCTCCACACTAAGGAAAAGCAGCATCATCAAAAGCTGCCCTTGGCCACACCAGAATCCAATCCAGCCTGTGTTAGAGTGACCTGTTTTGTGATCTACTGCCATGACCTTGCTGCTGATTTATGGCTTCTTGCCTCAGACAGTGCAAGGAGTCATAAAAAGTTTTTGCTTTTTTCATTTTAATTCTATACTGCTGCCATCAATAGCTCCTCTTTGGATGTGCTCTGCAAGCCTGTGAAATAAAACAATTCCCAGGCCTCTTGACCCGTCTATCATTTTCTCTTCCACTATCTTTTTAGTGCCATGTAGGAACCATAAAAGAATAAAAACTCAGCAAACTCTCCTACCAGTTCATGATGCACTCTGAGTATATTCTTATAGCAAATTTAATGTTAATGAGTACCAATTACTCTTGGAAATCATCATAAAAGGCATAAAAAGGCTGATACTGTATATTTGATATACTCTGGAGGCCATCTCAAAGATGGAAGTGCAATTATGAAAAATATCCACAAATTCCCTCCATGGGAAGATGGTAATTTCTGAGTACATGATGTGTTAGTGGTTTGAGCATGCATCACATTTATGGGCCAGACCCATACTCATCTTTGAGAGGATGGAATTTGCACCCTTCTGCAACAATAAAAAATCATTTTACTGAGAAAATATCTTCAAGATTGTTACTGTAAAATGCTGTCATTAAATGTATAGGAGATAATCAGCCTTTCTTCTCTATTTCTCAGTTGTGCAGACAAGGCTTCTTGAAAAACTGGAGTGGCATAAAGTGGATAAGCAAGGCAGAGAAATTGTTCATAGTTCTGTGAAATTATATTAATTATAAAAATAACAACAATAACAATAGAAATACTGCTATTAATAACTCAGCATCCATAATTTCTAGCCAGTAATTCACACCACAGTTAAGTTAATAGGACTTCTCAGGGCTGTAAGAACCTGCTGAGCTGCCAATGTTTATGGGATGAGACTGTAAACATGCTACAAATTCCACAAACATTATACCTCCCCGAAAAGCCTTTGGAGAAATTTCTAAGGGATATTTTATTAATTAAGAGTCACAGCTGTTATCAGAGGCAGAATAAGTATTAAAATAACCAATAACACTTTTCTTCTGCCTTTTTGCTCTTTTGTCTCCAAGGTAGACAGAGATGGAATTCCCTGTGACTGCTGACAACTTTATGGCCATTGGTTTCCTTCAGAAAAAAGTCAACAACTGCTGTTCATCCACGCACTCTTCCAGCAGCTGAGTAAATTAATATTAAAGATATATCATTATAATTCTCTGTCAAGTGAGAATTTTGTTTTCATCTTACAGATGGCAGAGGAAGGCCAAAAGCAGCTGAGCACTAACAACCAGGAAGGTGCCATGTAGTGCAGTACTGACAAACTATTTTACCTCCCTTTGGTGTGCAAGTGTTTGAGGAATCACAGTTTGCTCCCCTGAAATCTATCAGATGTTGTTATCTCTATAGATTTACATCTCACCAGTGCTTATCAACATTAAATTGGTTTGCTGGGAATCAACAGAGCCTCCCATTATTTTTCTCTGGATAAGCTCAGTCCTCAGGTAAAGTACACCTAGGGAACTCCAACCGATGTGTCCTCTTATTCCAAAATAAAAGTTGAAAATAGTGGATTGGAGGGGAATGGACAAGTTCAGAAAAAATCCATGAAGGATTTCTGAAAACAGCAAAACCACATCTGACTCAGGAAGGCTCAGAGTTCAAGTTCCTGCCAAATATTCTTCCAGTCTCCAGCACATTTTCACAATCTCTTCTGTAATCTTTGTTCTTCCCCTAGCCTTACTATTCCTTTGGCAGCTAGGTTTGGGCACTGCTGGAGGTGGCCTACATGGATATTTGTTTTCATATAGCACACCTGAGTAGTTTAATATATTCATGGGTTCTCGGGGAACAACTTGAGATTCACCAGGCTCCTCAGTCAGCTTTGTGTCTCAAGAAAATAAAAATAAAGTGAGGGAATTTCTCCTCTGCACCTATTAAAAACCCCCAAATCTCCGTGATCAGCAGAGTATAACCTTCTTTCTATATAGTTTTGGCTAGGCAACTGATAAATCCTCCTAAACTGCAGGTATTCTGGGCAGGTAATGTCACGATATGAGGGATCCAAAGAGGTTGTGGTCATCTTTATAGGTGTGCCCATTTCCCCCCCTTCCTGTACTACTGTATTCCTATCCTGTACTACCAAGTATTTATTGATGGCTTTTCTGAACAAATGCAATATGAAAATGCTGAAAAACCTGGCCCATGTACTTCTTAAAACATTTATCACTATGATTGGGATTTATCTTCATGTATGAAATTTCAGCCTGAACTGTGGCTTGAATCATTCATATGCCTGTTCTCTAAGAAGAAATATTGTGTTCAGAAGTTTTCGCATTATGGTTGGAATTCCATGAGACTCTTTGAACATGTGACTTCAAGAATTAAATCTGTAGGCTCTGCATGTCAATAAGTGATGTCTCTCTCCTGTTTTGTTTGTTTCAAAGGAAGACATGGTTCAGAAGGCGAGGAATTAGGAGCTGGATTTCCATGCAGACTCACGTGGGGTCCTTGTATTGCCCTGAATCTCAGAAATAAAGGTAAATGGATGGGGAAAGGCTATGCTGGCATGGTTGCAGCTTGGAAAGCCATTGCTGAGCTATTTTTGAACTGCTGATACTACTGGAGACACAGCAACAAGAACTTCAAGATAAAAACATTCCCTTTTCTTTGCAGATTTGCTATCCTAATGCAATTACCTGCATAGCATTCCTGCAAAGTCAGCTGGTACTATTAGTCTTGACAAAAAACTGTCTGCTGGGACAACCTTCCCAGCGGAAATCTGTGCTTAATTCTGAGTGCTAGAAGCCTGGGCAGACAGTGTAACATGGATGGTAAGGATGAACCAGCTGGAAGGACTGCAGGGTGAGTGGCTTCCCTTTGCCTTGCCCAGCACATTGTAATTTCCCTTGAGTCATTTGGAAGATATTAACAGTCACCCAAGCCACCCCAAAAATAACATTTGTTTCTTCTGCTGAAACTAGTGACATTTAACTATAGAGGAGAAATGTAAATACCATTGAAATATCTCCACCTCCGAAAAGCTCCTTTAGCTTTTCACAAGTAGCTGCCAGATTTGTCAAATAATAAATCAAAGTCACTTCTCTCCAAACAGGAAAATGGCAACCACTAAATCTCGGGACCAACCATTAACAGACGCAAGTACATTGTATTTGGGAACAATTTCATCCAACGGAACATGGCCAGCAAAATCCAGCTCCATGTTCTGTGAGAGGCTTGCTTTGCACATTTCTGTACCAAAGCAAGTTTTCCTGTGGCTTTCCTGGTCCAACCTTCATGCCACAGAAAGCTTCTGTCAGGATAGTGCAGTTCTTTCACCCCCCCTGAGGAAATCTCAGCAGAGTATCACAAGACTGTGGGGTGTCAAAAACCTGCAACCCTCTAACTAAGAATCCAGCCTACAAATATTTATGTTTGTTGTTATTTGTATTCTCATTACAAATATTTTAATTGCATAATTTGTAAAATCTGTGTTCTCATGGACTATATATAAAAGTAATTATATTATTGAATGCCTTATTTTTTTAAGGAAGAACTTATTTATAGCGCACAAGCCCAGTCACTTATGTTTCATTTTTGTCTTAATTTTTACTTTCATGAGATCCTATTCTGCAAAATGGATTAGATTGCAATCTGTCTGGATTTGTCTCAAATCTAACCCTTCTTCATATACTTCACATCCCTTGCCACACTGTAATGCCACAACCTTGGCAGTGATTGTATAATCAATATAACAAGGTTCTGTCTGTCCCATAACAAATGCAGGCTAGGAAGGCAACATAATACCCAGGAAGTAAGAATTAATCTTTTAAATCCAAATATATTGCTGATAGCAGGGCTTTCTGTTTAGTGCTCATAAGCACTGAGGCAATTTGGATTTTTCAAGGTTTAGTGTCAGCCCTGTTACAGTCTCCTTGTGCAGCTTTGGGAATATGTCATTCCTCAGGATCAGACATTTTTCAAATTGTTTAAATAAAACTATGGGTATTTTCTAAGGAGGTAGAGTTTTCAGTCTGTGATTAGGATTTGTAAAAAAAAACAAGCCCAAAACTGATCTCATGACAGAAAATGTTCCACTGATTTCAGAGGATGAATCTGCATTGATGCAATAAGTTTTGCATTTCACACCAAAAAAGAGGAAAACCATGAATTTATCAGATTATACTGCCCTTCACAGTTCTTTTGTGAAAAGTCTCTCTCTTACATACAAGTTTTATGGACATTCTACCAGTTACACAAAAATTCCAAAAATGCTTTCCACGATGTGCTTGGTTTTTACTTGTTTAGTCTTCTTCTACTAACAAGATATGGAAATGGAGCCTAGAAATCAATTGAGGATAAGGGAAGTGTAGGCTGGAATAAATATTGTGTATGACAAGGTATCCAGTGCATACTATGTATGAAAGAGCAGCAGCTTTTTGCCCTGCATTGAAACTGGATAATGAAAAGGAAACTGAAATTGATGTTCTTCTGACAAGAGCTTTGAGATCCAGTTTTCTGCCTTAATACAGCCACACTCAGGAGGTTACTTTGGCTGCACTGTAGTTTAAATTAAACACGCCTCTCAGTTTTGCTTTTAGTGAGCAAATGCTCACATCAGTGAAACCACAACCAGGACTGGCATTAGCTGACCATGTCAGTAAGATATCCAATATCCAGATCTCATGGGCAGGTTTCGGTTTGCCAAAGCCAGTAGCCAGATTCTCAGAAGCTTTTGGCACATTGGATGCACAGCTATTGGGTGTCTAAAAGGGAGCAAAGAGCCTGCGAAAGTCTGGCTCCTGTTGTGCAGGGAGACTGAGCTGGAGAATGGCCCTTCCAGGCACATTGAAGCTCGTCCTGTTGCTGCCAGCTCTGGGCATGTTCAGCAGGTAATCCGTGTGTTCTGGCACCGTGGCTGTCAAACCAGCACCTCTCCTGGGTTCTGAAGTGGCACACACACAAGCAAAACAATGTACCCAGAGATAAAAACACAAGCAAAATCCTCTCTCGTCCCTGGCACATCTTATCAGCACTTCCAAGCTTAAGAAAAAATGCCCCTCACTCTGCACAATCCCAGCTCTGACACCTCTCAGCCTCCTGCTGAGCTGCACAACTCTCAGCACCAAGCAGTGTTTTTATCACCATTTGACAATTGTGAGCTCATGGAGTTAAACACTCCTAACTTGGCTCTCAACTCCAGCTGCCCTCTTCACTTTGCCAAGGCTCCTATAAGAGTGCCAACACAATCAGCTTCTGCAGGGGACAGACAAGAACTGGTCTGCCTTTTCAGGAAGAACTTTTCTATCTATACTGAAATACAGAGTTTTGATACATATATGTATAAAGATATATATATATATATATACATACACACACACACATATTAGAAGGAAATTGTGTCTGACTTGAAAGGAATTCCTGGTTCTTCCTTTTCCTGACTTCTATCATAGCTCCTTACACAACAGTTTTTGTTATTTACATTCCCATTTAACTGGGGCTAGAACATGACTGCTGAAATTACAGAACCTCATCTGTCTAAAGCACTGATTTAGGTCTGGAACTATTTAATCATTGCTTTAAAATGTTCACAATATTTTGATTTGCAGAAGCCTATTAAGAATAAGTGTTAGACTGGAAGAGCACAGAGTAAGAGTACATTGCCTTTAGGACAGACAGAAGTCCTTTTTCTGATAAAATAGGATAAAAAAAATGTAACACTAAAGAAACTGCTGTGGGTTAGCTGTGCTGAACAGTCAGAAAACTAATGTTTGAGTTCTTGACAGGCTGATCATCCAGAGCTAGAGATTGAGCCTCAGCCCAGGACACAGAGGACAGAGGTTACTGTCTCCTATTTCCCTTGGTGGTAGAACAATCAATAAATATTATCAAATTTCCATCACAATCCTGGAAAGAGAGGATTGATGCAGAAAAATTATTGAACGACTGATAGAAAGAGTGCCAAAATTCTTCAGTTTCAGTAGATCAGGCCCTCAAGGTTGTTTCTACTGATTGATGTTTCACTGTTGTGTCAGATGTTGCCAAATAGCATAAGTACTAATAAATTCCCAGGAAAAAAAAAACAGATTAAACAGACAGTGTACCAGACCCTTGTGCATCCTGATCAGCCTCCCCTTAGAAAACATAATTGGCTAAAAGTATTTTTGACTTCTCCTTGAGGCTGCACAAGCATTTTTCATTTCATAGGTCATATCTGAGAGAGCCTCCAGAGAAAGGGTGATACTGGCTTTACAGTCTTTTTTAAAAAGATTTGGCTCCAATAGAACAAGCCAAGACAGCAGCAACAATACTCTCTGCATTGCCCTATAAATATTAAGTTCACAATGTAATATATGCCAATTAAGGATGATCTGTGCTGTAGACCAATATACAATAAAAGAAACAATGGAATGAGGTCAGTGCCATATTTTAAAACATAAAATCCAAGCAGCAAAGCCTTATAGTATCACTGAACTCAAATTAATGTAAATCATGCTTAAGAGATATATAGATTACATAGCTCTCCTGACAATTCCAGCCAGGACCATTTACATCTGCCTTGTTTTGTTTTTCTGTTCTGTGTGTTATTTCTACTCCCGAAGTACAGAGTAAGCATCTAGTCTCCTGGAAGCCAAAGGCAAAACTTGATTTTTTTTTTGGGTTGGTAATAAAAAGAAAATCAATAAAAGAAATTAAGAAAATAATACATTCAGATGGGCAGATATTAAAAATTCATCTTTTGCTGCAGTCATAGGTGAGCTTTTAAGAAAAATTTTAGTCCAATCCATGATAATTTTATACAGAGATTGACAGAACGATAACTAAGTCATTTAACTTTAATTGTATCATCAAAATTTACTTGCCTTTTTTGTTTGTTTGTCTGTTTGATTTTTTTTTGTTTTGTTTTGTTTTTTGTTTTTTGTTTTGTTTTGTTTTGTTGTTCAGGATGTAACTAGGTGTAAAAAACACACCTGGAAAAGAAAAATTTCAGCATCTCTTCCAGTGGGATTAAATGAAAATAATTGCAACAATAATTGTCTGCCAAAAAAAGAGGTTTCGGATGTCCTTAGACATATTGATATGATACCTGAAAATTTACATTGGCTCACTAGCTCAAACAATAGTGCTTTGAATGTGGAAGTTCAAATGTAGAAGTTAACAGAAATACTTGAATTTGAAATGTAAACATATGTTCTTAAAATCAGATTAACACACTGACAAAACCTGCTACATCTTGATTGTTTATCTCTGAAATCCTGCTCTGAGGACTACAAATCATTTAAGATGACAAACTTTTGCCAAATTAAATCTCTTTGTCTCAATAAAAGAGAAACAGGACAAAAATTGATGGCCCTTGTTCTTTAAGCATCCAAACTCCTTGTTCTGCAGGGTCTTTCTGACCTTTGATTTGTGCTGTTACCTCTGGTTCAGGTGAAAGACTGAAAAGGAGAGAATTTGGGGGGGTTTCCCCTTATAAAAAAAAGGGATTACAAGCTGCAAAAGTAATATTAAGGATTTCATTAGGGTCCATAAGCAGGTGTTTGATTTCTGGAGTTATATTCACAGATTCTTTACAGGCAGAGCTGCTTAAAAGCAAATCCTTTCACTCCGTCCCCTGATTTCTTTTGTCACTTGTCTAAATCTGTCCTTCTGCAGCAGACATTAGCCACTCTGCCTTCACTGGAAGCTAAGCAAGCAAAGTTGTAGAACTTTCAATATCCCTGGCTATTCACAAGGAGATACCATTTATTTTTGCTGTTCAGGCCAGCAGTCCACTGCACTACATTTCTATGCCTTGCCACTCTTCATTGCGCTCCCTTTGGACAAATTATTACCATATATTTTTGCCTTTGGTTGTCCACTTTACAACTAAAAAATATATTGTGTATTTTTGACAAGCACTCGGAATTCTACTCAGTAAAAAACCAACACAAGCTACGAAACAAAACAAACCTAAAAACCCAAAGCAACAGAAAACTCTCCTTAAGGGTTTGCTGTGATTCATTATCTTACCTCCAAGATGTGAATTACCAGTCACGGGAAATAAATGTTACATGGCACCTTCAGTGTTCAGAGACAGAATTTCAGAAAGCTTAATTTACTGATGAGTGAAACAAAACTGAAAGATTTTAATCCCTGATTAAAATAAATGCGTAGTTTTTAAGGGAAAAGGCTCTGCATCTATTAGCAATCTCTGCTAGCATCCATGACTCAAGAGGAAACATTTAATGTACCTTCTTTTCTACTATTTTTCTTCTATTTTTGAATGATGTGGAGAGGGTGGAAGTTATTCCACTGAGCAAATTTCACTCAATAAACTGACAGTGAAGTGAATGAGGCTCTCTACATGACAGCTCCTTCTCCCTGTGTCATCACCAGAGAAGTCTATCCATAAATGACCCTTGGTTCCCATTTGAAAACCCATCATCTCAGTAGGAAAAGTCTTCTAAAGCCTTCTGACTTAGAGAGAAAAAGCTCTGCTGGCTGGCCTAAGGGCAATTTCTTCCTTCTGTTTACCTCTATGAGAGGCAGCAGCCCAAATACATTACTGTCTAGAAAGTCCTGCTCATAAAAGGGGGGAGAGAAAGGAGTATAATGGGGAAGGAACAAAATAAAAAGAAATACAGAGCTAAGGCAGAGAGAAAATCAGGGTATTGTATCCTTTAGAGCCAGCAGCATGTGTTGAGAAATGCATGATTAAGATTTAACTCAAGATCCACCCCACTACAACCTCTATTATTTTTGTCACTGGCAAAAAAAAAAACCCAGAAAACACCAAGGAGTGAGAGACTCTCTGGGCTGCCTGAGCTGTACTGGAAAATCAAGGTCAATGTCTTTCTAGATTTTTCTAGAACAACGGCCTTGAGCCCAGCATCATTCACTCTTAGATAAAGCTCAATAGGGAAACTGAGACTTGACAAAGTGTCTCAGCAAAGATGCACAGCTTGGAACAAGTCAAATAATTTGTAGTAATTGCAGGTGGCTCATGCAGAGCCATGAGAAGAAGCCTCCCTTGAGTCAACTTGCACTTAAGTTGTATTTCTTCCAAGAAGATGTTTGATTTAGAGGTGTTTTTTTTTGTTTGTTTGGTTTTTTTTGTTTGTTTTTTTTTTTTTTTTCAATCAGAGCCAAAAAAGGAATTAAAAAAAGCTTTTAATCACTCTAAGAAACCCATTTAATCAGACTACTGTCTGAGTTTGTTTCTTTAGCACTGATGAATTAACCTAATCACGGTGTGATTTAACTAAGTTTTGATACTGTAATATTACAAGTTTTTTTGTTAGTTGCCTGCATTTGTGTCTGCTACAAACCTTGCCTACAGAAAAAAGTCTTAAAAGCAAGCCCCTGGCCAAATTAATGAATTTCCATTTTCAGACCCTGCTATTCTTATTTTTCAAATGGGCATATTTAAATAATTCCTATGATCTATCATATGATACAGGTGATTCTAATTACACAAACAGAAGCCAAGTGAACAAATCCCATGTTTTCTAAGTGGATTAGATATTTAAATGGGAAAGAAAAGTAAGAACCTGAAATACCTTGGGCCATAAGTTACATTACTTATGTTGCCATCATATTCTCCACTTTTTCCCCCTCCCTGGGGAATTCATTCAGGCATTTGACTCATAGCTTTTTGTCTGGCTACTTTGAAATGAACAAGCTAATGAAATCAGCCTACTGCTGAATTTGGAAAGAAACCACAGTCACAGGTAAGACAAACTCGTTAATGAGAAGTCAGACGTAACAAGATGTAACAAGATTAGAACAAGTTTAAACTCAGCCCAGTGGAGACATGGCCAGAGAATTTTTCTGAAACCATATGGTATCTGCCATGAGAATGTCAAGAAATATTGTTCTTAGCCACATAGCTGTCTGAGGGATGGCAGATGGAGGAACCAGTACATATGTCAGCATATCTAATTATCTCAGAGGCTCTTAATGCCTTTGTTGATTTTTAAATGTCACTCTGTCAATATCTGATCCAATGACCATGGAAGTGATGGGGAGTTTCTCAACCAACTCTGGTAGGTGCTGGCCTCAAACCTACACAGTTTACATATGAAAGTATTTGGCTGCTGGCTTGTTGCAGAATTGTTTGCAGGACATAGGGAAGAGTAAAGAATGGATCAAAAGCAAGATGGAAATGAAGCTACTTCTGAGCATTAAATGCTCAGGGATTTACTGTGAGTCTATAGTAAAGCGGACATTTCACCCTAAATCCAGATTTGGAATGTTTTTTGTGTGCTTATATCAATAGAAAAACACCCCAAAGGCTGGTTTCCTGTTATTTTTCTTCTCAGAAAATATTTTTTTTCCTCCAAGCTAAAGCTTTTTCTGTTCCCATGATGTTTTCTCATCTCCACCTCATGCTCTTGCACACTGACATGCTGCAAAGCATCAGTGCCAGGGATCCCACTTCCCCAAGGGGGGATTGTTTGTCACATCAGCTGTCTGGCTGGGTCCAGTTGCTGTGCTTCATCCCAAATTTCCCTGTCATAGGGAAAACGAGGCATAGAGCAGAGGGACAGACATCCACTCACTGTGAAGGCTCCAAAAACTTCAAGGGCAGAATTTCTTCTGCATAAGGGAATCTCTTGCTGTGCTGATTCATGGCACAGTAGAAGGATTCAGGCTGGCTGGGGAAAGAGATCATTGTCCTTTGGGAAGGAGCTGGCAGAGCAGCACTGACCTTGTTCATGGTGCCTGCTCATGCTGGGCTGGGAGATCCTCTCATTTTATTTCTGGGCCAAGGGGAGCCAAGCTGATACCTGCTGCCCCAGCCAGCCCTCACACAACCCAATGTGAGCAGTCACAATTGTTCATCTCTGCCAGCCTGAACTCAGGACTGGCCTGAGCTAATCCATGGAAAGGGGTCAGTGACTTGTGCTTGGATTACACACTCCTCAAACAAACCTCACAGGGTGGCCGAGGAGAGGAAGCATTGCCATTTCTACCTCATCCACATGAAGGTACAGGTACATGGCTGATGACAGCACTCAGATAAGGCAAAAGAGAGTTCAGCACAAGGTTTGTGATCCAGTTCTAAATACTAGCATTTTGCATCTTGGGGCGGCACTGAAAACAAAATCAGGTCCTGTGGCTGTGAGCCAGCCAGGTTTAGAGGGCTGTAGTTTGAATAACTGCACTATTTCACCACTGTGTGCTTGGGCATGTCTTGGTGTTAGATAAAGGAGTAACATTTCCAGCAAAGAAACCTGCTTTTGTTCCACCTCCCCTCTGAGGTCTGAAGTCAGTTCAAGACTGTCCAGACCTTGATTTGCATTGTACAAGGCAAGATCAGAATGAATATGGTCTGAATCTATCAGTCAGGGAGAAAGAAAAATGTCATTCAGACTCTGAAAATATAGTTTTTATGAAGACAGAAAAACCCCACTTATAGAACAGAGGGTTTGGGCACAAATGTACATTGCTGCTCATGCTTATGACAGGAACACAACTAAGTTTGGATAGGTTTAATCACAATTTCTGCACAAGAACATGGTCAGGAACTCTGTCCAGGCAGACATAGTTTTTGGTGGCTGTGATCTTTTTTCCTAAGGAAAACAATTTTGCTTTGGTGGACATTATTTCCATAGCACACAGGTGCATTCACACATATGGACTGGCAACTCTGCTGGGCACTATACAGCTCTTCCCCTAACCCCCTTGCTGTTTTAGTTTCTGTTTTAGAATTATTGCCTAATGGGAAGTTATCTCTTTAAACACTGAGTTTTGAATTGAAATCTTACCAAATGCTGGTTTTGGCTTGAGTTTGTTTCACTTGAGGACTCTGCCTTGAAAAAAATATGGATAGGAAGCTTCATACTCTACAAAGAGCTTTCCTCTTTTCTTGTATTTTTAAAGTCTTTATAGTAACTCTTTCAGGAAGCTTCCTAAACTCTAACAAAAAAAACCAAAAAAACAAAAAAAAACACACCCAAAAAAAAAAAAAAAAAAAAAAAAAAAAAAACAAAACAAAAAAAAAAAACAAAAAACAAACAAACAACAACAAAAAAAACAAAAACAAAAACAACCCCAAAAAAACCCAAAACAACAACAACAACAAAAAAACCCCCAACCAACAAAAAAAAAAAAGTAGTCCTAATCCTACGTGGGCTGATACAGGACAATTTTGTGTTTTGGTATTGTTCATGAGGAACTGTAGTCCAAACTAAAGACATTTTCCTTCCTTCCTCATCTAAATAAACAGAGCCAACTAAACACACTCTCCAGTGTAAGCAGCCTCTAAAATTTGAGATGGAATTTCTCCTTTTTTCTGACTTGATATTCAAAATTGTATAGTGTAAGTTTTAAAAAAGATTTTATATGAAAAACATACACTGTTTCCCAGCAATGATTTAATTTTAAGTTCTTTTTAAATTGACTTGCTGGTTTTGCTCAACATTTTCTACTCCACAGATTTAACCACATTCATAATCCACTCAGCATATGGCAAAATCTAAGAAAATTCAGTCAGAGAACCATCAGAGTAAGTGGAATGAGACACATTGCCTATTTAGCCTTATATATTGCTTGCAGGAATTGCTTTTGCTTCCAGGGAAAGAAGTTTTACTTAGCATGTAGATCTTCAATTATTAAGTGTAATGACTCAGAAGAAAATGTTGTTATTTTCTGTCCCCTGGAGATAAGTAACTTATGACTTCAAGCACAATGGTAAATATCCCAAAGCTTGAATTCTGGATGGCAGTATTATTTCTACAACTTTGCAAGTCAACACAGAATTCCTACTTGTTTAGCAAACCCCAGTACTGTGTGCATTGAGATGTGAAGGGATTGGAAAACACAGTCAAGGAAAAAGAAAAAAGAAATGTATCAAATTATGGAAACACCTCACTACAGGAGTGAGAAGAAACACATTTTCCTTTAGCTACTTGTTCGAAGGCAGGTCAGTCCTCACCAGCAGATACAATCCAGAGGTTGGTATTGAAGCATTTGACTCGGATAGGATGTGGTATTCCAAGGGGTTTTGTCAGTTACAGGGTTGCATCCCTGTATGTTTTGCAGCTGTGGATAAGATCAGACCTTGCAGGTCCATAGAAGGCCCTGTCTAGAGAGGACTTCACACCACCAACCACCAAGCCTCCTAAGAACCCTTCTGAAAAACTGAAACACGACTGAACTGTGGAGCAGATGGGAAAGATCAGTTCTCCACCTGAAATTAAAAGTATCTGTACTTCTGAGGTTGAATTCACCACCACCAGTATTAAATTTTATGTTTCATTTTCCCCAAAGTAAATGGTTGATGAGTTTTCTGAAAAAAAACCTGCCATCTATAATAGAAGCTACCCTGCCCATTAAAAAACAAACAAACAAACAAACAAACCCCAAACAAAACAAAACAAAAAACCCCCCAAAACAACAACAACAAAAAAAAACTACCAAAAACCAAACAACCCCCCCCAACCCCCCCAAAAAAAAAAACAACAAAAAAACCAAACCAAAACAAACACCCAGAAAACTTTTATCACTGTACTCTTGACTTCACACTGCATTACCAAAATTTTATCTGTGCATAATTAATAGCTTCCTTTAGCTGATTTGCTTCATCTTCACTTTTGAAAGTATTTATTATACAGGGAATATTCTTGCATTTCAGATAATTCACTACAAACTCTCTGATAACACAATGAAACTGTTAAGAAATCTGTTTGATATCAAAAAGAAGAAACACAGTATTTTACTATTAGAATATTCTGTGAGAGACAGTGAAGAAGTTCTGTTGGATAAAAGACTTCAGATCTTAAAAATATTAAACAGCAGCTCCAGGTACATCACTCCGTTCCTTTGGCAGCAAAGCAGGGATCCCTGATCTGTAAAAGCAAATGGATTATGGAGGTGATCAATGCAGTCCTGATGTGGCAGGTGTCCAGATGAAGCTCTGTGTACAGAGATCCATGAGGTCACCTGTGCTACACAGTGGGCCATGAGGGAGATTTTCAATAATTTCACTTAGAAAGCACACTGGTAATGAACTTACTGCATATCAGGTATGTTATAGATCTTTCATGCTACTTTGAAGATATTGGTTTGTTATGAAATTTCTGCTTACTATTCAATAAACAAACAGCATCTGACTACATCAGAACCAAGAGCAATAAGCAATAAATCACAGCAGCAGTCAGGGTAACAGAATTGTTGAGGAAAGATGGCATCTGTGCTGCAAAGAGACATATTTCCAGATGTCATCTCCTCAGGAGAAGTTCTGGAACAGCATGAAATGAATGATGAAATTCATCAATGCTTATCAACTTGGGTTGATCATGAACAGAAGAACTGTTTCAGAAAGGGCTGTAAGGTTTGGAGAAGAGGTGGTGGAAATGACATCATGCTCTGAGGTTTCCTAGAAGCAAAAGCACAGGGAGCACACAGTTGCCAATGCAATGCACTGAGCCTCACTACATGTTCTGCAGGTCCTGGACCACAGTCCACAACTATGTCAGTGTGCTGATTCTGAGCTACAGCAGCACTTAAAGCCAGAGAATTCAGTGATTCTAACCCAAGCATGCCCCTACAGAAACACAGATACAAGTATCCAAACGGATCTCTTTAGACAGTTGTGTATGAAGACATGTCAACATCTGCCATAAAAATATAGTGGAATCATCCCACTGCTGGCCTAAAGACCAGGGTCAGCACAGCTTTGAAGATCTGCACAGACATAGGAGTTACAGGTCTCCAACACAGGGAGGATACCCTCTTTCACCCTAAGCAAAAAAGCTACCTGAGAGGCAGATAAATGTCTTTTGGGACATACAGGGAGGTGGATATGTTGACCACATGGTGTTGCTAGTGGAGAAGCATATTTTGTGATCTGGGCTTAAAGAAATTGCAGACTGAACAGTTACTTCTGATGTGATTAGAATAAAAAATTACTATGCAGGCCCAGTGAGTCTGAAGCTGATCTACCTGGGGAAAGCACATAAAGATTCTTAAAATCCCAGAATATCCTGGGTTGGAAGGGACCCACAAGGGTCATAGAGCTCAGCTGCCAGCCCTGCACAGGACCATCCCCAGGAGTCATACACAGACTGTGCCTGAGAGCATTGTCCAAACACCTTTTGAGCTCTGTCAGGCTGGTGCTGTGCCCACTGCCCTGGGGAGCTGTTCCAGTGCCCAACTACCCTCCGGGGGAAAAACCTTTCCCTATTATCCAACCTAAACCTCCTCTGACACAGCTTCATGTCCCGTCACTAGACACCAGTGACCAGTATCTGACACTCCCCATCATGAAGAAGCTGTAGGATGCTATGATGCCTCAGGCCAGTCTCTAGTTTAGGCTGAACAAGCCAAATGACCTCAGCTGTTCCTTGCATGGTTTCTTCTTTAGACCCTCCATCACCTTCATAACTCTCCTTTGGATGCTTTCTAATAGCTTTAAATCTTTTATGTATTGTGGTGCCCAAAACTTACCACAGCCCAACACTCAGTCATACTCTGGAGAAATACTGAAAACCAAGCCCAAGCCAACAAAATATTAAAGGTCTGGATACCATCACGGAGATTTGAACAACAGAAAACAATCTCTGCTTAGAATGCAAATGATTAATTAGATAATAGTAGGAGGGAAAACAGTAGGGGTATTGCATAGCTTGGAAATAAAAATGCATCATACTTCTAGTTCTTCCTATTTTGGAGGGAAATAAATGTTTTCTTAATCACACAGATTGTGGTGCAGCAGAAGTTGCCTTACAGTGCAGGAAATATTCTTCAAGGAAAAAATGGATTCAAAAGACCAAGGAATAAAGAAGAAAAAACCAATAACAAAAAACAAAATAAACCCTGAATAGAGCCTCAATTATACATGTTGAATAAGATGCTCCCTGGCTGCTTTTGTTTAACATAATTTTAAGGCAAAGTCCTTTAAGCACTGTGAACAGAATGTAGATTATAAATCAGGCTGCTCATTAACTGCTGTAATTCTGAAATATTTTGCATTTCCTGTTCAGGTCCTGGTTTAGGCCTTTTTTGTGTGTTTTAGTGATTAACCTCTGCAGGGAAAATGGAGGGGGCTAAATGGATAATCCCAATTAAATATGACAAAAGCATTTATCAGCCTAACAGTATATCTTTTCTCTCCCTTTCCTTGGGCAATACATAGTTGATCTCTGCAGGAGGGAACTCTCCAGAAAATCACCCAGGCATCAGCAGTTTTGATTATGAGAAAGATGAGTACAGCTGTGCCAAGGGCTTGCCTGCTGTCTTTACAGACTGCAAGGGATCTGACAGTGCTCTGAAGGCTGTATTAAAAGCACCACGATGGCCACATCACTGTGAAACATCTCATTACTTGGGACAAAGTACATGGTATTTTGAGGGTAAATATTTTTTGACACTGTATGTGAACACAGCTTCTGGCCATGGAAATATGGTGTTCTTTTCCTCTCCAAAACCCCACTCCCTTAACCCCAACACTATCACCTGCACAGACACATCTGATCTTGTCTGACAGCAAGGGGACTTGCAATAGCTGAGCTTTCAAGATCTATCCTAGTTCAATTTTTCCAGTTTTTGACTAGTAGAGAAGATCAGGATATAAGTTAGCTCATCAGTATGAAATTCAAATAGTTCTCTGGTGTTCATCACAAATCCCCCAGAAATGAAAAGCCAAACAGACTCTTGACATTTATATAAGTCTCTCCCTGCCTAATTGCAATGAAAAGATATTTGTATGAATTGAATTTCTTTCTGGTTTCAATCTCCCTTGGATTCATTTTCAAGGGATTTTGTCTTGGATCTTAATATCTAAAAAAAAAAAAAAAAAAGAAAAAAGAAAATACTTGTGATGGTGTTTGATTTTTATCATTTGTCCTTATGACATGGTTGCCATGTTCCTCTGATATACTTCACCTCTGTGAGCTCATTCAAGGGCACGGGGGCAGGCCCCAGTCTAAGCATAGAAGTGATGTTTATGGCTACTCACAGATTAAAGCTAAATGTCAAAGTACAGAAGAAGGCATTGTAAAGGGTAAGTATTAAAAAGTAATAACCCAGCAAAAAAGTGCTTGGAGCAGGTGAACAGTTTCACTGAAATTCCCTTTGTATCAAATTTGTATCAAAAGACTTTTGCCCTTTGCTCCATGTGGGAGTGGGTGGGAAGAAATAAATCAGAAAATACTTGAGAGGAAAAAAAAAATGCAGAAGTTCCTCCATTTTACTGTAACCAACACATTTTCATATCTTAAATCTAGATCAATGTTTTTTTTCACTCAGTTACCAGTGAATATAGCAAGCAAGAAACTATTTCTATGTGTATTGCAGAATATATAAGAATTTTTTTTTTCTAGACAACAACACTCCAAGTGATATTTTGTGGGACAGTCTGAATCTGGGCACAAAAAACCAGAAGATAGGATTCTAATGAGGATTCATTTAGTTTGTGGTAAAGAGAAGCAGAGGAAAACAAACCAAGGGAGATAAGACAACGGTAAAATGCTCAAAAGAGAAATGGGCAAGAGGTAGAGCAAGACAGGGGTGCAGACAAGGCAGCAGAGAAGTCCTGCCCTACTAATCAAACCATGACCAGAGGGTGAAACCTGTATCCAATGAAACCAAAATTTTCAATTACTTCTAAGACTTATTGATTGAAGAATGCTTGGACAGCCTGTTATTCCTCAAACAGTTCCCATTATAATTCTCCTGCTGAAGAGAAACTTTTAAGAAGTTAATTCCTAGTCACATCTTTCCTCCCAAGAGACATTCAGCTCTTCCACAGGAGCTACAAGAGCAGGTAAAGAGTCTCCACCCAGCACCTAAAGAGCCAAGGAAAGTGGGCTGAGAGTGCCAACATGACCCTGCTCTATGTCCCTGCTAAACACCTGCTCTCAGTATGCCAGACCAGGGAACCCTTCTGCCAAGAAACTCACACGGCTTCCAGAAAAGTGTCTATTCATTGCACTGACACAGGATTTCTTTTATATTTACAGCAACTTAGTCTCCTTATTTTTCCTCATCTGGAAGAGTGGGTCAGTAACTTCACTTTTATTTATTTTGCTTAGTCTGATTAAAAGTCCAAGCCAAGCATTCTTTCCTTCATTGCACTTAACTCAAACCATGAAAAGTTTCAGAACATGTTTTTTTCTGAACTTTGAAGCATCTTTCAGCTATTCACTGCAGACATAAGGGCTGAGAACTTGATGGGGTTTTTTATAAAAGACAGGTCATGTAAGGCTTTTAGGGTCACCTCTCTAGAGGCAGCCAGTATTGCACTGCCAATAATAAACCCACAATAATTTTGCTGTGTTTACAAATATGTGAATTTTATCCACTTTAAAGCTTGTAGATGCTTTTTAAAAGTTACAAGAAAACCCTAAACTTCAGATTTTCAAAGGATTGCTCCTGAACTTCTGCTTCTCCCTCTTCTCATCTCACCATCACTCCACTATGAAAACATCCTGCACAGAGCCAAGCTTCAAGCGTGAAAATAGTGCTTTGAACCAAGAGATTCTGAAGTAGAAATGTTCTTGTTATTGTATCTACAGACCTCTACCAAAGAGGAATGTTTTCCATCTGCCTTCTGGTGTTCAATGGAAAACATTCAAATAGGATGAAGTCCCCTGAGATCTTGAACACATGATAGGATGGATTTACTGTGACTGCCATGAAAAACACAAACAGTGGGATTATATTCATTTATCTCAAGGCAAAGGAGAGATCATTCCAAACTTACCAGGATGCAAGAATACAGATAAACAAGTTCCATAAAAGTTACTGAAATGTTCTGAAAAGGATGTGTCAGCATCAAAAGACCCCACCTACACTTACTGGATGTCCTTAGATCCACTCTACACTACAAACCTTCCAGATGAGCTGGTCAAGATGAAAGTTAAGATGAAGACAGAGGGGTAGAGGGTAAACATTCTGATTAGTTGTGCCCAGAATTACCCTAACTGGATGATTCAATTTTTCTTACCATAAATTCTAGTAGCGGTCACAGCTATTTCCAGGCAAAGAGATTTTGTTTCAACCCGATGCATCTCTGAATTCTGAGAGTTGTAAAGCCACACCATCAGATTCAGTGACAATAGAATAAACTTTGTGGAAAGCTCTGTGCTGCTGCAGCCAATGGAGAGAAATTGAGATTTCTAGATAGCATTCCTTTTTATGTCAAGCCAGTAGAAGCTTAAATGATCATTTAGAGGTGCCTTCCTATTTCTATCTTCACTTCAGACAGAAGTAAGAACAACAGTTACAACCTGATTTTTAAGTACAACATGTAAACTGAACTGGATCCTAAGTTCTGTACTCTCCTTAACTCATCTTACAGGTAACTTCTCCTCACTAAATTTTGCCACTGAAGTGCCTGGAAATGTAATAATGTTTTCTATAATAAATGAAAAATTATAAAGCAATATATTGTCTCACTCCAGCAGTGTTTCCTTTCCACATTTGAGATATATATATATTTAAATTATATAGTACCAGGGATTATGACACAGGAATCCTTCCAGATATTAAATTGCAGATGTTTATTTGCTATGCATGAATGTAGAAAACACAACTTCATATTCTTGGTTTGAATCATAGAGTTAGAATTCCTTAAACAAATACTCTAATCCTGAAGTTACTTGCTTTCCAAGTGAGTTGAGGATGTTCTGCCTGAAGAGACAACTTGAGGAGAAATTAAAAGTCTTTCAGTACCTAAAGGGGCTACCTGAGATGGAAAGGGGCTTTTTAAAAGGACATGGGTTGACAGGAAAAAGGCCGATGTCATTAACATTGAAAGAGAGTAGGTTTAGATCAGCTATTAAGAAGTTCCTCACTATGATTGTGGTGAGACACTGACACAGGTTGCCCAGAGAAGCTGTGGATGTCCCATCCCTGCAAGTTCAAGGCCAGGTTGGATGAGACTCTGAGCATCCTGGTCTAGTGGGAAATGTCCCTACCCATGGCAGGGGAGTTGGAACAAGATGATCTTTAAGGTCCCTTCTAATCCAAACCATTCTATGATTCTGTGATCTCTTGTGTTTGAGTGAGAAACTCCATCCAAGGTCAAGTTGGGAAAAAACCCAAAACCAACAGAAAATATTTTCTTAGAAAACCCCCAGAACACTATGACATTCCTAACCAATTCCAGCTTTAATGGCATCTCTTGACCTTTTGTGTCAATTGACTGGCTCCATTGTGACTTTAGCTGTGTGAAAGGTCTTTAGGATTCAGATAGGTCAACCAGCTCAGAATGCCCCATGTGGACAGGAAACTTAGAATAGCTCAGAGACATTCCTGCAAAATTAATCACTTATCCTTTTGCACATATTCCCCACCAAAACTAGTTTTAATAGTGACTTTTGGTGGGAAAGACATTTGTTCATCTCCAGATTTAACACATTTCACAAATAGTAACAGAGAACAGCACTTGTTGCTCAATTCAGAACTAGAGCAAGGAACTTGCCCTTTTTATCCACAAAATAGACAGAAATTCAGTCAATATTATAACATCTCATATATTACAAGTCACAGATTTATGAATGAAGACAGTTTGGATAAGCTGAATAATAACCTTTGCAGGATGTAGCAGACTAAATTTACAACACAACTTCCACTTTTACAGGTGAGCTGTCTCTTTTTATGATGGAGGAAAGGAGAGTTCTGCAAGTTCACATGTTAATGTATCTTTTTTAATGGAGTGTCTTAATAATAAAAAACCCGGTAAATCTACCTGTAAAGTTGTCATTTGGGATGCTATTACTTTAGAGGATGCAGTGCAAAGGGAAGAAAGCCCTCCACTATCAAGCTGTTTCAAAACTTCTGTGAAAACAATTATTGGGGTTCTTTTTGTTTGTTACCAACCTGTCAGTGTTGCTAACCCTTTCCCCTCCCTCAGCCAGCACTGTTCAATATTAAATCTTTCTCCAAAGGGATCTACAGAACCAAACTCGCTCTCTGCTGCTCTTATTTTGAGAAAGAAAAAATACCCTCTCACCCATCTCTGCTGCTCAAAATTCTTCACTACAGTCAGATGGATCTGTCAAAAGAACCTTTCAAACTGCATGCCTCTGAGTCTACAGGTGACTATAAAAAACAATAAAGAGCCCAGTTTTATACACTAATGGATCTTATCTAAAAAAATACATTTCAGCTACTACACCTACTGCTTTGACTTTTTCCTGTAGAAGTATCACACATGGATGTAAGAAAAAAAGGAATTTGGCTCTATTTTAACTGATCCATTCCAAAGAGTGGTGTCAGAAGCTGAGGTTTAAGTCCAGAACCCCTGTTATTCTTAAGCTTACCCATTCTTCATAAATGGTTTGAAATAAAATTATGTGGTTTTATTCCTGTACTAATTTAAAGGTTGATGTATCAAAATATTTGCATTACCTTTTTTATAGATATAGTAATAAAAACTGGTCTAAAAATAATAGGTCCTATGATATTTTTGCATGAGGCCATTTTGACAATTAAGATGTTCTACTTTTTGCATTGCTGAAATGATACAAAAATATTAATAAAATCCCCCCAACAGTTTGCCAAGCTTTAATCACAAGATTATAGGGCTGGAATTCTTCATTTTATTTGCTGCTAGATTTAGCAAGTAAGTGGCTAGCTAAACTTCCTTTCCCAAGCTCTGTTCTGCTATGTAACATACTGTCCCATGATTCCTTCTTTTTGACTTCATGCCCACAGTCAGGAATGTATGAAGACCAGAAGCTGGGGAAGGCTTTGTGCTGACTTCAGAAAGGAAGTACATAGATGAATAACGACACCAATCCCAAAATTAAAAAATAGCATGACTTCCAATCTAGGGGTTTTTGGGGTTTTTTTTGAAAATGATGAAAGGAAGATTATCTCCAAGACACTGATTGAGTCTCTTGCAGAAAGCAGGATTCTTTATCTAGCACAGCCTTTGAACACATAGTTTTAACTTCAGGCACATAGTTTTAACTTCAGGCAACCAGCCACAAGCCATCTTAAAACCAGCCACACTCTGCCTACAAAGAGGTACCCATAGGCTTCTTTAGGTTGCAGATTAGTATCATTGTCATTCAAAAGACACAGGATTAAACCTTTCCCTGACTATCCAGTAAACCACTAAAAGTCTTGAGAGAAAAAAATGCATTAAACAACTGATTTCATAGTGTATTATAAAACTTCTTCATAGCACTCACCTCTGCTTGCTGAGCCAGAGACAATTGTTGCTCAGACTCCTCCACTATAAGAAATTAATCTCCAAGAACTCACTGCTAATGACAGCACCTAAACACAGTAGCTCACCCCCCTAAAAAAATTACAGCTACTACAAGACTTTTATACTGGTTCAATTCTCTGCAGATGGTTGCAGGGAGGAGGGATTTGATTTGGGATTAAATTCACTTGAAAGACTGGAGTTGAAATTCACCTGTAGCAGAAAAACATTATTTGCCAGATTTAACAATTCATAACCAGCATTTTGATTTGGCCAGGTTTTTTTTATTCAAAAGAAACAGAAAGATAAAATTGAAAGAAGACAAATAGTTGATGAAGTCACAAGCAGTTTAAGAGTGAAAAATAAATGGTTAATCTAGGTTGTGTAGTGATAGGAAAAATCTGAAGGAGCAGATAGAGATCTTAAAAAGTTTGGGACAAGCTTTTGTAGTCATCTGTATAAAAGACATAGTATTCTGTAATGATAAAAATGTGGAACAGGACCTTGTCTTTCTCATTTAATCCCATATGGACTCAGATAGCAAAAAAAGATCCAGCAGGCTCAGTAGATTGTTCCCTCCTCCAACAAAAGAAAATGCTGGTTTGGCTTTATTTTCCCAGCAGCTTGGCAATGTCTATTCATATTTCAAAACTGCTGCTGGTGATCTCTGTTTTCATAAGTCCAAGGTATCTGACTTGTCACAGTTGTGTGCATTTTCCTGGAAATCATGGGAGACCACCAGCAATTCAGGAATGTCTTGGGAAATCCACAAATGTTCTGCAAACATTTGGTGGGTGAGTGGCAATGTTGAAGGAGGCTATACTTATTCAAACATTTTAACAGGAAACAGATTCTTCAAACAGAAATAAAGGCTGTTGAATAAGAAAGAAGATTGAAAAAGGTTGCCAGGCTGACCCCTCCACTGGACACCAGGTCAGTGCCCACAAATGCCTGTAAAAAGAAGCTGCTTCATCACAAAATAATATTTGTTCCATGATCTCAGATTGTTCTCTTTGATAGATTTAGCCACGTTTGCTGAAGCCCTCATACAATTCTAGCCACGAGTCAGGAGAAAAATGTGATGCAGAAAGGGGTGTGGGAAACATCTCTGTTGTTACATTCTGTTGGCTCTGGAAAGTTTAACAACTGTATCAAAAGTTTTTATCCATCCTTAGATTAGGTTGAGTAAAGTTTACCTCCTTCTTACTGAAATTCAAGAAGTTAAAGAAAACATTGAATAAGTAAGCAGCTGTTTTCGGTTATCCTCCTTCCTGAAAAGGAAGTTGTTCAGACGACCAAATGAGGTGAAATAAATAGAAAGTACATTTTGAACATACAGCTCTTCCTGTGAATCCTTTATGGGAAATGGACTTTTTTCCATACAGAAGTTGCTTACAAAGTAAAGGTCTTGTTTACAGATTTTAAAATATTCATGCAAACATAATAACTTCAGTTACATTTTAAGACTTTTCATCCATTTACAACATGGGAAGTGTGTATGAAAGTTTTGATTAGTCTTAGAGACCTCTTAATTCTTGGAGCACAGAAAAACATTAGCTCTGGGGATTTTTTATATATTAACTCTGCATTAAATCCCAGAAGTATCATATTTCAATGACTTTTGCATAAGACAAATGCCAATATTGATTTCTAACCACCATTCTATTATTATGCATAGATAACGTATTAACACTTCCATGATTCTAATTCAATACTCTGCAACCTGTAAATATCCTCTGAACCTGCAAAAATCCCACTGAAGACAGTATAAAATAAACAATAAAAATAAATAAATAAATAATAATTTAAAAAAAAATAATAGAAGAGAAAAAGAGTCTATTTATTTCATTGTGCTTTGGAACAGCATTCCCTAAAGATATTCAGGCTTACACACCACTCTGTATTAGACCTGCTCTTTTCCTCCATCTTCTCAAATGCAGAAATTGAGCCTGAAAGATTCTATAAATCCTGTAATTGAGAAACCAATGTACATAAAAGGAATTATAGCAAAGTCATTTTTATTTTGTAATATCCTGGGCCAATACCCAGGATGGACTGCACTCAGAGCTCCCTAGGTGATCATTATGGTTCAAAAAAGTTTGGGAAAAATCATACTACAGAGAGTACAAGCAAGTATTGAGTAGAGCCACTGAAATTGTTTATGTTTCAACCACAATAGAATGTTACTAAGGAGACAGAAATTGCTATCTAAACTCATGACCAGAATTCAGAATTACAGAGGGTTTCTCTTCAATACAACTGGTATGTGCCTGAAGACAATCCACTGGCTTACAGAGAGGCATCCAAAATTACACTGGCTTCTTGAAGGACTGTTGTTAAATGCTATTTAACTATTCACCTTTTGGATCAGCTTTTCATTGCAGTGGAATTGCTGTGCATTCACCCTGGTGAATCTAACATTTCAGTTGAAGCTACACACCTTTTGATAACAGTTTTTCCCATTATTACTATGAGTCAAGATTACCTTAGTCCATACTCCAGAATTTTTCTTTTGACATGAACCCCTGTGTTTGATTTCACTACTTATTAACAAGTTTAAGATAAAAAGATTACGAGTTTCTGTATGTATGCTTTATTAGGGATGTGTATCTCTCAGTGAATGGATTATAAATCAAAAAAACCACAGATTTTCTACATTCTCCTTATTTAATCATAAAGTTATCCTTTGCTGTTTTTCTGAGTTTTTTTTCCCTTATAGCAGAAAAAAATGGTGCTGATAAAATTTGGGTTGCTGTTTTTGACTGAACTTGCAAATTGTATGGAACTAAGTTATTTTGGCAACTCATCTCCTCTGCTATACTGAGAACACATAGGCTAAAAGGATTACAAACTAATTCAGTGACACGCAGAGTAATGTGTGAGCCTTGTTTCATAAGGAGTCAGGCTGAAAACAAAGTTGAACTGGAACCTTTCTCTGCGATAACTAAAATGGGAACTGGCTGTATCCATCATTTGGTAAAGTGATTTGAAGAACACTGCAGAATTCACAGTTCCTGTACCACAGTGGCCTCCCAGTGATCAAGAAGAACGTGTGGATAAACTCTGTGTGTGCCTTTCTGGAGTTCTGGGTAATACTGATGATTAGTAGTAATTGCTAATACCACCAGCATTAGGAATTACTACTAACTGCTACCTTATTGAAGTCTAACACAGCTGTTGCACTGTTCTCTGCAGTGGCAGTGAAGTACTAGGAGATTTCTTAAAGCCTGACAAAAGGAATGGAGTTCTCTGTCTCCTGGAGAACCAGCAGTGATGAGAGACACTTGTCTGAATGAGTGGTGAGTTGAGCCAGGGCACTGTGCAAATTCTGCTTGCCAATTCTGTTGGCCATGACTGAAATTTTCCTGCTAGTAACATGCTGGTAGGAATGAATAAACCCAGTGTTTTCTATAGAGAAAGAAAGAGGAAATAAAACCCTAAAAAACCCCCTTTAAACTGGCTCCATGGTGCAGGCATGTACTGCCTTTACACTTCATTGGGGATGCTGATATTCCATCAATGAGAAATCAGATGTAACAGGAGAGCCCACTATACAAGCATAACCTGTGTCTAAATAAACAATAAAAGCAATACTGTACTGTTTTTTAAAATTTACTTAATAAATAAATATTTTTATTTATTAAATAAATAATAAATAAAAGCACAGGTCTGGACTAAGTGCTTCCCAAAATATGGGATCATTCACACCTGTCTCAGACATCGTCTGTGGTAGTCACAAAGCTCAGATTCAGAACTCGCAGCAATAATGTGTTCAAACTCTGCCCTGTCACTATTGTAGAAGTGTATGTTGCTGCTCTGTTTCTCTTATGCTTTCTTTCTTTTTTTTTTTTTTTTGCTTATGAAATGACTCCTGCTCATAGGAGAAGTGTGAGTGGTTTTGTTTTTCCTACTTGCTACATGTTACATGAGAACAATTTGCAGGCTGTCATTTCATTATTAAATTTGAAAACAAAGCAAACACCAGACCACTGCAAGACTGGATTACATGAAAATAAGCCCATTTCTGCCTTACCTGTTTCAGCAAAACCTAGTATGAGTGATGGTAGGTAAAGCTTCTATCATCAAGTACCAAAATCATTAAATGACTAATCCTTGTTGTCAACAAGATCTGCTTTCAAAGTTAAGTCTACCTTGTCTACATTCCAAAAATTACTAGGAAATTTATGATTCAACAATGAACTCTTAATTGCTTCCTCTTTATGTTGATCTGTTTTCCTGGAAATACAATTAATTCTCTATGCTGAGGCTTTAAGAATGAAACAAATTGTAGCCCCTGCTCACTTTGGCAATGCAATCACTTTTAATCAGTGCATAATTAGGATTTAAACAGTATCAACCTGTCCCTGTTGCAAGAAGGTAGCTGCACTTAAACTTCAATTACTCCTAAATTTAAAAATCAATTGCAAATAAAATGTCCTGCTGCTGATGCTAAAGAGATTAGAAAGACCAGAATACATTCACACAAGAAGCCAGTCATGTCAACACAATTGCAACAAGCAGCTGCCATAATGTAGGTAATTCTGCTGTAATGCAATATTAAGGCCTTTATCTAATCAAAGGCTGTGGGCTAAGGCTGTCAAAAAATACAAGATGCTTCAAAAGGCAGAATACTATTGTTTTCTATGTGGCTTTATCTCGTGCAGGATAAATGAGTTATTTTGTTGTAAAAAAAAAAAAAAAGTTTTTTGATTTGAGTGCTTTCTATGGTGAGAGTTTAAAGGGTTTTTTTAATTGTTGCAGTGTTTTCTTTCCTCTTTTTTCCTCTATAGGATAAAAAGTTTTTTCCTCACGATATATCTACAGGAAGATAATGGAAAAGTTGAAAACCAGACATCCTTTGTGATGACTGTAAAGGTGTGAAATAACAAGTCCTTTTTGTATATGTTTATCACAATGTGAGACACTGTGGAGATATCAAAAACACAGTGAAGACATTGGTCTTGCAAAGAGGCAGCTGGGAAAACCTTTGGGGAAAGCTGGACTCAGATTTCTGCTGCTCTGTTTTCTATGTTTTCTATGCTCACCCCTGCCAAGTGTGCAGGGAAAGGGCTCCCCGTGTGTGGCTGGAGAAGCAAAGCTCTCAGCAGGCAGGGGAAAGGAGAGGCTCCTCCTGCAGCTCCTCCAAGTGGGATTTCAGATGCACAGGAAAACTCAGCACTAGGTCTGGGCTGGAAGCCAGTTACTGCCATGTCCAAGGAGGGAAGGACAATGAGATCCCCCTGCCTTAGGCACTGTAATACCTAAGGAAAAAATTAACAAGTTTATTCATATTCTTGGGTGCAAACTGCCAGAAAAAAAAAATTTAAAATTTCATCACTACTACTTTGAGACTGTCTCTTTTTAAGGAACTATTCCAAACCATCTCTCTAGGGATCTGACTCATGTCACCACTGAAGAATTATTGGCTGCAAAACAAAGCTAAACTGAAATGTGCTGAAAGGAGTATCCAGAGCCTACACCCTGAGCAGATACTGTTCTGCAAACCTGGCTGTCATGCCCCTGCCTGCTAAACAGCATTGATACCTTTACAACCTGGTTCCTATCAAAATGACTGTGGGGAAAATAAGTAGCCAGGCGTGTTGCTTTGTCATTCCTTCATGTTTAGTATTCTGGAAATTGGGCAAAGCATACATCAATGACAGCAGATATTTAATAAAAAGCATGGCAAACCCCAGAAGGAAATTATTTCCCTTCTTCCCTTCACAGGGTAGAGAGGAAAACTTATTTTCCATCCATGGCCTGAGTTCCTATAAACCTTTATTTTTTTTCAGGTGGTGAAGGGACAGGCACACGGCAGCTGCATCAGTACTGAGCAGTGCTAGTGGGCACCTCTGGTGACACAAGAAAAAAACTTTTTTATTTGGTATATACATGTATTTTCTTATTAAACTTCTCCCTTTCCTTCTGAAACAAATCACCATGGTACTGTTCAGAGCTGCTAAAAGTTGTGGCTGAAGAAAGCAAGCTGGGAAAACTCAGAATGCCTCTAATGGTCCCAGGTACATGGGGAAGTAAGCTCATTGTGAGAAAAGATTTTAAAGCTTTGACACATATGCAAGTGGAGGCACTGCCTTGTGTCCCTTCTGGGTATTCCATCCTTTCTTGTTTCTCCTGCAGGTGGGATTTTCCTGACAACAGCTGAGCCTGAATCCTTGGACAATCTGCACAAAATGCATCTGGGAAGAGAGAAAACCTCTTTCCTCCTCCTCATTTTTGCACATCCACACCCACAGTTTGGGCTCTCTTTCACATACACCTTGGTGTCTGCAGTGAGTTTTTATTCCTCCTTCACTGAGGCACATCTCCCACTGAGGGATCATTATCTCTGCACTCAATTCTCTCACTGCATATCCTAAAAAGAAGCACAGTCTCACATCCTACAGTGTGCAAAAGTGAGGTAAAAATGTTGTTTCCATTTCCCCTGTGTGATACAAAGTTAGAAATCCTTATCCATCCTAGTGGTTTTTATATTGTAACCTGATCAAGTGCTACTCAGTACTTCTTCATCTTAGTCTGTGTTCGAAGCTGCAGCTCATGTGAGACAAAAAAGTGTGTAGAGCAGAAACTATAAATGTCCTCAAAATAATTAAGGCCAGGTTTTCCATTTTTCCTTCCCCAACCTTTGTGTGATTTCCTACCTCTTAAACCTACCAAGGACAAAGGATATAAATTTTCCCTTGGACATAGGTGGTTAAGTGCAAACCTGTACAACACAGCCTCTGGTGTCTGTAAAAATGCATTAATTACATCCTGGTCCTGTAGAGAAGAGGAATCTTTGTTGTGTGTTGGGGCTCTGGTGTTAAACCTGAGGGTTTGTAGATGATACCACTGACACAGCAAGAACAGGATGACCTGACATCTTTATCTGCCATAAAGTGAGAGGAATTGAGCGTGAAAACAACCAGGCAAACAATATTTCAAAGCTGGGGTTGCTAGAAGGCAGCCTGGCCCAGTGCCTGTTGTTACAGAGTCATAAGATTAGGGCACAACAGGAAAAAGGCAATATTTTATATTAGCTGAGATAAAACTGCAGGTAGGGAAGAAGCAATACAGGTATTTGAGCACCCACCAGGCTTGTAACAGCAGAGAATAATAATTTTTTATATTAGACACCTGATCAGTTGCCACTCAGTTTGTTCTGCCTGGGAGCAATGCCAGGAATGACTATTTCCATGAGGATTCCCATGCTCATATAAACGACTGTTTCTCTTCAGCTGAGCAACCATCCTTTCTCTTTTTGTTGTAAGACACTTTTCTGGCAAAAACAGTAAAATTACTTTTTAAATTTGCTGTGCTATTTGCTCATTAAGAATAATAATGTCATCAGTGAACTTCAACATGCTGTCCAGTCAGAAAGCTCCTGCAGCTAATGTTCTTCTGCAGGACTGAAAGTCCTTCTTTGAGTTTTCACATTATTCAACACGAGGGCCTTCAATCAAGCTCAAAGTTAGTACTGCTGACATGGGGAAAGTGGCACTGATAGGAAATGGGAAATCTTTTCTCCCAGAACCTCTGAAATCAGTTCTGTTGCAATAGCTGTCTTGGCATTTCATGCTGCCATCAGCACCTCCAGTGTCTGAGCACCTCCCAGGTTAAACCAACACTCACCTCCACAAGCAGGAACAGAATGGATTTCATCAGCACCTCCAGTGTCTGAGCACCTCCCAGGTTAAACCAACACTCACCTCCACAAGCAGGAACAGAAAGGATTTCAACTGGAAGGGACACAGAAATATAATTTGGAAAACCTGAAACTCAGTATTGAAACACCTCAGTACTTTTAACAAAGTCAAAAGTACAGAGTATCCTAATGTTATTTTTTTTTCTACACTTCCCCTAATTTGGATCAGAAAGAATTTTTTTTAATGTTGGCAATATTCAGAGTGTTCTGCTATGACCCAATTTTTCTGGCATATATGGAGAACTGTTAGAGAGCTCCTACTGATGTATTTGCAGAAAGCATGTGGTATTGCTTTTTCAGAATAAAATCTCATGAGAAATCCTAGAGTGTCTGAAGTACCAAAAATAATTATTCATAAATACATAGCAATTTATGCCTAGTTTTCTGTACCAGTAGGAAAATGGCTTTACCATAAGAATATAGGCTTTTTAAAAATCTTGTTGTATTTTATGCTTCACCAAAAGAAGCTGGGTTCTAGTCAACAATGGTTAAAGTTTTTACCAAAGTTCAAGTACTGTACAAAAACCTATTGGTTAAAAATTATCCAATTTTCTCTATTATTATTAATTGATTTTATGATTAAAGAATGATTTTGCAACCAGCTCTTCCCACAATGGTTTCTATTGACTTTGCAGACCAAAGAAATAACCAAAAAAAGGGAATAGGTATCCACTGAGCCATGAGAACTGCTGCCTCACTCTCTTACCTCACCCAAAGCTTGCCATTATATTAATGTCCATCTTCCTACATAAATATTATGTTCTATATCACATATTCTTCCCAAAATAATCATCTCTAGCACTTTTAATCTCTGGAATACCAATTCTACTGCACATTTAGGAGTTAGTAAGAAAACCTTGGGGGCGTGCTTTGCTTAGGCATTCTGAGAGAACTTTGCTCACAAGAGAAGGTGTGAATAACATTGGTGAAATGGAATTTCTGTCGAAGCCATTAGATAAATCTTAATTCCCCAGGCTTTGGGAAAGTTTTTGCCCAATTCCTGTTTTTTCTTCCTGTGGCTCTGACAGTTACAATCTAAGTCCATCACACTGAGAATGAGATGATTATTCTTTTCACAATGATATTTCTTGATATTTCAGCTGCTCTTTCTGTCTCTCATGTTCAGAACAGTTGGAATTTCTTGGTACCTCTGGAAAAGTGATATTTCTCCTCTCAGCTTCTTAGGGTAGCTCTGGCTGTTTTCTCATTAGGCTCACAGCAAGAAATAAATGAAGCAGGTGACTGGCACTGAGATTTTGATTCTGATGGGATCCCTGTCACAGAGTGAGCTACAGCTGTAGCATTATGTGCTTTTAGGTGAGAAAAAAAAGATATAAAACAAGCTGACTATCAAAACTCAAGTAATACAGTTATGGCTCTATCTAAAACAAGACTGTACATGTTTTAGTGGAGTCCTCTTTTGTTCATAACATCCTTTAACAGGTTTGACTCATGCTGTGGAATGATGTCCTATCCACGGTCCTTTCCCCAGCATGCCAGCATAATTTGTAATAGTAAGAGTCTACACACCCAAAAGGCCAAACCTGATTCTGCTGTAGTCTGTATACATTCTGCTGTTATCTCCAGGGGAATGTAGACTGATAAGTCAATTTAATGGATGTCACGTTCATGCAGAGATAAGAAGCTTCCTTACTACTAAATTTTATCATCAGATTTGGAGCAGGGTTTTTATGCACTGTGGAGAGCTGCCTACTTTGCTAGTGTTGCCAACTAAGTGTAAATAGGTTATTTAACAAAGATTATGCTTATGATTGAACTGCAGTTGTTGGCAGTGTTTTTTGGAGGCTATACTGGTTCTGATTCTTTTTTGAGAAAATTATAAGGAAGCAAAAAGACTCAAATAATGGTGAGAATAAGAATACTGAAAACCCTGATAAAGCTCTCAAGATTTGAGATTTTTGTTTTAGTCTACAGGGAGAACTATGATATTGGAGGTTATTATTATGTGCCATAAAAAAAAATTGAAAAGTTCTTCTTATGCATGCTAAGGATAAATTCTTTGTAATATACCAAGAGAGATTAAATTGAGCATATCTAATATGAGCATTAGAGAGATGGAGATGCATACAAGAATGTCATCAAAGTTCAGTAAGGCAGCTGTCCTTAAAAACTGGGAGACATCTTCATACTGTTGAAAATTGATACAATTAAAGTGTCATTTGAGCTATCTGAATATGAGCTGTCATAGCATATACAGCTCGAGGTACCTTCTTTTCCACATTATTTATATTTGTATGCATGTTTAAATATTTTCTTTTTCATCTTAGTTCAAAAGATATAACTTGTGTTGACTCTATTATTTATTATTTATAACCTTGATACATATTCATTTTATACTCTGTTCTGCTCAGGCCCATTATTCATTAATATAGTCAATTATTTCATTGTGTGATCTTCTGGACTTTGGAGGTGGTTTATGATTTTCATGAGCTGCCCAAATTTATTTTTCTTTGCATCTGAAAATAAGGAGTTCCACACCTTATTATAATTTAATTTTCAGTCCTGACAGAAATGCTTCTGAATCCATTGAATTGAGGTGGGATACTACCCGGAGACAACAGGATCTGATTCTTTCTGGTTTTGCTATTTTTTTATGTCAATGAAATTTCTTTGTCTTGAAAGGAGCGGCTTCTTCTTTACACTGGTTTCAATCGGAATAGAATTAAACCTAATTTAGGGTTAAGAATGTCCATGCCTGATGCACTGAGTGCTTGTAAATAGGTAATTCAGGTTCCCAGTGAAGGCCTGCAAGTTCTAGACCTTTAGTAGATAGCCTAACCCTATAGTCTGAAGCTGTACTTTTTATTATGGTTATCAAATGCAATCAGCCTGCTACAGTTACAAGAGAAAGAAAAATTTATCTGGCTTGTTAGAAAAGGTATTTGCATGGCATAATAAACATTAATTACACTTTGTTCATTAAATTAGTCACTTCTGATTAAGCTGACATACATGGAGTGATTTTTATGTTCAGCTATTGTCTAAGTCAGGAAGTATGAAAAGTCAACTGAAGCTGGTTCCTCAACCAGCACAAACTGATACAGCCTCATGAAATTCAGTGTGACTTTGTGAATTTACCACAGGGGAGACACTTGCCATTCAAATTCAGATTTGCTGACTTGCAATCTCCCGCACAGTGACTCTTTCACAGAGATGCCTACAAGAGTGGAATTTGCATAAGGTTTTCTTGCTGCTAACACGGGAACCCGGGGTGCTTGAATGATACTGCTGTCAGTAGGAGAAGCTCTGCCTGCCCTGCACGGAGACAAGCAGTGCCTGGAAATGTGATGGGCTCTTCCCAAGGGGTCTGGCTGTCAGCTGCTTTTCCCTAGATTTCTGTCAGAGCAAGTCAGCTTTTACCACCTGTTCTGCAGAATTAAAGGATAAGAAGAAGGCTCCATAAATCCATTGCTGGCTCAGGGAAGTGTCTCGGGAGCTGTGCATTGTCAGTCCCTCCATGGCTTGTACATGAGCACCATGAAAAGCCAACAGGACACACTATTTACAGCCTCCTGAGCATCTGCTAGCGCTGCCTTAACTGTGTTGGTGGGTGCAAGGCCCGTAGCACCTGTCCAGATCAGGAACTGGGTTTCCTGCAGGGACAAGGAGGCAATGAGGTCTGTATGGAGTCCCCAGAAAGAGTACTCTGCACAGAAACAAGGAGTCCCCCAGGTTGCTTTGCTGTGATACCACCTTTCTTTGTTTAGGAAATTCTGACTTCCTCTGTTGTGATAAATAATATTCTCCTTCAGTGGACACCTTTCTTTCAGCAGCATCTCCATATTTAGGCCTTACAACACTTAGGATAAATAAAAACCAAGAAATCAAGACTTTGTCCTCATGCTTGCTATGACCTCGCTGAAAAAACATATTTTCTGTGTATTTCCAGTTGTCTTTATCCCTTGCCCCATTCACGTCTGATTATGTAGACTGAAAGGTTCTCTGTGTTTTCTACACTATTATCATCTCTCTCTGTCCTGACAGTGCCTGGGGTATAAACATTGGTGCTGGACCCTATATAGTTTTGGGATGAATTGAAGGCTCCTGAACACAGTCCTGCACAGTGTGAAGTGGCATAAAAAGAGATGCTGTAATAAAAAAAAAAAAAAAAAAAAAAAAAATTCTAACAGACATTTTACTCAACTGAAAAAGTCAGTGATCTGTAGTTCCTCCATTTCCAATGAATCAGCTGATCCATACTGGTAAAAAAAATAATCTGGCAGTAGCTGGTCTAATGTAGTTTAGGCATCTTCATAGAGATGAACAGTGCATACTACTGGAAAGGATCTAATAAGTTAAAAACCCTCCTGTTATGTGATAGGATGGCTGCTGAAATAGTGAGTGTTACCCTGAGTGAAGGAACATTTACCTGCACAGGCATTATTACCAAGAACCCAGAACATGCCTTTCCTAAACTTATGGATCCTTCAAGCAAATTACAGTCTCTGTGCCTTGCTTCATGTTTTAAGACAGTGCTTGCCAAATACATAAGCAAAACCTTCTGATTTATACCACATATGATAGCAATCAATTTTTGTCCTAACACATTTCTTTTGTCCTATTTTTCTTTTACTAATGAACCTCACAAATACTTTTTCTTTCTTTTCAGAAATAACATTAAAAAAAATCTTATTTTCGCAACGGTTCCTCTGCCTCTACATCCTGCTAATGATAAAAAGTTCAACTGCCAGGGAGAGACAATCCAAGTCTCTGGTATTAATGCACTAAATCTTACATTTTAAATAATGCTTTTTCACCTTGGAAAACTTCAAGAAACTGCTGCAGTTTTCAATTTCATTCAGCTGGGGATGATAAGATGCAGTGTCTATTTCCACATAAACTGAGAAAAATGAATCTCATTATTTTTGATGATGTAGCAAAGAAGTAATGATCCTGCAGGATCTTATTACATGGCTGAAAAGTGAATTAACTTTGGCGTAACCATATCGAGTGAATTACTCTAATGATCTGTTTCCTAACTCTTATGGGTGATCTCATAACAACGCTCTCATAATCTGGGAGTACACGCATGAGAGCATCAATTGATTCTGCTTTTCAAAATTCAAACTTCATTCTTAAAGGAAATCACTGAGACACTTTGTCACCACATTGCTGAGGAAGCAGTCACTCCTGCAAGCAATGATGACACCTTCTGTGACAGTGATAAAACTGGTCCCAAGCACAGGCATTCAAATACCACCATATAGATGTAAAATTGAGTGTGGCCCTCGTGTGACAGAGAAGGAGGAATTACTGTCTCCCTCTCACTGGTCACCCTATCCACAGGACAGGCTGAGGGAACTGCAAAACCACTCTGCCTGGAAAGTTGTCATAAACATGAAAAGAAAATGAGCTGGAAGTTAAAAGCCAGAAACTTTTCACTGTTACAGGAAAGTCTGTGTTTTTCAGCAGCGAGATCCTCAGGACTTTCTATTAACCACATCTTCTGAGAGATTTGATATTGTGGACATTAAAATTCATTAGTCATTTACGAGTTAGAAGATAAAGGTCTAAATCTCTCATTTTTGTTTTCTGACAGATAAATATTTATCAGAGTTTGAAATAACTCTGTCTAGGATTTATCATTCATCAGTGTTCAGAGCAGGGTATAACATGGAATTAACTTCTTGTGGCTCAGTAAATAAGTATCCACATTGTATTTAAACAGATCTGCAGCGTGGCTGACTTGCCCTGGGTCAGTGAGTTTCTGCACAGAGCTAAAGCTCCTTGGAGACTGGCCCTGTTTGCTGCTTCCTTCTCCTGGACTCTCAACATTACTCACTAAATTTGCGTAACACTAATTAAGGATGTGATCAGACAAAGTAATCCACAGTATTTCTGTCGTGCACTGCGATTATTTCAAGTTGAGATGTGAGTAAATATGCAATTTCAAAACGTGGATTTTAATTCTCTAGCAGCAGGATTAATGAGTTTGCCTTGCACTGGTCACCACTGACGTGTGAAGTGATGGAAAGCGGAGGAGGCAGAGGAGCAGAGGGAGCACAGAACACTTGTCCATCCATGGCCACACTCACCCTGCTGCTGAAGCCTCTCCCCTTCCAGATCTTGATGCTTTAAACAGTTATTTAATCACAAAAATCCTTGATGGAAGAAAGTATCATTTTGGAGATTAATTTTCTGGTGCCTGTGAAAAGACCAGCTGTTGTGTGACAGCCTGTCAGATTTTTTAAAACAATCCAAGATTAAGGAGCAAAAATACTATGTCTGACAGGAGTAGCAGCAGTGGTTGTGCCAGGCAGTGAGTACAGCAGGTGGGTCTGAGGTACTGCAGCACCATATGCTGTCTGCCACAACAGCTCTGCAGCAGGAGATGAAACCTAAAACTGAACATAATAGAAATGTACATAAAGTAGTGTCACTGCATGTTCTTAGCTGCCCATCCCCACAGAGGCCCGGAAAGGGCAAAGGAGGTGTCATTCAGCTGTAGGCAGCACACATTTCAGGTGATAAGGAATAAAATAATTTTTATCTTATGTTCACCAAGAAAGAAGAGAGCAAGAAAATAGCAAAGCCAGGAGGAGCTGGTGGTGGAGCTGGGTACCAAACCTTCTGCACCCCTGGGCGTCCCTCAACTCTCACACTCACCAAGATGGTATTATTTACCAAGAGCTGTTGCCAGCTGTTTGCAAAGACAGACAATAAGAGGACTCTGAGGCAGTAATGGGCATTATCTGAGCAGTCCAGGTTTGAAATGTTGGTATTTTGCACAGCAATTTCCTTACCTGCCTGGGAATAATAAAACTGGTAGCAGTCATTGGAAAAAGCAAGAAGCAGCTGTTTGCACTCTTGGCCAGCATAAATCTCAAACCACTTATAATAGCAGCACACTCAACCTGAGCTGCAGCTGATCTCTAGTGATAAAATCTGATTTCCTTTTTGATCAGTTTCCCTGTGCCTGGAGTATTTCTAACACGGTGGCCTTCTTGAGGAAAGGGGTGAGACAAATCTGCTGAAACATTATTTGGCACTTCAAGCACCACCAGGGACGGAAAAACACTTGGCAGAGACTTTTGCCTGTATCTTGTGTTGGTCTTCTATAATAATGATACCTTTGCAAGTGTCATAAACTATGGTAGCATGTTCATGTCTGTCACACTCCCCCATCAGAGAGGGCATCTGGATTTCCTTCAGAGAAATCAGTCAAGACTGATGTTTCAGAAGTAATCCACTCCAGTCTCATTAAATTGACTCAGACTGTGAATGGATGATTAATCTTATTTTTTTCTTGTCATCTACCACCAAAAAGCTCTATTGCTTTAACCCATTCCTGAAAGCTCTGTTGACTGATCAGGTTATTTTCCTGGCTCCTTAAGTTTCTTTGACTCAATTTGATTCTTTTCCTCCTACTTTACTTCCTTTTCCTAATCTTCTCTGTCATATAGATATTGCTTTCTCTTTTTCCTCCAAATGATATTGTAGAATAGAAGGGCACTAGAGCAGAGACCTTGCTGTCTGCTTTCCTGGAGGTTAAAAGTGAGCAAGCCCACCACAAACTTAGTGTGCTACCACATTATAAATTAAAAAAATTTAAAAACTACTTGATATCCAAGAGACACAAATTAAACTGCTGAGAGAGAGAGGCATATTTTTAAGAACAGAGGGACACTTCTGATTTTATTTGACCTCATCTCAATACAGGCTGTAAAATATCATGCAATCACCTCCACATTCGATCCAACATTGTACTGGAGAGCCAGAATATTTCCTCTAGAAATTTAGCCAGGTATCAAGATTACCTCTAGGGAAGTAACTGCCCCAAAGCTATGTGAGGCTGCTCTTTTCAGCAGTCAGGAATATATGGCTACATCTGCAGTTGCTAATGTTTAAACTCATTTCCCTCTGTGGAGCCTTCCTATTTTCTCCTTAATATCCCTGCCATACCAGGATTTGAATAGAGAGGAGAGATATTAATTAACATATGTCCATGTCTAATTCCTCAAGTGAGAAATGAGAATGATCCAAAGGCATGGGGACAGAGTATTACTGTGTTGGCCTAGAATTTGGGTACTTCTCAGTTTTTTATGGCCTCAATTTTAAACTACATCTGTGCATTACATACAAATGAGTTAGATGACTGCAAAAAGAATCACTAATTTGGGACAGCAATGCAAACATTTTTGACATTTAAACATTATCCAGTAAAGGTGCATAACCCTTCTATTTGACAGAAGTGAATACTAATGAGAACTCACACATTAGAATCCTTCTGGGGTAACGAGAGGAGGGAAAATTTCTATTATTTCATAATTTTTGTAACAAATTAACTCATTACTATGCTTCAAAGACTGATTAATTCCTCACAGTGCTGGTCTGTACTTTTTAAAATTCTTTTTTGTTTTTTTTTTTGTTTTTTTTCTGCCGCTACTGCTGCCCAAGTGGCCACTGATTAATACAATAGAATATTCAGCATTGCAAATGAAAAAAATACTGGAGATTATGTACTTTCTGCCTTCCCAAAGGCCAGCTGCTGTCCAGCTCAATTTATCTCTTTCCTCTCCTCACTCCCACAGGTTTCTTTGACATGCTTTCACTACAGTATATGTTTTCTCTTGCTCCAAGGGTAATATGTCCTCCTCCCAAGGGAGCTTGGTGAAATAGAAAAATGGATGGAAAGCTGGACTTACACATAAAGTGAAGATCTACATTATCAGTGTGCATTAAAAACGACAGAAAGCAGCACTGACAATGGAGAACCTAAAATACTCCCTATCCCAACCCTGTGTATGCAGCCTGTGTGGCTGTAGCTGCAGCATGCTGACATGGGCACCCTCAGGATGTGAGATCTTCTGGGATCTCAGAGACTGACCTTTGGTTGTGTCAAGTTTCTTCATAAAAGTCAGTTTAGCTGAGCTTGATTTTGCTGGTGGCCTTGCCAGACTGTGAGCAGGGCCAAGCTTTTTGTCTTTTGCTCACCTTTCTTTAGCTAGGGTGTGATTTCTAGCAACGTTCCTCTTCTGTGCAACATGTTGTATATTAGGGCAGTGACCTCAGCTGATAACCTTGCTGTCCCTGCAATAGAGAAGAAAAATTACATCAACAGAGAGAATTAAAGAAGGAAACAGAAAGCTTGAAAAACATATCAGTGATCATTGGCAGATCCAGCTCATGTAGCACTGTGAGGTAGAACATGTATTTCTACTCCTTTAACAGCTTAGGTATGGCTGTAGAAATGCCATGTAAATGGTGTCAAAAAATGAATACTCTGAATAAGTTTGTTCCATACCATATATGAAATTATTGTTGAACTCTGATAATACAGTCCCTTCTCTCATTTACTCCTGCTGAGGATCTCTCTCTAGCAAATGGTGCTTCTAACACAATTTTCTTCCTTGGCATCCTGGCCCAATTCTGCACTCAAGTTGTCCCCATGCTTCTAATTTGTCTGTTTGCTGTCAGCATCCCATGACAAGGGTATTGGCTCTGACTGAGATGAGCTGATTTTCCCAAGGCAGCCTTGGTGCTCTGCTTTTGTATCAGTAGATGGAAAGGTGTTGATAACACATCAGTGTTTTAGATACCACTGAGCAGTGCTGGCACAGCATCAGCGCTGTGTCTCCAGCATTCCCCCCATCGTGAATAGGATGGGGTGGGCATGGGAGGAGACACAGTCAGGATAGCTGATCCAAAGGGATATTACATATCATATGATGTCTGCTCAGCAACACAAGGTTCCTCAGGGAAGTTTAGGCAGCCTGAGTGTCCTTCAGCCACTCCTTGACAACACCTGTGCACAAAGGCAACATATTCTGTCAAAGCAGGAATTAGGCCTTGCAAGCCTGGCAACAATCAAATCTTCTAGGCAGCAAATGAACACAGAGAAAACAGAGGATATTGCAAAGGTGTCAAAGGACTTCAGGGGTCTTGTGAGACTCAGTCTCCTGAATTATTTAGACCTTCCTTATAGGTATAGAGAGGAATTCTCCAAGGATCTCTCAGTGCTTTACACGGAGAAAAACCCAATTTGTGTACTTTGGCAGAGCTCCAAAGAAACAAAAGCACGGGGGAAGATGGATGAGGGACACCACAAGGGAGATCACAGGGCTTTCTCCCCCAGATATTTCACTGCCTTGACTGTGCTTTTAAGAAATTACAATGCTGTGTTCAAAACCTTTCTGCAAACCAGGAGAAATAATGTTTTTTCCCAAAACAGAAGCAATGTTTTTTCCCAAAAAAAACCTGTCAAGTCAGATGAGAAAAAATAATAGCAAAATGTTATTTTGCTTGTAGTTATGCAGGTCATTTAGCCTTTTAGTATCTATTAATTATTCTTCTTTGTCTAGGCTCATTATAAAATATCCAGCTGATACTGCTATTCTCAGCCTGAGGAAGGTATTTGATGTTAAATTCTGCTCTATCAGGAACATTTATAGAGTTGGCCTTGGTTTTTTGGCTTGTGTTTTTTATTTGAAATTTTTGTTTGTTTGTTTATTTGGTTTTAACTCCCTCCAATTTAACTCCCTCTCATGCAGTCTGTTGCTCATTTGACCTGAACTGAATTTGCCAAAACTTTGTACTAAAGCAAGTGCTACTATTTTTCTGTTCTGTAGCAGGGGTTTTTTTCAGCTATTTTTTTAGTCTTTTCAGACTGACCTATGAAACAACAATTTTCTGATCCACTTCTTCAACAGTAATTGTTCCTGCCTATCTTAATCACCCAGCATACAGTGTGTGCCTGAGGATTTATTCCAAGTGATTAAGATGATTTCCCAAGGATGTTCTATATGATCCTTATTTGATTTACATCTCTCTTCATTTTTACTATTGTCTTCAAAATTACAAAGGTTCAATACAGGTTTTGTTGTTTTAGATTTTTTTTAAAGGACATTATGCTAAGAACTTCTCACTGCATTAATGCTTCTGATGCTCAAGGATGTTGGTAATTTGTGTGTATGTAATTACAAAATTCTGGCTTGCTTGGAGTGCTGTCCTTTTATTCACCTTATATAAAATGTTAAGAGTATCAGAGCCACAAATGCACTTCATGGTATTTCTGATACTCTACTGAACTGAAGATAAAATCAAATAATAACCTTTGTCATAAAACAAATTTCTTCCTCTTAGAGAGATGATGAACAAGCTTTTTGTGCTGTGATATCTAATAACTCAGCTGGTCACAAGGGTTCTGTATGGCCATACACCTGGAACACAAAGATCATCTGCCTTGTTCTGAAGTTACTGGTAGAAAAATGAGATATGAAAATGTCACAGCAGAGATAAAAGGATTGGATAGGTGCAGTTATAATACCTGGGATAAAATTAAAACTGTTATCTAATTTTTGTGCTTTATGATATGAAGTAAACACCATTTTAGTTCCAGAATAAGTCCTTCCTCCAGACAATGTATACCCTAGAGCACAAATGGTGACTGATTGGAATAGTTGGTGACGTGGCTGAAGTTTTTCATCTTCCTTTGCTGAAAATGCCTTCATCATTCTCAGACATTAAATTAAATCTATCTTGTGGTTTAGAAATTCCCTTGTTTTGGCAGACTTGGCATTCCTGTGTCACAACAGAGCTGATTTCAGGTTGGTCCTGCCTGGAGAAAAGCCTGGTTACAATTCTCAGCTGCAAGAACACATCTGGATCAGTTTGCTAAATAAAATGGGACCGAATTTTCGTAATTCATCGGTACATGGCCAAATAAGCCATCAGGTTGTGTAGGATTGAGATATGTGGGCCTCTCAGAAGTAGCTTGATCTCTTTTTTCACCTCCTTTCAGGTGTGCTCTTGGAAACACAAAAAATTAGGGAACTTTTGAGATCCTCTGGAGCTGGCAGTTCTACAAAAGTAGGGCCAAATATTCACCAAATGCAAACCAAAAGACATTCACTGAGACATTCGTGTGACAAAAGCAGGTGACTTTGTCAGAGCCACTGCAGTTTATGACACCTGGAATTTTGACCCTGAACTGAATGGATGGATAAAGCAGGTTCTTCACTTGCTTGCATATCAAGTCCCATTTGTATGCTGACTAATGCAGAAATGCAGCAAGAGGCACCGAAGGCATCCATAGTATCTGGAGAAGCATCCAAGGTCCAGTACTCCTTGCCCATTTTTCTGAAAGAGTGGTACTATTTGAGTGCCTGGGTTTAGACATATCCTCCAAAAGCCCTTGGAGAGTGGTATCAAAAATCTGAGAATTATAATCAGCTCTAAAACAAGCAGCTAGGAGAATTACTGGAGGGACCCACAAAAGGTAAATAAGAAATACACCCACATTAACTTTAGAGTGTCCTAAACAATCAAAGCAATGCAACTCTGAAGGTTCAGACTGTGTTATTACAGTGTTGTGGTTTGAAAGCAAAACGAATGAGAGGCTCCAAGTCAGAGATATAATTTAATAAGAAGAAAGGTAAAAAGGTAAAAATAAAATAAAATAAATGCAATAACACAAAAGATCACTGACAGGGTCAGAATACAACCTGAGCAGGATGGTGGAAGCAGTCCAGGTGAGCTGCTCTTCCTGAAGCAGTGATCCCACAGAAAGGTCTGGTAGCTCTGGTCCTCTGGGAATCCAGTAGGTAAGGGCTGCTTGTACTGTTCCAAATCCCAGGTTATATCCAGGTGAGAATGCTTGGCTCCTCCCCCTGGGCAGAGCATCTCACAATGGGATGAGGAGTCATGCAGTGGGTCCTTGATGGCCCATTAAACAGAGATAACCCCTGTAGGGAGTTACCTGTGACTCATGGGCAAGGCGTTGATGGGCCATTAGCAGAAGACAGCCCTACACTAGAGCTCTGCCCCAGTTGGTTTCAACAGTTCATGAAGATGGTGATAGAATAAATACTTTGTGTACATTCCATACTACAACCCAGGACATACAGAGTGGTCGACACTTGCTGACCCCACACCACTGTGACAGCATTGCCTAGCTGAAGGAGGCTTTTGGGTGCTATAATCCCAAAACAGAGCCACAGCCGACCTGGGAGATCCAAGCCCACAAACCATTGTTTGCCCACCTGGGGTTTAAATAGAAAATACATACCAAGAGGTATGTAGAAAAATTATTATTATCCTACTGTCCAAACAGTAAACTGGTTATAGAAAGGTTGTAATTCTTGGGACTGCCAAGATTGTAAACTCTGGTATCTATTTAAAGTCTAGACAGAGTCTGGGCTGAGCTGACACAGCTCAGGAGGTCTCTGGTCTGAAATATCATTTCAGCACTGCACTTTGTACGGTAGATAAAGCCCCTATAAGAAATGGGAAGACAAACTCCTCTAAGAGTAATTTGAGGTTTCACAACCAAAATGGTAGGTTATCATCCTTCTCAGCTACTGTTTTTAGGTGACATTTGCTCTGCAAAGCAGCACTGGAGTGTTCAAAGTAAAGGTTTAAACAAAGGTTTAAAAAATCTTGCTGCACACATGAACTTCCATGTTCCTATTGTCTACATGTGGAGCCATTCAATTTCCTACCTGTTCACTTTTTGTGTCACAAACATTTTCATGTGACTAGTGAAGTGAACTAAGCCTGAAGGAGAGAAAAAAAAAAAAAGATTATAAAACCAATTTATTTCAGAGCAAAGGAAATAAAAAGGAATACAGTCCCCAACTAAAATCTTTTCAACTCTCTCTATTTATTTCTTATCTACCTTCAGTAATAATGAATAAATAAAAAATTAGGCAGGAACCATACCCTTTCTCAAAAAACAGAATCAGTCATCCTCTGTGCTGACGCAACTAAGAAACATAAAATTGATGCAAAGGAACAACAGACTATTTTTTCTTCTAGAGAGTTATTTTCTTGTGATGGAAGCCAATTAGTGTTGTTCTCTGAAGAAACATGAAAGCATCAGAGAGAACATTTTTTGTCTGAAAATAAACAAAAAGAGTGAAAATAATCTGATCTAGAAAGACATTTTCATGTGCCTTCAAAAAACGGAGAGAGACAGAAAAAGACACTACTGTAGTTTTCCTGACAAACATAATGCAACTTTACTCTTGAAAATGCTGGAGTTCTGATTTTTTCCATTAATATTATCTACTGAAAATGTTCTGCTTCAGTCTCACTTTGCCAAAATTTTCCTGATGAATTATTTCCTTTAAACAGTAAAGAAAAGATGCTTCTAAAGCACTGCTGCCTGTTGAGATCAGGAGTTCAGGTAGGAAGGAGCGTTTATTTTTTTCAAATGTTCTTGCAGGAAGATTGTTGCTTGTCTTCATTTTGAAGTGGGTTTTTTGTTCTTCTGGGATGCACCTTCCTCTCTCCTCAAAAGACTCCTGTTTGCATTAGAGTAGCCTTGAAGGTAAATGTGACCCTGCTCTGGGAGAAGCCTTAGATCTTGCCTTGGGAAATGGAAAAGCACCAAGACTCTCTGGAGCTGCGAGCCTGTCCTTGTGCAAACATCAGTCAGACACTGCTGCCTCACCATCAGCCCTGAAGGGACTGAATGAGCCTTAGGATGATGAGGTAAACAGCATATCTGTGCAAACAAGCATTTGAATTGATATTTGAACATGCAAAAACTGGACAATTTTGCAAACAAAGCCAGAAGGAACATTGGAGATGCACAGCACCAGGGGAATGGCTTCTCTGCAGAGCTCCGTGGGCACCAGCTGGCAGGGCAGAGGGATCATGGTGATGGAAACATGAAAGGAGTCACAACACTTTCAACATTTCCACAAACATCCAGGGGGCATTCTTAGTGTCCAGGGACAAATTTCAATTTGGACAAGTTGCCAAATGCTGTCATAAAGGAAGAAATACCAAACTAACCATGGAAGAAAGTTCTTCCTGCAGCTCAGTGGGCAATTTTGTAGGATAGAGCCCTAATTGCCATGAAATATCACAATTTATTTGGTGCAGCAGGTGACAGTCAGAGGAGCAAAGAGAAAGAATGAAATCCTCCACATCCTCAGCTGCAGAGGCAGATGGTCAGCAAATTCCAGACAGCCTATTAAAAGAAGCAGAATTATTATTTGCAGCATAAAAGAAGTCAGGCCCATGGCAGCACTAACAGATCAATGGACTTGAATAAAATCAACATAAAGGTAGCATAAATAGTTTTAGCATAAAAACAGCTAAGACAAAAGGAGACCGGTGGTTTCCTTGCTGAATCAAGTCTTGACAAGTCGTGACATCCATACTTTTCCTCCAGAGACCGTTTGTTCTCACAGCTGTAGCTGTGATGAAATATCTTCCATGCAGCTCTATACGTCAGAGATCTAAAGCACTCTGTAGGCAAAGATGCCTTCACAAGGAATTTCTTGGCTTTTGAGGAATTAAATACACTTGTCAACACACTAATATTTTAGTTTAGTTTTTTTATGATAGCCATGCAAATCTACTTAATCTAAAGAGAATGTGAGTCCCCTACATGAAAAGTCGTCATATATAATCTGATTTTGAAAATACTTTATGTGTGTTTCAGGCTTTCCTGTTTGCTTGGCTAACATGGACTATGATTCTGCAACCTCCTGTCTGTAGTTCTGGTTGCTTTTCTGACTTGATTCGGTAACAATATTTTAGAAATGCTGAGGTCCTTCCTATGCCTTAAATCCAAAACAAGGGTCATGGGAAAAACCCTTATGCTTGAGTGTAACCACAGCAAAGTGAAGCCTGGGCCAGAGATAATATCTGTGAATGATAAAGGAAGCAGATTAAACACATGGGACTGTCCAGAGACATTTACACATAAGGCAGGCCATTAATGGGCAATGAACTAATGACACATCTTCAGAAAATGCTTTCCCTGTGCCCAGAACCACTAACAAGATACGTTAGAGGAATACACTCAGCCACATATTAGGCACTGGGCTTGGGTGACTCGTGTCCCAGGATACCCAATTTAGTTGATATAGCAGGAGCTGGTCAGAGCAGGTGCTGCAGAGGTGGCACTGCGTATTTCCCATTGCGTGATGGAGGAAATGCACCATGGCAGATTAATATGTCAGACCTGACTGTAAAGTTTTGTCATCTGCTTGGTGCAATCAGGGATGGAAAGCATCTGTCTGTGCTGTGAGATGCTGAACACATGAAGGCACACAAGCAGTTACCTCTGGGACTGAACTAAATGAGAACATAAGCAAATGAAAGGAGAAACAGAAACAACAAGGCAAGAGAAAACAAGTAAAGTAAACAAATCTCAGTCCTTTTGTGATATTCTTCATGTGTATATCTTGCACTAGTTCTGCTGCATTGTTCTTTAGAACCACACAGAGTTTACAAAGAGCTTAAACAAATCCAGCACAAATGTTATGCTTACTCTAAGCTGTGGGATAGAGCACACTGCAGAGATGCAGAGTCAAAGATGAGATGGGCAGTGCCTGTTAATAGCAAGAAAACCCTGTAAAACTTACAGCATGGTGCTCTAATTAACAAAGAATGTAGAAAAGATAGATGTTCCAGATCTATGCCTAATTCTCCTTCAAGTAACTGCTCTTCTGCAAGGGAACCTGCAAGGATACAGATCTTATCCTGTGTGCGAAAGGCTTTAACCTTCACTCATGGTTTCATCCTGATAGAGTTTTCCTATTCATTTTATATTCCTTACGAATTTCCAGGCTCCAGCCAGAATCAGAACCAAAAATGAGGCACTGCAGCTCTGAAGGAATTTCTGTCTGGGAACCCAGACATGGGAAGTCTCATGAGAAAGCATGCTGTGAAACTGCTGGACAGGTTTGGTGAACTTGAAAGATGAGGGCAGCCTGGACAAAACTTGGTGATTATTTGTGAAATTTGGATGTAAACTATTACATCTAATTGGTCTGAATAACGTCTGTGCTTACATTCACACTACTGGCAATGGATCTGTAAAGCAAAACGGCTGGTACTGAGGAACAAATATTACTGGGCTTATTTTGGGTTTTATGTAATTTATGTCATTTCCTGATGTCAGATTTACATCAGGCAGGCTTCCAAACCATTTGTATCTCCCAAAATTCCCCTGTCATAGGAACCAAAGTATGATAAATGGAATTTGCTTCAAAAACTCAATTCTGCCCCAAGAAGACACGGTAACATACATGTGTCTGAAGATGGCAATGACATATCATATCTGAATAATTAAAATATGAAAATATTATATAGATATTTGTTATAGACAATTAAGAAATAGTACTTTACCAGAAAAAAAACTCCAAAACCCAAAACAAACCAACAAAATCTCCTAAATTCCAAAATATTCTTCTGAGCTTTCAATGAAAAAATATTGGTGAAAATTTAAACACTTTTTTTTCCAAGCAAAACATACCAAGATATTTTGATTCTACATTTCTTGGCTCTTTGCATTGTGCTTGTCTGATTCACTAGATTCCCAAATTTTAGCTCCGTGCTTTGGAAAAACAAGATCCATCTGGTAGATACAGACAACACCACCATAAAAAGGATTAGTTCGTATGATATTTTTCTCATTTTCATTCCCAATTCTGGGAAGGACCTAGAACAAAAGTCACAAAGAAAAAAGGGCTCAGTTTTTATGGAAGAAGTTATCATTTGACAGGTAGCTCTAAGGTTGAGCTTAGTGGATGAAAAGCACATTCAGGCATGAGAATTTGGTAGCCATGAAACCTCTAACTCTGTGCGCTGTATGGCCTTTCTAAATACAACAACAACCTGACCAAAACCCAGTTTTTGCCTGCTGACATAAAAGAGTGACACCATTACCATCAGAACTATTGTGAAGATGGCATGTGCATAAAACCTGTGCATTTTATACAGTAGAAATACGAGGGCACATGCAGCCAGAATAGAATTATACTGTCTTCAGAGCAAAGAGAACTATCTCTGAATTCAGTGGTCATTTAGTGTTGCAGCACTGCTGGGTACAGATAAAAGGTTTGATTTCTCCCAGTCTGAATGCCTCTGTGGCAAAAAATGGGCTGGGAGAGCATTGCTTTGCCAAGGAGTTTGCTATTCAAATGTGCTGCATGTAATTAAGGGTATTTGCATGAAATTTCTACATCCTCAAGGCTCAGGTTAGAAACACATACATCTGTCACAACCTGACATGTTCAATGAAAGAAGAAATAGAGTTGAAATCATTAGAGGGTGGTTATTTTTAATGAGAGAACAAATCAAAATACAAAGGAAGGAGACAGGAAAGGAAAGCATTCAGGGGCTGTCAAGAGCATGTCAAAGCTGCTGTGTTAATGGTAAAAAATCAGCAAAAAGCTTTTTAATTTAATGTCTTTCATCTCCGAGTCTCAGCAGTTATAATAATTGTTAAACCTGTGATTTTGTGTTAGCTAAAGGTTAATGACCTTTATTTATAGCACCTCAAGGCAAAGCTCATTGACGATTTCCCATGGATGTCAACAACGTCCAGAATAGTTTTTAATTGTGGGGATTATTGGGAAGATTTAAAAAATCTAGGCCTGTTAATGCTTTATTCAAATTTCAGGGACCAGATGATATCTTTTTGCAAAACATCTTTTAGAGTCTGCTGGTATTTTATAAGACTGGTGATAAAGAGGGCTTTTGGCTAATAGTACCATACAGCTCAGCAGTCTGACTGCTTTGCTCTTGAAATTTTCTTGAGGATAATTTCAGGTGAAAAGCAATTACCCAGTGTCCTGGATTCAGCTGGGATAGAGTTAATCTTCTTCCTGCTAGCTGGTCCAGTGCTGAGTTTTGGATTGGCTTTGAGAATGTTGTTGATAACACAGGGATGTTTTTGTTGTTGCTGAGCAGCGCTCACAGGACGTGTCAGCTTCTCGTGCCCTGCCAGGGAGGAGGCTGGGGGAGGCACAAGGATCTGGGGGGGACACACAGGACAGCTGACCCCAGCCGGCCTGAGCATGTTCCAGACCATGTGACATCATGCTCAGCATGTAAACCAGGGAGAAAGCTGGCTGGGGGTGGATGTTCAGGAACTCACTGGGCGTCAGCTGGTTGGTAATGAGCATTTTTGAATTAGCATAACTTGTTTTTCTTGAGTTTTGTTTCACCTTTTTCCTGTTATTTTATTCTTAAATAAAATCGTTATTATTGTTATTATTATTATTTTTATCATTATTATTGTCCAGTTATTAAACTGTTCTTATCTCAACCATGGATCTTTCTTACTTTCACTTTCCTGATTCCCTCCCTGTCCCATGGAGGCCAGAGGAGGTGGAGTGAGCAGTTATATGGTGCTTAGTTATGAGCATCAGATTCCTTCTTTAGGTCTGTTTGAGAGGCTGTGTTGGTATTACTTTAACATAGTGCCAGTAATACGAGAGCAAATTTACCCTTCTGAAGATAACATTCTGCTTTACAGTTAGGGAATGTTCCAAACCACAGGCATCTTGCTGAAACTACAAAACCATCTTAATCAAGGTTAAACCCCTAAATTCCCACTGTGATCAAGCAGAGTCAATAAATGAGCTACTTTCAGTAGAACAAAAAAGAACCAAAAAAACCCCTGAGAGGATCAAGAGTGAGTAAAATATTTCTTCATTTAAGCAAGGTTGAACACTGAGTTGAAACCTTTGTCAGCTTAGGTCTGTGGCAAATGCTTTTTTTACTGGTCTTCTATTTAAGCAACATAAAAAGCATCCCTGGCAAACAAACAAAACCCCAGACAGCTAAAATATTTAAAACTTAAATGAATAAGGAAAGTTTTAACTTTCACACTAGTTCTTTTTTTTTTTTTCTCTTTGGGTACAGAGAAATTTTTGTGATGCTGCCTCTTTGAATGTCTCTCTGTTGGTAATGGAGGTGGCCTTAATTGCCCTCTTGCAAGTCATTGTTACCTAAGATGAGCTAACAGAAGCTTCTTCTGTTGATTTCTTTTATGAGTATGAATATGTTTTCTTGGAGACAAAATAAGACAAATACCCAGAGAGTGAGGAAGAAAGAACAACAAAGAAATATGTGCTGCTTCTGATTCTGCAGCCCATGGCACAAAGTGTCTCTGTAAGAGAAACAAAGGTTGGTAAACATCCTTATCAGATGCCTTGGTAAACACACATCACTAACAGGTTATTCCAGACAGAGCTGCCTTCCTGCTCACAGGCTGAGAGCAGCACAGCCAGACACACTCTTCCTCAAAGTAGATTCTTTTCTTTAGTAAAATGCAAAAAAGGAAGAAAGGAAACAGAGTTAAGAATAGAAAGAGCACATAATCAGAGGTGGGCAGAGTGAAAAAATAAGTAATCCTCCAGGTGGAATACATTAATTTTTTAATGGCACACTTTGTTTCTCCAACATTCAGTTGAAAAAACAACCTTCAGTAAAACCTTGACTAAAGGCTGACTGATAACTTTGTTGGAGGCTGTGGTCTCAAAGGCTGGCAAGAAAGGCAGAAAGGGCAGAGAAGGTTGTTATTTCCACGCATAAGTAATGCTGGTTTCAGCACTAAATTAAAAAATCTCAAGTGTTTTCTCTATCCTCTGCTCACATTTCTTTCTGATGTTTCTCTTTAGTTCAGGGGGTGACATTGGTTTTATAGCAGAACTTATGCCAGGTGGTAAAATGGTATCAACAGATTTAAAACTTCATTATATCCATCTTTCCAGCTTTAAATTTAGGCTAAATTTATAAATAATTTGCAGTTGTTCTTTTTTTTAATCTTGGTCAACATTAATTAGCTGTACTTCACATCAAACTTTGAAAACGTACACATTTCCTTCTGAAACTCTCACAATTACTTCACTTTTTAATTTTCATTTAATTATTTAGATTCTTTTTCTGCTCTAAAATAAAGCCTTAAGTGTCGCAAAGAATTTAATCTGCACAACCAGAGCTATTGATTTAGCATCCAAAAATAATTAATCACTGGATTTATATCCTGTCCTCCATTAATTTAACTGGTCTTCCACAACCGTATTCTCCAGAGACAAGCCTATGTGGAGAAATATATTTCCTGTTAATTCCATGTTGAAAGATCAATGAAGTGTCCCAGAACTCGGTGTTAAAATTCATCTTACTCAATTTTACAAAAGGTTTCATTCCTTTACATGTCATGATAGTGTTTTATGTTGCAGTCTCCAGTGACATGAGGAGAACAGATGCTGGATGGTACCTGAATCAGCCAGAGAGTAAAAACAGACTCAGTATCCACAGCAGTTCTGATCTCAGGATCCTCTGTCTCCATTTCTGACTTATCAGAGGATGTCTGTGAGGTCCTGTCTATGGCTGCAGTATCCTCATCTGAGGTACGTCATCCAAGGTACCTCATCCAAGGTACTGGGAGCACCAGAGGACAAAGCTTTGAAATGCACATTTCACCCATCCTAACAACAACTGGATGTGCCAGTGGGGACAGAAACACAACTGACCTTCATTAATTCTGGAATGGTCCTCAGGACTCATGAGCATCATGAACTCTTATGGCATTTATAGCTGCCTTGCTGTACCAAAAAGCATAATAACCTCTTGGTTACATTTCCAATTATGGGTTTCAAAGGCTAATTTATGAAAAACATGTTTTTAAATAATGAAACTGAAGGTTTTTTCACTAGTGTTGATGTTACATTAGATATAAAGAACATGACATGGACTTATTCCACATACTAATGAAGAAAAAAAATATTTAACTTAAATTAAGTAGCCAGATCTCTGCAGTCATAGTTCAGATCTCTGAACTGACCAGAGACCTTTGATCAGTTCAGAGATGTTTCTTATGAAAGCTTTATGAAGCAGTATGAAAGGTTTCCCTGCAGTCCAAACCCAGATTTTGTTGCCACGACTTCCAGGAGGTTTAAAGCTGAGAACAGGGTGTGACTACAGCTGCCCACTTAGATTATCTTAAATCCATCACAAACATGCAGCCTGAGGAACCTAGTGAAGGCTCAGCACTCTACTATGTATTCAGTCTCATTAGATTTGTTTTCTTTAGTCTTTTCTCTCTTCTTGCCCTTTGCACAGAAGTCCTTAAGTAGGACGTCAAAACAAACAGTACCCAAGTGGGAGATAAACATTTGATTCTGAGATGTTAAAGTTGGTTTCAGATGGCTAAACTATCCCACAATTCCCCAGAATGCCTCTCAATTCACACAGGGAAAAAAACTTACATAAAAATGAAATAGCAACCTAAATCTACAGAGAACTGCTAAATACTTCCAAATTGCAGCTGATGTTATGGTCTTTGGGAAAGCTCCACAAAGTCCTCCAGACAAGTATAAGTGAGACAAGATATGAACATTGGGCTATTTTTGCAGAAGGCCGAGGTCATGCAAAAACGTTTTTTCTATTTTTCTGGTTTTCATGTTCTGTGAGTGATCAGTATTTCTCTCAGATATGTTCTCTTGTACATGGAGTTCCATAGCAGTAGCCTTGCACTGCATGTATATGACACTTTTTGAAGCTGCTGAAAGATTGGATATAATTCAAAATAACGCCAGATACCTCTAAAAGCACTGAATCAGAAACTTCAAACGAGATTTACTCCGTTCGGTTGGGAAGTTGGGACTTCATCCCTTCGTTTCTTTTTTTTGTAGGGTCAGGGTCAGCCCTTGAGGAGGACAACAAATGGGACTGATGGAGGCATCATGTTCTGACCAGGCAGGAGAGCTGACTGCTGCAGTGGAACTGGAGAACATTTGGGAGATCACACTGGCCTTGTAAATTCCAAGTGACTCACACCATTGGGAAAGAGAATGGTTCTTATCAAGACCAAGAATAGTTTTGCCACATACATGAAAGCACAGCAAGACAGAAAAGAAAACAATTGTTTTCTCAAGTGAGTTGCCAGCAGTCTGTACTGCCCCTGAACATTTAGAATCCATGAAAAACTTTATATTTCTGTCGTGCATTTAAAAATCACAATGCAGTCACCAAGTCCCATTGAAACCAAAAGAAAAAGGATGTAGTTTTCATATTATATGCCGAAACAGTCTGGAAAATGTAGTCTTTCCTTATGTATTATTTATTCTGTTTGCTTTGGTTACCTCACAATACATGACCAGAACAAAACCTTAGAGAGAAAGAATTTCCTTACCCAAAGAAAACTGACCAGATTTTGAAACATTTTTATCTTCCATAAAAGGACACAAAAGAAAAGACATGAAAATTTTCACAAAATTAAAATCTCCCAAAAAATGAGAGCAAATTTTGCCTAGTTTCATACTGTATTTTCCCTTTCACCAGAGGTGAGGCTACTTCTGCAAGTGAAATTCCAAAACAAAAAAGCAAAGCAAAACAAAAGGCACTTCAGATTATATGAAAATCTCTGGTTGTTTAGTGTGTCAAAATCAAGCTTTGGACTATTTCCACATCCGCTTATTAAAAACACTGGTAAGTGAAATTGATGGCCAGGTGCCTCAAAAACAGCTGTAATTTTGTCACAAAATGGGGATTTTCACTTGAAAGCTGCAGTGAAGTATCTTGGCAGGTAAGTCAGAGGATGACTTTGAGTGCTGACGTGATCCCACTGCTAGAAAAGATGATGCAAACCTCCCAGACTATTCTCCAGAACCACAATGTGCTGATGTGCAGAGATGCTCTCTAATCTCCTGTACACCAGACTTCTACCAACTGGTTGCCTGTGCTGGAAAAGAGACATGAGATGATGACCCAATTCCAGAGTTACATAGCAAAATTTATCAAATTAATTTTCAAATGGGATATGTGTTGACCGTGACTCTTTACTGGTGCAGGTTAAGTTTCAATAAAATCAGTGTTTTTCAGTAGACAAATATCCTCAATCCCTATACAACTCATTTGAACCTTTCAGTACTACTGTCCTTTGAAGCTATATTCATTTGCTTCAGCTAGGCATAGTTCCACATCTTAAACAACTCAGTCTCAGTTGATTCATCTTTCTTATTACACTAGAATGTGAGCCTGAGAATGGGATTTAAATGAGGACAGTACCTTATTAATTCAAACATCAACTGATGGGAAGGCAAAATGATTTTATTGCAGTCCCTTCAGCAGAGAAATAAAATTGAATACAGCAGATGTTACCATGAAAATTTAACTCCGATTTTCTGTTCCAGCAACCAGCCCATAATTTAACTTTTTAGTCAGGCTGGCACTCTTAGCAGTGGTGTACTACCCTGACTTCTTCAATGTCTTGACTGAGGACACAGGAGCTGTTCCTCTAATGGCTTGGTGTGCAGTGACACCTACTACAATCCCAGCTGACAGCACTGAGAGGGAATTTTCTGTGTAACCCATTCTCCATGATCTATTAATCAGAATTTTGACTACTGTTTGGATGCAAAGTTTATACATTACATCTTTTTGCCTGCCCACCCACAACTGACAGACTGGGTAATTTCAACCAAAATGATTCTTTTGAAATCATGGTGAAGGGAAAATACATTAAACTGGTTTGATTGCAAAGAGTCCTGATCTCCATTTTTTTGAATAATGATTTTGCCCCAGCCTCTGTAGGGGTCATTTACATTTGGGAACAGAATAAACTCTTGTCACTGTGTTTTGCCATCTGAAAAACTGTCCAAATTTGATCAAGCTATGAAAAAAATGCAATTTACACACCATGTATTCTCTAGGAACTTCATAATCTGTTATTCTAACCTTCAAAGATTTCTTCTAGAGAATAATTCTCTGGTCCAGTCTCAGAGCTCTGCTCCCCACATATGGGCATGTTGAAATCTAATGTACTGACAATTCTGCAGAGTTTGCTTTAAAAAACAAGTTATGAAAGACAGTGCACATTTATTTTAATACCATAGGTTTTGTATGAACTAAAAATTGGCAGGAATTCATTTACTAAAGGGAGTTGTTTATAAAATGTAAATTTTCCTGATGATTCTGTGTATTTTGCAGTTTTGGAAATTAGGAAAAAATGTGAAGAAAATAATGGGTAAGAGTAGTGTGAAGCAATGCATTGTAATAGCAAATGGAACAACATGAACTGCAGGAAGAGTTCATGAGGAATGGTGAGAGGTTCTATGACCCAGAGTCTTGAGACTGATACCTCTGTGAAGAATTAAGGTCCTTTATTGGGAAATGTCAAGATGAACACAAAAAATAGGGCAACCAGCAGCATCAATAGACCTGCTCTAATACATTAAAAATTCCAACTTCATTTGCCCTCTCCTTTGAGACTGGCAAAATTCCATAGTGGCAGTTTGTGCATACATCTGTTCACTTGGCTTATTTGATAAGTGTGTTCAGGCCAGGTTAGGAGACTTGCAGACAAAATAGCTGTGTGATATCTTCTGCTTTGGAGACAGATCTTAGAGCAAATCACCCTGATCAAATTGAATTGAATTGAATTTCTTCAACAGCTATGCGTGCTCACCAGATGAGTTAATTCAGTATTTTAGGAAAACAACAAAGACATGGGGAGTAGGAAAAAGATCAGGGACCAATTTGAAGGAAACAGAATTAAGTGCATGCATATAATGCAGAAGATATCTCCCCAAGCCCCTAAAAGGTGTTCCACATCTTTATTCATTTTCTGAAACAAATCAGCTGTGAAACAGCCATGGCAGTAAAAGGTTTACTGGGTGACATCTACAGAAAACTTACTAAGAGCTTAAGAAGAAACCGTTTAGTTTCAGAGAAAGACTGGGAAGTCCTTCAGAAGGCCAGTTGCCCAAGCAAGGGGCTTCTTAACAACTGAAATGAAATGCAAAGAGAGAACACTCAATAAGTGGGGAAAAAAAGAGATAAGCAGTATGAATATGAAGGCAATGCTTTGGCAAGAGTAAATCCCACATTGAGGAAAAACTAGCAAAGGATGCCCAGAGCAACAGGAAGGGATTCAACAGATATGATAGTTTCAAGAGAACTTCTGGGAAAAGTGGGGTCTGCTGCTGAATGGGGAGACAGCATGGATGACATAAGGAAGGCTGGAGTGTTCCTTCTCCTTGCCTGTCAAAGTCTGTTCCTGTACTTAAATGTGTACCAGCACAGCCTAGAAAGAGGGAGACAAACACCACTGTGTGAAGAACAGGTCCTGTAATGCTGAGCTGCTCTGACTGAACACCATGTAAATAGCTGTCAGGTTACCCCAAACTTAGTGGCATTTTTTTGGTGTCTGTGGTCATTATTTCTCTAGGCAATTTCACCAATGAGAACAGGGAAAGTGGAAGGAGAGAAGGATGAGGCAAGCCACAAGCATTAGGTGTACTAAGCTGTTCAAGTGTTATTCCTGTATGGCAGGGTAAGTGTGGGGCAGGTGCATTTCTGTGCCAGCCTGAGGGGCTGGGAGAGTCCTACTGCAATGCTGTGCTGTGCTGTGTGCTTGAAGAAACTCTTGTCTCTTCCTTTTTCCCTTGTCCCTCTTGCTCACAACTCCCTCCTTCCCAAAATTAACATTTGAATTGAAAGTTCAAAAGGTGTCAGGGCTAACATGGATTACTCCAGCAAATCAAAGGCCCACCTAGCAATCTGCTCAGAGTCATAATGTCCGCATTAAGAAAAAAGCTAGTCAAAACCCAATGATTAAATCATTAGTCATGAAAGCTCTTCATGTCCTGTCGACTTCTGTGCACTTGGAGAGAAATGTGCTAATCTGAATCATGATGATGTAAAGAAATCTTTTCTGAAATCCAGTTTCATTTTAATGTGGCATCTGCGCTGACTGAGCTAGCAGTATACTCCCAAAACATACAACACAGCAGTTCTGCTCTTTCACCTTAAAATCTCGTTGCTGAAACATCCTGTGTACCCATTCAAACTCCAGATGTTAATGGACCCCAGAGTTATTTTGGTAGGAAGTTGGTAGGAAAGCTGTATCAGATGTTCTCTCTAGAGGAGAGAGGGAGGGAAGAGTCTTTCCTGAGAAGTGAAATCTCTGGGCAAGAAGATGGGGATGATGATTTTTCTGCTTGGCAGCTGATCATATGAAAAGTTTTGGACAGAAGCAAAACTTTCTGTCATACAAACTGCTTAATTTCTTCTTTTTAAAGAGGACTTTCAATACAAGATAAGAAAAGAAAGTGCCAGCCTACCTTATTTTAAGTTTAAACATAAAGATAGCATTTTCCTCAGTGGACTTTCCTGAGCCACAAATGTGTCCAGTTTTCCAGGCTGTTTTTGGCTGTGTGCCCTTCCTGCTGTTTGGTTTGACAACTGTCACCTCTACAGAGCCAGTTTTACCCCAGCCATCACTGTGGTCTGGATGCTCAGCTGATGCAAGATGAGTTAAAAAATACACTGAAAGAGACTTGTTTTAATGAAAAACATTTCACAATCTGCCATGTAGGCTTCAAATAATCTTTAAATGACAAGCCAAGAAAAACACAAATTGATATTCATGTGATCCCCAGGAGTACAAAAGTTACATTAGTGAGAAAAATGATCTATTGTTGTATTTTTTTATAAACTGGAAGGTGTCTACATATCTACATTGTAAGCAAAGACAAGTATATAAACAGCCAGCAGAGCCTCAGGAACACATCTTCCTAACAAGTTTCATCTGCAATAATAGAAACTTCTCACACTGAATCCTATTCCCTGGCATCCAATTATTCACTTTCTAACATACAAACAGAGCTAAGGCAAAATAATTATATTCTAATTACCTTGACCAGGTGTATTCACATACTCAAATGTAATTCTTGTATGAATTTGTTCTTTATGGCGAAGGAAGATTCATTTAGATGGATTTTGGGCAGCACCAGAGAAAGGCTCATTATTTCCTCTCCTCAGCAGTAACCTCATCTTGCTGGAGAGCAGCAAAAGTCAAGACTTTAAAATGGTAGTGGGAGGGTGGAAAAGGATGCCCCTAATCTTGGCCACACAATAAAAACCCCATTGAGGCTGCACTCAAATGGAGCACACGGACAGCAAAAATGTGGCAAATCTCTCACTCCAAGGTGAAAAATGACTCCAAATTCCAGTGAAAAGGGCACCAGACACGGAGCCTGAGGATCATTTGCAGGGGACAGGCAGCAAAGCCACAGCATCTGAGCATCTGAAGGAGTTTAGAAACATTTCTGTCAGAGAGACATCCGAGATTGCTGCTGAACTGTTCTGTAGCAAATGCCTCTCCCAAACCCTGTGTCACTGAGTTTGTGCCAAGGAAGGTGAAGAATGAACAAAATTTGTTGCAAGAATTCAAAAGAGCAAAAAATACTGAATTTAGAAGCAGTTTACAAATTGTCCAAGTTAAGTTATATTTTTTCCTTAGAGCTGAGTTACCCTAAACAGAAACTAACTCAATTTTCAGTTGTTCATTATGCAGAGATGCAGATTGTGAGCCAAGTTAAAAATATATATAAAAAGAAATATATTGTTGTTATACAAAACTGGACAAACTAGTTGTAAATATCTCTGAAATGAGATCTTAAACATGCAGATTCTGAGACTATCTGAAAAGCCCAGTGAAAATATCTTTAGGGAATTTTTATTTTAAATCAGAACATTAATTTTTTTTAGAACATTTTTTCCCCCTTAAAGCTGTGGTGCTTGCAACCAGCTGACCATGGAGTTCTTGCACTGTCAGGTGAAAAATATACTCCCCTTTCCAGGACTGTGAAAGATAAATATGTTTTTAAAATTAAATATATGCAGAATATAATCCAAAAGATAAATTAAACCAAATACCTATGTATTTTATAAAGCAACAACTACAAAACCAAATAACCTTGCAATTTTCATGATAATTGAGTAATGTTTAGTACGCTACTTAAAAAAACTTCACTAATCAGTTAAATGAACCATACACTACTTAAAAAACTTCACTAATCATTTAAATGAACCAATCATTTAAATAAACCTGTTCTGAGATTTTTGAAAGAAAAACAAAATTGGGGTTTTCAAACAGAGAGCACTCTTGCACGGACCTGAGTGTTGTGCTGTAGTTTAATAAGAAACAATAATTTTTGTCTTTGCAGCAGCTGAAATTTATTGAATTTAACTTTGAAATAATTTGTTCACAGGAGTATATGCACATATTTTTAAACTACTGTTTTTGATAGTTTGATCTATGAGTTTAATATTGAATATATTTCAACATTTGCATCCCAGGTCAAATAGCCAGGTATTTGCATTTAAATGGATTATCAGCATATATTTCTTGTTCTTGTTACTCTCTGTGCTTTCCATGCAGCTGTTTGATATGAAGACTTCTACTGATGCAGACAGGATTTTAGTAATCAGGGCAGGAGACAGGTTAATATACTTTAAATTAGATATAATGCAATTGAAATATATGCTATGACACTGATAACAAATCCTTATATGGAGCATCATTTCCCAGAACACTGAACTCCATTCACACAGAAAGGAGGCTTGAGGGACAGGCTGAAGTAGCACCTTGGTGCAACGGGCACCAGACAACAGCAGAGACTGGGATATTGGGATATGGTGCTCCACTCCAGCAGTGCTCCTGCCTTTGAACCTGGGCAACCTGCCTGGTGCCTCTGTGCTGACAGAACATACAACTGCTTTGTGGAGATGCAGTGGATTCCCTGGCCAACACCACACGTTTTAACTGGTTTTCACAGGAGCTCAGCAGCAAAGGTTGAGGTGGGCCTCATGGAAGCCAATGCAGAACTGCTCCATTTTTATCCATCTTGCTGGAAGCATCATATACTGTCCTTGGCAGAAAACCACATGATATTCTGTCAATCTAATGTTTTTAATTCAGTTGCAGAGAGAGGATTTATGTTAGATGTTGGCAGGGAAAAAAACCAACCCTAGCTTGATTTTACTTGTGGGTAAGGTCTGTAACAAATCACCTGGAGAGGCTGAGGACTCCCCACAGTTAAAGCTCCACAGCAGCAGGACAGGGAAAGAGCTGTCTGAAACAGGAGTGATAGCAAGGGGAGTTCACAAGGAAGCTGTGCTGACCAAGAGAGTTCTCAGGGCTCTGTCCAGCCTTCTTTTCTAATATTTAATGAGATCTGGTTGAAAATTCATAAACATTTTGCTGGCTGCTTGTTACAAATAAACGTGGCTCCCTCATACAGCTCTTTAATGGGAACATACAGCACTGGAGGAGATTACACCTACAGCATTTCCCCTCCCTGAGCTATAACTACCACCTTGTCTTCCCAGCTGGCAAAGAGCTCTTCCTCTCCTGCCCTGTGCTCTTGCTGAGGTTCATGCAGGAAACAGCCAGAAATTTGGCAAGTCCTGCCCAGCGTCTGACTGTACTTGTCCCACTGGTAGGGGAGAGGAATGATAGACACATAAACAAAACAGCGGCAAAAAAATTGGCATGTGAGTTATCTCAGAGACATCCACATCTCCAGCTGAGTGAAACTCTGTGGGAAATCTTTTGGCTGACACTCTGAAATCTGCAAGTTTACTTTGAAACAACAAAGTTGTCCAACCCTTATACTATCCACATTTTAAAAATTACCACCTGAAGGATTTAGGTGGTGCATGGCAGGGTGCACGAACAATTAGATTGCTCTATTTGTTACTGTGGAAACACGTTTTGTTGACTGGTGAAATCTATGAGAATATATTGAATGAAGTTGTGAAAAACAATATTTTAAAAGTAAAACCGAGTGCTGGATTTAGCAGCACCAGGAAGCCTTAGCCTCAAGGAAGTCATGAAACGCCGGGGAGTCAGCAGGGAAGTGCCACTAAGTCTTGATGGGATTGATTCGGTTGGACTAGCTCTGTGTCATAGAATGGGAAAATAAAAGTAGAGTCAAGTCATCAAGCTGCTGCTCTCACAGCTGGAGAGCTTTGCCCTGAAATGGGTGCAACAATGAGTCAGAACACAATGGCAATTACTCCTGCTTGCTTGGACTGTGAATATTTTCCAAGCAATCCAACCCTATGACATGAAACTGTCAAGACTTCAGTCCTTTGAGTACCTTTTTCAAGTTTTAAGGTTTCCATTGGCCCTTAGTCATGAAAAACTATTGAATTTCTCAAATGTTTATTAGAAACAAACAGATCTACAGATGCAGGATGGAGTGTCTCCACATACCTAAATCAAAGAAAAAAAAAAACATGCACTTTGTCATTAGACAGCTTCCAACCTTCCTGGCTGAACGGCAAGAAAGGAAGAAATCTGGTTACTACCTCCCATAAATGATGGCTTTTTCATTTTTATATTGAAGGTAGTTTGGAAATAGAAATCCCAGTACCTAGTTAAGAAATCCAAATGCGTTGGAAATCATTAGAGGTGGCAAGACAGACAAGGCATCCAAACACCTTCTATTACTCAGGAAGATCCAACTTTCATTTCTAGAGGGATTTCAGAGCAAATAAAAAAATAAAAGGATAAAACTAATTGAAAACAAATTTGTTTGTTAAATAAGAAGGGAATTACCCTTGTGAGGGATTCTTCTGGACTCTGGGGGTATAATGATTTCTTTCCTACTGACCAGGCACCAGTCTTTATTGACTAAGATTATGCAAATAAAAATATATATTTTTGAATTTATCCAGTCCTTTCAAGCAATTTATAGCAGTGTATTGCAACCCTCAGTAAAGTTATTCTTAATTTACTCTGGTATCTGTGGGAGGAAGATTGAGGCTTGCAGAAAGCCAAGGAATAAGACTCCAGATGTGATCTATGCAAAAGCAACAGTGACAAAAACTGAGATGTGTGCATAAAAGTGCCAGGTACTGTGAGTTTATTGCTTACCAAATCAGATATTCACTGTCAAAAGTTCAAAAAATGACAATAAACTTAACTGTTGCATCTTTAAACTTATTTATAACTTACAGAGGGAGTATAATGTCTTGGGTTTGTCTCTTCCATGAAGTTTACAGCCAGCTGGAGATAATAAAATCTAGGCTGAGCTCATATTGCCGAGAGAAAAAAAAAATCAAGGCCTGTATGTGCTGGCTGTCAGGTGAGATATTTTATACCTCATTAGTGTCACAGCAGTTATTGCTTTTGCTTCCTTTATGAATAGATCGTGTGATGCCATGCCTCTCTCTCACACTCCTCACCAATTTGTCACAACAAACAGAAATAAGGTATTTCTTGTCAGAGTCCTTTTCACTTCAGTGCTTGCTTCTGATGAGCCATGCTGCCCAAAAAAGTCTAGATGTGCTTCACAGCCCTCGTTCCTCCTCCCTGGTGCAGAGATGTTTCTCTAGGAGCTGTCCATGCAGCACTGGTGCCTGGGCTCCCTCAGCAGCCTGGCATGGGAGGGCTCCAGCTGACCTCCCTAGAAGGCTCCCTAAGTTCCAAAGCACTGCAGCTCACCCCTGGGGAAAGCCACGGTTTTCAGAGCAGACAAAGCACTGCTGAGCAGTATTTTCACTCAACAACTTAATCCTCAAGATTATTCAGGATAATAGGTCTGTGTCTACCCAGCAGAAAATGCCCTCCTGGTGGAAGTTGGCCACATGTTCTTCCTTCAGATCTGAGCTAAAATAGTCTTAGGTTTTGGCCTAAAAGTTGTGTTCATGGGGTTTTTTTTTTGTGTTGAGATTATTCAAATCATGCCCAATCTGTAGAGAAGATATACCAGGATTCTCATATAGTTCAGGGCAAAGGCATAAAGGAGAAGTGATGTAGATTAATTTGACCAACAGACAATGAAAAATGGAATAGAATTCTACAAAAACAGTTGTGAAGAAAAGCACATGACCACATCTAGTCCCTGTTTCCACAATTGTTAATATACTCTACAATAATTACCCATTATTTGCCATGCCCATTCTGAGCACTCCTAAGGCAAATAGAAGCCACTAAAGTAATTTTTGGGAAATGGACTATTCCTTTCACTCTCTCTTTCTGCTTTCAGGAAAATCTATTCAGTTAAAGAACCACAGCTAAATATTATTTTCCTTTTTAAAAAAGCACACGATTGTTATTACACCATGTTTTGAGTGGAGGGCATGAAATTGTGTAAGCTTTAATTAATCCACTCAACCATCAACTTATATTCCACTGCAAATACTGCCATCTGCTACCAGTCCATGCATCAATAATTAATGTCTGCTACAAGTTTGCTTCCCCAACATTATCTGATTAGGTAATTAGCCTATGGAACAATACCCAACATAATGCATTATTGTTCTATTTAGTGTGATCTGTTTGAAAGTACTAAAGAATACCTTAATACTGCTCCATTTCCATGAGTCATACCTCAACAAACACCCATCCAGAATACAACAAAGTAATTCGGAAAGGAAGAGGGGTAACAACAAGCCCAAAACCACATCAAAAGCATGTCAATAAAATTAGACATGAGAACTGTTTATTTCAAAATAGCCTGAGAGGAAATATGAATATAAGACAATCCAAAAAAACTGCTCTCCAGAGAAGACATGAATCAACACCAACAATGATCTACGTATGATAAAGGCCCCTTCAGAGAAGAATGATGAAACATACTTTGTCATCAAAACTCAGGGGTTTAATAAATCAATGGAAGGTGGAATCAGGAAGAGGAAAAACAAGGCAGCATGTCATATTTATTCACAAGTGTAAAAATGTGTCTGTTTCCAAGATTACATCTGAATTAAGCTTGTGAGGAAAGCAAGTGATAAAGATGCAGCAGAGGAGAACTGAAGTGAAGCCAACAAATCAGCACTGTCAGATCCTGTGGCTGTAGTGTAAAACCTATCAATATTTGGCTGAGTGAAGTGGTTTTTACTTTATCCAGCTCTTGGCCTCAGGTGACTACAAAAAGAACTCTGATTTTATTTTCATGAGATCACTAGTTTAGCCTGGGGCAGAGAAAAAGTTAGCAAAGTCAGACCCTAAGTGCATGAAAAACACAACAAGCATATAAAAAAGTCCAATTTAAGAACCTGGAGACCTCACACACCATCTCTGCTATTTCAAAAATCGAGGTCAGGATTTTTTTGACCATATTTACATACCAACATAGTAACTACACTTCAGCCAATTGTCCCCACTCCTTTTATAGCCAAGAGAGTCCTGCCCCTCATGTTGGCAACACAAACGTTTTTTACACTTATGTGGAACAATTTGCAAAATCACTGTCAGTTTAATGGCATAAACTGAAGACTGTCTGCAAGTTCTAGTTCTGGACCAGGCTTTCTCAGTTTCAGATGTCTTTCTTTTCCAACAGCCTGTTTCACAGTTAGATATTTTCAGTTGTTGTGACTTAATAATGCAATAAAATCTATAAGCAAATTCATGAAGCCAATCCTAGCAGGAGCACACTGCCCCATTCTCTCACTTTGCCTTCACCACTTGTGTTCTCATTGACTTCTCCTATTCCTTTTCTTACTCTGATAGCAAACCTAGAGCTTATCTACAACCACAAGCTCTGACCTCTCCAAACAGTGCAATATCTTTGTCCAGCTGCTCTCTAAATCTCCTAAAATGAGTCATAATGTGCAAACAGTAGAGCACTAAATTAATTGGATTGAATAACAACCCTTGAGCTTTTGGGCTGACTTTCCTCCTCATTAAGTGAGTAGGAAGAACCCTACAGAACCACATCAACACCCCATGGTTTCAGCTGCAAAACTGAAGGGATCCTTTGCAGATCCCTTCTAGAATTTGTGGTGACTTACAACTTTCTACATTTCTACAAGTATCAGCATTTCTTTAGAGTTAGGGGAACACATGACACATGAAAATCCACTTTTTGCCCCATGATTATGATTTGTCAAAGTTTATTTAAACTTCGAATAGTCTTTTATTTCTGTTGCAATAGGAATGACAAAACTGAAATTGCAATTCCATGCCTATTCTTGTGTCTAGTGTTTCCCTGTTATCAATGCCACTTGGATCCCTGAAAGCACTTGGGGCTGTCTCCTTTGAATGAGTGTAGGAACACATGTAGAGTTTAGGATGTCTGAACAGAGACCATATGGAGATAGTAGGTTTATTTTTATTATTACCATTATTGTCTTTCTTACCACAGTGCCTAAGGCTCCACCTGGGACCAGGATCCTTGGCGCTGGATAAAGAACTAGAAATAATCCATCCAAAGCTTCAATTTAAAGAAGAATAGCATTCTTACGTGTGTAAGATCTGAGATTACTTTGGTGATATCACTAAAGGGATTTTAGTCTGGGACTGCAAGCATTTTCTTGGTAAGAAAGGTTGCAAAGAAGGGCAGGACAACTACAAACAGAGCAGTTTTCTCTGTACCTATTCCCTTGTAATTAAGATGTTGAGTTCATGGGAGGGAAAAACATAACACTTGAGAGTATTTATTAATTACTTTTCAGCTTCAGTGCACAAGGTTAAATGCAGCCTCAGGCAGCTTTCACGGATGTGACTCACATCTCCACAATGTCAGAGCTTTCAGTGACACTGATGGGCTCATATTTTGCAAAGAATAAACAACCCTCTGGTGTATTAATTAAGCTTGTCCTGCAGTGAAGCAGTGCAAAACTATAAGAAGTTTTACACAGTGACTTTTGTACCTATAAAATGTGTCTTGACGACTGCTGTGCATGAAATCTCTCATTTATCCACAGGATGTGGGCAGCATGGATAAGAAACGTGTTTCCCCATGGCAACTGTGTCCTCAGTGGACTCAGTCCTGGTGTAAGTCAGCACAGGCCTCTTCCCCAGGAAGATGACCAGGAGATGACCTAATTATGACCAGTCACAGCATTATTTTCTATTCATTCTTGTATGAATTCAAATGTGAGTTGAGAACCTTGGTAAATATCCCAAAGGAAATGTTTACAGGAATAAAGAATCACTGGTATATGTTTTTTTGAATTGTAACTATTATTGTACCATATTTTCTAACCACATGAAATATTTTTATTTATCTTTTGCACAGCTCCCCCAGAAAAACCAACCCACCCCCCCACAAATCTTATTCCAATCCAGCTATCCCAGGTGCTGCATGACCTTAGTCCATGTTCATGGTCTCTTGTGGATCCTTGTAGCCTCCTGGAGGGCAGAATATAGAGTGTCCCATAGGATTCAATCCATCCTGGTGAACTGTATAAAGAAAAATAAACCCTCTCCAATCGCAAAAAAAACAACTATAATGAAAAAACCCCACATCCTGACATGCCAGTGACTGTCTCCCCAGGCTGATCATTCTAAAAATCATGGTAAATGGACAGCTCTAAAAAGTGTGTGTTCAAAAAATATTCAAATTTTCTATATATTATTTGCTAAAAAATAGAATTTCTTTCAAAAGCAATATAGTTTTTGAAATTTTAAAAGTCAATCCCAGAAAGAATATATAATAGAGTTTATGCTTGCTGTGTAATCTTCCTTTCCTTTTGAGTTCTGAAAATTACCATTTCTGAGATTTTACAAAAATTTCAATTTAGACGTTTTCTATTTTCCATAATTTTTGGTACTAAATTACAAAATTCTCTTACTCTTCCTCACAGTGTAAAATTTCAACTTCATCAGGCAAAACCAGGGAGGTTCTGTGAGATTGCTGCTGTCATGGACAGCTAAATCCAGTTTCACCACACTTCTGCAAGCAGTTCAGTGTTCATTTAAGTGCTCCAAGCTCATGCACCTGTTATTGAAACTGAACAAAATGAAAGCAACACTTTTCCATTAACATTCCCAAGCACAAGTTGTCTAAAATAGCATGATCTTCTTTCTCTCTCACTTGTTTTACACCTAACTCCCTGATCTCCTGGCTGCTTGGAATGACTTCTTGTGAGAAGTGTGTAAGGTGGCCTCAGCCCAGCACTTTGTGCAGACTTCTGGTTTGGCTGCAGTTTTGCTCTTTCACATTCTTCATAGCAGCTCCATCACGTGGCCAGAGGGCTGAATGTGCCACTTCCATCCGTGACAAAGCCACCTACATGCAGGTACTTGTTGGCTGGGACCACTGCAAACACACTCTGAGATATTTCTGGGGCTAGGTGGGGTAGCAGATGCAGAAGGGAGGTACAGGAAAAAAAAAAAAAAAAAAAAACAAACAAAAAAAACCCCAAACAAACAAACAAACAAACAGAAGATCAGGAGAAAAAAGGTCAGTGAGTCGATTTGCAGTAAAGAGATTTGCTGAAGTCTATAGACCAAGGGTTTGAGGATTTTTTCACTGAGGTGCAAGTGCTTTGGAGGGAATTAGTTTGGGATGTTTACTAGCCTTCATAATAAAGCTTGTTTTCCATAAACACCAGAGTAGAGGCAGGAAAGGTTCCAAACAAAGAAGGTATTTGCCATATCTCCAAGACATGCCTGAAGCCACAGCTTCATCTTTGGGTGAAATTTCCATCGCGCCCCTGTGAAGTACAGCAGGTATCTGGTACTGCATGGCCCTTGTGTGAGGAAAGCCAGCCTTTCCTGTTTCCTTGCATATTTCCCTGGGTTCTGACTCACCTAGAGCAGAAGGATTTGCCCCTCACCTCACCCCTAACAGAAACCTTTTCTGAGATGTTGGGGAAAGTTACTGTATTCCTCCATAACCTCCTTTTCTCTGCCTTGTTTTAAAACATGCTCTGCACTTGTTCTGCCAGCCTTGGCTCCTGAAAGGATCCAATAAATAATAACTAACCCACAGTTCTAACATAAGAACTTTACGGAATTATTTAGGGAGGGAAGAGATTGATACCTTAGAGCCCTGGGAAGTCTGAGCATTTTTCTGAAAACAAAGAAAAAAAAAATGTAGGAAAATTCTCTACACATGGTAATTATCATTGCTTCATTAAAAACTAAAAGAAAGCGTGACAATTTTACACATTGGAGATGTGATTTCTCTAACACTAAGGAGCACAAATTCTGCTTTCATTCTGCATTAGCTTTTTTTAAGTATCTTGCATAGAATTGTCTCTCCTTATAGGCTATTTTCAAATAAACTAGTTCCTGCCAATATTCTTTATTTTCCTGAAAGACATGGGACAAAACAAAGCTCTATGTAGTCACGCAGAGGTAGATTTCCTCTGGTTTCTAAGCTAACTGATTGACTCTGAACAAGCAGTTTTCAGTCTTTCCTGGCTTGTGAAGTCCTAAATTTTTCCAACAGACATGCACTCTCAGCCCCCTGAGAGCAAATTTACTCCACTAACAGTAGGCTTTTCTCAGCTGTGCTGTGTGGATTCCTTTGCCCACAGGTTCAAAACCACTGCTGTGTGCTGTCTGGCATTCTGCAGCATAAACACATCTCTGTTCTGAGGAAAATTGCTCCCAGTTTTGGGTCTTCAAAAAAATACATCTGGATCTACCTAATGAAATATGAATTCATTGTATTTTCAAGCCTTGGAGCCTGATTATGGCAGCATGAGCAGGTTACAGCAATGGAGCCAGCTGATCTACATGGGTGTGAAACCAGATATAAATTAATCCCTTTGTTTCCACAGCCCTCACTGTCAAATCTTTTTTCAGTGCAATCAGAAGTTAGGCTACATTAGTAACTTCAGACCATAACATTTTTCCACACCCACTAATCAAATACTGAATCCATTTCACAAATTTTTTGTGTAACGTGGAACACAAACACAATGATGGATTTTCTCAACAATTACACCCTTAGACCTCATTGATTTGTTAGCTTTCTTTTTTTAATGTTGTATATTATTTTCCCCACTTCTATCCTTGCAAATATATAAACAGCTATGTATTTTTTTTTTTTTTTTGCAAGTGGATAACATCTTTTCATCCACAATTGAACTAAGAGATTAATTTTTGAAAAGCATTGCCTGTGCTATCTATCTAGGATTCTCACCAAGGGGAGAAACAGAACACCGTTTTTAAATTCTCTCACTTATGGTCTTCATCCAAGAAAACACTTGGCCATATGTCTGCTTTTCCTGCTAGACTGGGAGTTTGGCTACTGGCTAGCACAAATCTGTGCACCAGGAAAGGTGTGTTATCCACTGCTACTTACAGCAAATCAAAGATGCTTAAATGGCTGATTTGGACAACTGGAATGTGACAATTATCCTATGGAAATCCAGAGACTAATGGGCTCAGAGACCCTGTTCACAATGGAGGTGCAGCAGAATAGTCTCAAAGAACTCAACATCAAAAAGAATTGCCTCGTGTGGCTGGCCTTATGTTCTGTGGTTATCACATTTCAGAAATTGAAGCATTCCATGAAAACCATTGGACTATAAATTGGTGCCTTCACCAATGCAGTTTCTTACTTCACAGTGTGACCTGCTCAGTGTACCCTATTAAAAGGGTAAACAAGACAAGATAATGGATTCATTTTGGCAGCAGCAATACACTTTGATTTTTTTATTATTTCTGTTCTGCTAGCTCACATTGAAAAGTCCAAGAGCTCTCTTCACTTGCTAATCTATGAATGGCTAATGGCTAGACCCTCATGTTCTGGGATTAATGATACAAAATGAGAGAGAAATTGCTCACTAGACAAGCAAGCATTGGTCATATATTTTATGGGGAGTTTTTTGTAAAGTTCAGCTTTACTCTCTAAATATGCTTTCAAATGCTAAATATGCTTTTAAATATGCTCTCTAAAATGCTTTCCTGCTTTGCTTTTCAGATTATCTCAATTCTAATCTGAAACTAGCTAATTTTCAACATCCTAGGAACTGGAGGGCTGAATTTATATTGAAGTCTAGCCTAATACTTGTCAGTAGCTCCAATCCATTTTCTAGGTGAGCTAAAAGAACTTCTATCTTGACAATTTAAATGCATCACCAAGCAATCATCATTCTAATCCACTTGCACAGATTTGTGTTTACTGCCTGTGTTCATGTGCCTAAAGAATGAAATATGGAACCAACAAAATGCTGAGGATCTACCTGGCAGTTTCCTGGCCCCTGATATTGGAGGCTATTTTTTTGTTGTTGAGGTATAAACTCTCTTCTGCACTCTGTCAAAGGAAATAAAAGATAGAACCAGAGAAGGGAGAAAGCACCTTTTAAGGCTCCCGAAGTTTTTAATTGAATCAGTGATTCAGGAAATCTCATTCTCCCTTCTGCTTGTTCTGAAGTGGAGAGACAATGAGCAGATTTCTGTCAGTTGAGCAGATGCTCTGTGCATGCAGACATTTTTGTGACGTTATGAAGAGTTTTGTGGGATCTGCTGCCTGGGGTATCAGTAAAGGATTCATTAAATGCCTTTCCTGGGAAAATTATAAGATATTCTCTTAAATACGAAAAAATTTGCATAAAATTAGGCTTGTAATGATATTTTACTTATTGCAGGATTGAACTGGCAGGTTTTAATTGCTCAAATTACAGTATCTTTCAGATGTCAAAATTACTTGTATTAATTGGCAGTGGAGACAAAGCAATAATGCTCCTGTACTAACACATTGCACACTGAACTAGCACTAATGGTATGGTTAAACTTCATATCTCTGTCTGTAACATGATTTAAAGGATTTGGCTACTAGATAAAGTTCAGAACTAAGATTAATGCACCTTATCAGTCTTTAAGTCTTAGCCTAAGTATTTACTTACATGAAAAAAGCCCCATTTTCAGATCTGTTTTTAGGTGGTGCATTGTTGTAGTGTGCATTTTGAGGTTTTCCAAAGTTCTATATGTTTTGTTATTGGTTTTATAATGGTTCATCCCTACACCCCCCCATCCCCAAATCCCCTTTGTCTTTCACTGGTGATGGATCTTGTCAATCACTGCCACCACGCCCTAAGCCTGAAAAGTTCTAGTGGGGCTTCAGGGTGATTCAGCAAGATATCAAGTTCCCCACTCCCCTTTCATAGATGGCCCTGCCAATTGTCCTCTGTTCTTGGTCACTCCCCTCCTTCCCTGAGATTGGTTCTAGATATCTCCTTGCCCAGGAGACGCCCCTGGTATTTAACCTGTAACCTGTAAGCCCAGAGGCCACTCTTCAGGTGGGTCTCTGGATGGGATAAAGCCTAATGAAACTCACGTGAGAGGAGAGTCCTCCTTCTTCCACACTGTTTAATATGTTTCAGCCTGAGGTTCAGACCCACCAAACATCAAAGGTACAAGGCTGTACCCTTCATGTGTGACCGGTGAGAGAGCCAGCCGGTAAAGCTGCACTCGACACCAGCAGGGATATTCCCCTAACTTCACGTTTAGGCTGATTTACATCATATCAGAATACGGCTTTTTTTTTCCTTACAATAGAAGCCAGCACAAGCCCCACATAAGTGGTTCTGTGAGTGGAAATGTCTTGTTTCTCTCTCAAAAATCCCAGCTCCTCTTCATAGCTCCTTCTAGTTCTCCTTTATCTTATCTTAAGGAAACAGACTCTTATTTACAAGGAATGTGCTCAGTGTGCCATCCAGCAGGTATTTTCTCCCTCTCAGCTGGAAACCACACAAACAACTATGACTAAAATAAAAAAAACACCCTTATATAATGCTACTTGTTATCATTAGAGAGGCACCACATGTTTTGTCCTCTGCATTTAACATGTCGTGCGATAATGAAATTAGTAAATCCGAGATCCAGTGTTTAAGAGGATTTTCCTCTACTGTTGTTTGGAAAATATTTTTGGTAATAGAGCCACAAATTAAATTTTGAAAACTGCAGGAAGGTACTAATAGGAATAGTAAGCTCATACTCTTTAAATAGTTTTTTCAAATTGTTACACAGCAGTTCACATTATCATGACCTGAAAAAAACAGATTCTTTACACTGGTTTTTCATAGCCAGCAAACCTCTTTCTCATTGTAGAGTTAATGGAGAAGTGTCTTCTGCTCAAATACTGAAAAATTGCAAAGTAGCTGGGAAAGTTTTGGCATTTTAAATTCACTTGCTTACTTGCTAAGTTTTGAAACGCACAAATCTTAAAACTCTTTTGATGTTATCTTTAAAAGGCAGTATTATTGAAAGAGTCTACATTTAAGGAAAAAACTTTCGAACACAAATAAAGAGTAACAGAATGAGCAGAGAATTTCTCACTGGCTCATAGTGGTCACCAGGGCGCCTGGAGGAGCTGAGAGAAGCTGCCTGTGTGTCACAACACCTCTACCACACCAGGGGAAGGAGCCAGTCAGAGTGGGCAAGAAACTAGCTCAGGTCCAAAAATCAAAAGGTTTAAGACCTTCTTCCAAAGTTGTTATCACTTTGTATATACTTGTAATCCTCGTTGCAAATTCCATCAAATTCCACTGTCTAGTAGCACAGTAACTTTATTAAATGTCTGATTTGGGAGTTATAAGAAAAAATAGAAAAATGCATCATTTGCAACCTTGTTGCACACTCTCTTTATTCACATATTTATGAATTAAAGGCTTTGTTTGTGATCTGCCTCCTTTTTACTCCTCTAATCTCCTTTTAGCATTTTGTGGATGGGATGTTTACACTACATGGCACCACATGATCCACACTATAATTTAGGAAAGCCACCATGGTATTCTCTATGCTCTCTCCAGCCCTGCACCTACTCTGGGGTAGCAGATGTGTGCCCATCCCTAGTAAAGGATTCTGTAGGTGTTCAAATTTCAGTTCAGCTAACGGAGATATTTTATAAATTAATGCAAAAGCAATGCATTGAAGATTATTGTATTCCCAGACGTCATCCCAAAGCCCCTGATGTGAAAACAGCTGAGGAGATGATTAAGGGGAAGGGTTTTATGTGCCTGTCTTCTACTTCCCTCAGCCTAGGTACCCACCTACGTCCCCTCTTAGAGGCTGGATGTGACACACACCATTGGTGCTGCCCAGCACATCCCTTCTCATGCTCAAAATTTGTTTGTCATGGCATCAGAATATCCAAGATTAAAGTTCAGAAATGGGCCGAGCCTCAGGTGATCAGATGTCTTTGGCAATGATTAAATCAACACAGCTTCAGTTCTTGGACTGGGTCCTGATATTTTACAGGAACTGGACAGATGAATTGGACAGATGAATTGGACAGAGGGAAGACTAGCAGTAAAGAAAATTAATTGGTTTGAATCCTGGATGATTGATCTATAATTGTTAAACTAAAGCAGTGGTGCAAAAGTTATGAAAATTATGTCAGTTTGTTTTGGATTTTTTAAAATTTTAACGCATATTACTTACTGGTTGTTGAGACATGTTTACAAAGTAATTTGGCTAAAAGCTAAGTATGTTGCAACCAAGAAAATGAAGAGCAAAGAACAGAATCTAACCCATAGCTGGAGAAAAAGGGGTTTCTTTCTATGAAAATGTGGTATTCAATGCTTGAAAGATTTCTTATTCACAGTAAAAGTTCAAACTGAATGAAGAGATATTAAGTTTCTGGAAACTACAGAACTGGGATAAAGTCCACAACCAAAGCAAAGTTTCATCATGTTCAATAATGCTAATTTTATGATAATGGCCAGAAGTTGGTTAAAACTACATGTCTCTGCAATGTGTTCAGCATTTTAAACCACATATTCCAGTTAGGGGCTAAATGTTAATATAGATCTTCACATAGTACATTCAAATGCCAATTAGAAAGGCAATATTTCTAAGTGACTAGAACTGACCCCACACAAATATAGAAAATAAAGGACAAAGTACATTTAGGCTAGTGTATTTTATTTTTTTTTTTAAAAAAAGGATATTAAAGCTGATATTAAACTTTAGTCCATTGTCAGCAACAACTGTCAGAGCAGGCAGGTAGTATAGCAAAGGTGAAAAGGTTAAGGAGCCTCATGAATATGAAAAGCTTTAAATTACTGCTTGTATTGAGCCATTGTAGACACCAGAAGGACAGGGCCACTGCGTGGGACAATCAACAGCCCTGTGCACTCACAGCATCACAAACTCTGGGGGCAGATAAACTTTATCCTTTAGAAAATGGAAAAATCCTGCACATTTTCTAGTTCCAGTTTCATATTATCACCTTAGCAGCTAGATGTTACAGGTTATCTCATAATAGAAAATTTTCCCTTTCTCTTCTTTCACTATGAAACACAGTCAGCAAAAGAGGAAATTTAACTTAAACACCTGGCAGTAACAAGAAAAATAAACTCTTTCCCTTTTTTGGTAAAACCCACAAATTGCCAGCTATGAAATTCAAATGTCATCTCAACTTAGGCACGTAGTTTGAGCTATCAATCACAGAAAAAATTCTGCTTGCATCTGTATGAAAAGCATATTTCATCAATTTTAGACCACAAACACTCCCACGATTCGCGCAGACATTTTTCTCTATGCTCTTTCCTGGCTTTAGTACTATGAGCCAAAGGATATTTTAGACAAAGTATATTTTTCTAAGTTTATTCCAGGACATCTAAATGGGATGTGTGAATTAATTCTTCTTCTCTGCTACTAAAGAGCTACAGCCCAAGAAGGCTGTTCAGTATAGGGGATAGTTTTTTAAAGACATAGATGGACTAGAAAGATGCCAGGAAACAACAGAATTACTTCAGGTCTAGAAAGCACAACCTCTGAAAAAAAGGTGAAAAACCCCTCAATGCTGAGTGTGAATAAGGACATGGTAAATCCTGAGGTACATAAAATGCACTTACAAAGAGAAGGACTATTCTTTTTGCAAGATTCAATAAGCCTTGGTGCAGCCAGAAAGACTGAGGTGAAATAATAGGAAAATCTGATATAGAACATTGAAGCACTGAAAGTTTTTAAGAACATGTTTGGCAGACATTTGTCAGGGTTGATTAAAGCTGATCTGGATCTAGGGCAAAGGAATGGAGAAACTGATCACTTAAAATACTGTCCAGTCCTATTTTCCTTTCATCTGATCTCTTTCCTACTGAGTCAATGAGATTTGTGCAGCACGCATGCTGTGAGAGTCAAAAGGGCTAAATCCTCTGCTCATTTCTAAACATTAATTCATTTGAATCTCTTTACGTTGTATGTGTAGATTACTCTATGAAAACGTTCTATCATTACTACTCCATTACAAAATGGACGCTAGATGCACTTATTAAAAGTAAAATATTCCAGTTTTGTCTAGAAAAATGACGATCTCCTTCCAGTTTTAATTCTCCTATTTAATTACCTCTTTTATGAATCAAGCTACTACTTCCTGTAACCAGCTCTGTAAAGAAACAAGTAGAAATGCTAGAAGGCTTATCTGCTTATGTTGCTATATCTTGTAAAAAATCCTTTTATTCTGCCAAAAAATCAGAGCCCTGACTAAATAAATACACAGCTCTCAGTAGCATTGTATAGTTGCAGCATGTTAAGCATTAATACTGCTGAAACACTGACCCAGGAAAATATCCATGTTGGTTACATTTTTTTCCATGCTATACTATAGAAGCACTAAGTATTTACTTATTTATAATATCAGATACGAGCCACTAATCTAGAAAATTAGATTTCTGAAAGAACACAGATTGCATTTGCCAAGAACCAAAAATCTATCTGAATCACTTCATTCTTTTTAATAAACTTTCTCTGTGAAACATGGATATTGAAGAGATCAATATGACTTTTAAAAAAATATCCCTATTGTCATTCATTTATTCAAATAGGGACCTTAGCCTTACTTAAAATAACCCTGCAGAGACCCAAGGGAAGCACGTATGTATAATTCCTAGAATTACTTATTTATTATTTTAATTAATTATTTATTACTAAGAGTTTTTTTCAAAAAAAGCCCATAGAATTTTAATTAAAGTTACAGTAGGCTCCGAGTACTAAATATGCACATACAGAACACCTTCATATATCAAAATGAAGTAAAAATAATTTCAATACATGTTAATCTATTAAGCAATTCTCTTTCTTTGGAAGTGCAAATAATATTGCACACAGTCAAAGACCAAAAGCTCAGCTGCAACGCCAGTTTGGTTTAGTCAGACATTTCCCTTGGGTAAAGATCAGCCTAGCCTGGTTCTTCTCAGCTTCCAACACAGGGATGGTGGAGTTAGAGAGCACAGCTGTGGTTCTCTCATGCTCACCGTGCACTGCCAGACAGAAGGACTCAGGCTGCTGGGCCTCCAAACTCCAAAAGTAGATATTAAATAGCAACAGTCCCTGTGTTGAGGACCTCCAGCTTCCTCCTGGGTCAAGTGGGCATAAACCTCTCCAAGCCCATTTAGATGGAAAGGTCACGCTTGCCACCTTCTATCACCAGAGACACTTTTGGAGCAAGATTATGTGTTCAATTATTGGGTTGCTGCAACAGCTTGGTTGTCATTTGGGGGTTGGTGCAAATCTGGCCTCACGTGCTGAACTCCACTCTGTCATAGTCTACATTCATTAAGCCTGGTTTAGGCTATTTTAAAATGAATCTCCCATCAACATCTCATTACAGCATGGTCAAACCATGCCAGCAGTGCAGCTCAGGAAAGTTCATTATGCTAAATGACTAGTGCAGAAATATCAATAAAGTTACATTATTTCTATTTAAAGGGTGAAGCCTGAAGTTGTCCCTGGATATGTACAAATGTGTGATAATTGATTGCACTGCAAACTGTACAGATGTAACAGCACATTGGACAGCTAAAATCTTATAAAAGCAGCTTTCTCTGGAGTTATTAGACTGTTATCAGATGAAGTAAGCAGCAGTGTTATGCTGAGGTGGAAGACAAAGAGTCAGGAAAAGTGAAGTCTGTTTCAGTGAATTGTGCACAACTCTTTCTTTTCTGTTTTAGCATTCAGCTCAACCACACTGGGGAAGTTGTTAAAAACCTTCACCTTTCTGTGTGTACTACTTAAAACATACACTGTTGATACCACAGCACTTTGAAGGACTTCCTAGTTCAATCTTGCTTCCAATTCACAAGGCCAAAGATAAAAATGTTTACTCATTATCCTCACAAAAGAATGTCTCTCTGAAAGGTTTGTTACAACATCTACAATAGAGGTAGCTCAAAGGTGAATGTCACAGCCTCAGACATCACTAGATACCAGTTAAAGGAGGTATGTTCTCCTCTCCCCTACCCTGGCTTTTATTTAGTGATTAAATACTAAAGGGAAAAAAATTACAGCGACATACTTTATCTGATCTTCTTTAGGCCTACAAGTCTTTGTAATAATTAATTACATGAATTTGGGTCTGAATCTGCACATATGCAGTGACACAAAAGCTTTTTCCATGTTAAGGCAAGGGCCATAAGGGTAAAGCACAAACTCACTTAAGGTAAATTGGCACCAAAATCATAACATTTCTTTGTGTTAGATGTTAAGGCATACCAAGAAGACAGAAAAAAATGGATTAAGCTGGCAATGGCTAGCCAAGGGCAGCTTGGTACCACGGCTTGGGGAGTACAGAACACTTTTAGCTTACTGACATTACTGAAATGTTTGAAGAAAACAAGATAAGAAATCCTCCCCATCTGGTTTGCAAGATTTTGATGAACATATGGAACATCCTGGCTGTAGGAAAGTGAGGTTTACAGCCACATGCTCAGCCAGTCTCTGGTATGACTATTGCAGGCCAGCAGTATGCTGAAAAGGATGATGTATATTTATATTTCTCAGGATGCTGTATGACAGTCATAGTGACCCAGCTGAGCTTCATCTACAAGGTCTGATAAGGAAAAGAGGTGAGAAGAAGAGGATATTCTTCTGTCACTGTTTCTGTTGAGCTCATTGGTGTGGGAAATGCAAGTTTGAGGTTTGTGGTGGTTTTTGTTGTTGTTTTTTTTAATCTAAAATTGTGATAAGATTGTGCTAAGACAATAAAAACTTGGAGCTGCAATATATTAAGATATTTTCAGGTAGTTACTGACAATTAAAATGAGATTAAGTTATTAAAAAAATCTAGTAACTATGATTCTTAGCCATCTATCCATGAATATGTACAGCCATGTTTTAACCTGTCAATTATATATATATTCACTAATTCAAACTATTGGTAAAAGGCCAATAATAATAAAAAAGGTAGAATAAGTATATTAAAATTCTTATTTTTTAATGTTGAAAATAATATTTTTAATACTTTCCTGAGTTCATCAAGGATAGAACTAGAATTATAAAGACATAATAATTTGCTGTCTGTGTCAAACCCACATTATCTTCAACTAATGCTCGTGCCGTATCACTCCAGGAACATATTATTTCATAGCCATAGCAAGGCCAAAGATACACTGAGCTTAAACAGATGGGATTGTGTTTGTAATGCATTATTAGGCAGAGCCCTTTCAAGGAGCCCAGGACATTTCAATGGAACTTGAGGACAAATTAGTCATGGCCAGCAAGGCTCTCGAGCACCAACACAAGACGTCTGATAAGTAGCTTAAGGTTTAACAACTACCTCAGAGAATTCTGGACCATTACACAGGGTACTCGCCTTCTGAGCCATTGCATCTTAAAGAGAAATGGAAGTAAAGAAAACAAATCTCTGCTATTCATTATTTACCTGTTGCCCCAAACCTTGATATTTTATAGAACAGTAAAGTCTCTTGACTCCTCTCACAATGTGAATTTTGTTGGAGATGAGGCAGAAGAAAACTACCATCTTCTATGTACAAGTCTGTTTTTAAAAACAACACGCATAAACCTCCAGTTCTCATCTCTGGAGAGGGTAGTTTCCTTTTCCTCTTGGACTTGACCGAAAGGTCTTTTATGACAAAACCTTTTTGTGCCAAGATTAGGTAAATTGCTATAGAGAAACTGTAACAGTTTGTGTGCATTGACAGGGCACTTGAGCACAGTAACACTTGGGTGCTTTATTTAACTTCCTTCCCCTTTACTATCAGCAGGATAACCAACTTCTCCATGATCTTCTAATAAGAGGGGAATTCAGAGGAAACCAGATTTTAGACAGCAAAGGTAAAAGCTCAGAATCCCTTTTCCTGACTTGATAGAATTTTCTCAGTTCCTGTAGCAAAGAAGCTGTGCTCATTTTGTCAGTAAGTACCTTACAGTAGAATGAAAGGCTGCTTATTTTAACTTTTATTAAAGAGTAAACTCTAAATCCTGGTTTCTTCCATTCTGAACTTTGTCCTTATGACTAAAGGACAGGCTGTACTGCTACAGAAAGGTGACAAAGTAGTGAGAAAATTCCTGGAGAAACTGGTGTTATGACATCAGGCTGAGTAGCTGAAATGAAAATACTTAAAGGAAACAAGAAAAAAGAGCAAGATACAGATAAGGGAAAAGGAAGGTGGATCCTTGTTCTAGCTTATAAAACTTGCACTGGCACATGGAACATCCTGGCCAGTTACAAAGAACCACTAGCACCCCATACGGAAGGTCAGATTTTTCTAACTCATTGAGTTCTTCTTCATCACTAATTTTCTGTTTCATATTTATGGTTTGTTTGGGGGTTTCTGACATGTATTTTAAACAATGACATAAGGAATCATTGTGCATTACAGGGATGGCAGTTCTCATCTGGATGGACTGCCTGGACTACTTAGACAAAAACAATTTTTTGGGATAGCAAACTTTTCTTAACTATATTTGACAACAGATGGATGACTACTTGCATTAAGCCCTTCAGATCCATGGATTCTCCTCAGAAAAGAGACTTTCAGCTGTTGTCTAAAGCATCTGCATGTGGGAGCATTCCTCCAAGAAGGCAGAGGACTTTTACGTCCATCATAGGACTATATGAAAAATCAGCGACGTGATAAAAAGTGAATGAATATATTTCTACAAAATGTGTCTGCAATTTCAGAAATTCCTGCCATATCTCATAAACCTTTAAGAAATATGACATTTCTTTTAGGTCCCATGGAATATCATCTAACATAATAATAAAACACACACAGACAAACTCAGAATCCAACAGAACTCTAATTCACCACAGATTTTTTCAGTATAATTACGTTTTATAGCATTATCTCTGCATTCTTTGGGAAATAATTTTCTTGCAGGAATTTATTGGTTTGCTTTTCCGTTACAAATAAAAAAAATAACTTGTTTTGGAAATGGAGCAGAATTACCTTCTAGCTGTTCTTCTCTAATAGATAAAAAGGAACAAAGTGAAAGTGGTGGAATGGAAAAAAGAAGAAATTTATGTAAATTCCATCTTTTTGGAATGGCTGATCATGGGAATCATTAAAAATAAGATTAGATTCTTGTGGGAGGTATTTCAGGCATGATTTTTCAAAAGCCAAGCTGGGAGCAGTTAATAAGGACTGACTGTCTAAGGTTCTTCAGAAAGTCTGCAGCATTTGAAACTGTGTCAGACACTGCAGACAGAGCCTGTCCAATGTAATTCTCTCAGCTCAGTTTTGAACACTCTGACCTTAGCTTTGCTGGGACGAACATTCCCAGAGGGCTTAGAAGACTGTTAAGGGAAAGATCAAAGACAAATTTCTTCCTCCTGGTTGCTGTAGCATCTATGACCAATTCTAGTGACTAGTCTCTGCAATGGCAGCCCCTTGTGAAGTCCTGTGCTTTCATGCTGACTTCTGTGTAGACATCAACTTTGGGTTTATGTCTTCAATAGCAGCTCTGAGGGACTACTGTGAAATGGTAATTTCTAACCAATAGACCTTATGAATTTTTCTTAATGTTTTCTATAACTTCTAGCATTGAAAACCAGCATTACATGAGGAAGGAAGTTATTCCAAAAACAAACCTTTATTTGCTTGTTTGAGGAAAACATACTCCAAGGGAAACATAATTCAAGAATTTTTCATTATCTTTAAAACAGATAAGAGCTGTATCATGTAAAGTTGAAAAAGGGCACTGTCTCCCTTGGCTACCCTAGGAAGCTTATACAATAAGAGTGCTTGAGGCTCCCTTACTCAAGGCTATAATTCTGTCACCCTGCTAAGGCTCAGGAAAGCAGAAAGAAAGTACAGAAAGGGAAGGAGCAGTCCCATAACAGAGTCCTGCTACAGGACTAGAGGGCACAGTCCTTTGGAACCCAGTATATCCCAGGCTACTGAACCTCCTACTACCACAGAAGATCCTTATCACCAGGGAAATCTTCAGGCTTCCCATTTCCCAGCTTCCTCATTCCTGTTGCAGGTCTCCCCACAGCATTTTCCAGTTTTTTTTCTATTCCCACATACCAGCCTTCCATGCTGCTTTATCTCAGACATGTCTGCACTCAGCAAATCTCACCTCCTTCCTACTCCCACTCACAGCAGAGCTGGTGCCTGATGTACTGGATCCCTTTTGGGATTCTGGCTTTGTCCTATCAAAACACAGGGTCCAAAACCCCAGTAAGACTGGCCTGACGTGCCTTGTTTCTCACAAATTCAGGTATCTTTTATTCATCTCCAAAGTGTTTTCTAGGTCTGTCCTTATCTTCACATTCTTATGCATTACTTTCATGATTATTTATTTTGCGAGTTATGCAGTGAATAAAATTACTCAGATTTAGAAGACTCTAGCCACTCTAAGGCATGGGCTGTGCTCACTCTTCCCCTAACACCCCCAAACTCCCAGGGAGAATAGCTCTGTGACTTCTCCACAGATCAGCAGACCTGTGGCTTTTCAGTCACCCCATACCACCAGATAAAGCCCCCGATGGACTGGAGGGCAAAGGTGGCTTCTGGCATGAACAGCTGGGGTTAGCTGGCATTGAACTCCTCATTAATTAAAACCAGCTTGCAAGTCAATGCCTAGAACAAGCACAGGGATCAGGAAAAGAATTAATTAGCCTCTTATTATCAAAAACTAATACACAAAAAAAAAAAAAAAAAAAAAAAAAACCACCAAAAAAAAACCCCCAAAAAACCAAACTCCCAAAAAACCAAAAACAAAACAAAAAAAAACCACACCAAAAAAAACCCAAACCAAAAAACAAAACAAAACAACAACAACAAAAAAACCAAACAACCCCAAAACGAAAAACAAAACAAAACAACAACCAAAAGCCCCCATAGCCAGATTCAGATCGGTTTGGCTTTCTACATGATCTTTTTTCTGTTATTTTGGGCTTTATTTTTCAGGTGAATGCAAGAAGAAATCATTAAATTTAGAAAAACTGCTACTTCTATGTCTGTTTGTATTGCACCAAGGAAGTGGGAATGAACAGCAATTCCAGACCCACACATTCAACTTTCCACTCCAGACAATCTAAAGCTATGGGGAAGCAAATCTCACCAGGCATGGTACATTCCTGCTCCAAAGGACAAAGCATTTCATTCTCAGGTAATTCAGAGTGCAGTCTGTTATTGACAGCTGAGCTTAATGAGGGCAAAGATTAGAGTATGAAAGAAATTTGTTCTGATGTATATTTTAATAAAATAATTGCTGGTTAAGCAAGACAGTGCATCACTAAACTTGTAATCAGTCGGCAAAATTCCCTCTCATTGATTGCTGCATGTAGCAGTAAAAGACAAGATTTTAATATAAGTAGATACCATTTCAAAAAGCAAATGTTTCCACTACAACCAGCAGTGCCCTGTTCCTCCCTGGAAAACCACACGGGTAGATAATTACAACCCAATCAAATGCCTCAGACAGATATTAAAAATAGTTTTCCTTTGCCACTTAGCATTCAGCTGAATGCTTCAGGATGATAGTCTTGCCCCAAGATGCAGGTATATCTGCATTTTTGTCTTCACAAACTATCAAATGAAGTTACATTTAAATCTATCCCCCTTATTCATTCCTGTGAAGTCATCACAATGACTTGTGTTGTGAATTTGTTCTCTTTAGAAACTCACTGTGTGAAACAAATTTTCTCTCTATTGTGAGGATGGAGGAGAGAGAAAGAATCCGAAGTTTTAGTGAGTAATCTTACTCAGATATAGAAAAAAAGGATGCCAAGAAAAAAATACCTGGGTTAAAGAAATTTTTTTTTAAATTCTAAAAATTCCTTTTTACAGTTGACAAAAAGGGACTAATCAGCCAGAAGATGAAATCACCTCCCATCTTTTTGTGATATGTCCTAATTTAACTGTTAGCAACCTGCCCTAGTATACTTGGCTATTAATATGCATGTTATTGTGAATGGTTGTGCTAAATTTCCTACCCACAGACCTTTTGCTAACACAGATGAATGGAGAATTTGAGAACAGAAGCCACTTATACAGAAATAGTAGCTGGATGACAGTAATGGCTACGTTGTAACATGAGTATTAATTCAAGGTACATCATGTTCATGTTCTCTGTGTTACTCTGGACAACGAATGCATCAAGAAAATATAATCTCATCACCTGAGAATTTATATCAGGTTAAAGGCTGAATTTAACCATCTCAGGTACATGATTTAGGTATGAGGTAATGAGAAGTGAGGATCTAAACTATCTATTTGAAATGAAAGTCTGCAGCATAATAACAAAGAACTAATTTGGAACATTTTAACTATTTTCTAGAGGAAAACACAACTTAATCAAAAATTAAAAGCAACACTTTGGGTAGAAGAACTGATTTAGTCAAAATGTTTGTTTAGATGGAAAGAAAAGGAAAAGAATCTAAACAGCCTCAAATTAATCACAGATTTGTTACTCTATTTTTCTCTATTTCTCTGTGCTCATAAACAATATATTAAGAAGCATAACACATATTATTCAGTTTCAAAGCATCTAAAATGAAATATTTCTCTTTCAAAACTTTATGTATATCCAGCTGAATTTAGGATTAATTCTGAACAGGAGAAAAACAACATTCATAATCCTTCACAGAACTGAATTTTTCACTTACAGCAGAGTTTTCTGGTGAGGTCCATTTGTGACAGGTGTTTGCAAAATTCTCAAGTTGGTAAAGTTGTACTCTGCTCTAGGGTATGGCATAATTTGAAATAACAAAATGTGGAGGGGACTCAGAAAGAAGACATTATTTTCACCTGCAAATGATTGGGAAGAAATCAAGAGGTTGCTAGAAACATCACCAAGCTTTATTTTATTTCACTTAAGATCCCCAAATTACAGCATTTGGTTTTCAGACCTTTCCTCATTCCAAATCTTTCTGAGTGGAATGTCCTGGGTCCCCTGGGTCCCAGTCTTTTTTGCTGAAGTAACAAAGCCATCATGGGGTCTTGTGGGAGAACAAGCAACCCTTGAGGCTGAGTACAGAGTAAAAGCAGTGCTTGTGATTTGTTTAATTTTTACTTCCAGGTGTCTTGCAGCACTGCAGGCAGAATGAGAAATGCACATTAAAAAACCTGCAGAATCGGTATGGAATGTGATTTTTGATTAAAGAGGGGAGGAACAGGAGAGCACAGAACTGATGTCACAACTTCACCTTTCCTTGTATCTGTTCCTCAATTCCACCGGAACAAAAAGTTTGAAGAAGCAGATCCCTGACACAACTGATGTGTCTGGCAGTGAAAAAACCAAGACACTTCTGTAGGACATTGCTTTGGCATTACCTTTGTCATGTACAGTGAACCAGCACTGCTCAATATGCCTTTGCCTTTCCCTGGAAGCCTTATATGAGCAATTTATACAGCAAAGTAATAAATGCCTTCCAAGTCATTGGCTGTTCAGTTCTATAAAGTAAAAACCCCCTTGTTTGGATACTCAGTTTATTTGAGTTTATTTGAATTAAATCAAAGAGATTTGCTGATTGAGATTCAAGTGCTGAAAGGCTAACTTGAACTAAGAGAAAATGTGGAAAAAAACAAATGCGCGAAGTCAAAGTCCACTACAGTCAATGACTATATTTACCTCAGTGAACAATTTTCTTCTTAAACTATTGATTTTTGCCTTTGTCACCAAAATCAGTTCCCTTTTAAGTATAATTCAAAAGCTATGATCAAACATGACAAAGATCTTTATATTAACAGCTGTAATAATTCAAAAATCTTGACTTGGGCAAAGCTTTAGAAAAATAAGGAAGAGAGGATCAAGTCATTATGATTTCTATGTTACAGATAAAACTTGAAACAACATTACAGGACAGCAATTACCAGAGCCATGCAAAGTAATGAACTTACAAGTCTTATGACTGTGACTCATGATCTGTTCTGAAATTAAGCCACAGATGGATTTAGTGATTTAAATGACACTGCTCTATGGAACACCAGCTGCCTTCAGCCTTAGAGCTGAAGATGTTACACTCTCCAGCTACCAGAGCAAAAAAGTCAAAGGGTATCACGAATGATAATTCTCAACTGAGATGCATTAATATAAATTTTAATTGTTACAATTTCAATTACCTGATGTGAAACAATGAATACTAAAGATTTATAAACTCTGTGTTTAGCTGCTGCAGAGATTTTGACAGTTACCAGCTGGCTGTTGTCCACTGCTCATAAATAAGTGGATGGTTACTTGGCCAAAATACAGCTACTTTTTCTAGCAAAAAGAAATTGAAGACAACAGCACAACTAATTTCAGTCTAGCTCAGGATGACATTAAGATTACTAGTTTTGTTCTATTTTTTAAAGGTATTTAAAGGCTAGTACCTAACCAAGATGAAATTACCTGGATTATTTAACTGTTCTTTCAATTGTTATCACATCAAGTGCTGTCACAAGCAAAAATCCTTGTAGTTGTACTGATGAAGACCCTAGAAATGAATTTAAAATTCTACTCTGAAACATTTTTGATTTAGATTTGTTATACGATATTGTAACAGCCTTTACATTTCTATGTGTTAAATGTACTGTGTTATAAATGGCAAGTAGCTCGAGAATGGTTTTCAGGTCCTTTAGGCTCTTAGTTCTCTGGACTTGCTTCCCTTGAAGTTTGCTGTAATTCCTGTTTGTCTCAGTGACATGGCTCTATTTCTTATCATGGCTGCACTCAGCTAATACTCATTATTATGTGATGTAAATGTCATTTATTATTACTGAGAAGACTCACTCACACCCAAAGTAGAAACCATTGTGACAGATTTTATTCTTCTTGAGGAAGGCAATAATGCTCACTTGCAGAGTTTCTTGGAGAGGATTTTTTTTTTTCAATATTGTTCATTATTGGTATTTTCAATATGCAATATATTTCTGTGTAAGATTTTTAGTCCTGGGAGAATTCTGGTACCTTTGAAGATTTATTATGGGAAGACTTAAATGAATGTTGTTGGATTGGAACTGTAGGACATTTGAGAAGTGCTTATTGTTTCTAGAAAAATAGAAAAACAGTACTTCTTGAACTGAAGAATTTATTATTATAGTAACTTCAGACTCATCAGTTCCTAGGAAAAAAAATCCAATTCTTATGGGTGTTTTAAGGATCATAATTGTTTACTTAAGCATATTCAACAACTCCAGTGGATAGTTAGGATACAATATATTGTTGTCATCACCCTATATTGTACCATGAGGGGAAATTGGTCCTTATGAGGTAGCACAAAAATGAAGACACATTACAAAGCCATGTCATGGTTTTGTCTTACTGCACATGGAGATGAGTACAGCAGGTCAAAATTCCTTTGTAGTGTTAAGTCAAATTTACAAAGTCTCGGACAAATATTCTCATCTGCAAGAAAGAAAAAAGAGCAGAGGAAAAGGTCACAAGGATCAGAGTAAGAACAGTGACAGAAAGGTTTACCACCATAAATTGACTGAAATATGTTTCCAAGGAAAGCCCATTATTTCTGACTGATGTGACTTTTCAAATGGACCTCTTGTCCTTCTTTAAGGCCCTAATGTGAAGAAAACCTTACCAAGTTGTAAGTTGTCCTAACAACCATTTACACTTCATTTCTAGATTAAGTATGTCTTCACATTCCAGCCACTAAGTTATTACCCCTTTACCCCTTTCTGTCACTCTCCATTTATGTCAAACTCATGTCTTATTTTCCTTCCAAATAACCCAAAGACATTGAGCTTTTTAATATCTCGTTCATAAGTGTCTTTTCTGTATCTAAAATCACTGTTTTTGCTGAAGCTGTCCAAACTCACTGAACTTTAATTACTTGCCTTCACAATGCCACTCCTCATAAAAGCCAAATACAGGAAAAAGAGCATCTATTGCAGTGTATGCAGATAAAAGAGCATGCATTCACTCCAAATTAAAATATCTTTTCTTAAATAACCTTCAGTGATGCTCTGATAAGTTCCAGAAAGTTATTAAGATGGCTGGGAAAAAAAAAGAAAAAATAGCAGAAACAATCACAACTTACGTTTACTACAGTATTGAAATATTAATGATTATTAGTCATAAAAGAGAAGCTGTCATGGAGGTCAGAAAATATCTGCAAGCTAGTGAATTTGGATATTTGGCAGTGGGAAGTAGTTCCCATGGCAGGAGCACAAAGGACAGCTCAGCAGTGGAGCAGTCCCATCCTAATAGTTCTCTCAGGAAAGAACACTTAGATGGAGAAAAGGAAACTGAAGATGTTGGTATGAGAGCAAAAAATAGTTGTACCCTTGATAGAAAGTTATGTCCAGGTATCTAAGACTCCACAATCAAAAAGCAGAAGTGATAAAATACAAGAAATACCTGGACCCCATAACAGTAAATAACTGATAGGGAAAAATTGCTCTCCCAAAGAATTGTTCTTCTGGCAGCCAGAGAGAAACAAATGAATACAGGGATAAAATACAAGAAATACCTGAACCCCAAAACAGTAAATAGCTCTAGTAACCAGATGCTCAGAGCACTTGCTAGAAAGGAATACAGGTGGAGATTAAGAGATGTACAACCCTTTATCAGTGATTTTTTCATAGGATTTATGTAGTTGTGCACATTTGGACAGAGCATAAAAACTTGACAGGTGAGGATTAAAGAGTCTCTCAAGACAATTTATTAACTGGGAAACATTCACAAAGCTTCTAAAGATCTAGTACTTACTGTAGAAAGGAATACTGATGTGTGCCTTAAACATGATCTAAAGTGAAATATTTGAAAAGATTTTATGAAGAAATATCATTACCAGGAGCTTGAGGATGGCAAAGCTCTGAATCACCCTTTGGCAACATAACTGGTTCCTGAAGTCTTTTGATTTTGATCCTCACTGAGACCCTATTCTTTTCCCAGGTGTCCTTCACTTGAGTACAAGGCAGTATTTATAGCCTTTTTGTCCTGATTGTGGTGCTTGAAAACCAAGGTACAGCAGGCAATTCAAGCAACAAGGTAATTTTGTTAATAAATAACTAGGAAATCCCTTTATGCAAATTTCCTGTCTGGTTTAGCTATTTGCTCAACAGTCATCAAGAGGAGAATGCAATTATTCCATATAATATTTAATCCACTGTCCTGAGTCAGCTTGGATGTAACAAATTCCTTTCCTCCTTTCTTCCATGGACAGGCCTTTATTTACACAGCATACAGAGGGAAAATGAACCACTCTGTTCCATGTTTTGACACCTTGTAGAAAGATTACAGCAAGGAGCTGACTTAGACAAGACTAAGAGAAAACAAAGAGCATCCCAGGGCAAACCAAGATGGGTCAATGCAGAATAGAAAGGAACTTCATGATTCTTGTTCTGATTGTTTATAGCTTAACTGAACAACACAATTCATCTTCTGATCAAGCAGGAGAACCTTTTATGGATTTGCTTCAAATGAAGATGACCTGTAATACTTTTTCTCCTGTGTTGTTTTGGTTTGACTCTGGACCTACAATTCTCCCATCTTCACATCTTCAGGAGGAGATAGTAGACTGAAGGTTGAAAAATTCCTTGTGATACACAACGATGATTCTCTCAGACTTTTACCTACTTAAATTGTCATCTCTCTACCATCTGAGCATTTTTCCTTGTCTGTTGTTGGTGTCAGAAGGATTTTCATTTGTCAGCTGATCACAGCTGCTTCCTCCTGCCTGCCAGAGCTGACACTGCCTCCTTGCACTGAGGTTCAGAGACAAGGAAAAGGAATGGAGCAGGTTTTGCTACTCTCCATAAAGTGCTTATCCCTTGCTGTGCTGTGAATAAAGGAGCTCATTTTGAAATTAGTCACTGCAGCACAAGAAAAGAAGCTCTTGAAAGCTTTGAAAGTGAGTAAAGAAATAAGCAAGGCAGAACCCAGCTGGAGGTCTGAGCACCAGCCATTCTCCAGAAGGATCACTGCATTTAATCTGGACAAATAGTGCCTGCAGATTAGGGATACATGCTTCTATGGAAGTGCTTTGAAATTTTTGTTTTAAACATGAGCTCTAAACAAAATTCTAAGTTTCATCACCCCTGAGATTAGAACAATACCTCAGCCAGTATGATTATGTGAGAACACTCCAGGAGCTCTGCCTGAGCCCAGCACAAAATATATATTGGTGGTCAACAGACTCAGTCCCTCAGATGCAAACTGGCCAGAGATTGGTTAACGAGTGATCTGTGGCCATAGCAAGGAGCAAATCAATGAGTTTGAAGCCCTTTGGAGATATCAGACCTCTCTCTTTTGAGAAAACAAGGGCTCCTTTAAAGAGCAAATAAGTGGTAATATATAGATATTTTTTTTCCCCAGGGAGTGCCAATCAGTTCAAGTTGTAGTTTTTCAGTGCTCATTCAGAAATGAATCTTAAAAGTTGAATAATTTCATTGCAACCATAAGAGTAAAATGTTGGAGTTGTTTTGTAGCAATGAGAAACTGTGCTTACACTGCAGGCTCCAGGGAGGGGCAGACGGTGATAATTTATTTCCATATGAACTGTAAAACAACTCATGAAAGTTACCCCTTGCTAGGTGCAAGAAAGGGCAAGGGGAAGAACCTCACATATCCTTGCTAAATAGTATTTGGAAATTGCTGACTTGTCCCAGGACAGTTACCCCTGAGTAGATCCTACCAAATTTAGAGAATAAAGTTAAATAGGAAACCAAGAAAAATTAATAGAAGGCAAGAGAGGCATCAGCAGTGAAGAGCAAGGCCAAGGCACTATACTTCTTTCTGTATCAGGCATGTAAAATACTGAAGTGAAACTCATTTGTGTTCATTGACTTCAATGAGTTTTTCATCAGCCACTCACTGCAAACATGGTTTAAAATGACAAGGAAATCATAGAAGCAGTGACATTATGTAAATGTGTTCAGAGACAGAATATGGCTTGTAAATATCTTGTAAGGCCTCTGATAAATACATAATTCAATTAAGAAGCTGAGTAAGCATGGACTGTATTTATAAATAATAAATAGTCTTCCAGAAAAGTTGACAGTGATGATGTGACCCTCCAACATGAAAATCAAGGCCATATTAGATGCTATTCACAGGCATTCTCATATTTGGGATCAGGGGTATGAATCTGTATAGGTTCCCTGACATCTAGAAATAAGGCTGATTAACACTGGCTGAAGACTTGACCCATGGTAACAGGTATTCACAGTAGTCCCTCCTGGTCTCATACTTCTCCTAACATCAGCAGCAAAATTGAAGCTTTACAGGGGGACATCATTATACTTGGAGTGCTAAAAGTCTTCCTTAGTGACAGAGTAGGAAATGTACACCTGACATATTCCTGACTTTTTTTATGCCTTTCTTATTGGTCTTTTACAAAAATGTAGAGTGGCAAAAATTACTTCTGACAGATAATTCATCGGGGCCTGAAAGCCAGGACCTTGGTTCACAAAAGTGCACTGAAATTAACTAAATTACACTGGCAGATGTGACAGAAGGATCTACTATAAAGTTTAGTATCAGAGCTGCTTGCAGAAAAGGTGTGCCAAGTACGTAATACTAGAATGAGGAAGAGGGAAAAAAACCAAAGTAATAAATCATAACATAAACAGTGTTCCATCTTACAACCCTGGAGGAGTTGTAAGATCTTTAACTCCATTTGGTTAATTTGTAAAATGCAACTTAGTAAGTGGACAGTCTGGCTCAACAAAGATTTTTTTTGCTTTGGTTTTGGATGGCTTTAATTTTACTAGATAAAGCACTTGCATACAAATACAAGATAAAGGACATGAAGCCTAGTTGCTTAGCTGCCTTCATATATTTTATAAATTGTGTGTCTAATGATCACATTTCTTAGACCCACAGTTTCTAATGGGAGGCTGCCCCATATCACTTCTAGGCAGTGGCAATTCTGTCATTTTATTCCTGATCCATTTATGGTCAATTGTTCCAGCCTCTCTGCACCTGAAATTACGCATCTTGGGTTTATCCCAAGCAGAGAATACTCAGACCCCTTCTCAGATTTGACATTGACAGAGCACAATACAATCTCCCTTGGCCTGATTCATCCTCTCAGTCCTCTTTGCATCTGTTCTGGGGCACTGTTCAAATAATGTTCAAGGAAACCACCCAGATTTTCTCTCCAGCTGTCACCTCCACTTGAAGCCACCTGAACAAGTAGCAAAAGTTCTGTTCATTAATCCCTCTGTGCTTGACCCTGTGCTTTGCTCCATGAAATTTCAGCTAAATTTTTGTTATTTCTGTCATCCAGTTGTTCTGGTGTGGTATTTCAATCTTTCTGTGTACTGGCAGCTTCTGCTTTGTGAGAAACAAATTTATTTCAACAAATTTATTTCAAGTGCTTCTGTACTTTGTGACAAGTTTATTAATGGGAATATTAAGCAAGGCCTATGCTTGAGGAATTCAATGGTAATCACCCTTCAGTCCAGCAGTTTCCTTTCCAGATGAATTGTTTTTTCTCTTTCAGTCATGACTGATTTCTCTCTTTTTCATTTTAGTTAGTTTTAGTAACTATCTTTGTGTCACTGTTGCACACACTTTACTGAATTACAGAGAATTAGACTTAAAAAAATTCAGCTACCTAAACTTTATTGGAGGAAAAAGCTGACTTCTTTTTGATAAACCTTTACTGCCTTCACTCATTGGCTTTTAATTTCTAAAAATTGTTCTGTTAAATTTTTGTGCAAGCACAGTCCCTTTTTTTATTTTTGTTTTTCAGAATGAAGGACCCATTCCCATATCTACAGTAATACAGTCAAGTCCCTATTTTGCAATTGTTTGGCAGAGAGCACTTTCATTTATTTTCTTTTAATTATTTAGTGCCTTGCCAGTTCAGCGAGGTCCAGAATGCACTCATTTACAAGTCGAAAATCCCAATGCAGACCCTACAACACATCTTCATGCAACACAGTGACAAGGAAATGCACTTGCCTTACTGGAACACTGGCTCATCCCTTCCTTGCAAGCACAGCTGCATCAGCTCTGGCTTGCTGTGTTACTTCTTTGGGATTTTTGCTAGGAAACAGCACTCGGAAAAGCAGAGAAACATTTTACACTCCACAGAACCATAGATAGGGATGTGTAAAGACTGGGCAAAACCTAGCTCAGTACTGGTACTAAGTTGGCACAGGTCCCAATTTCCCCAAACTTCCAGAAAACCAACACTGTCAGAGACGCAGAACAGTAAAAAACTGAGGTATTGCCATTCACTTCAAGAAATGGAAGCAAAAGAATCTGTGATGGGCACAACTACAGAGACATTCTGTTCTGTTGCTTCCTGTGAACCCATACAATGCTACCTGCCTAAAATGTCACTGCCTACTTCCCCACATAACTTATACATAATGTCACTTAACAGGGAAAAAGGTTTTCTTTCATATCTGACCAATTGTACTAATGCAGCTGAAATAAATATGTTGGGGCATTAATAGTATCAAGCAAAATAATGCATCATTTTCTGAACTAGGGAGTATATTCTGCATATCAACAGGGCTCCATCTCACTGCTGCCAAGGGAATTTCAACATTATATTTGCTATAGCAACCCCTGAAGATGCTCTTTCTGCCACAGAAAGTTAGTTCTGTGCTTAGAATAATAATTTCTTAGTAATACCAAAACAGTACAGGAGACTAACATCTTAGATAAGAGCTAAGAACAAATTAGACTGCAAAATAAAGGTGAAAGAGACCTGTTAGTTCAGGATCTCATCCAGCCAATACAACGTTGCACTGTTAACTAACATGATACAAGCTGAAAGTAATGCGAAAATTTTCAAAATTATGACAATTCTTCCTCAATACAAACTGTACAGCTATTATAGAAAGCTCCTTGCCTTGTTACTGAACTCTTCCACACAATATCTTTTGCAATAATTGTTCTCCAGATTCACAATGTCTCTGAAAAAAACAAACCCTTACCTTCCCTGCACAGCTGCATAACTGGAGTGCTGACTCCCAAGAGTAATTCAGTCATGCAAACACTCTGTGAGTCTAAGAAAGATGAATCTATTGCACAGTCAGCTTGCAAACTAAGAAATTCTTTATCATCTCATGGTTTTGGATCATTTCTTGTAGAAATGCTTCATTCATCTATACCACTGTTCAAGTTTAGGACCAAAAATTATGAATAATGTTGCATTTTAAAGAGGATCACACAAAAACTTCTGGAAATGTTCTTGTCACAAGAATGGCTAAGGCAGGAGACAGGCCAGTTTCAAGATATTTTGCAGAAGCCTTTCAACAAGCTTCAGTTTAAAACCAAGAAATATAGATTTTAACAAGCAACATTATGATACTGACAGTTTCAATGTAAAAGAGCTGAGTCCTGGAAGGAATTTGCCATCTCCATCTGTCTGCATTGCTGGTTGTGTACAAGGAGGACCAGCTCTGACAGGGGAAGGTGCCTAAGTGCTCTGTGTTTCTACAAGAAGCAGAAGGCAAACCTGGCACACAATTGTTTTATGTAATTCCAGTGGTAATTGCACAACAAGTCTTATTACTGCAAGGTTACTCTAATTAATCTAACAATTTTATAGTAGGTCTGATTATGACAAGAATTATTATAAGAGCTGCAGTAATGTGACAGATCAGTGTTGCTCTGCATACTAAAGAAGGAAAACATACAGATTTTATGATGAGGCAGGAAGGAAAGAGGCACAGCCCTGTGACATTTCTGTCAGATTGCGACTGGGAGCAAGGCTTGCTGGTCAAAGGTGTTGGTAATATAGCCACTTGTCACTCTGGTCTCACTCTTAATCTGGTGAGATGGGAACCTGATTAGGAAACCAATCTGTCTGAAAATTGTCTAGGCAAAAATAATCTGGGTGAGGCTGAGGATTCACCAACAAACAGGAAAGGAGGAAAATGCTAACTACTGTGCAAGGTGTGTTCCTATGGCTTTACCCCAAAGAGATCCTGTGCATCTGAGTGTCTCAGTATGACTGGGCTCCAACTGCCAGGGAAATTAAAAACCCCATAATGAAATAATTTGCAAATTTTTCCTTCTAAAGTAGCACATCGAAGTTTGTAAATTGAAGAGAAGGAAAGGACTGGTATGAAAATCACAAGGCAAAAACTTATCACCCAGACACCTAGAGGGTCATATGGAGTTTTTAAAACATTAATGAACTTACCCTTTCTTTGTGACCTCTCTTGCACCCTCTTTTATCTCCTGTTTTTACATTTCAGGTCCGGCTTTAATATTCCTTTCAACACAAGAGGAATGAAAGAGGGAAGCTGTGCCCCAGGAGCAAAGCCAGGAAAAACCTGTTCTCTCAAAGGCATTAAAATGAATATTTTTTGGTGTCATATTTCTTTTTTTGATATTCATTATCATGCATTTCTTCTGTGGGATCCTCTAAAGTAATTGCCTGAAATCAAGGCCCATTGAATAGACATTTTAAATTATGAATTAAGCCTATAATACTTGAGGTATAAAATATCACAAATCTAAACAGAGGGCACAGGGGAAAGGAAAGTATAAGGTCTCAAACTTGAGTGCCAGAATTGGAAACAGAAATCCAGTTCCTGAAGTGCCAGTACATTCCCCTGCTCACTACTGGGAAAACCACTAGCAGTTCATGCAAGCACTGAGTGTTACTTGTGGTAACAGTTTAGCAATATTAAAATGGACATTCAAAGGACAGAATTTATCATGATAGATAACAGTTCCTTACCTATGATATCAGATATTGAGACATAATAATATTGAAAATATGCAAGCATTTGTGAGAAAGCAATATTGAAAAAAATGTAGATTTCAGGGTAACCAACACTTTCAACTCTCTCCCTTCTGGGAACTGAAAATAGAAAAAAGTTTCAAATAGAAAAGACTAAATCACGTCCATTTACTTCATGTTTTAATTCTATAAATTATGTTATAATTTATAGAATTAAATAATTTGTTTCAATGCTATAAATTATTCTTTTGATTATATTTTTATATTTATATTATTTAATTACTGATATAATTGTACCATATTCTAGATTATTCTGCAGTAGCTGGCAGGTTTTGTTAGCATTCCCGTTTTAGTATGTTTCTTCTTAGCAATTACAATAGCTTTTTTAAAGCTTTTAACAGATCTCCAAACATGCAGATTTTGGGTCAATATCACATGTGCTTGCACAAGGTAAGTCATAATTGCTGTTACCCCTGCAGCTGTTAGCAAGCTCAGGTCAGCAATGAGGTTTTGACCTTTGGAAAAAGTCCAGTTCAAAGTCAGCTCACATGGGCAAAAGAGCATCTGTATTTGTCATGCATTTCTTTTAGAAACACTAGGAAAATACATACTGGAATAATATGACCTGAGGTGATATAGATTTTCTTTCTAACTATAAAGGACAAACATTAATGGGAACATTTTGTCAGTTCCATAGAAAGTAACAAATGTTCTTCAAGTGTTTGCTTGCAGTCCTGGAGGAGATTTAATCAATAAGGATCTGAGCTCCTACAATACCATGTTATTTCTGGTGCAGAACCAGGCAATGGTGCCTTTGATATAAAATATCATGTTTACTGTGCCTCTTTTATGCAGGAAAATATTGAGTCTGTCCATTGCGAGAGACCAAGGAGAGAGAAGAGGTTACTGTGTGCATGACCTTTTATAACAGAATACATGCACAGAGCCTTATCCAGGGAATAAAGGAAAAGCTATTATCCTTTGTCTATGTTGTGGGGAAACACAATATGACCTGGGAGGAAGACTAAGAGAAGTGCTTGAAATGACCAGGATGATATGCCAGCATTCACTGGGATGGGAACATGTTTTCTCATCCATTATCTGGGATCCAGTCTCTCACCTCAGAGGTGGTTACATTTCTGTAATAGTGAAGAGCTCTATACTGTGCTTTACCTGTAGAGAACATAGGCACAGCAATTATCATCCCAATTTAAAATACTAGTAGTTCATAAGTAAGAGAATTATAGAAGAAATATTTGATTTATGCTTTTCCCTCTTCTTTCTCAATCATTACTTTTCTTCCCAGAAAGAAGCTAGACAGAGAGCTGTTTTTCACTAATGCAAGTTTGGGGCTTTTTAATAAGCAGAGAAGTTCCAAAGAATCCCACAGCTTCAAAATTGGACTTGCAAACCAGCATCTATTTATTTGAGAACAAAAACTCTACAGGAAACTGTTCCTGTTTGAATAAGGGTTGGAAAAGCCCTCTATCATCCCGTCAAATCTACTTTAACAAAATTTCTACCTAAATTATCCCTCCCAGAAGGAGACTGATATGCATAGACTAAGAAGAAAATTGCAAGTTCTAAGTTTTTCATTAAGCATCAAATAACCAATTGTTAGACAGGAATTTATTACAACTTTTTTAGGAAGGGTAATACAGTATCCTTATCAAATCTCCTCTAACTCAGACACCAGTAATACCTATCCTGTGTTAGCCCTCTTTTTCTCATTCTCAGCCTTATTCACACTTGGGTCTTCATCTCCTGCCACGTTTCAGCTTGACCTCTCTTTTTTTACCAAGGAGCAGTAAGGATCTGCCTGAAGCAGTCTGCCAGACACTCACACTCCAAAACGATTGATGTATATGAAAAATAAGCATCAATAGTAACACAGATAGAATCAGAGGCAGGGGCAGATCAGGAGGGCAACCTGCAGTGTAGATCAGAAGCAGACTCCCTCAGCTCACAGGCAGTTTGGCAGCTTGAGGGTTTCATGTACTCAGATATCTTTACCCACTCAGAAGTTACTTCAGAGCCTGACTCCTCTGCAAAGCAAAGACCTCAAACCACTTTGTGTGTTTCAAGTGCTTTTCGATTTGCCACTGCTACCAATGTATGTCAAAACTTGACTTTAAAAGTTCTTGTAGCAGGCATGAAAGGAAATGAAAACAGCAAATTCAGGCACACAGGCACAGCTTGTCTGCAAAGAGACTTGTATAACTTTAAAGGAAGCAGAAGCTTTTCTGCTCCCTTTATAAACTCAGAAGTGTGCTTTTTTCCCAAGATATTACCCTACAACAGAGGAGAACAACATCCTTGCCTACAATTATGAACCTCTGATTTATCGACAAAGTAGAAATGCAAACCAAGACCTCAGATTTCTAGTGAGATCCACAACCAGATTTTGTCAAAGAAGAGACAAGTAATTTAAATATACATGGAGATACAAGGGCAAATGCAAAGCTGATCTGCATGCAACCAGAGCGAGATGAGCCTCAGGATTCTTTTTCCACACATTATCATATTTTCTTTATGCAGCTGGTTTAGAAAGGTCTTCTGGGTGAAGGTTATCTAAATTCTCTCCTTAGAATACTGTTTCTAGAATGAGAACCTGTTTTTCCTCTAAACTGCTCTGAGGCCTGAATGTGCATTTAACAAAACACAGTTCAGAGGAGAGAATGCAATGGCTAGTTGGAACTGAGTGTAATTCATGTCTGATATTTGGAAACTTCTGCCTCATAATCACAGTGGTGCCTGTGAAAATGCCAGGCCAATTCTTTATATTTAAAGAACACAATGTGTTTCTTATGAAGGCAGAAACACCAAGGTTGATTTCAGCTGCTTTCTAAAATAAAGATTTTCTTCCAAGAGCTTCAAAGTACTAATGCAAATTCTGTGCCAGGACAGCACTTAGAGCCCCAAGAATGCAGCAGCAGAAGGGCTTCAGGAATTTTGTCAATGCTGTGGTCAGAAGCCAAGGGCTCTAGAGATGAGAAAACAATTATTTGTGCAACTTACAGTCTTGTTACAATTCGCAGTACTGGGAGAGGGTAGGCTGGGGCTGCTGCTTATTCCAAGCACTGGACTAATATAAAAAGAAAAAGCACTAAATCACTTCCATTGATGGAACAGACCAGATGAATGGAGTATAATTTCTCCATTCACTCAGTCGTACTTCTATACACATCCATATGCCAAGTATCTAAATCAGTAAATCTGTAATAAGGTGAATTTATAAACTACAGCATTGACTACCAAAACAATGACTATACTATTTGCTTCACAGCAAATGATCCATATCAGAGGATAATTTATTTATTTATTTATTAAATATAAAGATACCTGATTTAAGTAGTGGAATAACGTTTCTAAAGGTACCAAAAAGCTGAAGTGGGAGGAAGTGGGAAGGAAAAGGAAATTAACTTTAGCAACTCAGAATTAATATAGGCAAAAAATAAAATTCATTATTTTAACTCCTTCCTTGAGAATTACTGAGCTGTGGATCACCATTTCAAACATTCACAGTGATACAAAGAAACTTAGATTAATGCAGTATTTTTTTCTGTTCCATGTAAACTATCAAAGGTTTAAAATCCCTACAAGTATCTGGTTCTCTCCTAAAACCTGCCTCACTCCTGACCTTTGTAACCTCTTGTGTAAATGTTCCTTTGTCTGTAGATGCATCGTGTTAAGAACATGACATTTATGCCATCAGACAAGATTTAGAGGGAAAAACAGTGAAAATGAGTGAAATCCAGATTCTCTCTTTTGTGGAGTTTCCAACACTACCTCACAGTAAGTAACATTCAGAGAGGGAAAATGCAAGTTTCAAATTCTGAACTGACAGTTGATTTTTAGGTAATCCCAAAAGCCTTAAATCACAAAGTAATGGAAATATTGCTAGAAATTAACCTCTGAGTCCAGCCTGCCACTGCAAATGAGACTGTCTTGAAAACCCCCACAAATGGATAGAACACAACTTCTCTTGATAAACTGTCCAATTACAGCAGGCAATCGCAAGGATATGAAACCAGAAATTTCCAGTTTCTCATCATCTCACAGAAGTTTCTTTTCAGAGCCCAATGCCCCAGTTTGTCAGTAGTTTGGATTCTCTAAAGCAGAACCAAGGTGAAAATCTAATTGTGACATCTTTAACCAAAAAACCCCCTTTTGTTTGCCAAAATAAAAATGGAAACAGTCCAGTGAATAAAACCTCCCACAACAGAGTGTTCACAAACCATCTGCAGATTCAGACTCAGGTGACCCCTCTGACCAACAACAGCAACTGATGTTCATGTTTGAGAAGGGTTTATTCCATTCCTAGATTTGTGTGGTTTTTTTTTTTTTTTTTTTTTTTAGAAAGATGATCAGATTAAATTAATTACATAGTCATTCAAGCTACAAGTGGGTTAGCAATTTCCACAAATAATGAAAGTTACTTACCCACTTGTAGTCTGTCTCATCATCACCACTCTCTCCTATTTAAAATGAACAATGGTGTCTATTATCTTCATTAACCAAACTGTTTTGAATCAATATGAATCTCTACAGCCATAAGCTATTTTATCTGTGCCAGACTGGGATCTGGACTGAAACTTCAGTGGCATTATTATTTTATTTCCTGATGAAAGTGATGCAAATGAAAATCTCTGCTAGCTGATACCTCACTCTCATATGCTCATAGTTGTATGTCTTAAAAAAGATGATATAGTCCAGTCTAGGAGCAATTTATGGTAGAGATGTTAGCTAAGATCAAAGGCAAAACTAGATGTTAATGAGTACAAAATACATACCTCATACTTAGGAAAAGACAAGGCCTCTAGGAAGGGAAGGACATAAAACCAGAGTGCACATGTAGTTAATAATTTGGAAGAATTTGTAATTAAGAAAGAATAAAAAATTACAGCAACAGGAAGATATTAGAGAGAGACCTGGGGGCCTCAGTTGTATATTTTCAAATAGAAAATGCATGCTGGAATGAAACAGCAACTATACTGGCCAGAATTGTCACTGTTATTCCATTTCTTTGCTGGTGTAAACATCAGTAAGACCAGAACAGTTGCTGGGGAAATTTTATATCCTCAGTTTTCATCTTTCTGCTGAATGACTGCATGACACACTGTTCCCAGCTACTAAATTATTTAATGTATCAACTACAAACACCTGGAAAAATATTTCTTGCTTCATTTCAATCTCCTGCATTTTATCCTCTAATCTGCTAACAGAGGAAGTAATAAAAGCTGTCATTTGAAATGACTCCTTCAGATTGTTTGAAATTACTTCAGTAATGTGTTACTTCAATGCTATTTTTAAATAATCCTTTCTCTCCATTTTGTCCACTATCAGATGTAACAAAATACTGTGAAACTAGAAGTGTGTTTAGAGGTTGCACTTCCTAAATAGTTAATTAAATTTTGTTGTGGTTGATGGAGGAAAACTCAGAGGAACCATAATGGTCAATATAGCTGTGGTATCTTTGTGATCTGGAATATATACTACAGGAGAAAATTATAGTAACACTCTTCTATATAATAGGGAAATGGTCTCTAGGACACAGCAATCTTTAATAGAGGAAAAAAGGTGCCAGAGAACTCTCAGTGAAAAGTCAGCATTGGGCTGAGACCTTTGTGTCCAAATTCATGAGCCTTTCCTCTCCAAGCTTAAAACACTAAACCAGACACAGCTCAATGAACATGCAAGGAATAGGTTGCCCATGGGATGGGCTAAAGAGCCAGGTCCCAGCTCTCAGGCTGTCTGTTCTGGAGTTAAAGCACATTTTGGAAGGACTGCACTGCCCATAAGTGTGAGTCCACAGGCCAGTGATGGCCATGTGCCTTATGAACGTGGCACTGGGTTTGGAGAAGGGTCTTCCCTCTGCCTGTGAGTGTTTTCTGCCTGGGGCCACAACCCCACAGCTCTGCCAGCCTCTGGGGCAGCACGAGAATCCCCAAATCCACTTTGGACACACTCAGCTTTGATTCTGAAAGGCCCAAAAGGTTGTGCTAGTGCAGATTGTCCTGAAGTGAGACAGGGAGCAGCTTTGTCCAGCTCTCTTGACCAGCTGTGTGCTGGGACTAGTGAGCCAGCAAGGGCCAGCCATGGACTAGAGGCAGAAATGATGGTATTTCAGCCAAAATCAGTAAGGGATGTGTTTCCACAGCATGAAATGGCCCTGAAACCTGCATCAGCCACATTTGACAATAGGTGCTTGTTTTCAAAATGTCTTTAATCAGCAAGCCTCTGCACAATTGGCTGCTCTAAAGCACCACACAAATTTTGGTCACAGGTGAGCTGCTGCTTTGCATACTGGGAAGAGGAAAACTCATAATACTCACTGGAAAATTCAGAGGGTGAACATCTGCAGAGGATGGCAGCAGCTAGGAACTTTGTATATTGGTTAGCAGCAAACTGTATGTCTGCACATCCCTCTATGTCACTGTCATCTGCCAAAACACAGCATCTCACCCGTGGCCATCTGTACTTTACAGAAAGGAGAGGGGATACAGCCAGGAGCTCATCCATGCTAGGAGGGACAGAAACACTTGCTGTCAGGATGACTTGTCCCCTTCCTCAGTCACATTAACAGCACAAAGCCATGGTACTGTAATTTCTTACTTGACAGCTTTCAGCTCCTTTCTGAGACTGCTAAAGGAGCATCTCTGTGACAAGGATTGAGTCTCAGCCCAGAAAGGAAGATAAAAAGACATCTCTGTCAAAACAGTGGCCTGGTTTGTCAAACCCACCAGTCTGATGCAAACACTCCAAAATCTATACAATCTGACCCACATATGGTAACAACCTAAATTCAAAGTACCACCACTGATAAAACATAGCAAAGTTAGTGAGAAATAGGGAGGTGAAGTGATGATGACTGAATACTTGGAAACTTGGATATCTACTTAAAAGCAAGTTATTTTTGAAAATGTTGACATATGTTGGTATAGTAACAATCAGTGTTCTGAATTCTTCTGACTCTCAACAAACATCTTGCAGACATAGCATTGATTTTGAAGCCTCTCTGTGCTCACCCTGTTGTAGTCACACAGATCCCAGGCAGAAGAGCACAGCATTGCTCATCCAAGCTCACAATGGAAGTTTGTACTGGGGTAGAGAAATGCAACAACATCATTACACAGGTTACAGCAGTTTTCAGACCAAGGCAGCAACTCAATCCAGCTCTCTCTTGCTTTTCCCTTAATTCCATGCTGTGCACTGCCAATGCTTTACCTTCAGGCAGCTGTGGCACAGGTCTGATCCCATGTGCATTGATTCCATTTAACAAAAGAGCAGAGAATTACCTTGGCAAAAAGCAAAGCCCTTGGTTGGGTCAGAGAGGCAAATTGGCTCCCCATGCAAACAGATGAGTGCCACAGCCAAGGAAGGAGGGAGAGAGATCTCACTCTTTCATTTCAGTGAGCTGTGTCCAGCTTAGCTGCCTCCTCCATCCTGAGCCTCAATCACAAGAGCAAAGAGCCCATCTTGCCTCTGAAGACATCAGTGCTGACAAGGAAGACATGAGAAGGATTAGGGAAAACAACATTAGTAGGGAAGGCATTTGCCTGTTATCACACTCTGTCATTCAATGACAGAGCTGTTTACCAAGACCCCTCCAACAGCAGTGTTTGAACAAACCTATTACCAATACCATCAAATTTATTTAAATTTTTTGAGAATATTATTTTGTTTTCTGTCCACAGTCAGCTTTTCTCTTTAAAACAGCTTCTTCTTGATCAGCTGGAATGTGGTCAAAACATGATGACTACATCATAAATCACACGCAAAAACCTGCCAGAGGCTAAATGTGAGAAAACACATAGAATGAAAACTACAAATGAAACACTGAAAAATAAGAGCCATAGAGAAATAGAAAGCAATTTCTTTTTGTGTGAAAATCATGCTACCATATTTTTAAATTCTCAGTGGAAATAGTTTTCAGCAGTCAAAGTGAGGGAGATGGGATCTGTATGGAAGGGAAGTAAATCAGCCCCACAGAAATGTGTGTGCTATTCTTCAAAATGCAGGAAATTTGAAAGGTGTGCCTGAAACCCCCACAGAAGTTATCTCAATGAATATTTGTAACTATTTCTCAAGTGAAAAAGATCCATAGAATAAAATGCAGATGTTTTCCAATAGCTAAACTTTTAAAACTTTTTAATAATAATTTTCTAACTATAAGAAAATAAATTAAGCATATTCCTAGCCCACCTAAGAGAAAAATGTTATAAAGCTCATACTTTATAAATCTGCAGCACTGGTGAAAAGAATTATTTTGCCCTTGGGCTACTAATGAGTGGCTGGGTTTACCAGCATTTGAAAGAGCATTAGACATTTATATGGCTAATGAGAGCATTCATGGTTACGTAAGAAGGGATAAATAAAATTAAGGCTATAAGCCTCCATCCTTCAGGGCTAAGGAAAAAAATTCTTTGGTGGTAAACTATTCTATGAAGACCTGAGGTAAAATCCTGGCCTTGTTAAAGTTAGAACTCTTCCAAAACAGCTGTGGTTTTACCTCAACCTTGCTTAATTATGCAGCTTTCCCTGACTTCATTAGACTATTCATCATCTGCAGAGCTGCTTATTCTTTTTCCCAGCACCTGAAAACAACCAGCTACAGATAAGCAGCTGGTATGATTTGATGTATAAACTGTAATGACAACTTCTGTATTCCTTTCATGTCTATTTTAGAGAGCTGAAATTAAGTATTAGATCTGATTAGGAACAGACAGGCTGCTATTTTGACTGGCCCTAGGACTATTAAAGTCCTTGGTATGAGGCAAGAGCACAGTACAGTACGTGCCCATCACATCAACCTCCTGCTCCCAGGGAGCAGCACAAGGTGTTGAGTTATTCATGGAGAAACTGTTCTCCAGTGCCAGCCTGAATTCCTTTGCATCACCACCAGAGCAGGATCCCTGAAATGCCCCAGCATTTGTCTTTAGTCCTGACTGGCATCTTGCAAGCAGGTTCTTACTTGCAGGACCCTACAAGTGGGCTCCCCCAGCTCCCACTCTCTTTTCCACCTGCCAGCTGTTCCCCAGGGCACAGACAAGCACCGAACCCACAAGCTCCTTCTCTATTTTCCTCTGGTTTTCTACCTTCTTGGGCCTCTCACAGACACACATCTCTCTGCTGTTTCTCCCCCAGCAGTTCTGCCTCCAGCCGTTGCTTTATTTTCTCTACCCACGTGGCAGACACGCACTATAACAATACAGGGTTTCCAAAGGGAGGCTCTCCCATAAAAGCCTCTGTTTGAGCTGGCAGCTCTGCAGGGTAGACCCAGGCAGGTAACTGGAATGCAGAGCCAGATGCTGGAGCCTTCCTGCTTGTCTTGGTAGCATATCCAGCAGCCTACATAACTCATCATGATTATTCACTTCATTGTGACAGGATTTGGGATTACTCTTTTGATGTTTGCCAGCATGAGTCAGGACTGAATTTCTCTTTTAACACCATGATGAAGCATGATTCCATTAAATTCTGGAGAGTAACAGTCTCCCAGTGCTGCTGGTGACAGCACCCCCTCTCTGTAGCCATCCACCTCTTCATGCCTCATGCATGGGGTATTCTCCCTAGTAAAGTACTAAGATATTTGAATATTAGAGAACAAAAGTGATGGGTTGAATTAAAGCCATTTCTTTCTTCCCTCATGTGCTTAAACCCCCCAGTTCCTTCTGTAGAGGTAGAGAGAGAGAACTCCAGTTGACAGATAAGACATTTACCATAGAACAAAGGGTGAGACAGTAAAAAAATTATGCACCTGCTGCTTGACTTCTCCATAAGAAAAGTTAGGAAACTTGTGAACATAGTGAAAATACTTATAAACCCTGTATAACAGGAGCCCTGAGACTGATCAGTCTTTTACTGACTAACTTCTTCCAAGAATCTTGCAGCACAAATTGTAAAGGGGTAATTCTCAAAGGCTGTTAAAGAAATAGGTGTTCATTACACTTGATTTTCAAAGGAATTTCAGTGTAAAATCCCCTCCAGCTCTAGAAAATCTGGGCTCAGTGTTAGTGAGTCTTATTTTCTGTTCCCTGAAATTGAGCTTCTTACCCAGCTTCCTAAAGACTTTGTGTGACCAACTCAAGTTCTGCAGAAAGATGAAGCAAAACCTTTATTTCCCTTCTGGATGTTCAACTGAGACCCAGAGCTTTTAATGAACAAGGCGCACTTGGTATCTCCTTGTGCCTTTGTCCCAGGTACATTAAAGCTATCTTTTGTATAAATTGCAGAATATTCCTCAGGCATACATTCATGTATCCATTACTGTGACTGGCTTTAGAGGTGAAAGCAGAGAGTTGATATTCCCCTTTGGCTGGAAAAGGTCAGGGTGAAGCAGCCTGCCAGTCAGTTGAAGGGGTATCACCACAGCTGGCCAAGACTGAGCCAACAACAGAACCACACCAGCTTTGTGGACAAAATGAAATTCCTTGCATGGGGAAGATAACTGCTCTAACTCACAAATCAGTTCACACTCCTCTCATTTCCAGGAGTATGAAATGTCTATTCCTTCAAATATATTGTACAGGTACTAGGAAAAAAAAAAAAAAAAAAAAAAAAAAAAAAGAGTCCCCAATGAATCCCAATGATTGGCACTCTAGGGAGAAAACTTTACAGCTTGTGAAGTTCTTATAGGTGGGGACGTTAAAAGACCTTTGTCACTATTCCCCATGTCTTAGGATGGATATGAGGTTGCACAGTTAAACCAGCATTCAGTTTTGAATCTCCAGTTGTTCAAACTCAGAGAGGTTAGATCTTTGCCCATTGATGTCAGGACACAGGTCTCTCAGTCAAAACTCATCTGCAGTGTCACACAGGTTTACAGAATTGATATCAAATATTCTAACACAATCTTGCTGTAACAGCTGGGCATCAAGCTCCCAGGAGGGTGTGTGAATCACAGCCCTACTCTTTGTCCATGGATGGCCCTAATTTATCTGCAAGTCTCTCAGTTGTTCAAAAGGATGCCCTCGGATGGAATCACAAAGACTTCTTTTTCACCCCAGGCAGGGAAATATTTCAGTTCTTCAACTTGTTCTGTACACAGCACAAATTTCTAAAGGTGTGGCAGTGACCTAGCACTAGCCTATGCCTTCTCTTCAAATTAGTTTTGACAAAAGAAAAGAAAATACTAACAACTGAACATATAATTTACTGTTTTGTTGTCAGAAAGTACAGTGTCTTCTTTGGCAAGTCTGAAGCTCCTGTACTTTTATCTCCACTGTCTTCATCTTCCTGTGTCATCTGGGGCAAGGAAAGAAGCCAAACAGTCAACAATGAAAGAAACTGATGTTTCTTCACCTTCCAACATTTTTTTTCTTTTTTTTTTTTTTAAATCATCAATAGCAGTATGATTGATTCCTGCAGATAGGTAGAACACTATGCGTGACTGGGAATAATCCCCATAAACTTCAGCTGCTCAAATGTTAACTGCACCAGGAGTCAAATATGAAGCTGATCCATCTCTTGCTTTCCCTCTAATTGCTTCAGGGTGCTTCTGTCCTTTCTTCTCTTCCCCATCTTATCAATTATCCCATGAAAAACACTTTTCAACTGCTAGGAAAGAATTTCCCATTGTGTCACCTCACTGTGCCATCGTGGAGCACCAGCCCCATCTTGGGACAGCAGAGCACTGTGCTGTGTCCCCTCATCTCAACACAACCTCACTGCTGGTTTGTCTCTCTGAGCAAACCAGCCCCACACAGGCAGGATGGCACCTGCACAGGCCACTGTCCTGACAAAACTCTTCAGCTGATGTTCCTTGCTGGATGAATTTTGCTGTTTGCTGCATGCTGGGCAAAGCAGAGCAGTTATCACAGGTAAGCAAGGATCACAAAGCTGAAACAAACAGTGAAAAAACACTCTTTGTCTACTGCTGTATTGGTTTTTTTACAGATGAATAGTCCAAAATTAGATTAAACTAAAATCCCTGCTATCAAAGCTTTATTTTTTCATAATCTTCATGTAACTTTTAAGAAAAAACAAATGTTTGGAACCAGTGTGCTCTTAAGTGAAGAGAATTGGGGATGGGAAATCACAAAGATATTATCCAAAATCTGCTTGTCCAATACTTTATTGATCAGTTTCTTGTTAAATACTCATTAGAATACTGAAAAGTGTGAAAAATATTTTGTTACCTAGAAAGATACCATCATGTAGAGATGTCTAAAGATACACGAGTCCAGCAAAAATCATTTGGAGATAAATAACATATCAAAATTATTCAGCAACACCAAACCAAGAGGAAGTAAGGCTGAATTGTTTTTCCTCACCAAAGACTTCCTGTGTGTGAACAAATAAATGCAACTTCTGGTCAGAGAAAATGTGTCATTTTGCCAATGGAAAATTTGTTTTGGATTGCTAGAGACTTTTCAGCTAAACACTAAGTCAGATTAACCAGTTCAACAATTAATTATTTTTTGCCTAATTCGAATCTTGAAAAAATTTGTTTTTAAGTGATCTGTTATACAACTTACAGGCTGCTCAGACAGCTCAAATAGGCTTTATTAGCGTGCTATAAATAAGTATTTTTAATTTTTAAAAAAATCTAAAGTAATAGATCTAGATAAATCTAAAGATTGAGTCTTATGAAAATCATGCAGTCTAACTTTTCTTGAAACTATAGGGCACAAGGTCCTTGGTTATATTTGCTTTTAGATTTTGCTTCCCAAGGGGCATTTTAAGACACCTAGTTGTATATATAAGAAGACAAACCCAAAAATTTATATCTGAAAAAACTACCTTGGAATCATGTTAACTTACAAGAGATCTCAAACAAGCTGACACTCCTATATTAACTATAAATTCCTCTCTTTTTTGTTTTCTTCAGCTTGGCAACATGGTAATAGAAATTTATTTATTTAAATCTTATTTTTAGTTAGAATTTTAGTTAGAAGCTGAGCATAACTGCTCACTGCAAACATGGCTTCTTTTGAGTCTAGCACAAGATTTCCAGCTACGGAGGGACCCTACAATTTCTACTGAACTGGAACACATTTTCATGCTGTTTATAAAGTGATCTTCTGCAGATAGCCACATCCTAAAGCAGCAAAGCACGTTTGAACTTGCAGTTTCTAACCTGAATGGAACATGACATGTGCTTATATCTGAGTGCAGTCTTCAGTGATTATAAACTTTACAGAAGCACACTGACAGAAGCACTTGCCCAAAGTGAAGTCTGTATTTACAGTTTCCTAAACATCTGAACTTCTGCCACTACTGTCCCCAAGGACTCTTATAATATGGTCTGAAATGGAGATTTTCATTAGAATGTACCCCACGTGCAGCTTCTCCTGAGGAGCTGCTTACAAATTAGATGTAGCAGGGACTGTCTCTGACCTTCAGTTAATTATTTGATACCACTGCTGAATTCAAGAACTCCAGGGGCTATGTTTTAGAAAACAGTTGTTGAATACCTGAGGAGCAGCAAATGACACAAGGTCATCTATTTAATAGGATAGCACCAGCATCCTGTGCTGAAGACTGCAAAGCAATCCTCAGGATCACCAGGCAGAAGGAAGAATGAGCAATTCACAGGGAAGGGGGAAGATTTCACATTTTTCAGGAAGTTCCATAGCACAAACTTAGATCATTAAGGATTTCCTTCATGGGAATCCTGACTTAAATTTTGTTGACTTTCCCTCTGGATCAACATAGCAGAGACAGTTCAGTGAAGTGAAGATTTTTCTAAGCACCATAATCATAGAAATAATTCTATTTCTGGGCACACCTCACCTGGGTTCCTGCTTCTGAATGTAGTTTACCTTGTTTGATCCATCCTAATGCAAACTGAGAGTAGTATTCATACATCAACAATTTCATCTAGTCCTCCTCAATGGGCAACCACCTTAGAGTACATACAGGAGTGACAGACTTGTTATAACCCTTGAGGGAACTCAGATAATTAAAACTCTTATGGTAATATTAGCCAAAATAACAAAAGTACATTATTTTACTCCATTGACTTTTATTTGGCCACCCATATATTTGTAATTTTGCCTTTTAAAAGTTATCCTGAACTTATTATTTGCTCTTATTTATTCCCTATAATGTGGGAATATGAAAAAAAAAAACCCATCAAACCAACAAAACCCAGTAATAGAATGTTAAAGTCAGTTGAAGAAAGTCCCAAAGAATTAACTGTGTTCCAGGAAATGCAATTGGAGGGGGTGAAGTCCTGTGCTTGGCAAAGAAATACAAGTCTATAAAGCCATCCCTACTTGACTGAAGTACCTACTTATCCTTCCAAGCTGGATGTGTGGTGGATTTATGGGGAAGTGAGACCAGTCAGAAAGATTGGAAAGAAAAGTTCAGAAAGAAATGCAGTCTTGTCGTATACAAATATGCTACACAAAAGAAAAATACAGAACAACCTCACAGCTCTCTCATCTAACTCTATTAAAAAAACAAAAACAGCAACAACAACAACAAAAAACCCAAAAAACCCAAAGAACCCCAAAAACAAAACAAAAATGGTTTCACTTACAGTACTAAGTAGAATCCCTGAGGACAAATTATTCTTTGCAAGATGTTTGACTTCAGGTGATGTGTCTCAGAGAATGCTAAGTTCACACCAGTATTTTTGACAGAGGGGAGATGTTCAAACAGATCCATCTCCCATCACCTCAAGTACATTCTCCTGCTATTTGTCACCTGACCTACCGATCCATCAGCAGTTTGTCATCCTGAAAAGCCTCAGCACCTCACGCCCTCCAGCACTCCAACTGTCAGTGACAAGATACACAGACCTGGAGTTTTGAAACAAACAATTAGAATGACTCTTTTGGCAATAACTAGAGCGTCATATCAGAGGGGAAAAGTAAAACAAGTTTTCAGGACAACTTTTTCCATTTTCTGCTGAGCAAGGCTTCCTCAACCACAGGTGTCAGCCTCTTACAGTAAAATCAAAACAGCTTCATTTTGACTTAAGTCTTGCTTTGCCTTGTGCCTGAACTTCCTCAACACCAGCATCAAGAGATAGAAAAATTGTACCAACTTTTATAATGCTCAGACCCCTATCAGAAATCAGAAGCTGCACTCAGCTTTTAAGAATTACAGTGGAGACACCTCTGTTTTCATGATTGCAGTCCAGCTGAAAGAGCAGGAAATATCTCCAGAGTCCATAGTGTGTGGAGCAGCTCTCTAGGACACAGACACTGACATGGTGATCAAATCCAACAGTGAAGTCTTTTCACTGCTCTGCTGTGCTCCAAAAAGTAAATATGAACCAATCTTTTACATACTGAGCCTTACCTCCAAGACACCATATGGAACAGCAAGTATATTCAATCACACACATTAAGCACAAAATGACAGAAGATTTATGAATAATAAAGAAAGAAATTACAAGAATGCATTTGGGGGGTGGGGGTGGGGGGGACACTGACACTGTCAAAACTGAATAATAGATTTGATTGCTTAACATCTCAAATAAATCCTTGTGGTAGTTTCAAAAACCTCAAATCACTTTCAAGCTCTGACACAAATTGCAGTGAAATCAATAGGAAGACATTTAGTGCTTAAGAAAGTTAACAGATCACAGCACACAGAAGACACAAAAATTTGATTTTGCCTAAGGGTGTGCAAATTTTTTACTTCACTTTTGCTCCCTAGTGCTAATATATGCTTTGGTACACAAGGAACTAATACACTCAGTTTGACAGATTATTACTGAAATTTTCTATGGTGATGCCTGCAGTCCTAGACAAGATTATTTATAAGACATCTTAAATATTTTAATTATCTTTTTCTTCTCAGTGGATATAGTTACTTTTCATTGTTTTGGGGTTTTTTTTCCTGGATTGATCAACTACAAAAAAAATATAAAAATAGACTCATGCAGTAAAGAAGATATACTATACTACACTACTTCAAGCAAATAGAAAAAATAAGCCTTTTATAACACTTACTGACTAAGAGCAAGATTTCTTTTATTAGCTGACATTTCACCACTGGAAACAACAGGGAAGAAAAGAGATTTAGTGGAAATCTACAAGGCTGAAGTCTGTTTTCATGATGCACATTCAGCAGCTTAGATACAGAAGCCTCATAGGCATTTTCATTTGGCAGTGAATCCTTGTTCTACAGACCTGTCCTTCTGCCAGCCCGTTAGCTCAGGATCAACAAACCCCCAAAATCTGCCTCCCTGCATTGGATGTCGATGTCTCTGTATGGTCTACAAAGTCTCAGATCTTAATATCACAGTGTTTCAGCCACAATTGTTTGGTTAATTGAAAATGTTTTAGTTTGTAGTTAACAAACCCTGTGCTTTGTGCAACTCCTTCAGAGACTCCCTCATTTTCTCCAGGTTCCTGGGCATAAAGGGAAGCCACAACTGGATGGCTCTGAAGTCTGGCATAGCATCTGCTCCATTCTCATCCCACATGTAAAAATTGTTTCTTTTACTCTTAAAACATTTCTGTACAAAATAGCACAATTTCTGAGGTTTTAGAAAATCTTTTCAAGTTGTTCTCTCCTCTGCATTTAACTGCAGGTTGAAAACAAATCTCTTGGTTTCTTGATGTCTCTCTGCACCATTATTTCTTAACTTTTAATTAGTCATCCTCTGTTAGCTTCTTGCAAGGCATCTGCTCTCACATCACTGCTTGAAATACCATCCTACCTAGAAATCTTTTTACTAATGGGGGAATTGGGCAAATGCAAATAAACAGACATTTAGAACAAGAGGGTCTAAGAGAACCTCCCATAAGGTACCAGCAGCATTCAGTGAGAAGGCCTTTAGAGGAAAACTATGAAAATTACAAGGGTTCACGATGCAAGACTCAAAAGCTCATCACAGGTGAAGGAAGGGTGTTAGCAACATAATGATGTGATTTTCATTCTACAGCAGTAGAGCTCTTGAGGTCTATTAAGGAGAGGTGTGCAGAGAGCACAAAATAATAGACACTTGATGAGAAGTGCTCTCTGCTGTCTGCTGGCACCTTCAGACTTTGCCATGGTTTAGTAAACAAAGTGAGGAACAACACTTGGAACAGTTCAGCCTGCATGGATTCAACTCTTCCTTTTACATCCCTTGAGCAGGACACCAGACAGCTGAGAACAGCTCAGGCTGAGAGCCTGTGCTGAATGCTTAAGTCTTGTGTATCTGCAAACAATTTCTCCACCAACTTCCTTTTGTTATCTCACCCAGAAAAATTACTCTGTTCCAGATAAACAAAAGCCAGGAATCTTATCCACATAGGCTGGAATAAGATAGGAAAGAAAAAATATAGAGGCAAATCCAGTGACTGTCCTGTTAAAGGGTTTGGATAAACTGAGCTTTGGAGGGAGAAATACTCATGAATGAGTACACCATGCAGTCAAACGGCACAGAAAATCCCTCAGTAAGATAAGCAGACACAGAAAATAAAATCAAATCTAAAGAAAATGCTCATGCAGTTATACTTTCCAGCATGATTCCACAGGAGACCTCCAGATAGATTTCCAGGGTGATAGTGAGTCTAAAGGTGGAGCTTTCTTAGAAAGTCCCAGCAAGTGCCAGTCTGAACCTTCAAAAGTCAAATACTTATATGATTTTCAGACCTTGACAAGAAAAGCATCTGGAGGTGTGTTCATTAATACTAATTCCTTTTCCCACTAGGACTAGGATTGTAAGTAAATAAGAACTTGAGCTAATTTTTAGCTAAACCCAATATTATCAAATGCAATCTTTTAAAGTACAAAATACAACCCTAAAACAAACAGAGTGAGGTTCTAAGTGATATCAGTTTTTTATGATTTTTCCAATATTTTGTTGGCAATAGAGAGAAAAATAGCTTAATGCTTGACTAATATTTGGAAGCTCAGAACTCAAGTTTTGAGATTTTTCTTGAGTTTAAATAAAGAGATTTTCCTAATCTTCAGTTTCTCTGATGGTCTATGAGTTCAAGTCAAATAGGCTTTTTCTTTCATAAAGAGACATAGATAAAAGTTAGAAGTAATATTTTATGTCAGGTCGTTTTGCTCATTTCAGATTTTTGTTCATAGAGGATGAACTTACAAAATAGTGTGGAATAAAATTTTCTAAACCAACCCACAAAATTTCAATTTCAAAACATCACAAAGCAAAAGATATCAGCACTAACAATAGAAGGAGTTTTTAAACAATAGCACATAGTTTCATATTTAAAGAATTATTTTTTCATATATTGTCTTAAGTTCTTTTAAGATGAGTCACCTTCCCAAGTACTCTTTGTTCTTATGATGCTGTTTTCCCTGTTCCTCTCCCCCCTTTTATAACTTGTGACAAACTTATTGTTCTTTGGGCAAATGTCATCCAGGTCTAGCTGTCAGAAGCTGAATCATTTTTACATAAATACCATTTTAAAAATCAAAACAATAGAAATAATAACATTTCTTTGCAAATACAAGTCAGGTTTTTTCTGTATTTTTTTGTGTGGGTTGCAAGTCCTGCTGCTCTTCACCAGCTTTGGTATCTAAATGTCATGTCGACTGGCTAAAATGTACTTTATGCTTATTCTCCTTTTATGTGTTTGTATTGTGTTGTTGGGGGTTTTTTTGAGCCTGGAGTGAGGCATAAATACACATCTTTAGAAATACCTTAGAGGGTGGTGTGAGAGAACAAGTGTGGCAAGCTGTACTCTGGATAAAAATTCCTGATTAATCCATCATACAAGTATTGAAAATAAAACACAAAATAGGAATAATTTAACAAGACACAGTTAAAAGTGCAAACCCATGTATGGAAAGGAAGGTAATTTCTATAACTGTTTTAACAGGTGAGTCTTTCAACTGTCCCCTCCACTCTGATTCTGAGAGAACTGGGTTAAACGGGAGCTCTGGATGGACCTTGCCATCCCTCTTCAGTTGTTTTCCTTCCAGAAAAAGGAGATAAAACAGGGTGGGAGTGAAAAAAGTTGCCACTACAAATTGTGCATGGGGCAGACAGCTATCAGTCATTAGAACCTCTGCTTCTTTCAGGAGAGCTCTGAATCCATCAGCCTCCCTCTGCACTGCAGCCAGAGGCATGGCTCTGCTGCACACAGGGATAGGATTCTGTAGGATTCCCCCAACAGCTGCCAGAGACATGAGAGAGCAGCTTTGCTTCACTCCCACTGCTTTCTTGCTGACATAATTGCTTCTTTCCACTATATAAGGTGGAGCAAGCAAGAGTCTAAAACCTGCCAGGCACATCTACTGAAATGGCCTATGGTGGCCAAGGGCATGAATAAACCCTCAGCCCTTCCTTCTGACACCAAGGGAAATATTGACTGACTGGATTAGTGACCCTTTTCTTTATGAGCACTCCAATCTTGAGTTCACCCACATAATTTCTTAACATCAGTCACTTGGGTAATTGATGAGGAAAGAGCTGGGACTATAAGCAATAAGATAATTTGGACCTTCTCAGATCTTCTAAGCTGGAACTTTGTGAGACTTCTGGAAGTTATATGAAATACTGGAACTTTGCAATTTGGACTGCTTATTGGTGGGTACCACCACTTCTTATGTTCAGGAAATGTGGATATTGCCTCAGGTTGCCAAAGCTGAGAAGTGTCAGTAGAAAACCTTGATTAACTAAAGAACCTCACAAATTTTTAACCCTACACAGATTCATGTCTTCTGTCACATGGTCAGCCACTGGCCACCTTAGCCCTAGGCAGACTGGAGATCCTTGTCTCTCTCACAGAAGACAGGGAGGAGACAGATTTCTGGAAACAAACTTTGCCTGCATCTAAATTTTTTTGGAGTAATTTCTGTATCACCCGTCACCCACAAAAATCTAGTTCTGTTTCTGACACAGGAAAGATCAAGAAAGATAAATGCAAAGTTTTTGCAGAAGGAAGATCTAAACAAGAATTCTACATCCATGACTGGTCTGGACGATCTTAAAGGTCTCTGCCAACCTTGATGGTTCTATGATTCTGATTCAGAGGGTGACACAAGCCTCTTGAAGGTGAAGGGTTTCTGCCAATCAGCCAAATGAAATATATCTGGTAGAGCATACTGTCAGGTAGCAGAATCACAGACAAAACCCAAACAACTCTGATTTCTCACTGCTCAAGCCCTAAAAGCACATTTTTGAAAACTAATCTATCTTGTCCTGGAACTCATAATTGTACATACCTGCTGTGAAAGCTGAATAAGCAGAGCTTTTAGGAAATAGAATCCAGGAGCACAGCTCTCCACTGATGGAAAATTGAAATGATGAAGCATTACCCCTGCAGAAATAAATATCACAGCCAGGAAACCTGGATGAAGGCTGAAACAAAACCTGACAGAGGTTATTTCAGAAATTACAGAAAGGACAGGAGTCAGTAATGACACGACAAGTCTAGAGGGCTGAGGAGATTTTTCTCTGAACCTCACTTATTTTCTATAATGCTATTTTCCTTTTATGTACAGCAGAGTTTTTATGTTGACAATTACTAATATCTCTGGATGAACCTTTGTGTCTAGCACCCCTCAAGGATTCTGTGGCCTCTATTAGCATATTTAGAGAGTGATGCAGTGTTCACTATACTATCCACTGAGCTGTAAGGAGCTCTTGTTAGTGTAGAACCAAAAGTTTGAGTTCCCTGTGCCAGGGACTTGATTAAAATAATAAGCAGAGAAAATCTAAACGTATTCAATCATGAAGCAAACCCATTTCTGCTTCAACAAACATGATTTATGGAAAGGGTGGATGTCTCACAAAACAAGTGGTCACATCTTTCTTTTAGGGCAAGTGAAAAATAGAAACACAGAAGTATCAGAAAACAAGACTTTTATCTCAGTTTTGAAGAAACAAAGGATGTGAAAGTATGAAATGAAACTTTACCCATCCACTATGGCCAAACCACACCCAGTTGCCTCTTGTTCAGGTGAGCCATTTCTTTGAAAAAAATGTGTTTGAAGAGTTCATAAGTTTGAATGGATGTGGTTTCAAAAGGTCATATTTCTTACTCTCTTAATCCTTTCAGGAGAAGAAGAAACACCAAATTCCAAAGAAAAGCAAGCTGCACAAGCCCAGGAAGAATAAAACCAGCCCCTGCTTGATTAAGAGTTGAGAATATTGGCTCTGACACAGCAGAGAAACACTTATTTTTCCTTCTCCAGGTAAAGCTAAAGGGTTGCGTGTGCACATGTACATCTATTTGGGACCACAAAAACATGTGAGGGACAGCTGAATGTAAAAGACGCATTAACATCAATGTCATCCTATGCTAGAGAGGAAATGGGCCTAACTTTTAGCTCCTTAATACTGCTTTTTCTTTCTCCTCAGACTAAGGAAAACAAATTTCCATTGCTACTTGAAAGGAATGCATCATCTGTCTACAGTCAATCTGTTAGAAATATTTTCTTCAGCAACATAATATTTGAATAACACTGTTCTCCTTGTCAGGTTGACAACAGTGGTGGGACTTATTAGACTGGCTTTGTATTGAATATTCAACAGTAACTCACTAGTTAGATAAGCAGCCTCAAAGGAGTCAAAATGTACATGAGCTAAGAGAGATGATTTAAAATATAACCCTATCCAGATTTTGAAAACAAAATGCACTTTGTGCAGAAGAGTAAAGGCTGGTGTGCAGGCGAATTGTCAACAAACCTACTCTAGTGTATAATTTGTGTACACTGAATTTTTCTGGTTTGAAACGGAGGCCTTTGAGGGCTAGCAAAGGCATATACACTTCTTGACAGTGTTATGAATCCTTCCCTTCTTGACCAAGCCACTTTGAACAGCTTCATGTCTCACTTGTGATTGCTGAAATCTTTCCCCTTCTACAGAGAAATATGATACCACACATTAACATTAAAAGAAAATCTTTACAGAGACAAAAATGAGAGCAAAGGGCTCTGGGTACTTCTGCTGTTGCTGTGCTTTTTAAGACACAGCTGGAAAGAGCAAGTTGAATTCAGATATGGCAGGACAGAGAAAATGCAATACAGTACTAACTTTCTATAAACAAAAGGATCATAACTGTGATTTAGAGAAGGATGGGGTTTATGTACTAATAACATCAAAGACCTTTCCAAAGCCTAGCCTCTGCCCACAAGGTGAGGCAATGGCACCTGCTCCTCCTGCCACAGCTGTTGGTACCCCCTTGACACAAGGGCTGCCTCCTCACAGCTCTTTCTGAGAGCCATTGCACTGGAACGGGATCAAACACACATCTGTGCCCAAGTCACACATTTTATCAGCCACAAAATCTCTCCAGATGGCAGACAGTCATCTGCTACCAGTAATCCATTTCTCCTCCTACTTTTCTACTGCAGCAAATTGATGTCAAGTCATCCAACCAGCCTTTTAAAAGAGAACAAGGATATACAGATGTTGTTTGTTGTTGTTGTTTTTGATAACAGACAGCCCAGGGGAAAATATTAAAAATTAAAGCCCATAGTGCTACTACAGAACAGAGTCATTTGGTTTAAAATCACATTTTGCAAGTAGTTTCATTTCTGACAAATGGCAAATGCAGCCACTAGAGCTGCTTGCCAGGCCAGCTCACTTTTTCTTACCTGCTGTGAGCTGAAGTGTTGGCAAACTTTGTTGCCTTCTCACAATTCCTTCCAGCCTTGTGCTGGAATATAGTTTGTAAACAGCACTCCCTCTCCTTCACAGAGATTTTGTCTGCTCCTGGAGAAAAATTTTTCTATGCATTTATCTCACTAATTTCTATTCTCCTGTAGCCTTCTCACCTTTTCCCTTTTAAATAAAATTTTAACAACCAAGAAAGAAAAAGAATGTGTCTTGGGAACACCAGTTTTTGCACGATAAAGTAATGTTGGAGCTGGTGAGCAGGTCCTTGCAGAAGTTCAAGATTTAAAAATTCATAACAACAAAACACAAACAAGAAGCCATGCTGGACAATTCTCACAGCTGGAATCATCATGGTAACCAGTTTTCTGATCTTTTGCTCTAACACAGCAGCTACAGAAGTAGCTGTGAACTTCTAGATATTCAACACATCTTGATTCTTGAAATCATGTTGAACTCCTGGACTCAAGGCCATTGGCTCAAGTAGATGAAATAGATGAATAAATGCACTTTCTCACTTTTTTTTTTCCTCCCATGAAGTCAGAATATAAAATTTCTTTTCTCCTTGCTAATTTATGAGGTTCATAATATTTCAGGTACAGGGACCCACAACAACATCAACACATTTTAAGTGTGTAAATGCCTGCACTAAACCATGTCCTCCAGGACTTTCTGATATTGAAAGACTAGCTCGGAATATGACTATCCATCTCTTTCTTCTTCATTAGTCCCTAGGCCACCAACAGGAAAAAGAGTAACAAAGGGGACTCTGCAGAGCTACCACAGGGTGTGGCTCATACCTTCATAGAAGCACCAAAAGGGCAGAAGAGTAAGATTCCTGAACAATTCAAAGATCTGAATTTGAGGGTTTTCCCCATAAATCCTTTGATTTTTACTCATCGTTTCGGATCTTTTCATAAGTAAATAACAAATCAAGCTAGATGGGCTTGTACCTACCAGCTTGACCTGAGACTGGATTCTCTATAATATCGTTTTATGCTCCTGATTACAGCAGGCTACAATACAATACAGAATACAAGCAATAAACACACAGGCTTTCTGTAACAGCTACAAAAACAATAAAAAAATATGACTATGTGGTCAGCCAACTCAATTCTCAGCAGTAATAAGCATGACTTAAATAAAGGCAGAAGTGGAATCCAAAAAAAATACAGGAGCAGATACCTTTTCCCCCCTTTAAGTTTTGTAAATCTAAAGATCATTGCATTTCTTACTGGAGTTTATTGAAAATAATAAATCCTGTCTCTTTTGTGGTTGACACAATGAACCTGATACTCCTACGCTGAAAACTTTTTCTTTGTATAATAGCAATAGATAATTGAGATGTCTCACCAAAAACAACCGGAACAGAGTTTGTTGACATTTACCTGCCTCATACAAACTTTTCATTTTGGTCTGGAGAAAATAGGAGATGGGAAAACTCTCAAGAAGTTGGGTTTTTTACTCGTGCTGTTTTTATGTCTGCAGCAGTATTTAAGTTGGATGGGCCACAGTTGCTGAAGGAATAAATGCCCAGAAATTCAAGATTAGATGTAAGCAATCTCCAGACCCCAGAGAGTGATGGGAACAGTGTTGGAAACATCAGAGCCAGAAACACTATCCCAAAAGATCTCATTATACCTGCTAGAGAGCCCAGAAAGCAGAAGGGAGTGCTGTGGTTGAGTCACAGAGGTGGAGATGTGGTCAATTCATGCTTTCCAGATTGCAGCAGCACAAACATCTGAGCAGTATCAAATTCTCATCCAGGTATTTCCTGCACTTGGGAAACAAAGGAGCTCTCTCTTCCCCCACCCTGCCCCAAAGGGTTTGACACCAGGTGCTCCTGCTCTGCTCCTGTGGCACCTGGGCACAGATCTGATAAGCCATCCCCTCCAGCCACCCTGGCCCTTGCATGAGGTTTTCCCTTCAAACTTCCACTGGCCTGTCTTTGTTCACTCTCTGGAAGCTTTTCAGGCATTTTCATTTTTTAATTTCCTTTTTTTATTTAATAGCACATGTCAATAGTTGATCTTTTCTAGACAGGAACCTTGAAACTACAACTCCAATCATTTTTAATTCAGTGTAACCTCTCTTGATACATTTATGAATCTCTTAATATTAGAAGAGGCTTCAATAAGCACAAATTGCTAGAGAATATTCAGATTTTCAATCATCACCAGTGATACAAATTTTCAGGTCTGCTGAATAGGTGCCTTTGGTTTCAGCTGATATGGAGTATTTCTCAGCAACTGGTACAGCACTGTGTTTTGGACACAGAATGGGGATGGTGTTGATAACACACTGGTGTTTTGGGCTTTGCTAAGTCATGCTTATCCTAAGGCAAGGACTTTTGTGTATGTGTGTGTGTCTCATATTTTCCCAGTAGCTGGAGGAGGTACATTAAACATAAAAAAAAGTGGGAGGGAACACAGATGAGACAGGTGACTGAACTGGCCCAAGGGATATTCCAGATATTCATACCGTAGAACACTGTGCCCAGTAAATACATAAACAGGGGGAGTGCCTGGGAAAGGGGGGGAAAATCAGGGGTCAGCATCAGTCAGCAGGTGGTGAGCAATCATATTGTGCCTCACTAGGTTTGGTTTTCTCTTTCCCTTATTATTAACATATTTTACTTTTTTTTTTTTTTTCAGTTACACTGTTATCTCAACCTAAAAGTTTCACTTTTGATCCTCTCGCCCATTCCACTGGAGTAAGGGTGGATAGGGGGATTGAGCAAGCAGCTGCCTGATTAATTTCCAGCTGGGCTTAAACCCCACAACAATGGGGAAAAGTTTATTTCCAGAGGTATATTTGAAAACTTATAGTTTTCATACACATTTCTGAGAAAGAAACAAAGTCTGAAGAGACTTAACCAATAACTGGGGAATGAAGAAAAAAAAAATCCCATTAGAGTTGCTTAGGTCAGAAAGGTGCAGAAGTGCTTCACCTCCACTCCTACACTCCTCTTATCCTGACTCTGAATTGTCTTCATTTGTGCAATCACTGAGGAGTTTGTCTTGCAGGCACCAGCAACACTCCCCCTGCACAGAAATATGCAAAGCACCAGGAGAAAAGATTGCTCTCAAGGAGTTTCATCAGTGCTCACTTACTCAAGGAAAGGCATTTTCTGGAAAATCCAGGCAACATGTGGATAACACACCAACGCAATCTGGAAGTGACTAATGCATATAGATTGGCTCAAATGAGCAGCACCAGCTCTACCACCTGGTTCCTGGCAGTAATGAGGCGCAGTTGACATTAGAAATCAGTATCACATATCCTATATTTCCTACTTTAAACAACAAAAGCCATTAAACTGTTCAGACATTTTTTTAAGCATCCTTTCGTGCCCAGGCTGTGACCTCCCTATTCCAATGAGGATTAAATCTCTCCGAGATTCTCAAGAAAATCCTAGGGACTCAATAATGGCATGTGCAGCTTGGAACATGCACATTTAGTTTCCAGATTTTACTTGATTCCACAGTGGTTTTTTACTTCTCCTGCTCACTCCTATAAATCACATTCTACTCTGGCCCGTGACTTTTTATCTAAAAATTGCACTCAACATGTGTTTTCTAAAGGAGACATTTTCAACTTCTCAGGCTCAGGCTTTTGCTTAATCAATTCTAAGGATAATTCCTGGGAGAGAAAAGGTAGAAGAATATTTATTTCTTGATTAAATTTTCTCATGGCCAGAACTCTTCAAGTATCAATTTTATGGCTCTTACAGCAGCTCACCCTTCTAAAAAAACCCAACTAAATAATCAAAATAAGCACTCTAAGATCATGAAAAATCCATGTTTTTCATCTTTTAAAATACATCATATTATCCTGTGTAGAGACAGACAGATAACATTTCCATAAACAATAGATTTAAAAAAAACCTATAAAATTTAATGGAGCATTTCAAATGCTTGGTTAGAAGGCACGGTTAGAAAACTAATTTTCAGACTAGCAGGCCACAAGTGGTAAACAAATTCCCAGTACAAAAATGTTTCAAATGGAAATTGCATAAAATGAATGATGCTTATTCATGGCCACAGCAGGCTGAAAAAAAAATTAATTTAAAAAGTTGTTGTTTTTTTTTTCAACCAAGCCCAAGCACATCTGATTTCTAAATCAATAGCTGTCTCTAGTCAAACTGAAGTGCTTGTACAACTCCAGACAGGTAATTACTTACAGGGATTGGATGAGGAACAAGCACATCAAGGGATATTGCTACGTCAATCTCTCTTCTTTTATGTTTTATTGTAGCCTTTTGGATGTTTCAGAAATCAACACTAAGAACTAATTTTATCCTCTAGCATCTACAAGATAAAGAAAAGCCAATATACTAATACACAGAAAGATGTGCAGGTCGAACCATTTAGTCATGGTTTGAGGGCAAATTTCACAGGAAAAACACAGATTTTGAACAATTTTGATATTTTTTTCTTTTGGGTGATGAATTCAAAATTAACTAAGGTCCCTGTAAAGGAAATTATGAAGATGCCAGCACAAGATGTGGAAATTACTTGATGTCAGGATGAAATACCTTTGTAAGAGCCTTTGCATAAGTATAGAATGGGCAATACTGCTGCATTTCATTAAACTACACTAACATGATCCAGTAACAGAACATCAGTTACCTCCCCGCTGAGGAAGCCCCACAATGCACGTTCAGCTTAACCAACAGATGGTATGACCTGACATTTTTTCCACTGCCTTTAGTGAATTTGAAGTATTGACTTAAGTTACCCTCTTAAATTGCATGGCATTCATTAAAAAGTTTATTCTTAGATGAAAATCTAAATTTTTTAGGTTTTGAAAACAACTTAAAATCCAAAAGATGTGTTTTGCTTCTTTTTATCAAAAGTACAATTTTTTCTAAATATTTCTGTGCATGCCTATGTGTGTATTGCTAACCACATCAGCATTTTCTGTGGGGAAAACTTGTTCTTTGTAGATCTAATTTTCAGTATTAAAGTTTTTGCTTTTTTAAAATTGAAAGAGCTTCTGTCTCCAAAGTCTATTTTTGACAGAAACAATAAGGAAAAAAATCACGTTTATTTTGCCTGTTAGAAAAACAATTTCTAAAAATCACTCCCTAGGATACTTACTTCAATTAGGGTGAGAGAGTACATGAAAATTATATAAGTCCTAAAAGGTTTAGGCTTGAATAAGATCTGCAAGTCTTCCTTCAATTTCCTTTGTATCGCTAAAAGTTCTTGGCAAGTCTTTCCTCACGGAGAAGTAAGCTAAAGTGTACAAGCCTCCTGAGATAATGCTACTTTTTATTAGAAGATTATGTATTTTAATGAACTGGATACATTTAGTTGCCTCTAGTATTTCCTCTGGTGTTCACTCCTCTCCCAAGTGACGAGTCAAAATTTGCATTTTAACACAAGCTGAGTACTCTACTGGAAAGGCATAATGCTTAAAAGCTCGTAAGTAGATTTTTTTTCTATTATTTAGTTTATTGAAATTTGTTACTGCCTTTAAAATCTCTTGTTTAAGAGATACACAAAGCTCCTGTTAATTGACCTAATTTACCATCTGTATTTTTGCACTCAATTGTAGGATTATTATACTAGAGCATAAATGAGATGATCTGCCTTGCTGGGCAATTGCTTCACCTGTTTTGCACAGATCTGATGGCACAGAACAGGCAAAAACCTCTTGATCACCTGGAAACTGTGCTTTGTGATGTAGGTTTGACTATTCAAGACCTTTTTTTACCGAGTTTCAGCCATGCAGAGCTGACAGCAACTGTCCAGCTGCTTCAAGAAAATAATCAAATATGCCACCTAACAGCAAAGGCAATGCTACTTTTAGGGATCTTCTAAGATAAAGTAAAAAAAACCTTCCCAAAGGAAAATTATTATCTGTCCAGCAATCATTTCAAATTTGATTAAAGAGCTGTTTAAATCTTCTTTCCTTCAGAAGGGGCAACAAGACTCTTCTTCCATCTCATCCTGGCTGCAATCACAACACTTCCACAGCTGTAGTTTGCATGCACAAGTCCAGCAGCACTTGCCCACTTTAAGAATTAACCCAGGACACAAGTAGCACATGATCTAGTAAAAAATCCAGCCAACCAATAAAAAAACCCCAAGCCAACAAGAGAAACCAAACTCCAACTCTCACTTGTTCTGAAGTGAAGCTTTACTTCCTGAATTACTCTATGACAATACAAAGCACTTTGGCTGTTGCAATAGTTCATTTTTTATTAATGATATGAAAGAGGACCAATTCTGAAGCCTCCAAAACCCTTCATTTTTCTGCTGAAGTCTCTCTCATTCATTATTTACACCCAAGAATTCTCCCTTCAAGCAAGACACATACATTTAATTTCCCCTTTTCCTTCATTCAAGACTTATTTAACTACAGCTGCAAAACAAAATATAAATACAGCATTAAAAAGTACAATTTGAGTGAAATACTGAATAACTAACAGTGAATTAACTGACAATTTTTGGTTTAGGAAAAACGCTCTCTTCCTCTTCTGCTGCTTTTTTGGAGATGTTTCACTTCCAAACCTACTTAAGATAGAAAGTTTACTGAACTGAGACGTTATAATCATATTTGCTGATTGCTTTAGCAATTGTCTCCTGCAATCTTCTAAACAAGTCATTAGACTCCCACTGATGGTTTCCAGGATAGAAAAAGATGACATGAACATCCAACAATCATTATTTTTTCAGTCCAGCTGTACTCACATCCCACATTTGCACATTTAGTTCTAAACACATCATAGGCTGCTATTACTGTGCAAGACAAATAGCTGATGACCTGAAGGAGCTGACTGCCTTTTTAGCTCTTCCCATTACCATGAGTCAGAGATCTCCAAAACTGTGCATCTATGGGAGAAAAACAAAACTGAATCACCCCAAGAGCTGTGGGTTGAATTGCTGTTTGCACCTCCCAGCTCCTCCTCAAGCCCTGCAGAGCAGCTCAGTGATAGAGGCTGAGGTCCAAGAGAGGTACTATGCCCTCAGGGGTGCACCTCCTCTGGGAAAACAAGCCAAAATTAATCTGCTCTCCCTCTCTTAGGAAAGGCAGTTTGATAAGAATTGTTTCTGATTGATAATGATCCATTTACTGAATACATTTGCAAGGTAAGGTCTAAGTTACCCACAGACAGTCTGCCTCCAGAGCTGTAGTGCAAGTAGGTTTGGGCATTGGGGTTGGGGTTTTTTTGGTGTTTTTTCTTGTTTATTTGCTTGGTTTGTTTTTTGTTTGTTTGGCTTTTGTTTTGGGTTTTTTTGGTAGTTTTGTGGTGGTGTTCTGTGCATTTGGGTAGTTTCAGTGGGGGGCTTTTTATTGTTTTTATTCTTGTATTTTCTGTTTTCATTTTGATTTTATTAAGAGGGAAATAGTTCATATACATCTCTGCAATGAAATTCCAGGATTTACTGCAATACAGAAAAAAACAGATTTATATTGCTGACTGTTGTTCCCATGGGTGCATAAGTTAGTAGACCAATACCTGAATAATTAGATTAGACAGCAAGCCTGATTGTGAAGGATGAGGAGTATCTTTTGGTACTTTTTACCATCTTATCTCCATTTTGCAAGGTTCTTAGCCAAAATGGCAAATACGGGTAAGTCTGAGCTTTGTCCATGTCCCATGTAACCCAGTCAACAGGACCACGTTCTAGTTCTTTCTGAGCTGTAGTAGAAAGCAACTTCTCAGTTCCATTTAGACCGTAGCATATATTAACATAATGGTTACAACTTAATTAGCTCTTATTCCTGTTGATTTACCAGCTTGTTAGCATCTAATCATCTTTTCCCATCTGCCTCTGGGGTGTTGAAGATGGCTTTGATACATTAAAACTACAGCATAGCCAAACTTATTCCTTATCACTTTTAATGATTTCCACCCCCTTCCCCATGGCAATACAACACAACCCCAAAGGGAGCTGAATGAACACATTCAACTTCCCCCAGAAAAAGTGTGAATGACCCAGGAGGTCACAATCCCTCTCACTGGTCAAAGTGCAGCAACCCTGGGTCTCACCTCTAAAGAGAGCACAGATCTGGTGGCAGATGGAAAAGTGTGCTGGTGGTAAGGACTACTAATAACAAGCAGTATTGAACATTGAAATAAATTATCAGTAGAGAACAAGTAAAATATCCAGCACAGCTGACTTTAATGAAAACAGTGGCTAGGAAGGGGCAGGCAGCTGCTCCTGCGGTTACAGACTGATGTTCACTTGATGTTCCTCTCCCTCCCTCATCCTGGACAGAAAGCCAACACTCTCCTGCAGTTCATCCCTCTTGCTCTTTGGGAACAGACACTGGATAGCCATTTCTACAGCCTCACCTAGCACAGCGAGGGACAGAGTAAGAGTTCCCTTCCCCATGGCTGAGGCCACCTCAGAGGGCAGATCCAGGGATGCAGGGCACTTCCATGGATTCATAAGCAGGATACCAAACAAGATTCCTTTGTTATTGTCCTTCCCCCTATAGACTTGGCCTCATCCGCCTCCAGCAGTTTCCCTCACAACCTCTCTCAGAAGTTTGGCAGGCACTGTGGGCTGCCAGAGCAATTTACTATAAAGGCAGAAGGAAATGATAAATCATTTTCAAAACACAAACAATACAAAAGTACATCTTCATTGTACACCAGTGAAATAGTTTCTCTATCAGGGCAAGAGGCTACAGCTCCTCTGTGTTCCAGGGTCAGCTTGGGCAGCGTTCACACATTTTTTTAGAGGCACCTGGGCTTGGCAATTACCACTTTGTTCTGTGCTCTTTAGTTAGAGTAATAAGTGACAGTTCACTCCCAGCACTAGGCATGATAGAGGGCAAAATTCAGCCCACAGTGTGGTTAGGGACATTGCTGAAACTGAGGCCACTGTGGGGTTCTTCACCTCGCGGTTTGGCTTTTCTGCATAATTGCAGACACCATACAGGCTGCTTGGTAGGCTATGGAATAAGGCTACTGAGCAGGAGGGCCCCTCTGCTTGCCTTTCTTTAAATAAATAAATGTAAGAAAAATGTAATTACCGCAGTGTAACCATGCCCATTGATGCAGTGGAGTGTGGAGGAGGAGGAGAAAATGTCCCACTACTGAGAATAGCTTTTAAGTATATACCATGCATTCATTAGCTTTGTTTACCCAGAAAAATGCCATGTAAGTCAGCAGTGGTGTAATTGGGTGCATTATACAGATACATTCTTTAGTTCAAAGGTAAAATGAAAAGGGGGAAAATAATACTTCACAATATGAGGTTATTTATTGCTCAGCAAAGTAGAAAACCTGATAAGAGGTTGTTTTTGTTTTTCTGACTATTTACAGCTGATTTGTAAGCTTTTACTTTCCTCAAGCACAGGCCAACTTTTACCCAACTGTGTCTGTTGAGAACAAAACATTTCAATTTTATAATTGACAAAAAAATGTTCTTCTTAAACTAACGTAATTTTACGAAATAAGAGAAATCAAATATGATAATGTTTTCTTGACTTTTCTGGCACCAACTTATAGGAAGTCATTTCCAGTTAGACTTTCAGCTTGCTGGAAACCAGATGTCTGTGGAGCCCTGGGAAAGGACAACATGCAATGCTCAAAAATCAGGAGACTGAGCAGAGATGTCACCACCTCTAATAAAATTGCTGGGAGAGGAGTTTTTGCAGCTATGAGTGAGCCCTCTCTGCCCAGCACTCCTCACTCCACCAGGCCAGCTGTGAAACAACACCTCCAACTGCTGAGCTGGGTGGCTGCACCATGGGATTCCCCTTCCCACGCACCAACATCTGCCCCGTGTGCTGGCACAATAGGAGGAGACACTGGCACAGGATGTCCAAAGAAGCTGTGGATATCCCATCCCTGGAAGGGTTCAGGTACAGGCTGGACAGGGCTTTCAGCAGCCAGGACTAGTGGAAGTTGTCCCTGCCCACGGCAGGGGGGTTGGAACTAGGGAATCTTTAAGGTCCTTTCTGATCCAAACCATTTTGTTATTATAGCTCTGACAGCCATGTGTTGGTCCTCTCCTAATTTCTGCACGCTTCCAACGCAAGAAAAAACCCCAACAGTAAAATAATAGTTTACATTCAGCTGCCACCTAGAAATCAAACACATATCTCTCAACATCAAATGTCAGATCCTTCACCAAGACCTTGCCTACAGCTCTCTCTGCCATTCTTCATACACAGCTAATGATAATAACCACACTGCAAACTGCTAAAAGGCTTCAGCCCTGGACTGCAGTCACAGCAGATGCTGGGTGTTCAAGCAAGAGCAAAAATTCAAAGGAAGCAAATTTGAGAGAGTTTATTGCAGCATTAGCTGCCCAGGAAAGGAGACACAGTCACCAGAGTTCAGGTTTTTCTATTAAAATCTTATCCTAATGCTTCTCCAGAATCCCAAACTGTATGAAATTAGAAAATTTAATTCTACACTACTCAAATGTAGAAATTAGAATTTATTGCTGGAGTAGAGTAAATATCAACTCTAAAGCACAGAAGAAGATTTAAGCTTTTGTAATTACAGACAAAATCCTATACATTAGCAAATAAAACATTTAAAACTCAAAACAAGAGTATTGCTATTAACAAAAGTACTGCTGCATTTTATAGTTATTGAACATTCCGGTTTAAGCCTGACAAAATGCGATCTTGAGTATTATCTGAGACCTGACCAGTTTTTTAATTCAGTTTGGTGGTTTTTTGGGTGTTTTTGTTTTTTGTGGGTTTTTTTGGTTGTTTGTTTTTTCTTTTTAATTCATGAGTTTGTGTAGGAGGTTTTAATTTTTTACTGTATTTTGGTTTTTAATTGTGAAAAGACATTTCATGAGCAGGACAAAATTTTGGTCATCATCAACTTCTCAGTGCTCCAGGGATATATTCAGCTGGATGAGCTGTAACCTTATACTGTGTCACAGGATGTTCTTGTGCTAAGGAGAAGCAGAAGAAATTAATTTTAGGGTTTCTAGCTGGCAGCATCACTGGCTATATAAGAATGCAGGGTGGTTTTCTAAGACAGGGCGTTACTCTCTTCAACAAATTGCACAAATGTTGATGATGTTGCTCAGTATAATCAAAACCTCAGCAAGATTCTTAGGATTTTTAAATGAAGGCAAAATTTTAATCTTATTTCAATGCAAGTCAACAACCTGTTCGCATAATGGGTCATTGACTTTCCAAAACCCTTTCTCCCTGAAGCAAGGGAAAACACAGGAGACAAGAGAAGGGTTTGCAGGGTCAAACAGTTTCTAAGAAATTTCCAGACAAGATTAGATGGGAAATGAATTGACAGCGCTGCAATTTATAACTATTAAAATGCAAGATATTATTTAGAATTTTTCCACCAGAAAGAAAAGATTTGGTTGGGGAATCATGACTTCTGCCCTAGTCAAACATAGACATAAAGAGTTAGATTAACTTTCCAGCAGAAATGTTTAGTTTTAGCAAAGATTTCCCCTCTTCTCTATCTCAGAACATATAGGTTAAACCATCATACAGCAGAAGATTCTGAAATTCCTCCAAAATTATTTGAAATATTTCATTAGAGTTGTGCAATAATGATTTTCCAGTAGAGATTTATATTTCTCACATCATAGAATGGTTGTGATGTTGAAAAGCACAGTATCTTTTATAATCCAGTGGCACTATCATAAACCTTGTAATATTAAAACTTTTTGGTCTTCAGGTATCTCAAAATAATTTTTTCCCAGGAAAAAAAACCTCTACTTTTTCTGTTATGAAAATTCTGACTAGCTATTATGACCAGATTCCTGATTTCCCACATGACCAACACCCACAAATTCTTAAGTCCATTATCTACACCCTGGCTCACTAATTAAATAACTCTTGCCCTTGAAGGCACAAAGGCAGCAAGAGCCCTGTCTGTGCTTTGCAGCAGGGAGGCAGCACAAGCCACTTAACCGGGCTATTATTTGACTATGACCTGCTTACACCTGAGGCCATGCTATGAAGAACACCTTTCTCTCTGTGCTGACACAGCCACAAGCGCCAAATAGAGTGAATAATTCTGTATTTTGGTATTTGGACAGCAATCAAGGACAGTGCTTGGACTCCCCACTTCAGGTATATCCTAGGCCCAGTGTAGTCAGAAAGGTAAGGGCAGCATTCACCACTCAACTTTCATTTTAAAAGGAAGAGTCAGCCATCCTCAGTCACCAGCAGGGAATTGGAGAGAGCTGGTTGCACAGAATGGTATTTTTCAAGTTGCTTTGAAAAGGAACAGGCAGGAAGGACACAGGTACCATCATCCTGACATTAAAGGAGTGAATGAGGAACAGGGAGCTGAAGGAATTATTCTAAATGGGAACTTTTTTCCACAATTAGAGAGAGCCAGAACTCAATGTCCAGTCCATGTTCTCAGGCTGTGTCCCTGCCAGGACAATGCATTCAGTCTAAAAATAAAAGTACATTTTTATTTCCCCCAAGAAAAAAAGATATTGCAACTGTTCACCCAAAATTAGCCAGCTATGGTCATTTCTACACCAAAGAATATATTTAGAACCAGAGTGGATTTTTTCCCCATCAAACAGGATGCTACAATTCAAGCAGGAATCTGTTCTTAGAAAACCCTTATGTCACACTGCTCAGGAGGTTCAGACAGCCTTGAACTCTGGGCTACAAAGTCTGAGATGGGGGAAGTACAGATGATAATAAAACATTGTCCAGCATTTGAAGCAAGTTAAAGCTTTGAGAAATAATCCACTTGCAGAGAAGAAACCCTTCTATTTTATCATCATGTTGGTCAATTTTTTTTAACTGACCATACTGTAAAAGATTTTCTACTGACACTCAACAGAAGAAAAGAGAAAGTTAGAAAGTTTTTCAGCTAAAGAAAAAGTCAGTAAATCGCTTCCCTATTCTTCTGCTGACAATATCTCTCTGTCACTCAGAAAGCCATTTTCCATTATTGCTACCACAGTAATGCAGAATCCTTTTTACTCCTTGGAAAGAATATTCATCATTTATACATAACCTCTCAGTTGTTTCACTTTATCTCTTACTAAAACTGTTCCCTCCAAATCTCCATTTTTCTTGGAATTTGTGAAACTTTCATGTAATTCTTTCTTGTCCAGAAAGACAACTCTTAACTTTCTGCATCAAAATGTCAGAGGCTGAGGAAAGTTCCTTCTGAAATAAGTTTCCTCTTCAGGTCTGATCTTTTAAACTGTGAGGCTCTTTAGCAATGATGCCTTTCATGATCTCAGTGACTTTAGTTAAAATGTTCACTTCCAAGGAAAAGGAATATTGAGCTAGAAAACCATTTTCTTCCTACTATGGGAATGCCTTCAAAAGATCTACTCACACCCATCTGTTAACAGCCTATTTGCCATCTTTTGATTGCACTCTTTTGCTACCTTTGTCCAAGTTTCCCCTCATTTTTGGATTAAACCTCAAAGACTTTCCTCATAACACCTTCAAATACCAGAAACACCATTCTTTTCCAGTATTGTATCTAATCACAGGTAAGAATTGGGGCTCTGAACTTATTTCCACTCCTGCTGCTGACATCGTATAATACATAAGTTGTGATGAATGACAACAATTTAAAATCACTCCAGCCTAATAAGGGAAAGTTCTACATTCCCACTATTACCCTCTGCACAGAAATAAGGTAAAAGCCTGCAACTTTGTAATTTGAAACTGAATGCAGCCCTTCCCTAACCTGGTTTTATGGCACGGAAAAGCCACACCCATGGTTGTAATAGCAAAGCTCCAGGTTAATCAGCTGTGTTGAGGATTTGTCCTTCCTTTGTTGCACTGATCTTCCCAAAGAGTTTTTACATTTCAGCTCATGAAAACACAGTATTCAACCCTCCCAGATACTCCCTGCATGAAGAAGTTGAGTTTAACTATTTTTTCTTTCGCAAACAAAAGAGGCTCTTAACCTTCTAGCAGTCACTTGTAATGAACTAGAGTATTTGTTAAGTACTAACCTCCCCCAAACATGCTTGAAGGAGCAGCTTTATACCTAGTGGTGTATAATCTACATTCCCAGCAAACCTTGTTTGGGAAAACTTGAGAGCAGAATTCTCAGGGTTTAACCCCAGCTGGCACCTAAGTACCACAGAGCTTCTCACTCAGTCTTCCACCAATGGAGTGGAGAGACGATCAAAAGAGTAAAGGTAGGAAAAATCATGGGTTGGAATAAAGACACTTCGACCTGTAAAGAAAAATCCATGCCCATAAGCAAAGCAAAACAAAGAATTCATTTGCTGGTTCCTTCAGCAGATGTTCAATCATCTGCAAGAGAGCAGGGCTTCCTCCATTACATGAACTAATTACTTGGGAAAACAAGCATCATTCCCAACAGCCCTCCATTCTTTTTTCCCTAACTGTATACACTAAGCAAGGTGCCACATGGTTTGGAACATCCCTGTGGTCAGTTGGGGTCAGCTGTCCTGGCTGCATCCCCATCCAGCTCCTTGTGCCCCCCCAGGCTGCTCACTGGTGCAGTAGGGAACAGAAGAGGCCCTGACTCTCTGTAAGCACTACTCAGCAGTAACAAAAACATCTTTATTATCAACACCGTTTTCAGCACAAATCCAAAACACAGCTCTATACCAGCTACCTTGAAGAAAACTCTGCCCCAGCCAAAACCAGCACAAGGAGTTTGCTTTGCCATCCTCTCCTTAGGAACTCTTGATGGATCTTACTTCCATGGCCTTTTCAAACCGTCTTTTGGCCTTCAAAACACATCCTACATAGCACATAATTATATTGCTGACACTGCCTCCAAAGTTATTTTTGTTCAGACCTTTTACATTATTTCATTTGGCCTTCAAGTTCTTGTCCTGACTGAAAACATCATTCACCATCTCTTTTCTGAATGACAATATTTCATTCCAAGCCCACCACTGTGCACATTCAGTTAGGGGAAGATTTTTCCTCATGTTCATTACTTTCTTTTACTAAAACAGAATTATTTTGTCACGTTCATGTTCTGAAATTCAGGATGGTGAAGTCCTCCCACTCCTGTATCAAGTCTTGATTCTCTCTTTCCACTCACACCTTTTCTCTATTGTTTTGAACATACAGTTTTGACTCCTGCACAAACTGATTTTTTCAAACCATCTCTCACATGTACTACTACATAAACCTCTGGCTAAAACTAACCAAAAGGTTTTTGTTTTTGTTTTTTAGGAAACTAGCTATACCACATTTTCCAGGTCATTTTCCTTTACAAATATATTTATTTACTTGTATAAAAATGAAGAATTGCAACTTCTCCCCAGAAGGACACATTAAAATTAACAGACATAACAGGCATTTTGATAACAAGTAGCAGATATTTTTCATGGGCTTGTGGTTTTAAAACTGAAATCAGTAGTTCAATAAATTTGCATTTTCTTTCTTTGTGAAATCTTAGTTAAGCATCCCCAATATAGACACTTAGTGGCAATATAGCCACTTTTTAGAATTTTTTTTGTTACCTTTTGGAAAGGGAGAAGTAGTTCTTCTTTTGTCTCTAGTAAAAGAAGCCTGTTTTCTCCACTTCCAGTAAGAACAGGCTGTTCTTTATCAAATCATAAAAACCTGTGTGGGAGTGAAAAAACAGCAAAATAGGGAAGAGGGAAAAGTAAATTAAAAGCAGCTAAGTATTCATACCATAGAAAAGAAAAGCAATGCAAGTTTAAATGACCTTCTTGCACTTTGATGGCAACTTTTGACAAGCTTTATATAGACATCCACTGCACTTTGGGTTTCTGATGGATTTTCTTGTGCCAGCTCTGGCTCTGATACTTGACAAGGAGACAGCCATTTGCAACGATCCAGAAAGGTTTGATAGAGAAATAAATGTATTGCTGTGTCCTTGCAGTACTCATAACAAAGATAAGGAATTTTGAACAGAATCAACCCCCTAACCCCTAATAGAATAAGCATCCATCTCACCCCAGCTCCCAGGCTGAAGCAGGAAGATTGTGCACTGCTACTTCACACAGATCTAACTCCACACCTTTAGATCCCTTTCACAAATATATGTCCAAGTATACATTCTCACTAACTACATTTAGTTTCTTTTTCTCTCATTTTATATGCCTTATTTTTTTCCACAGTTCTTGGCTAAACTTGTAAGATTATGACCAAATTATTTGAAAAGCAGTGGAAGGGTTGATAGGGTGCTGTTGGCATCAAAACCAGGTTCCCCCATTGATGAGATCTGGGATCTCAAAGAGAAATAGATAGGATAATATATGTAAGGTGGAGAAGGAGAGACCTCTCACTAACACAAAAACTACCCCACCACAGTTCCCAAAACATACAAGAAAAGCTGTACACAAAATAAGAAAGGTGCAATTCTTACAGGTTCCCACCAGATGCAAAACATTTCTTAACTAAGCATGCAAATCCTTGAAGTTAACAAGGGTAAAGTTGTAGAATCTGAATTATGGGGGTAAAATTAAAATAATTTCTCATTTGTAATTAACTGGATGACAATTGTGAATGGGACAAATACTGAACTTCTTGTCTGAGCCTGGTCACTACTGCCTTCTTACCTGTATTCTACACCACTCCTTTAAAAGAACTGGTTCTGCTATGCTCAGATAACCTGAATGTACACACAACATAAGGGCTCTGAGGGAATCTTCCTCTTACAGGATGGTAATTAGAGTGCTAGTAAGCTCTGGGGGGAAAGGATAGGGTGGAAAGAGAAGTGTTTGGGATTTTTTTGGGAGTACAGGAGTGACAGGAGGTGGCAGGAGGGGGTTTAGTAGGGGTAGCTTATGGGGTATTATGTGGGAAAAATACAGCCATTGGACTCCAGCATACACAAATCCGGATTAAAGTTGTTAAAACCACTGAACTGCAGACATCCATAAACATAGCTGTATTAATATTAGGGAGAACATATTTAAATCTCCTTTCTCTTTAGACTAAAGGGATTTTCTAACCCTGTGAGCATAGCTATGTGAAATAGAAAGGTGAGGAAGCAAAAGGAAATCTTTGGTGTTTGTTGTGTGTTCAGACCCAGAGCACTCAGCTGTTCACAGAACAGAAACTGAAGTGAGCAGGATGGGCTTCTGGCTCTCTGATCACCAGAGAAAGAGATGAACACTTAAAAGAAACAAATTATATAAGCAATATGAGTGCAAGTAAAGTGATTTGGGAAAGGGCAGCTTTCTCTCTACTCACTGCTGATGAAAGCTGGCAGCCAGAAGCTCTAGGCACTGCTGGCAGATTTCAGAGGGTTGTGCCTTTGAAGAAACTACAAACACGTAGTGAGTGACAACAACAATCAGTCAGAAGAGAGCACGTATTACATTTTATCAAATCAGAGTGTGCTAACTGTTCCAGAGAACAGCTCTACAATAAAAAATATCCAGGGTAATAGGATAAATACCTCAAAAAGCATTAGTGATAGGCATTAAAATGACTTGTAGCACAGAGGTGTTTGCTGTAGACACAGGCTGCCATGAGGCATTTAAGGTGAGATTTAATATTCAAGAAAAAAATTGTTATGTCAAATATCAACAATACTTCTGGTCTTAGAGGCAGCAACAGGAGTGACAGTGAGCATCCACTAGATTTCAAGGATCTGTGCCTCTTTGTCAGCCTCCATGTGCATGCACATATCAGTGCTTCCATCTGAAGACAGCACTGAGCTGAGAGCAGCTGAGCTCAGCATCTTCTCCTATTGTAGAGTGCACTCAAGGCAACCAGGCAGGGCCAGTCGAGCATTATAAACCGAGGGCTTGGATTCCTAGCATCCAGTCCAAAAAGCTATTTCCAGAAATAGTCATCTAGTTCTTAAATAAAAAGGACATACCCTTTGTAAATGCTCTGAGAACCTAGTAAACACACTTATGTTAGCAAGACCATATGCCCATTGTTTCAATGACAGTTTTGTCTTCAGTTCACTTTAAATAAAATAGAATCATTAAAGAGTTTGGGTTAGAAGTGACCTTTAAAGATCATCTAGTCCAACTCCCCTGCAACAGGCAGAGTGATCTTGAACTAGATCAGGTTACTCAAAGCCCCACCCAGCCTGACCTTGGCTGTTCCCAGGTGCATCTACCACCACTTTAAGCAACCTGTTCCAGTGTTTTACTGCTTCCTATGTAAAAAAATGATTCCTTGTATCTAGCCTAAATCTATCCTATTTTGATTCAAAGCCAAAAGATCTCAGTTTGCAGACCCCTGAGGGACACCTCTCCTCACTGAGTGACACTGTTGTGACTTCCCCAAGCTCAGAGGACTTGTAGGAGGGGACAGATTTGAGCAGTCCAGACAGCATCTCATCAGTGAAGAGAGATTCTAATAAACTAATAAACACTAGTCAGGGTTTTCTCAATCACTCTGCAACACACCCATATCCTTCGCCATTTCTCTTTGCTTGGAGTTAGTGAGTTTTGGGTCTTTCTGAAAATAATTCATAGAGGTCAATCATATTTCTAAAGCTTTTCTAGCCTTATGTGCTGTATATGCTATGACAGTACCTCAGGGGGAAAAAAAAGCCAATTTTGGAATGCAGTATAGGGGAGGAGGAAAGAGAATACAGTTTGCAGGAAGGGTGAATGTAGGACAGCCCATGAATAATGGATGCCAAATGGGGAACTGAGAACTCTCCTGGAAAGTCCAGCATTTTCCTTGTTTCCTTTTCACAGAAATGGCAATAAATGCCTCCTGTTGAAATATTCATTAAAATAATTCATTTTTCTTATCTTTAAACCATCTCTTCAAACAGGTACTTTGCAAAACCACAATCTTCGAAAATTTTCCTCCAGGTTAGGAGCCAAGAATCAATAGTGATACTCATTGGAATGTTTCCCATTCAGTGGGCAGGCAACAGGAGCATCATGCATATCCTCATCATTGTTTCTTATTGTCTCAGACCTTAATCTCAGCAGGTTTATTCTGTATAACTATAATTGCCAGAAGTGGTCCTTCAATGTGCAACTACACAAAGGTGTTTGAAGAGCAAAGGTGTTAAAAGAGCAAGGATGGTAGACTTGTTTAGTCAAAAGCACATTAATTTTCAAATTATCACATTCTCTCCCACATTGAGGAGTGACTTAAGGGAAAAGAAGGTGGTTCTGTGCAGGCAGCACCCCCAAGTTCTGTGCATTTACCAACCAACTTAAGCAGCCATTATTTCCAATGAATGAAGCGTGTCTTCTCACCCTAAGAGCAAGACAACTGTCCTATCTCATGGTAAGGCATATTATGCCCTGTACAGTATTTTACAGTAGCAAAATATTACTTTGTTTGCAATTCCCATTGCCTAAATTCAGAGTCTTGGAGAGAGAAACAAACACCACCAAGGACCAGAGTAATCCCCTTAAGGAGGAAAATCCACTGAAATCAGCAGCAAGGCTAAAGAATTCCCTCCCATACTCTCATCTGCAGAAAGGTTTGTGAACCTGCTGTCAGAGTAAGCAATTCGAGGATCCTCCCTTTCCATCTGTGCACCCAGCACACCTCAGTTGAGCATGACAGTGGTGTAGACAAGAGGTGCCACCCCAGGTGCTGCCAGTAGAGCCTGACCCCGGGCTGTTGATCAGCACCACACCCTGTCACTGCTGCCTCATCCCTGGTCCTTCTGGTGTGCTCAGCCCCAGCCCAAACAACCCTGCCTTGGTTCCCTCCAGTGCTTCTGGTTCAGGGTGCTGTCACAGGGAACAAGGCCAGCGGGTGGGTGAACAAGTCCCCTGTTCCAAGCCTTTCTCTCACCTATGGGGAGACAGTTATTTAAAGATCTTGCTCATTGGCACAAACTCAACAGTCCTCTCACCCACCCACCAGCATCACCACCCCAGGGCAGGAGCTCTGGGATTAAATCTACACAGATGGAGAACTAAGTCTTCCTTTCCCCATGAGTTTCTTGGTGCAAAATCCAACTCTTTTTGGCATATAAGAAAGGTTAACTGCAGTTGACAGTATAGTCCTGTTCATCTTGTCTTCTTGGAGTGAACTAAGACATAAGACAAAAGGTTTTCAGACAAGTTTGTTGCTGTTCTTTGATTAACACTTTGATGTCACCAGCTGTGCTAGTGATAGTCAAGATTCCCACAGCTTTTATTGGATCTGATACTGCCAAAGTTGTGTATTTCTAAGTTCTAGGATCAGGAGATACAGGACTATAAAAGTCAATTTTAGGGGAGAAGGGAACATGAGCATTTAGAAGTGTTTGGGAAGAGCTTTTCAACCTGTCAGAACAAGGAAAGTGAAATTAGTGACAATTTGTTTGTGCACTTTGCAATTCATGATGTGAGACCTTTCAGATCTGTACCATTTATATTTCTATTTACAATGACAATGCTCTGAAAATTTCTTCAAATCCAAACACAGAAAGAATGCTCTCCTTGTGTCAAGTACCTTAAAAATCTCTGCAGCTTCTTGATTCTTCTCATATCAGCACGAACTCTGCTTCCCAGCTAGTGGCTGCTTTCTATGTGCCTAATGAACACCCAGACACAGCTCACCCCCACAAGTGTACATGAGAAATAGCTCAACCACACAGGTGTAACACAAAGTTACACCTTGAGATTCAATTCCATGTATGCTCCCATTGTCCCTGTCACACTTTAAACATCCATTAAAATAAAAAAAGGGATGGATGTACACTTTCTTCAGCTTCTATAGAGCTCCTATTGACTTTCCTGAGCTCCAGGCCAGTCAGATTTTATTGACAATTTTATTGTGAATTTGCATTTTCCACAGTCTCCCCCTCATGCCTCCAAACTTAGCTGTAGGGAGTGACTTTTCTCTTTGCTTCATCTAAACATCCAACTCCACCTTATCCTAACAGCTCTTCTGTTTCTCCAGCAAGAAAACACTGCTCTCATCCAGCCTCTTCAATGATACCTGCAGTTTTAGTGAGTAACAGTGGTGCAGAGCAAAGACAGCTTTCCTCTTTGAACCAGCTTTTCTGACCATGTTCCTCATTACCACTAAGCATAAAGGTGTGATTACAGTTAATTGCAAGCAGTACAGAAAAAGCAGCATCTTTCTCAGTACTGGCAACACCTCATTTCCTCCTGTAGAAGTGGACTCTGTGCTCTCTGCACCTGAACACTTAACTACTTTTAGCATCTACAGATCAATTAGTCAGATACCTACACTGATCCAATTTCCACCCAAACACATGTTCAGTTACTCATCAGTGAACACATTTAAAGAGAACACAGCATAGGTTGGGTTCTGTTTAAAAACATTCCAGTTAACTCTCAATTTAACAAGCATTAGATTCAAACTGCTTTCCAATTGTTGGCTCTTACAGAGACACTGTCTGAACTTCTGCTGAACAGTTTTGCGTGGGCTTCATCTTACCTAAGCCTCAGACTCCTTGCTTTACTTCCAAAGCTTCAAAGAATCAGTACTAGTTTAAAATAAAGCCCCTGTATGACAGCAGGCTTAGTGTTCAAGAGCAGGCTTTTTTTTCATTGTGTATCTTATTTTTTCTTTTAGTTTGGACAATAAAAACCAGCTTGTGCAAGTTCCGCTTTTTTATCCTGTTTGATACCTTTGCCTTCATCAGCACAGATATAATAGCTAGAAACAGTGTAATAACTTTCAGTGACATTTAAAAGCATGTTTTTGCGAGTATTAGGGAGTTTAAATGGTGGTTTAAAACAAATATTTTCCCTTTTCCCCAGAAAATCTTTCCAAATTGCAACAAGCATAAAAGAAATAGGCCCTGAAGAAGTGTAACAGATCCTAAACAAACAGTTATACCTTCTGAATGTTTAGATAGTATATTCTTGTTTCTATAACTTTTCCTTAAACTACCAAGTAGAATTGAGGGAATAATTACATTCCAGAAATTTTCAGTGCTGGCACCAGACTGCTAAGTTTTACATGACAGCATAAAGCTTGTTATAAATTAGTATATTTCCAACTCCTACTGAGCTTTTCTATGAGAACAGGTAAGCTTAGAAGTAATTGTTTTTTTCTAAAGAGATCAAAAACATGTTTACAATGAATGAATAAAATATTAGACGTAGAGAGTTTGGTACTTTTCCTCACACAGCATTCCCATCAGAATTAATCTGAGAAGGTAAATGCTCCAACACTTCAGAGATGCAAGGTGCTGCTCACCCATAACTGCTCTGACCAGTGAAGAAAAGCTCAGCTTCCAGCCCTGATCCCTTGAGAGGCACCACAGGATTCAACAGTCAAAACTTTCAGCAGGGGCAGAGCCACAGGGATCCCTAGAGAAAGTTTAATTTCTCAGACAGGCACAGCTATGCACTTCCAGCTGTGAAGGTATTTGCTGACACAGCCAGTTTAAATATTTGACTCAATCTAGTATAAAATCTACAGAGGAGTGGTGCATCAAGGTTTCAGTTTGGCTTTGGGGAGGAGATCAATGCCATTCAATCCCCAAATTATTTCTTGCATAACTTCAGAACAACTGCTGGAGTGTTCTGCCACTCAGAAGCAGAAAGCTGAGCCAACCCACTCAAGCAGATGCCTACTCTGCTCTCTGTGGGGTATTTCATTACCTTCATTAAAGAAACACTTCCCATTAGTGAATTGCATGTTGCAATTACATCTGTTGCATATAAAGCAGGGGGATGTTCTTTCACCTCCCTCTTCAACCACTCTCTTCTCCAAAAACAAATCCCAAACTTAATTCTACACTGGTAAAAACTGAAGACCAAAGACAGATAGAAGCACACTCTCCAGTGCTCTCAGAAGTGTCCCTGTTTGAGGACACTTTAGTTTAAAAAGAATGTTTCATGTCTTATGTTGGATGTGCAGTGACACCAAAAACCCCCCAGCCAGGAAGGAAACATCAATGCTAGGAACAGGAAAAGGAACATGAGGAAAGCCTTCCTTAAAGGAGCAGGGACTCCAGTAGTCTTTAGATCAGCAGATTTCAGAGGAGTATCTGACATAAAATTTGAATCCTGCTAACTCTAATAGCCAGTTTCCATTTTAATCTATACTGAGCTGCCTAACCTGTTGAGCAGACACCAAAAATAAATTAAAAAAAAAAAAATCTTAGACAATTTTAATTAAATCTACTGAACCTTAAGGACATTATTTAGCTGGATTTCAAGTGCTTCACTTGCAGTGGAAAGGCCAAACTCTCTAGTGATAGAATTACTTCTGGTATGTGGAGATCCACACACTTCAATGGAAAAATTTCAGTGAAGTGAAGTAGACAAAAGAACAGTTATATGCCTAGTGAGCCTAGGCTTCTGAAACTGTGTCTCTGATCCAGCCTGGCAGTAGCAGGAAATATAAATGGTGACTACTCTGTAGCAGTTAAAACTCATTTTTCAAGAACTGTTTGAAGGAAAGTGCTTTATCTGAATGACCACATTTTTGGTTCAACATCCCCCCATAGTGTCTCAAGAATATATAGATCAAGTACCAATATCTCTTTGCTTTAGCCACTGAACCACTGAGGTTCCACCACCTCTTTAGACCATCCCAAGCATGAAGCTCCCGCCATGAACCAAATTTTTGCAGTACCTGAGAGAGAAGTCTCTGAAGACCATGTGCCAACACCATCTGAGCTGGCTCTCACTGCATCAGTTTCTACAGATGCAAGTGAAGTTGTGGTATGCAGCAAGAAGTACATGGCTCAAAGCTTCAGAGCTGCTCACCTGTACTCTGGTTTGGCTCTTCCTCATGATACTCCTTCCTCATTAAAGTCCTCCAGCTGCAGAGAGCAGCAGAGCTGTGCTGGCACTGAGCTAGCTGGTCCTTCCCCCAAAGGGTGTTCAAGTAGGTCAAATGCACCAGCTTTCAGAATGATACAGAGGCATTGCCCAGCACAGGTTTCTATCACCTAAAGCCTCTTATTTGATGTCCTTCATTTCTGTGAGCCCTGCCTTGCTGCCCTATATATTCTGATCAATTTATACAGGTACCTGAAATGCTGCTGCCCTGAGACACATGCAAAATTAACCTGAGACAGCTGAGCAAAATTAGCTGTTGCAGCAGGAAAGGAGTAGATGAGCAGCAGTTTACAGAGTCCCTGAACCAGCAAATTGCTGTCTGTTGAGCACTTTGTCCATGATGAATACCACAGCTTCATTAAGAAGCCACATGTTCCAGTCTTGTTTCACAGCACACACATCTTTGACTTGAGCTCTAATTAACTCACATCGGTCTGCAGTTCAAACAGCTGTGGTAAATAGGGTTGTGCTCAAGTTACCCCACTTCTGCTGGCTACTGAGGCTTCCTCTCCCTTGTTAAATGCTTTTTAACACTGCTTGGCTTTTTTTTTTTCTCTCTCTCTTATTAAAATATTAGATGAGTAACCATTCAGAAGATTTGGGATTCATTACCCCGCAAATGCTTAAAAATTTCAAATGGCTCACCAAAACCTAACTGCCACTTTCTCATAAGCTCCAAATCCATGTTTTGCACCTTCTGTTAATCCTCTTAGGGCAGTCCCATGAAATAAATTTGAAGGCATCTAACACAACATTATCTTACAACAGGTGACAAGCAGTGAGAAAAATGCTCTGATTTCCAGCTGGAAGTCAGAGTTTTGGGTCCTTCTCTTGTGAAGAGAGGAGAATCCAAGCAGCCAGATTGCTATTGCACAGATGGCCTGAACATAAAATAAATCAAGAAAGTTGCACAAGTTATCCACTTGAAATCCCAGTGAGCAGCACAAAGCCGTCATGCTATTTACCCTTCCAGTAGCTGTAAAAAATCCAGTCCAGAAGAGGGTTTTACACTTAAGCCATCTCATCAGGGTCTCCCACAGGGGCAGGGGATTCAGTCTGATATTACTACCCATTCCTGGTGTTTCTGGGCAAGATACAAGCAAAGTTCTTCACAAAAGTGCTCCTGCTAAACATGGGAGTGACCAATTCAGAGCAGTGTCATCTGTCTTTGCATTCATTCTATGGCACAGAGAAAATCTTCATTGTTTGTGGTCTCCAGACTTCACAAGTTCATGAATATCACTGCTGTGGTGCCTGCACTGTGCTACGATACTTTTCAGAAAATTTCATGTGTCTTCAAGCAATAACAGAGAACTTTGCAAGACCTTTACTGGACAGCCAGTAAAACCAGGAATGCAGACAGAACATGATCTTGCTGGTCATGGATGCTTTCCTTCGTTTGCTAGGAAGACAGCTTTGTTTCTTTAGTGTTTCCTTTCTTGGTTATTCTAAAATCAATGGAAGCAGTTTAGAGAGCTGTAGAAACAATGCATAAATTTTTGCCCATCCATACAGATGTTATAGCATGCTTTTCTGCAGCAATACTAATGTACCAAATGTAATTCAAGCTTAGTTTCAGTACAGCTGTGCAGGGTTTAGAAAATCATGGTTGCTGACCTTGATCTGCAACTGGATCCCATGTAACAGGCACATTTACTTACTTAGAGATAATTTAATTAATCCCATGAATATGAGATAGGTACTTCTCAAAATTATTTCCAAATGAGCCAATGCACCTTTATGATAGAGAATGTAATTTTCTTTACCATTTTCCTCTGGCAAAGGCAGTAGAGATGCATGCTCAGAAAGGAGAGCTGTCACTCAGTATTGTATGAACACAAAAGATAAACCCTGCATGCTGTACTTGACAAAAGAATGAGGTCAGTATCCAAAGAACAGAACTTTAACATAGAAAGCAAGCTCATTTATTAGACAAGCAATTATTAGACCAATAAGACAGCTTAATGAAGTGCACTGTCCTGTGAGTGCACAATTTACTTCTAAATTATAGGGTCTGTAGTGAGGACATGTTTTCTTAGCCTTTCCCACCTATTGAACGATGTTGTTCGCACCTCTGATGTTCTACAGAAGAATAAATAAGGGCTATAAATCCATATGAGAAAAAATTAACTCTATCCCAGCTGAAACAGGACAGTGTTCTTTCCTATCCTTGTCAGGATGGAGAGAGCAGGGCAAACAGACCTTTTGTTCTGCCTCCCCCCAAACACCAAACTCCTGCCATCCACTTGGTTGTCACTCTAATGGAGGCTGTACCTGTGTCAAGCAGAAAGGAAACACAGAAGACAATATGTTAACCTACTCAAACCCAGTAATTCACCTACTTGGATGTTTGATTGTCCAGTTCCTGCTCACTTAGTAAAAGTGGTTAGAAAAAAGTTGCATTAGATGGGAATAATTTAGTTTATTAAAAAAGTGAACATTCAGAATAAGATCAGGAGTGAAATGCTAGCTTTCATGTCTGATTACTGAAAGTGCTCAGAAAAGCACATATCCACATTAATGCCCATAGATTATGTTTGCCAGTGGTTGGTATAATGGTGGTGGGGAACAGGCACTAACCTACGTTCTTTCAGTGGAATCAATAATGATGTGCTAAATTATCATAATTGCATTGCTGCAAATATCTGGAACCTTCACAGTTCCTATGCAAGTTTGCACAGAGAAACTGTGGTTTAAGGCATAGAAAATGCTAATTCGCATAGGTAGAGTGCACAGAAATAAAAGCCATTTTTCCCAAGAGTATTGTCTGTGTAGGCTCTACACTTCCATTTAGTTGCCCTTACAAGTGTCTTAAAACACTTAAAAATTGAAGTAGGACATGATGTTTTATAGGACCAAAGTGTTTTGTTCAAATGCCATTTGATTTTTTTAAAAAACTCAGAGGTCACTTTAGGGGAAAAGCCAAAAAGGGGCTGAATCTTTCCCAACAGAAGTTCTCCAAACGTGTTTCTCTGCTTCATTTTCCTCAGAATGGCATTTGGCAACACAGATTCATTCTCTCCCAGAGCTCCCAGCTATCTCATGCTTCAAAGCTTTTTTCCAATGACACTAGAATAATGACTTTTTAGTAAGGTCCAGCTGCCAGAACAGCCATAGGCTGAGCAGGTACTCCATGGCTCCAGTAGCTTTTCCAGTCAGGCAGCAGTCATTTGTAGGACTAAAGTAAAACTTCAGAAGTTATTGGGATTTCTCTTTATTTTCCTCTGTCTTCCCACAAGACAGGAATTTTAGCAGCATAGGAGATTAAAAAAAAAAATAAAAATCAGTCTGAACAACTTCCAGTAACTTCTCTACAGACCCAGAAACCCAAGATCAATGAAACAACAAAACACCCAGGCACAGCCAAACAACAGCTTGAGTAAACAGACTTAAGTAAAATCTCTGAACCATAGAAACATGTCAAAAAGCATATAAGGAATTTTGTTTGTAAACATTTCAATCATACCACAGAAAGCTACTCAACAGATTCTTTATTGGAGTCCAAGTTCAACTAATACATGAGCCTGGTTCTGTGCATTACTTCCCACAAGCCTGACACAGCCCATTAACCATCTAATACATTAGAAACAGTTTTCTTGTACCCAGCTAAAGCCACAATATGTTTTTTCTAGAAATAAGTTTGTTCTGTACTCACTTTTAGACATACCAAAAGATTGAAGGAGCTCTGAGCAAAGTGGTAATTTTAGTACAGCCACTCAAGACCAGTACAACTGAAATTAAATACCCTTGACAGAAATTTTTGATACACTCACATGAAAGCAGTAAGTTATGTCTATGTTACTACCATTAATTTCCTATCACCTCTTGCTGCTGGTCACAGTTTCTACTTAGCAGCAAGGCCACAGTGTCAGGACAAGAAAAATGGGGCCCTAGGAGGCACAGCAACTGCTCAATAAATACCTTCTTGTACCAGTATGTTCCTCACAAAGGTAATTCCACAATTTTCAAGAACTTGTTTTTCTGTGAATTGTACAAGCTGTTTGCTGTCAGAACTGGCCCTTAATAGAATACAAGAAACATTCCAATGCTCAGAGCAAATCTCTAGTCTCTGCATAAGCCTCAGGAGCAACCACTCATTAACATCTTCAGTCCAATCTTCAAGTCAGATGTGCAAAGACATTTGAATGTTTTAGTGACATACTTGCCAGAGAAGCAAGCACTTGCAAGTGTATAAAGTTCTGAACTGCCCTTGCATCTCTCAAGGCAACAGCACCAAGTAGGAAGATTCATGTTCATAGACCATGAGTGAAATACATGATCAAATGCTCAGAAAGACTCACTTGTAGTAGTCAGTCATTCTGACTCAAATGGTCAGCTCTTTCAATTGCATTTACCTTGGCTCACAAAGAACTTCACCAAAATTACTGCATTTAGAAGATGACATTCTGATTAGACCATATGCTAGAAGCAAAAAAAAAAAAAAAAAAAAAAAAAAAAAAAAAAAAAAAAATCCACCTCAGAATTAATGACTCTTCTTCTCAAACTCCTTGTCACCAGAGCTTGAAGTCCAAAAGCATTTTCTTTCTAAGGGTACATGTATGTATTGTTAAGGATTTTCAGAGGAAAATTTGTATTCTTCATCTGTGCAGTCACAAAAAAATCTCACATTTTAGATATTTTAGTCTTCCTAGAAAGTTGCTTGAATCATTACTGCAAAAATATTATGCCTTATTCTCAGTCTGATAAATAAGTGATCTGTATAGTGTAAGTTAGAGAGACAGTGTTGGCAAACAAGACAGGCTGCCAATTTTCACTTTCTTTTGTTTTTCACACACTAAATGATACTACTTCACCAAGAAAACACTGAGCAGAAATATTACTAGATTGTAACTTTTTAACTTAAGAGTTCACTTCAAACAGAGACTGGCACAAGAGTGGCTGCTGCTTTCAGCTGAAGGAGCACTAGAGTAACTCCTAGCTGTTTTCAGTAGATATAGAGAAAATCAGCATTAAGCTAGAAGCATGCAAACTGCTGATAAAGTGGATTAACTTGTAAAAGGCTCATTTCTGCAAAATCCCATTCCTTGTCATTGAACTCCTTGTGTGTCCACAAGTCAAGTCTCACCTTCAGACCTAACACTTCAGGCTTTTCCTCCCTGCAGCAAAGAGGAAGAGGACAAAAGCTATGGCCTTATGTTATTCACTTCTTGCATTTATTACTGCGCCAACTGCAGACTTATTCCTTGTCTTTTTACTTCAGTCTCAAAGCACATTACAGCTACTGAGAATACGCCATTTCACCAAAACAACCACAGAACTGATGATATGGTTATAAATTGCAGGAACTAGAAACTGAATCCAGATGTCCTAGATTTTGCTTCTAATGATACCTCTGTTTTCCTTTACATCTGAGTTTTTTTTCCTCATCATGACTAATACTGCAGTCTTACCATCTTTTCTTTAAAGCTGCCATATGTGAGAGCAGAGGTTCCAGGATCAGGCATCTCTTTTAACAGTCCAGGGAGGAGTGCAGCTATTCATTAATCTTAGGGCACAGGTTAGAGTTTGGAGTCCAGAAGAGCAACAGAGTTGAGGTGACACGAACTTTTTGGCAGAGAGTCTCTATAGCTCAACATCTTAAAGCTGCTGTTTAGTGGTTGCTGCATCTCACATTGACCAAGAAACACAGCATAGGCTGACAGCTTTGAGTAACAGGATGAAGCACTAAGCACTTCATCTGCTTCCCTAAAAAGCTGCAGTAGGACTACAAGTCGAAACTCTCCACCTTCAAAAATATCCTTCAAGGCCCACACATCACATGCCTTCTGGGGACTACTGCTAATTAAGAACTTGAGTTCATGGTCAAAGGCACAACACCTTCCAGAGAGTGAAAAAAGTTCGTAATGTTATTGCCAAGCCTGAACATATTCCACTTCAGAGCTTCAATGTCAGCAGGGAAAGTGAAGTCAGTGATCCTGATGCCACTTGCTCTTGTCAGTTTTGAGACCTTTGGTATTCCACTACTTAACCAGCTTTGTTAAAAAACCTGACTTTTCTTTGCTACTACAAGCTCAAGATGTCTAAAAAGGGAATGTTTCCCCAAAACACTTCTGATGGCACAGACATTTCACAATTGCTTCAAATTTGGGAATAAAAACCGACTGAAGAGATGCATTGCCATTCTCTTCCTGCAAAAATGGATGGGAAATGACTAATTCAGTTTTGCTCTGCCTTTGTCCCACATAGCATTCATGTGACCCTACCTGGCACATCAAATAGTTATCTCTTCTAGAGCTGCAAACATTTGAACTGAATGTGGACATGTATGGCCATAGTGAGGGGAAAAAAGGCCCTAAGGGTGCCATAACCCTTAGCTCATTATTAGAACATCATGACAATGAGTAGTGAAATCCCCACAAGAGAGATGGGGCTTCCAAATAAGAGGCACACTGATGCAGGGAACCCGAGGCAACTCCAGCTGACCTGGACTCAGATTGGGAAGCAGCAGGCTAATGTTTCCTCTGCAGCCTGTCACCAACACATGGACATCCTCTCACCATTGCCAGAGAAGCAATTTGGCAGGCTACCCTTACCATGCATTTGTTATCATCTGCCACCTGCAGATCAATCCTCCCTTCCATTTAAAACACTCTGATGCTCACCAAAAGTTTTCATAGTCCTGAACAGTACAGCTGCTACCAGGGGTTTGAGCTAAATCAACCCTTTGCTCTAGTCAGCCCTCACTGAGAGTCTCACCAGCTGTGGAGATGGCAGCTGCTCCAAGACCACTGGTAGGGATGAGCTGAGTTTGAATCACTGAGGAAAAATTCTCCCTTACATGCTGCAGAATAAGGAAGTTACAGGGTTTTGAGTAGTTAACAATCATCTATTCTATTTTTAATATCACAACTTGTATCTCCTCTTCTAATATACTCACAATAAGTTTGGCCTCCACTGAAACAATTCTCTTAAGGGTCCTCATTCCACTTCCTGGTACTATTAGAATTAACCCTTATACGAAAAGCATGAGCCTTTCTGACAACTTTTTCAAAGGGTGGTGATTTTGATCACCAAACTCCACCTATCTCAAAGTATTAATGTGTTCATTACAGGCTAAATATTAAAAATATCTGCTCTCAAATCCTCTCTTGTAGGCTGACTACTATCAATAGAATGAGAGTACTGGGGCCCATGATTCAAAACTGCATAGTAAAAAGATTCAGAAAGAAAGATCAAAACTAAGCTTATAACCCATAAAAACCTCTTAGGAAATGAAAGAGCAGTAACTAAATTGTGCTAGAACAAAATTCCAACAGTAAATACAGAAGCTATGTGACAGAGAGGTCTCAGCTGCCAGAAAATAAGCTTTGCTATGTTATTCCATGCTTTTATCACAGTCATCTTCAGGAGGACTGACAGCTCTGCAGTTCCTCCACCTGCACAGTGCTTTAAATTTATGACCACCTCAAAGACTCTATGGGAAGGCCGGGCACACCTTTTGTTTTAAGCCTTGACTTCACACAGCTTCCAACTAGACTGGAAACTTTTTAATTTATTCAGTATTCTTTTGGTAGCTGTAACATATTGACACATGGATACATAGAAGTTTTTTGTCTTTTTACAGTGAAACTTCACAGGAGCCAATTAAGCAGGGAGAGGAAAGAAGGTAATATTGGTTAAAGTACCTTATCCTGCTTCTCAGCTCCATCACAGCTCCTAAATTGGTTTCTTCCACCCATCCCTCCACCAGTTCCTTAAGTCTAATAGAATACTTTGTCTCACCTGGTCAACGCTGTTGCTTTGCACTGGGGTAAAGCATGTCTTTAAACCTTGACAAAACAATTTTTAAAGAGCCTTGAAGACAGACTCACTTTTCTCCAGCTTTTCTCCACCCAGCTGTTAGGAGCAGTGTGTGCATTTTAAATCCTGAAGGCATAACTCTCACCCTGGAAGAGGGGGCAACATGGCAGCTTGAAACAGGCACTGAAATCCTGATTTCCTCTTACTGTCCACTTCTACCTTATGGTGAAGTTATACAAGAAACCAACTCCTTAACTTGGGTCCAAGAACTTTCCCAAATAGTAGATCAAAGGTTTATGAAGTTATATTCATGGTTTTCCATAAACGGCAAGATGACACATTCTAGGAAGCAATTTGTGGTAAAGTCAAGCTTTTGGAAAGCCAGGAACTTCTAATCATAAGATGAGATTTTGTTCAGTGGGAACATTGTTGCTGATCTCTGAGGAAGGATTCCATTTCTAGGTCAACCTGTGAGCAGCAGCTGGCGAACATCAGAAAGAAAGTTCCCTCAAAGCCCTTTTGGGTTCTCTTTATCCATTGTTTCCAAGAGAGTGGTCATGGTCATCTTCCCGACATGTTCTTATAGCACACTTTTCTACAACTGAGACTTACCAGGCACATTTCAGACATCAAGAAGATGACAGAACTAGAATACCCCTGTGTCTGCAACTCTCAGTTATCTATGAGCATTCATAGCACAGTTCTGGTAATTAGTTTGAAAAAGTTACAACATCACTGTAGATGTTCCAGGAAGAGATGTAGGGAGCCAGAACTGCCAGATGGATTATTTTCTGCAAGTTATTTATTCAGCATACCATCACAGAAAATTCAGATAGAATGTAACACAATAGGACAGTGTAACAATTATTCTAAATCTCTGTGTAGTTTAGAAGAAATTACTTCCCTTTTGTAGCTCTACTGAGCCATCAGCATGCTTCTATAACTGAAATACGGTAAAATTTACTTTTTACTTCTGTAGCAAATTCTATCAGACAGTTCTTTTCAGAACAAAGCAGAAAAAACTTTCAGAACTTTAAGGTTTATTCAGTCCTCAGGGGTTAGAAAGAAAGATACATTATGTTCTCATTCTATGTACAGATTTTTTTTAATATAAAAACTGGCCTTTACCTACTAAGCAAATGAGATGGGAAAGAGGTTTTACATGCTGTAATAGCCACATGATATATCCAAATCTACCAGTGAAAATTACATCAAATTCATCAGTTCTCAAAATAAATGGACATTTTTAATCCAGTGCAGTGCCTTTTACTTCCAGACAGAACTCCTGGAGCCAATTTTCCACTTCAAAGACAGCAAAGTGGTACTAGACACCAGTGCCTTTGAAGCATCACAGTCTTAGTATAAAGGAAACTCTTCCTATAAGGGAGGTAGATCAAAAGAGTTTGGTTGTATAAGTCATTCATTTGGTCTCTCATATACTGAGCACATTCAGAGAGTCAATATAAGAAAGCGGAGTCCTACCCTGCTGTTTGAGTGGTCTAACATTGCACATTGTTATGGACAATCTCTGGCAGTCAACTCTGCAATCATTAGAAACACAGTGCTGTGTGTTACATAAATGGCCAGAGTGCGGTGGTACCCTCAGCCTCAAACTGCCCAATGGCACTGCTAAACCAGCTGGAGGGACACAACACCAGTATTGTAGTCAGACCACTCACATTATCAACACTGGTCCTCTTTGAAATAACTTTGAGATTTTATAGGCTATGTCCAGCCTGCAATATCTGAAATCATATTGATATAAACAATTTCAGGCCAATCACCATTTTCCAGGAGCATGGCAATGCAGGGTGGTGACATCCAAGGCACCAAATGTTTGCAAAAAAAATAATGCAAAATCATGATTGATTTTAAGTGAGTAATTAGCATTATTCCCCAACCCCTCCCCGATTCCAGAGTGCTAGAATACATTTTTAAGGGTCTAGAAAAAAAAGAAGTTTTTGAAAAAAGTCAAGTGCATACTTAAAGTACTGTATGGTGGATTAGGTGATACACCTTGGGATAACAGTAAAAGACTACTAAAAGATCAGTAACTCCTTTTGGTGTGGTTTAAATCTAATATTTTACAGAGTAACAACAGCCAATCAATCTGCCTTGATTTATCCTCAGATAAAATGATAGAATTACCTTATTCATGCTGAACAGATCCTGAGTTACTAATTTCAGAGGGAATTCCACCATAATAGAACTGAATCCCAGACTGCTATCACTGGAAGCCCACTTAGCCCAACTCTGCATTCTGGCTTTTACAGCAGCAAGAACTGCTACAAAGCCCTTTTAGGATTCAGTTCCTTTCCTATGTTAATTTGATAGGTATCTAAATTACATAACTAATGCTAATGCAGATTCTTTCCATAATCTATGGAAATAGAAAATATGGCTTGAGAGGAATTTGTTCCACTCCAAGACTCTCTGGAGGTGTCCCTTGGTCTCTGCTGAGTACAGAGGGAGCTTGGGTGCTCTGTCCAAATAAAGTAGACCTCAACATCTGAAGGTTCTTAATCTTTCATTAGTGGTGCAATTACATTAAAACTAAATTTATCTTCCAGTATGAAAGTAGTTTGCTTGTCATACACAGGTGATGTGTATAAGAATGATTTAGTTCACATGGCTGTTACTGGGTATAATAACAATAAATATCCAAAGAAGGGAAAAACCTCCCAACTCTAAAAAAAGTAAAGTGTTATTATACTCTAAAAATCATCTTTGTTTCACATCTCTGAAGGTTAACATCATGTTGCTTCCCTGCAGTTTTCCTATTTGCATGCTGCAAATGAGAAATCACAAGCCATTTCTTTTGCTGGGCTTCTAATGAACCTGATTTGTTTCAGTCTGCAGCCTCAATACAATTTTATCCCAAACACTGAATGTCAAGTGCCACTCCCATCCCTCACCTGTGTTCCTAAAAACCTAGTCAACTCAGCCTCTGGGAGAAAGGAAAATGCTAACAACCAAAATTACAAATACTTCATCATCATTGTCCTATTACAATATGCTTATTTACATAAATGCCCTCTATTCATCTTATTGGATCAGCCTGACAAAAAACAGAATTTGCATTTAAATAGTATGACTATAATTGACATCAAGTACCTGCACTTATTTTCATACTCTTATATCCACATATAAGAGGCAGGGAAAAGCTTTTTCTACTCAGAGAACAAAAGATAAAGATGAGATAATAAGTAGAGCAATTTCTCAAAGTTTATTTTTTAGTTCTCCATGCACCCTGCATTTTCCCTCTCTATAAAGTGTGATAGTGGAAGAAGCAGCAGAGAAAAATCAGACTTTATCTAGTCAAGGAGAAATTGAATCAGCTTGGATGATATCACAAAGGGTCACTTTTAGATAGCATCTCTGAGTAGAAACATCCCAGGCAAAAGTTACAGCAAATGGAGAACACTAGCCATTGCTCTTGTTTGTGGGCTTTGCATTTCTTTTTCTAATCAGAACAACTGAAGCATGGGTCCAAAGTAAAAAGGTTTTATTATCAGTCTAGAAGGAAAGGTTGTCACTTCAGAACTCAAGAAGAATACTGCAGAAAGTCCCTGGAAATTGTTTCAGTACCACTCTGCTGCAGGAGGGGAACTGGATTGCACCTGAGAGACAAGGTGGGAGAAGTGGTGGTCCTGTTCTCCACAGGGGATAGTGGCCATGGAGTGAGAAGCAGAACAGGAAAAGACTAAAGACCATCAGCTACAAGAACTGGGACAGGATCCCAGAGCAGATTAATGCCTTCAGGCAGTGATGCCCCCTCTGAAGAGCAGCTGACTGGAGATGAGCAGCCCACTACCTGAAACCATCCCATAGACATACATGGCAGTTAGAATCTGCTTTATCATCTCAAAAGGAAGCCCAAACCCAGAATCAATTATTGAAAGCTTCATTTCCTGAGGTTCTGGAATACAAGACAATCATTGCCTGGATGAAGGAGTACAGTAATTATGAGATACTGATTATGGTTTTATTTGATGTCCTTGTTGACTCTCTATGGTTCTCTTCTCCCCTGCACTTCTCCATAAAGCCACAGAAATGTGTCGTTGCTACATGACAAAGCTCCTAAATCAAACATTTAAATGAGATGATTTGTTAAATCCAAGAAAGGGAAAAAACTGTAGCAACGTTCAGAAGATAAAAGCTTGCAGCAGAGTTGTATGAGCACAGCTAAATTGCTTCAGCTAAAGCAGCATTCTCAGGGCAATGGCCAGAAAGCAGCAGAAAGCTCACACAGGACATCCCACCTCAGGGAACAGGATGGCAACTCCCTTCCCATAAAGGGAATTATCCAGTTATGGGCTGCAAGAGTTTCACAAAAAAAGGGAAGGGTTTGTTACTCCTAACTGCTTCTATTGTGACTCCAAGTCAAAATAGATTTTGAATATTTCCCAAATCTTTGGGGTGGAAAAGCAATCTCAGAAGAGAGAGACTTGACAGAGGCTGACACAGACTGAAGTTTATGGCCTTTACAAAACTCTGTGTGTCAGCCTTATGCCACATTAGCACAGGTTTGTTGAGCTGAGTTAGTGTGATCTATTTGCTCAAATATTTTGTGGCTGGAGGACAGAAAGTCTCCATGACATTTAAACAGATCCAGCTCACTCTTTGCAAAATCAGCAACATGTGCTTTGTGTTTGATTTCTCCCTTTTTTTAAATCCCAATGATTAGGAGAAAGAATTTTTGGAAAAGAAAAGCAAGAAAAAACTCACAACTAAACCCCAGGCAGAAAAAATTGTTGCCAGATATGCTCCAAAGCTAACATTCATATTTTTTGCAGGATGTTTTTTAATTAATTAAATTCAGACAAATAAAATACTTGCAAGAATTAGCCCTCAAATTAACATCTTCCAGCTGCTTTGTCAAGCCAAATAACATCCTTTTCCCCCAGCACCCCAGGAGCATTTTTCTGGCATACTCTGCCAGTTGTATCAGTATCTCCCAAAAATCTCAGGTATTCTCAAATTTCACCTGACCATGACCACAGATATACAAATACCAATTTGTTCACCTGATTTTCAGGCTCTTGACTCTAGAATCTGGCATACAGGCTCAAAGGCATGGTTTGCAGGATGCCACACCAACCAATTTAGAGGTATTTCAATGCAACTGGGATAATTAGTCTTATTCCTCATGAGAAGAAGCAATAGCACCCAAGATTCCAGTAAGTGTCCCAGACTTAAAGTGCAATATAAAACATTAATGGCAAAACACAATTAACTGAAATTAAAGTCCCTTAGTAAAATTATCAATATTTCCTTTTTCTTACATATGGATGTCACCTATTGCCATCATCCCAAGACTTTCCCAAGAATTTAAGCCAAAAGATTACCTGTCACTGGGTTAAAAAAAAAAAAAAAAGCTTCAGTAAATGCTTCAGGTATTTTATCAATACTCTGATTCGTCAGGCACTTTGTCTTAAAGGTATCTAGTCACTTAAATTGATGCAAATTCTACCAGAGTCAAAATGGCCTTTTTCATTGCCTACAAACTTGTCAGGCCAATGATCTAATAAAAATTATGACAAAAGAATGTTCTCCTTTCCTTTACACGATTTGAGTTCTTACACATCTTCTACAAAGCTTTTGTATAATCCAGCTGAGCTATTGATGGGATTTGGAAAACAATTTTCCCTGTTTTCCAGTGTTTTTGCAGATCAATGTACTTGTCAGCTTTGACAAGGAGAGATTTTAGAGTTTTTTCCACCAAAATATGTCATCCAGTTACAAGCTGAATTTCTACTTTTTTCAGACCAATTCTCCAGGTTCAGATTAGTCAGAATAAAGTGATCCCATTCAGCTATTGGAGATTACAGGTAGCAGAGTGTTCAGCCCCACTACTGTAAATGAACCTTACAGGGGTCAAAAGTCAGCACATGTATTCTTCACGTTTTTCCCTTCTTCCAGCAGAGGACTCAAGTTCTCTACAGACAGATTATTCTGTGCACTTCATGACCTCTACATGAATTCCTATTCCAGGCATCAGTCTGGTGCCCAGAATACATCACATTTCTGTGACCCATTTTTTTCCCCCTGCACATCCTGATCTGCTTGTAAGGTGGTTCCTCACTCCTTTTTCATGCTGGAACTGTCCCAAGAACTTTCAATCAAATGTGACTGAATACCTCCCTCCCAAGGATATCAGGACACTGTAAAGCACCAGCTGTTCTGCTCATCTCTTCCATGGGACACATCAGTTTCAACCTGATGAAGATCAAACTCCAGCTTCAACTTGTTAATAACACAGAAGTGAACAGCTTTTGACCTGCTCAAGTGAGTCAGTCGAGGCACATCTAAATTTCGTAGAGAAACACTTGCTTGTCTTTATGACCCCATGGACTCTTGAATATGTAAAACTAAGGATGAAACTATTTTATAGCAGGATCTTATGTCATTTAATTAATTCTTTTCTCACTCTCCTTCCTTCTGTCTTTTTTTTTTTTTTTTTTTTTGCATCCTTAATGTCTAAAAGACAAGTTCAGTTACCAGGGAGTGCCAGATTCTTAACCTTGCATTTGCAAATCATGTTGTCCTTTCCCCCTTCACCTTAAGTATCACCATCAATTATCTTTTTTCTCATATCCTTCATAGAATATATATAGAAGAGAATTTTTATTTCACTCAATAGAAAAGAATTCTGCTCTTTTGTACCCTTCTAGTCCTCTTTTTTACTCTCCCACCCACTACTTGTGGGTGTTGTTATCCCAGCATCTGTTTCTTCCTGATATTGTTTTACTGCAGTCTTGAACATCAGTCACTTATTGATATACTTTAAAATATTATTTTCATTTTTTCCTTTGGATCCATGTATTCTATGAGGTGCTCACTAGGCATCCAGAAGTGCTGCCTCATTGCTTGCCTTCAGCACTGCCAGCTGTTCACATGTTCAGAGGCAGGAGCTCCAGAAGTCACAGGAAGAAGTAATTTTCTGACATTTTGGTTAAAATTTAAAGAACAATAACATCTAGGACAGCTACAGAAGTGAGCTGTGCTGACTAACTCAGCAGCCATTTCACAAGCTCAGGAGAGTTTGCAGGATAAGGATGATATTTATGTTTTGTACAAGTGTTCCTAATTTCTACTCCAGCTATTTTTATCCTCTATGACAATTTCTGTTGATGTATAGCCATACAGCAATAGCAGGCTAGAAGCTACTACAGGCTCCTCTCAAACAGGTACCTGCAAGCAAGAGACTGCTTTGTTATTTTCCCCTTTTAAAGGGTCGGTCAGAAAAAGAATCCTCATGCAGGCCTGGAGATGCAGTTCCAGCTAAGCCAAGAGGAAAAGTTCGTGTAGAATTGGAACACCTGCCAGTCTGCAATGCTAATTTTCACCTCAGAATGACTAGAGAATCAGCCTATGGGGAAACATGGCACAACCCTACAAAGATTATTTAGGAGAATCACAGCACCCCACACAGAGCAAAGTCTGCAATTATCTTTTCTGTCTAAAGGGCAGAATTACATCTCCAGCCAGCCAGCAGCACATGAGAAGCAGTGGTACAGCTCAGGCTGCCTCAGTCATTCTCTTTTACTAGACAATCAGTTCCTGCCTGTGCCCAGCACTCTGATTTGGGAAAATATTTGTCAACCCACTTACCTGGGCCTTCATTCAGCACAATACCAAAGCACACAGTTCTTGCCATTTTAAGGCCAAGTGCAATGACAATGATGAATTGCATCTGTACTTAGCATTAGAGCTGCTTTTGTTGAATTCAGGGCTAGATAAGCCATCCATGGGACACACAATGCTGATCAAACATCTGCACACTCTCAGGTTTCTCTGGTTGTTCCCTAAACATCAAATTCACCAGGATCAATCAATTTCTCCCAGTAAAACCCATCCTTGAGCCCACACTGTTCCTGACACTCCCAGCCTGAAGCACATTGTAAAGGCATTAGTCTCTGCCTCTTGTTTTCCCTGCTGCCACTAACACCAGGAAGAAATTAACTTCAGCAGACAGAGCAGCCAGGACAATTATTACTTCAGTCAGGGAAAGCTCAGTATTATGTTTTCCAACCTTATTATGGAGGAACTCTAAAGCCTTAGAAAAGTCATTATTGATGGGCCTGAATAAGTTTGTAAATCTATTATACTGCATATCACCTAGACAACTTGTTTTCTCGGGTTCTGACTTGCATAATCAGTGAAAAACTGGGGCAGGGTGAGGGGATCTGGAGGGAGAAAAAGCCTTTTCTCCCTACTAATTAAATCATAAATAATAGCAAGAACACAAGCTATCCATTTTCTGTATAGAATCAAATCCTCAGGGGCTGACTGCCTCCTTCACTAACCCATCAAACTTCATACAAGCAGAGCACAGTTTCTCATTAACTGTTTTGAGTTTTTTGATGAAAGAAAATCTTTGAAAACAATATATTTAAATGAAGCAGCATTAAAATTACTTGTTTTGATAATGTTTGACTAACAAAATTGTTTTAAAATATTTATTGCAAGCTTCATGATGAATTTACCTACAAAGAGAAATGACAATGTTTTAAATCTGGTGATTTAATTATTCCATCTTACAAAATAAAGATTTTTTTTAATAATGTTGCCTTATCCCAGCTCATGATGAATATAGAAATTCAGGAGAGGTACATTTTACGCCACGCACAAAAATAATAATAATTTTTTAAAAAATATCTAGGCTTTCCCCCCATGAACATGGTTGTGACTAGAACTCAGTCCAGGGTTTGAGTGGCAGACAATATGACTTTTCCTTCCCACAGTTTGTTGGGAAAGAGTGACAGCTACTGAGCCTCACAAATCTCTCTTGGACAGGACAGTGCATTATCCCATAAGACAACAGCAACTCTCTACCCAGCTGAGAGAGAAACTGATGCACTTCTGGTTTATATTATTCCTCAACGTTTCAGTCTTTTCCTTTGTTTCAGCAACTGATATTATATCACCTAAAATGGATTCAACATCAACTTTTACTGAGTCACTTTACTTTTCCTTCTTTCCCTGCTGAGGCATTTCCTCCTCACTCATCGCAAACTCAAACATCTCTCCGCAAACAATTCAATTTTCAGGGGAGTGAGAAATGGGGGAGAGAAAAAAAAAGAGACAGGAAGGAGAGATGTTTGCAGAAGTTGTCTCCAAAATCAATTTGAGCAGTGCTTCATCTCCTCTCCATTCCCACTGTGCTGCATCCCAAGTGTCTCACTTAAACTGTAACTAATGAGCAAAACCAACAAGCTCAGCCATAAGGCAACACCTGCAGCAGAGCCTCTGCTGTGGTATCAGGTGGCAGAGTTCAGCAGTCCCCACGGCCATTCTTATGACTCCAGAAGAAACCACAATCTCCCTTTCCAATTTATTTCTTGCCAGTCAAAGCCTAAGGCCTGTATTTAAATGCTGTACTCTAGATTTACACACAGATGAAATCCCCCCAACTCCAGAGGCAGCTGCTCCATTGCAAGCTGAATGAAAACAACCATGGCAGCAGCTGACAGCTGATTAATCCATTCCCAGATGGAAGAAAAAAGGTCTCTAACTAAACCAAGCTACTAAATGAATCACAGAGGAAGGTCAGCTAAGTGAAAAAAAGTGGGTTTGATAGGAAAAATTCTATCAGTAAGAAATGAGGAACTTTCCTGATGACAAAGTATTGCCTAGGGGATCACAAGAGCTTGGTTCAAATCCTGGGTGCATCTTCCCAACATAAGGGCCTCTCCAAATCCTCACCATGGAAGCTTCATCAATATGTATGCATGTTTTCTTAGCTTGGCTTGGATCTTGGTGAGTCTGGGGGGAGCTCCAAAACACAGCAGGAAATACTGCCCTGGTACAGAAGCAGTTCAAAGTTGCATTAAATTACATCTGAAGGGTGATTCCACAGCAACATAGGAAATGTTTTATTATAAATAAATGTTGAAACCAATGGTTTCAAATGAATAAAATAGAAATTATGTTTAAAAGTATTGTATTCATTTTAGCATCATTGGAGCACTAAATGTACATCAAGACACTGTTACAAACTTAATGCATGCAGTCACATCTGGTTTCATCTAAAAGTTTCCTATTTGAAACCCGTAAGAAAGCAGTCCAAAAGCCCACAAGGAAACATTCTATAACGGTGCTAGAAAATAAGAGAAGCGTAAGAATCCCCTAGGTCTTCCTTGGAATCAGTACACTTCAGAGCAGTCAGAAGTAAATCAGATTACAAACTCAAGGCCTGTGCTGGGCCTAGAAACAAACAGTATTTAACAAAACACCACTACCCACCACCACCAACCACCACCACCCAAAAAAACCAAAACCAAACAAACAAAAAAACAAAACAAAACAAAAAACCCCACCCCAAACAAACAAAAGCCAACAAATCCCACATCCAACAACAACAAAACAACCCACAACCCCCCTCCAAAAAAAACCCAAACAAAAACAACGCAACGACCTGAATATTTATGTCTCCAAGATAGAGGATAAAAGGAAAAAGCTCTCCACTTACTTTCTCTACTTTGATTTAAAAGATCTTAGACAATCAGACCCCACCTGAAGTGGCCTGTTATTTATCATTTCCATCAAGTTACACAAATCCTCAACCTAGTGTTTCTGATGACAATTCTGCTCTGCCACTCAGAAGAAAAGCCAAAGCACCAAAATAACCAGACATTCTATAAGTGTCAAAAAGTGCTCTAAATCAGGAAGAAAGCAAATATTCAGACTTGGTCCACAATCCTCTGCCCCAAGAGAAGTTTTACTAAGGATGGAGAACAGAAATATTTTTTTCCTATTAAATAGGAAAGCAAGTAACAGAAATAACATCTTAAAACACACTTTTAACCTTTTAGCTTTCCTCAGAATCCAGCCAGTAATTCAAGGAAAGAACACTCTGTTCCTACAATGAGCAACACTGCTGAGTGAGACCAAAACAGACTTAAAGAGCTCTGGAGCACTAACCCAAGCCTGTCCTGCTTATTCCTCCTGGAGAGGGTGAGTGTGCCTGCCTACCTTGTGAGGTGATATTAAAGAACTTTGCAGACTTCTGCAGAAGAGCAAAGGAGTGGAGGGACAGCTCAGTGGTACAGGACACTCCTGTGGCTCTCTCTGGGCTGGGGCAGGAATCCAGGTGCAGCCTCCTGGGGCAGGAGATAGGAGCCAAGGTGAACAAGAGGATCCAAACACAGGAGCAGATGGAGGTCTTGGAAGCTAGAAAACAAGCGAACAAAATGTGCAAAGTAGAAATCACTGGGCTGCAGGACACAGGAGCAAGAATGCCTGCAGCAGCAAAATGCAGGTCCTTCAATGTGCTGAGAGAGCAGTGCCAGTCATCACAGAAACAGGCAAATCCTAAAAAGCAAGCTACAGATGTCTCCAGGAGTGCTAGAGCACTTCACAGCACTCCCTTGATACAAGAACTTTTTGTCAACTCACAAAATGAGATAGACTTCTTGTTCTTAAGATATTCTGCTGTACCAGACTCTACTCAATTTTTCCCCAGACATGTTTCTTTACCTTCAAAACTGACATGTCTCAATCAAAAAACACCTTGTATCAGTATCACTTTTGTTTTTGCAGTACTCTCTGTGCAAACACATGTCAGTCCCCACGTCTCCTGGCTGGGGAATGGGGATGTGCTCTCCTGAACCTGGCCCAAGGCCTGGCCACAACCTTACTTATCTTTCTGCATCTGACAGCTCCGGTTAAATAGTAGTTTCATGTCAGGAAAATGGAAAGCACCTGGGAAGAATCTCAGCCTCTATGACCTCTGCTCTACAGACTCTCAGGATATTCCAAGATGGAAAGAAATACACTTCTAGCAGAGTTTTACTCAACAGCCACATTAGCAGGCTACTACCTTTGCAGAAATAGTGGCCTCAGGACTTGGATACTCTGTCTAACTTCCAACTCTGTAGTTTCTGTTGTGAAGGATAAAAAAGAAAAGTTTGTATTTAATAAAAAACAAATTATTTGACCTAATAAGCTAAGGACTGTTCATGTTTAGGGTGAAAGGTATTTCTTCTTGGGAAAAGTGTTGAAGTTACCAGGCATCCCTAGAAATTATGTCAAAAAGGATTTTACTGATTAATATGGAAAGAAAACATTCCCAGCTCGGGAATTTCTCTTGCCTGAAAAGCAGAGAGGGCAGGGGGACACAAGGCAATTAATTTCTTTTTCCTAAGCATTTACTTAGACCTCTGCTAGAGTCAGGATGCAGTGCTAGAAGGACCCTCAAAACTACCATTACTGATCAGGGCCTGGCACAACAGATCCGGTGCAGCTCAGAAATAAACTTAAGTTTGTCCACCTGAAAACTCCTGCAAAACAGGCAAAAATAAATGCCACCTTACCAGTCGACACTAATGATGAGCTTCCAGAAAGAAGACTCCTTTCCCATGTCATTTTGTGTTAAACATAAGGGGTCCCACATTCGAGGTATTTAAGTGAAGCAAAAAAGGAGCAATGAAACAAAAAAAAGCCACTGTCCTTCCTCTTCACTGGTCACCTGCAGAGCCCTGCTGCTCAGACAGCTGAAAGTGAGGGATCTCCAGAGAGTGGAATTCCACATGCAGGCACCATCAGCCCTGCCCTCCCTTCCATCCAATAGCCCCTTTGGATCCAAGGCTGCCAGGGTAGGTAATCACAGCCCCAGAGTGAGCACAGACTGGCTAGCATAAGAAGCAGCCTGGTAATATCACCACTGAGAGCCAAAGCACATCAAGAAACCCACAGTTTTTCTCAAGACAAAGGAAAATCAGCAGCCCAGTGTCCTCATTTGAAGACCACAAGGATGAGCCAAAGCAGCTCTGCCTAGGAAGTCCTGCAAGCTGCAAGGGTGTATTGCCTCAAGAAGGGTAGGAGACTTGAGTTCACCTCGGGGTTGTAAAAAACTTGCTATGGAGCATTCAGGTGAAGGATTCTGGAATCTACCCAGAAGAAAGAGGATACAAGCAAGTGAGCTATGAAAAAGCTTCAGGAGGGAAATTCTCCTCTTATTAGACATCAGAGAGCAATAGAAAAGAACCTCAGGCCGCTCTGGGATCAGCAGAGCTTACCTTAGGTTCTCAGTAGGAAAATTCTAGCAGAAAAATACAGTCTAAAATTTTGCCTGTGAAATAGTAAAACTGGAGAGAGTAAATAAAAGCATCAAGTGTCCCAGCCTGACCTAAAATACTGTGGGTATGAAAATATTTGCTTTGTAAAAGACCTATTATATACTTTGGTTGAGGTTTTTAGAGTTATTTACCCCAAATGCCTTCTTTACATGTACTTAAGTAATAATTAAATCTCAGTACTGTGTGGAAAAATGCAGGTGCTTTACAATTTTCTGTGTGCATAATTACAATTATTTCTAGAGCAAAATGGTGGCAGTGGATATGAATGCAATGTTTCAGCATTAAGTTTAATATCAGCAGGCAGGAGAGTAATTAGTTAATGGGCATGCAGAGTTTTACTAAGAGGATGAAAGCATTAATTATTATTTCTTATATTTTAAATTGCTCTAATAGGCAGAGTCCTCCCAGAGTACATCTAAAGATTTATTTCTATTCAGGTATTGTTTTATACATGGAAATTCAGGCTTGAAATTAGATGTTGCCCAGGGAATTGGTAATGACTATTATTCCTATTTTTCTTTTCCTTGAGAAGTAAATCCCATACTCTTAAGAAGTAACTCACAAAAGGCATTAATGATTCTGCACTACAGTTGTCAGCAAATGCACAAATTTGCCTAATTCAGCAGTGATTTCCAAGGCAAGTTTTTATTAAAATGTCCCTGGCTACCACATAAGTATAAACATTGTGCTTATTACAAATGACAGGAATTTTCTTTTGGTACCATCAATTTACAGAATTGACCAAATTCAGAGGAAAGTTACTCAAAAACTTAGTTTCATGCATGGACAGAGCACAGGAACTGGCAGCATAGCTTCAGACACATCACAGAGGGACAAAAAGAGGGTTGTGTGCTTTTCAATATCAGAAGCCATTTTCTCTTTGGGAAGTTTTCATTAACACCATACATGTAGCAGAAATTAAATGGTGACCATCCAGGGCCAGCAGGAAGAGGTGTTTCCAGACAAACAAAAACAGGAAACTCTCCCATGAGGCTTGATGGGATGTCATTCACACTCACATCATTCACAGCATTTCAGGTGAAAGCAGAGCTGCTGTCATTCAGGTTTTGGAGTTATTCTAAATGTCACAGTGTCCAGCTCATTGGGAGAGTATTCTGAGGCTCAGGGGCATTTGTCAGGAGCAGGGCTGTCCTTCCCACCCAACAGCATCTTAGAGCTCACAGACAGAGCTCCTCCCAGGCTCTGCAGCTTCTGCAGCACCAGGCTGAGCCCAGCACCCAACAGGAGCTCTGCTGCTGACACAGCAAGAGTTGGTGCCCAGAAAGAGCTGAAGCCAAAGTCAGAACTCTGCCCCTCACCAGAGTCACTGTTACCACAAGGCACTTCCCAGAGAGGAGCCTGAGATGCACCATCCCCTGCCAAGCAAAGAGATTTTTCTGGGAACAGCCCAGGTGACCCCTGCCAGGAAATTAAAGTCCCCCCTCTGGCCCCAGCTGACCCTCTACAAGGAAAACGACGCTGATTTCCAGAACCACAGCTGCATTTGGAGTACAAACTGTTTTCCCTGGCATTGCTGCAGCCTTCAAAGGGGGAAAGTACAATGCTCATTATCCGCCTTCCAGAAAAAGTATTCCCACCAGCAGAGCGTGAAAGGAGTTGTTCAAGGCAAGGTACTACATCCATTATTTACATTTTGCATCACCACTAGTCTTATTAGTAAATATATACTAACTAAAGGGTTTTTTTATCCTTTTTCAGAGGTTATTAAGTATTCCCTACACTATCTCTCATGTGAATCTAGTAAGGTATATAAACAGATACTGATTCACACTTCCTGAAGACTTCACCATTGTCATCTAATTATTGTTTGTACTAATTAAAATACTGTATGCAGATAATGTCAACACTAAATGACAGCAGATTGAAAGCATCTAAGCAATTCATCATGTCACTAAAATATGCAGGCATGTTTCTCAGCACTAGAACATCTCTTTTCTAATTTAGAGGTGAATTAGGCATTGCTGCAAGTTTGTGACTCAAAGATAATTGCAAGACACTTTTCCTGGCTTCTTGTGTTTTCAATTTGTGATTACTGCAAGAAGTTTAATAGCAGCTGTAATTCTCTGTGCCGCCCCAGAAGTCCCCAAGGGGCAGGCCACAATGCCAGTTTCTCAGAAGTAACCCATTACACTTGCTTGCTATAAAGATCAGAATGTAAAATAAATTTGAAATAGAATGTAATTAAGAACTCTTTTGCCAAGAACCATTTCCCTTCAGGACATTATTCAGAAAGTCTGAGTGTTTTGATGAAAACAAGACCAATCCCCTGGCCAAGGAGCAAGGGCTACTTCTCATGACAATTACTTTCTTAAAAATTAAGCAGCCCCATCAACTGTCTATTCACTACAGGCTAGGCTGAAACACGATGTTTTCTAAGTTGCTTAATGTTGAGTCACATTGCTTAGCTCACAAGAGACAAGTACCTAAATTCCCCATGAGGTAGGTTAAAATAAGGCAAGACAAATAGGCTTTTCAGAAAATAGTCCATTGGACAATTTCTCACACTGAAGGCTAGAAAAAATAAAATGTTTTTTTGCTGTTCTGTGGGTTTGTTTCTTCCCCAAGTTCTACCTGCAGTGCTAAATAGACTTGAGCAGGCGTTTCCTGTCACTTCAGAAGGCAAAGAAGTCCTCTATTCAGTGATATGATTGAGACCAATTAGAGAACAGCAGAAGCAAGACAGCAAGCAAGAAACTGGCACTGCATTTTTGAACCTCTGTAACAAACCCAGACCACCAGGATCAAAGACATCATTTAATCCTGTTACAATTAAAGCCAACAAGTAACTCCATCAAAACCAAGGCAGTCAGTGTGAGAAAATTCTACCAGAATTCCCTCAGCCCAGACTCAAATTCCTATTGCAATCTTGTACTGAACTCCCAGACCATGAGTCTTAATGTCAATTAAGTGTGGGGAGGACACCCACACAATCCCTGAATATGCCCCATACTGACTCCCTTCAGCTTTGAAGCAAGCCTACACAAAAAAGTGTTGGAAGTACCTGGGAAAGGGTCTGTCCCTCTGCCTGCACACCCTACACAAATTGGGCAAGACTCAGAGCTGCAACCAGACTGTTCCAGTGGTGATCATCTCTCCTCAGACACAGAGCTGCATTGTCAGGAATAGTCAAAGGACTTTAAACATCATCCCTGACCTTCACAGCAAAACTCCAAGCACTCAATGCTGCCAAGCGTTAGGAGAGAATTCCTGATCACCTTCCAACAAGTTCTTCAGTGACCCTTCATCTTATTCCTTCCCACAGAGGCACCACACTAGCCTGAAATTCTTTAATTTCTTTAAAGTACATAACTCCCTTAAACACACATTAAGGTTTTGTCATACATTAAAAACCACATGCCCCAGGGCCCTGCCATCAGAGTATCTCAATAACAATAGATCTCTTGTGAATCAGATGAAAGAGACTAGAAAATGAACAAGCAAAAGCTGCTCTCAAAGTCAAGGCAAACACATTTTTAGGGTATGAAAACAAGAACGGGAATACAGAGTCCCCAGCAGAGGACTACAACAGAATCATATATCAAACATCCCATCAGTGCAGGCAGATCATGAACGTCACTGCCAGCACTGCACACTGCCTTGGCTCTAATCAAACCCCCTAAAGCATACTTGTATTCAAGCAGATTTTGCATCTCCTCAAAACACAATCAGATGCAAGAAAGCTGAAGGGTCCCAAAGACACAAATCTGAGCCATAAATCTGAAGCTTGATGTTATATAAGAGTAATTCCAGATGAGAAACAAAATAACAGACTCAACAACAAGGAACGAAGATCAATAGGGCAGGCTGTTTTAAAGTAAAGTAAAAACATTACAGAGCAAAATGGCTTATTTTCATGTTTCTTCAGCCCAGTCTTCACATCAGCTCAGCAGTTCAGAGCAAAACTCGGAGTCATTTCATGGTCTTTGTCTGACAGGGTACATGGTGCATCCTTAACATAGCACCTTTCACAAGGGGAAAGAAATCTGTAATAATTCACGTGCAAAGGGCTCCAACAGCTTGTCACATTCGCTTTCAGTACGGGCAGGACCATCTCCCACAATGAAAATGACAAGATAAAAATCCTATACAGCAATGCTGCACCTTGGAATTCACAAAGACAGAGAGAACTGGCATTTCATACCACCAAAGCAATGAAGCCAGTGTGGGTATTTGTACTGTCCCAGTCAGACTTGCAAGGCTCCACCTGTCTTTGGAATGTCCTGAATGTCTACAGGAATACACATCACCCTAAAGAGATATTATTTTTTTTTTTTTTTTTTTTTTTGTGAGCACTAAGGACAATTTTGAAACACTGAAGTTTGACAGTGGTTACTTGGACACACCTGAGCAGAATTTGTGCCCAGAACTCCATAGCCACTTTGGGGGCACTCAGTTGAGCCTATCAATCACAAGAAGCACATGCAGGGTGGATATCAGTAAGTTATCATTATGTTGGGGCTTGAGTTGTCTAAATGCACTGGAACAGAGTTCCACTGTTGATCCAAGGGCCAATACTCTATTTGGAGATACTCTTACAGGTTATGTCTTCTCCCCATTCAGCCAGGCCTCATGGGTCACCATCAGTAAGTTTTTCATAGGCCAGTTGATGCCTTACAGCCCTTTAAAGAGGATCATTAAAACACTTCAGAATGCTTTAACCTATACTGTAAGAGTAAAATATGGAGTATTCCACTGGGAAAAAACAAACAACCCCCCTTTCATTCCTCTGTCTTTGTGAAAGAGCATGAAGGTGACCAGATAGAAGCAGCTACATAAATGTCGTGTAGATAAACCAGAATAGGTACAGACCCACAGTGTGAGACAAGGGGGGAGAGCTCCAGTGTGATCCTTTACAGAGATGTGGGAGGACACGTCCCCCAGCAGCTCTGCAAGCCCCCTCTTGATCACATGTAAATATCTGCCAAGCTTCCTGTGCAGGTCCAACAGCCACACCCACACACATTCACTTCTTCATGCAGCACACTTGTTTATAAGTATTGCTCAGCATTTACCTGTTTGCTCAACTTTTCAAAGCTGGGTTGCTGAATAAGGTCTTCACCCAGTGAAAGACCATTATTCACACAGCAGTGTTTGTTAGAAACCAAAACAATATATTATTCATACAGTTATTCCATTCAGTCAACCTCACTTTTCCAACACCTCATTTTTCCTACTTAGTCTAGCACAGCATTTTCCTGAAATTGGGCTTAAGGCTGAGATTTTTGATTTATTTTTGAGGCCATTTGACACGTACTAGACTAAAAGAAGCCCTACCACATACACACTCACAAAAAGCCTTACTTTCCTCCACTCTCACTGCATTATCCTTCAACTCTTTGAGGAAGACCCACTCCCTGCTGAGTAATACACTCCATTTATCACCACCTGCAGAGAACCCTGCATCAGAATTCGGCTCTGTGTTGCAGCAACCCACTGTCTGCTCTGAAGGCTACAGAGGAGTACAAATACGTGTACTGTACCCACTATTTGACATATCACCTTTCATTTGTAAATTATCTGAAAATTCAAATTGAACTGATATGAAAGATGTCTATTACATTTCCCTAAACTAAAATTTGGGTACAAGTCTTGGCTTCTCATATTTAAGTTAAACAAAAGCCTCTGGCTGCTACTATAACCAGCTTGCCAATAAAACAAAGTGTTCAGTTGGTTACTAATTCCTGATTCACAAACACATTGACAAGAAAGCAAAGTGTCATTTAACATACAAGAGGGAAAAACAATTAACAGCATACCATACAAAATTTGTACCTCTATTACACTGCAGGCTCTCTATCACCAAATAGTCCATCACTAATTAAGCAATCTGCACTAAATGAATTCTACCTTCACTTTTTGAAAAGAAGTTTGATGCATTCTTTGCTCATCATGTCCTATAAAGCTTAACTTAATCTGTTTTACAGCCCTTACTCTGAAACTAGAATAAGTTTCAGCCTGCCAAGTTCAGGGGACAACATATGACACAAGGAATTGTATTAATCTCCAGGTGAGAGTTCCTCCTGTACCTTTCAGCATCTTTTGTCTTCCAAGCAAAGGTTTCAATCAAAACTGAAGTACAAATCCAGCAGTCACACCAAGGTATAGTGAAGGCTTACATCTCTGGATGGAACAACTGCTGCAGTTCCTGTCACAAACCCCAGGCAGAGAGAATAAAAGGATGTGGGAGAGCAAGAAGTGCCTATGACATTCCTGCCATGTCCTTTACAAACAGACAATTTTATTCATTATTTTTATTAAAAATCCAACATTTCCTTCCAGAAGCACTGATGCACCCTCCTAAGAGGAGGATTCAAAACATCTAATCCTGGATGCCAACCCACATAGCTTTGGGTAAAGCTCATAATCTCCTCTACAGTTGCACTTTACTAAGACTCAGAACTATTTCCGTGAATCTTGGTATAAACACTCTTATTAGAATTAGTTGGGTTTGTTTTTTTTCCCAGAGGAAAGCCTTGAGTCACTGCAGGTTTTAATCACTATTTTGGAACTGTGCAGAGAGGCAGGCAGTAATGTAACAAGAAAATGCTTACATTAAGTAGACCATGAAGAGCACCTGGAGACAAATAGATTTTAGTTACAGAATCTCTTCCACATTAGGAAACAAAACACAATGCTCCAAATCTCTGCCACATTTGCCTAGAGCCCTGTTACAGGCATCAACATCTCCTGCAAGACCATTAGCCTCCAGTAAATGTGATATAAAGCAAGTATCACACCTTCTGCAGAAGCTAGTGTTTTAAGGAAAGAAGAAGTGAACTAGATCACCTCTATTCAGCAGAATGGGAAACATACAACCATATCTAGTGTTTTGCTGATTACTATTTTGACACAGAATAAAGAGCTCCCAAACCAGCCCTTTAAAGGGATCCCATAGCAAGATCTAGTACCTAATTTTCCTAAGGACTAATGATGAATTAGCTGTAGATCACCACTATCACTTAAGTAAGGCACAGCTCTTGTACACATGCCATTCAATCAAACAGCTTCAACATTTTCAGAAATCAGTAGATACTAAGAGTAGTCAGAACTACAATATATTTACATACCTAATCTTCAGGCACATAACAACTTCAGCCAGCTTCTGGATTTCTCTTCTCTTGCCTTATCAGGATCCTGAAAATCACTTGCCTTTAACAATACCTCATTGAAAGAGCACCTTCTTCCCACAAAGACCCAAAAAGAAAACACAACAACTCTCTCACAACTCCTAACTTAACTCCTTTCTTCAGGTTTTAGCTTCTTCAGTGACCTGGCTGATTAAGCCCGCAAATCAGCTTCACCTGGAGCAAATGGAGAAGTTCTCATACTGCAAGTGTGAGCAGTGAATCACACAAATCATGTAACATTGGTAAAACATGAGTCTTTTTACAGAACTAAGGAAAAAAATGCATTGGAAGGTGATCTTAGTAGGAAAGGACTGGGTCAGCCATTGTTAATATCTGTAGCACTTAAGCTGCATGAGTTAGGTATGGATGTGCCCTTCCTAAGAGGTACAGGATTAACTGAATTTTACTAAAAGGAAAGAAGTTCCTAGAGCAGCTGATCACTCAAAAACCGGCACAAGAAAAATCAGTACGTTCTTTCTCTGCAGGAAAGATGCTCTTTTGATGAAGTTAGCAGCTAATTCAGAGCAGTATGACAAAACCAGTTGATCAGATGGAATTTACAAGCTCAATAAGAATACCTGGATGACAGAGCTCAGGTTAGGTGATCTAATCATATTTTTGATATTAAGGTCCAGGCATAAAAGATAGGAGACAAGGAGTGGGCAGGCTGTGATTCAGCCTTGTAAATTCTTATTCTCCATGTTTCCTTCCAACAGCTGGCTATTCACATTTAGCTACATGCTTTGTTTTTATGTGCCATGAACGAGTTTTGTAAGAAGAAATATTTTGAGTGTCATTCTGAATCCACTGCAGAAAACACAACCTTTTTCACAGACTTTCCTGGACCTTAGTCCAGAATAAACCAGGAGGATTTCTGAGTTGTCTTTAACTCTCCTTGAAACCCTTTGACAGTGATTCAGTTATTCTGGGGCCCTCCAACCTCCCTTAACTCATGCCCCATCTGCTGCCTGTGGGATCTCAGAGTAAGGCTCAGGTTCTCCACCTGTAAAAGTGTAGTGAGCCTTTTTCTGTCATCTCCTACCAGGATGTTTTATTTCTTCCTCACAAGTTTATTTATACAGTAAAGAACAGCTCAAGAATTTTTGTATCAGGCTGAACTTGGTTTTGGTTAGGACTGATCTCCAAGTATTAAGCACAGAAGATCTCACCATAGCAGTAGAACCCTGAAGTCCCCACTCTTCTATAGTCAAACTATAGTCACCAATTTTGCTCCTCTAAACTCACCCACACAACTCTCTTTTTCAGCTAACTTCCACTTTAACTTTTCCCTGTGCTTACAGAGAAGCTTTCCCCTACTTCTTTCACTCAGCTTCATGTGCCTTTGGTTGAGGATATCTAATGGGGTTGTGAAAAGTTTAATCTTTGTCCCTTTTAGCCAGAATTAGCTCTGTTCCACCCAGAGTCTCTTTTCTTTGATTAATTAGAGGAAAAGAGGAAGATATACAGTAATTTTATTGCTGTTTTCTACTGAATGGCATTTTACGTTCTGGATACTGTCTGACAAATGTGCAGAAACACAAACCAGAAGGTATAATAAATATAAACTTGTTAGTATTGCAGCAATACTGACACCAGCACTATCAGTTAGGAAAGTCATGATACACTATGAACTACTCAAGGAATTTGGCTTTTGTTTTGTTTTGTTGTTACTGCTGCTGAATTAAAACAGTGTGCACTGTTTTGATGACATAACAGAAATGCATCAGGTTGTCCACATGTTGCTTTAAGTATCATGGACAAAGCTTCAGTCATCACTCCTGTCCACACTATTTTATAATGGTAGCTAAAATTATTGGTTTTTTTACTTTCCCAGTAAAGTGTGAAATTGTTTTCAAAACTAATTAGCACATTGTTCAGCGAGTAAGAATTAATACAGGAATTGACATCACAAAACCCCTAGAAGTCCACAAGAGAATGGATTTTGAAACAAATCACCTAAATCTTCATAAGATCTTAAGCCCAAAGAGGCAGAGAAAATTACCACAGAGATTTAGTGTGAGCCCCTATTAAAGCATTGTCATACGTGAGAATGTACTGTAATTAAATTAAAAGTAAACAGAACCTTTCTTTGGTTTGCAATGATAATAAATAGCCTGTGGTCACAAAGCTGCAAAGTCCAAGTCCCCTGCACCTGGGGTTTTCTCCTTCTTAGAAAATAAGAGAAAGCTCAGAGACGTTTTCAACAGCTGCAGGCAAAAAACAAAAACTTATATTTCTCCACCCTGCTGATACAGATGTTATCATTTGTGTTTGGACCAAAGTGAAGCTCTCCAGCTTCCCAGGAATTCCATGGAAGCAACTGGGCAAGGAGATGCATTGTTAGATGTGCTTTGGCATTAAATATGCCATAGAAGAAAAAGCTGTATTTTAGATGAGTGATCTTTCACTAAAAATTAAATTAAGTGTGAAAACCAAGCAAATAAACAAAAATCTCAAATACATTAATACATTTTCCTTCTTCACAGTCTTTTGTCCAGCTTTTTTTTTTTTTTTTTTTTTTTTTTTTTTTTTTTTTGTGGATCTGTCACTTTTTAATTAGCTTGCTAGTTTTCTGCTTCATGAGTAAAATGCTTATTTGATTATTCTCTTTTCTTTCCCTAAGAAATTTTAGGAACTTTCTATTCTTCCCAGGTACTATAGATGTCTCCAGTACAGAAGCATATGCTTGACTTTCCACTGTAATTGAAGAGTGCTCCACTGACCCAAATCTGCTTCCCAGAGCCCAACTGGAAATTCAAATACTGCCAAACATTTGGTAAGATCCCATGCAGAAGGGGCTTCATCAAAGCACCCACATTTCACCTTAAAGGAGGAACAGGAGAATACAAATCACTTGGTCAGGGCAGTTCCCTGCTGTGGGATGCCAGGATTTCCCCTGAGGGCTGCAGGACGTGGCCAGGTGGGTACTTCTTTGGCTAAGAACTGTTGAGCAACTGATTTATTTCCCCAGAGTTTGGAAACCTTGAGAATATCTCTTTCTTTAATCCTGATTCTCACCTGATCCACTGTGTCCCATTCTGAGGAATCCATAGCAAACTGACAGTGAATGTTGGTTGCTGCCTTTCCTTCCACAGTACTCAGGAGCATTTGCTCCGCAGCATTTCAGCCCAAAAAGTGAAAAATGGGCAGAATCAGTCAACCATCCAAGAAAACACTGGAGAAACTGTTTAGTGGATGACTTCACATTTGGGATATGGCAGCAAAGGGCATTTCAGAAGGACTGCATTGGAGAAAAGGATAGGAGATATTTCCAAGAGATTAAGCCAGGAGACAGGCTCCTTACAGGGGAGGTCCAGGGGCAGCCAGGAGCAGAGTCACAGTCACAGCCCTGCCTGAGCTGGCCTGGGTCTCCTGGACCATGGGCAGGGGTGGGAGCAGCTGGGCAAGGACACACAGGGCCATTAACGCCCTCTGGGGCTGCCAGTGTGACCCATCCTGCATTTGAGGGATTACATTTACAAATGTTAACTCCAGTAGAAAAGCCAACAAAAAATAAACTTCAGTTTTATGATCTCAGCAGCTTTCTGGGCTCTCCTTCAGCTGCATGAACACTTGCTGGGATTAAACTTTTTTCAGTTTGTTTTTTTTTCAAAACTATTGCTAGGCAATTATCTTCAGTACCAGATTAGGTGATCCAGCTAACAGTTCTCAAATGCTGGAAGTCTTCCTTGCTCACCATTAGCACTCAATTCATCAGCTGACTCAATTATTGCTTGTAAGTACTTTTGGATGAATTATGTCTTGCGAGGTATTTAGAGCTGTTTGAATCATTGTACATAAATTTCTTGATCTTAAATTGTAAAACATCAGAGAATTGGACCCATAGAAATACTTTATTTTACCCCATGATTTACATGGCTTCTTACAACCCCTAGCTGGACTGAAAAGCATATTCCAAAGTAACTATGTCCCATTATACAGGTAATTAAGGCATAATTAGATGCCTGACACCTTTAAAGTTTTCTCTCAGAACTGAAAGGTCAGTCCAAACTGTGCTGATTTTCTTTTCCCCTTTCTTGCATCAGGATTCCAGCCAAAAACTTCTTTACAAAGACTTCCTGAGAGCTGGCAGACCTGTATGAGCCAGAGGTTAGAAGCTGCATTTCATTCTTTACCTCTGACTTTCCAGTCATCTTCAGGCCTCTCTACCATCCCTCGAATCACTGACTTCATTTACCAGTCAGTGGGGTTACATTTGCCACTCATATTCATTTCCCATCCATGGGAAAAAGAGATTTAGTGAAATTTTGCAAAGATCTATAGAACATTTTTCAAACCTGAGATATGCAAATGAAAGAGAAAATACTATTATTCAGTTCTAATTGTCTTATTCTTCTGCGGAAAAGAAAGTTGTCAGCTACAGGGACAATTCTGTACAGTTCATCACAGTTTCTTTGCTTTTTTCAAATTGTTCATCAGTGTTTGGATGGAGAAAATTCCTGTCTATCACTGTGGGTTTAATACTGTAAGATTTCCTAAAAGAGCTGCACCAAAGAAAATTCTCTCTGGTATGAGCAGATAAATTTAATGCATCCAAACAACTCACTTTTTTAAATGTCCTATTTTGAGTCTGCCATTTATGGGATGATCCATGCTAGGGGCTGTTGAATTTTTCTGCTCCTGGATTTTCTGGAAGGAGAAAATCTTTATTTTTTATAACTAGCAAAAAGAAACAATTCTATTTTTAAACCCTCAAATGACAGAAGATCAATATGAAATCTGCAGAAGTACAATCTTTCACAATTTTGAAAAAAGCCTTTTATCAGAAGGAGTTCAAAGTGCGCCTCCCGGACCAGCTATTAAAACAAACACATTTCAGCTTGGAGAATAAAGTCCATGATTTTTGCCAAGTTTTCCCAGGATTTATTCTGCAGTTTGCATTGTGCAACAAGTGATTCTGAGCATCACATTTCTCATTGCAGCAGCCTCCACCAGTGGGAACCAGACAAGACACAATCCATTCAGTCACATCTTCAAAGCAGGAGTCACAACAAACATGCAATATTCCCACTTCACCTGGAAAGAGCTGGAGCATTTATATTAACCATTATTGTGGACATTTGAGTAGATTTCACAAAAGTTACAAGAAAGTTGGTAATAGGCACCTAAATACCCCCAATGTGACTTCTCATTCCAAAGCTTACATGAAATGCGACCCTAATAACTGCCCCGCTGCCTTTTATGGCAGTGGTGCCCACTGGTTTCCCCAGCTGGAGCCAGACCCTGCAGATCACAGATACCACCACAAACACCACTTTTTCCTCTGTGTAGACACAGCCAGCAGTGCAGACAAGTGGTCTTGGGCTGAAGGAGGTCTCTGAGCACTGCTAAAGTTAGAAATAGAATGTTTGGTCCTCGGATAAAGTCACATAGCAGCCAACCAAAGGGACATGTGTAGCCCAGAGCAGCAGCAAAGAGCTTTTAAATTATAATTGACTAATTAATTAATTGAAGACTTCTGGAAAGTATGAAGACATGAAATTGAAGACTTGAAGGCTCCACTGAAGATCTGTAAGTGCTGTGGCTTCACAGCTATGAAAGTAAAGCATTTCATATCCACATGAAGGAGCATCTCCTCCTTCGTGCCGGCTGCTGGAATCCTCCTCTCCCAGGACACCCTGCCAGTGCTCACCCCCGGGAGCTTCTGATGAGCTCTGGCAGTTTCAATATCAGTCAAGCAGGATGTTCAAAGCCACAGAAGGCATTTACAGGCCCAAATTCCGTTAATTGTAGAAGGAACTGAGTGCTCCAAAACCTTAGGGACCATCAAGCATTTTATCCTCATTTTCATGTCTAAGATTCCCTTTAAAGGAAAGTCTTTGGTAAGATGCCATGGAGAAAGCACTGATTTGCAGCTCTTGCTGAACTGATTACAACAAGCAATGAGTTAATGAGTTTTCTTTGTGGTTTCTTACTCCTGTTTGTAGAGGTGATTTTTTTATCACTTCTAAGCTCTCTGTTGGAGGTGACAGCTGTAAGGTGGGGTGAAGAAAGACAATCTGTGCAAAATGTGCTGGCAGAAGCTAAGGCATAAAAGTTTAAATCACTTGCTTATGACAAGCAGAAGGACTCTGTGGCTAAGGTTTACTGACTCTCTGACACAGCAGTTTATCACTCCCGGCCATTCTGACTCTCTGCTTGCTTCTACCAGGGAAAGTGCTACTAGAAATGAGACAAATGACAGCACAAGCTCACACACATATTTTATTACTGATGGACCCAAGGCACTACCATAACCTTCAGATGCTTATCCTGATGATTCAAGGAGCACATTCAAGCCTCAGATTTTATTTCAGCTTGTTCTAAAGATGGGTATTATCCAGGTAAACATCATTTGCCAGGTCAGTCATAGGAGATTTCACAGGAATTTAGTCTGTGTTACTTTTGTCTGTCTCACTGCAGATGCAGAGAGATGACTCCTACATAAAGTAGGTCTTTCTGAATTGCTGTGTAGTCTGGCACACTACAGAGAGTCACTGGAGGGCTCCTGTAGTACAGCTCTGCACAAAGAAGTCTGAAGTACAAAGCTCTGTTCAGCAGTGCTCTGCCTCCCCTCCAACCCTGTGGTCCCTCTCCAGGGTAACCTTCCCTCTGCCTGCAGAGATAGAGCACATTTTTGATGCCAGTAATCACAGAGCTTGCTAAAGAACACAGCTTCTGTAGGATTCAGTTAAGTGCTTTTTAATATTATATAGGAGACCAAACTTGGGATGTGGTTTGAAGCATTTGTTAACCTCAGCAGATGGGTATTGAAAGGGCAGTAACCTCCTCCTGTCACTTCCTTATCCAGGTGACAAGAAAGCTGCTCCCATGTCTTTCCTCTCAGGGTCGTTTCCCTTGCTGCTTTGAAACAGTTTCCTACGTGAGCAATATTGAAAGAAAAAAATGTGAAATTCCTTTCTTAAAACACCTAAAGACAGATTTTCTACAGAACAAAGTAACAAGAAAACTCCATCTTTCTGCCACATAAGCTCTTTCTCAGGAAAAGGGTCAAGACACCTTCAATGTCCTGGGTGGTTTTCAGAGCTCTCCACATGAAAAATTATAGTCATTGAACATATCAGTCCGTGGTCAAGCCATGAAATAACCCAAGAGCTTAATTCCTGAATGAGTAGGGAGAAAAGTATCTTCTAGGCTTTAGGACAGTATTAAGACCAGCAGGAGGGATGGACTCACAGTGCTGTGGCCTGACACCAGGCAGAGATGGGACCCTGCAACCCACACTGACAATCTGCTCTAGGAAGGAGGACAGGCACTTCTGCAGCCTGTTAGGACAGAGGGAAATAAAAGGATGAAACAACAACCTGTTTCTGAATTTTAACTTTAATTTTTGAAGGAAGAGTCCTAATTTTGAAAGTCCTAATTTCTTCCCCAAATCTGGCGGCAGCTTTGTGAAAGCAGAAGTGTAACACAGCCCAGTTTCATGGGGTCAGAGTACACCCTGCCAAGGAGGGGTTAGGAGGGACTCTGCTCCTGCGCACACACAGATACCACATGCAGGGCACACCCACACTACCAAAATCTCACCATGGAGCAGGAGCTGATTCCTGTTATGTTTTCTTTGATTGGGTGAGGCTCACTGCCTACCACTACTTATATCACTCTGTGTTGTAGAAGTGAGGGATAATACTGACATTTGCTTAAAAATTATCCCACAGCAGGAAAAATTATCCTGACAGAGAGTGTGATGCGGTGCCCCCCAGATAAAAGGCAGCCTGTGAGCAGAACTGAGCACCAGAATAAATAACCTTTACAACATAATTCGGTATCAGAAACAATAAACAATAAATTTCACATCTATATAGAAGGCCTAGTCCATACTGAATATCACTTTCACATACACTGATGGACACCTCAGCATTTAATCCAAACCATCAGCTGCAGAGCAGGAATAGCAGTTAAAAGAAAAGAGGGGGACATACACTTGTAAAATATCAAGTGGGATATAGGAATAGAACTCTCCTGCACATATCCTTATGAAAGGAAAGAGATAATCTAGTTAATGTGAATTGGAAACCCTCTGCAAGCTGGCCAGAGGAAATGCCTCTCCGTTCAGGAGCAATTAATGCAAACGCTAATGAGCCTTTGAAACTCATTGATGCTGCACCACTGAGGGATACAGATCGCACAATAAAAGCTTTCCTGCATTTCGGTCCATGTTCTCAGGCATGAACTTGGAGATCTGGAAATTAATTTGTAAGGGAAGTCATTTAACTGTGAGGGTTTTTTGATGTATGTCTTAGCCCACGCCCTGAGCTGCTGTCAGGGACAGGGTGACACAAACATGGTTTTTTCACAGCAGGATAAATCCTGCATTTTGACACTCCACAGAAAGTAAAGACTCATGTTAATGGTTCCGTTTATTAACTCTACAATATCACAGATAATTCACTTTATTTCAGCTCTGCTGAGCAAATGAATATCCCTGGTTCTTCCTTTCTGGAAACCTAATTCCCTCAAGTACTTTGGAGAGGTACTCTGCTGAATTAAAATCCTCCCCAGGGAGATTTTGTAAGTACAGTAACACTGCTTAAAGATTGCTGCCAGGCTGCCCATGCCATCCAAAATCCTTCTGGAACTATTTAAAACAACCAGAGTGGAGAGGCTGAAGTGAGGGAAATGTGAGAGATGTGCAAGTGTGCAAGTATGTGACAACCTTTCTGAGAGAAAAAGTGTGGTGATTACCTGAGTCAAGAATCGATTTCTAACACAGCAGAAACAGCAAGCTTGCTTTTTAATTTGTGATAAGAAGAAACAAAGCTATAAGGAAACTCTGATCAGAATTTTATAATAGGTTCTGTAAGAAATTCACTAATAAAAGTGTATCGAAAACACATTATTAAAGTTTTGTGGTAGAGATTCAGGAGACTGAATCCAAGAGCTTGAGCAGAATCTAGCACATTTTTATGAATTCATAAAATGTTTTACAGGATCTCATGAGCAAGACCCTGCAAATTTGGAACCTGAAGCAAATTTTTTTACAGTTCACATATATAAAAACAGAACTAGAGGTTTTTAATGGCAGTGTTGACACGTTGTTAACTATATGTGATGCTCGAAATATAATAAACAAAGAGGGAAAAGAAATTAAAGGATTTCTGGGGTACTCTGAGTTCATCTATGTTTTGTGTCATTTTACCTGGCAGCCAAACCATTAATTGAAACAAAGACAAATGCTAAGTCACTGGCAAAATCCTCCTTCATGTCACTGGAAATTTATAGTGCTCTTCACAAACTCCTTTGGATGAGGACAAAGTTATAACCTGACTGAGCTGCTCCCAGCACTCTGTTGTTACCATTTGTTTCTTTGCAATGTACTGACACACTCCTTTTTTTCCTGACTGGAAAGGCAAGAGAGTGGTGCTTATTAGATGTTATTCATTTCAGGCTTTAATTGTAGCATTTCTTTAAAAGGTAAAATTTTTTAAAAATGCGAAAGCCGAAAAAGACATACATATTCTATAGAGGAGGAAGACAGAGAAATCTACCTAATAATTATCTTTATTTTCCTTTATTTAGTCAAGTTTTGTTAGTTTTCCTTTACAAATACTATGTCTAGGAAAACAACTGCTGTAAAATTAAATACATTAAAGGGGTGTCAATCCTCTTGTTTCACAGAGACAATCATGGTTGTGTTATCATGCTGAGAAGACAGAGAATTGATAGAACTGGGACCATTTAAATAAAAAAAAAAAATCACTTTCACCTCCTTCCTCCTGCATCAGTCTTCATGTATTGTGCCTTGCATGAGCTAATAACAGATTCATTGCAGCCATGCTGTAACTGATTGCTGTAACTTTGCATATTTTCCCGATGTGTATGAAGAAGTAGCACTGAGGCTCTCAGGATTAACAGATCTATGCCTTGAATTACTTCTCATTTCCATTCAAAGTCCATGCAATTTTTTACAAGAGCTCTTCAAAAGAAACAAAGCCAGAAAATTCACAGTAGATTAAAACTCAGCGGGGGTGAATTTATATGTGGTGAAGAAAGGAAATACAATAAGAAAACTGGTTTCACTTATACATTTTTAAAAATGCAGAGCAGTCATGACCTTACAGTGATCATAATTCTCACACCAACACAATATTAAGTGTCTCAAAGGCTGCCCATATCTTTTAATTTGTCTGATGATGGCTTGAAGATCCAAAACAGAGATTCCACAGCTCTGTTCCGGTTCCCAACAGGAGGAAAATAATGGAATAATTTAGGTTGAGAGGGGCCACTGGAAGTCAGGTGGACCAACACTCCCCACCTGCCTTGACAGAGGCACCGCTTAGTCCAGGCTGCTCAGACCTTGTCCAGTCTGGTGTTTGACCCCTCCACAGGCAGAGATTCACCAGCCTCTCTGTGCCCTTGCTGCAGGATTTCACTGCCCTCACTGGGGATGTTTTCCTTGGTATCTGACAGGAACTTCCCTTTTTCTAGCTTGTGTCTGTTGCCTCTGTACTCACTGAAATTTTAAAACATTTCAAGGTTGTCTTGGTGTATCTGGCACACCACAAAGAAAAATTTCCCTGGATTTTCCAAAACAATAGTACTCTGTACTTCACTTTTATCCTGGTCTGATGTTGTCTTCTTAGAAACCATTTATCCAGTGTGGCTTTAGAAAACACAGCTGGAGAAGTTCAGATGTGAAATCCAGAAATCCAGTACCTTTCTTGAGCATTTGAGAAAGTGAGAATAATTGCAGTAGGATAAGAGAAATTTGAGTAAATATCTGGTGCCTCTCTGAATTCATTAAATGCCAGTCTGTACTATGAGTTAAGTGTTTTAATTACTCAGAGTTCAAGCCCGAGTTCTTCAGCTGGCTGTGGTAAATGATTTATCTAACACATGGTATGTAACTGGCCTGCAGTTTGCTCTTAGCTCATCTCTTTGGGTGAGCCTCTGTGATTCTGAGGAATAATCTTGAAATTCCTTCCCAAAGAAGCAGCATCCCCTGCATACTGATATCACTGTGCTGGCAGCCCTTTAAACCCCTCTGTTCTGCTGCCTGAGGAGGTTCACACATCATGCCTGGCCTCACCATCCTGCTCCCAGCTCCACACTGCTCCATGGAGTCCCCTTAACTCCTGAACTACTCCAGCATCTCCACCCTCCTGGACAAGCCCTCTCTTCCAGCAGTTCCTGGTGGCAGCCATCAATAACATCCTAGGAGAGAGAGAAGGGATGAGGATTTTATGAGTATTTTCCCTTTGGGTTCCTTCCTTTCTGAAACCCTACTCTTAGATGAAGCTTACCCAGGGAGAGAAGGTTTTTCCAAAAAGAAGAAGAGAAGAAGAGGAGGAAGAGAGGTCTTCATGCTCTAATACTACATTTTTGCAAGATATAGTCCAGTTGCCTCATTTTTTCTCCTACTCAGAAGTTTCAAGTGTGTGTTAGGTTCTTATTCACTGAACTGGTGTCAGTTAATGGTATCTCAAATTGTTAAGCAGTTTCTGAATCCTCTCTTCTGATGGATGAGGCAATTCTGTCTTTACGTAATTCAGAGGAGCCACATGAGACTTAATTAATATTTATAAAGCATTCAGGATGCTTAGTTGAAAAGGGTGATGATATAAAAGCTCTATAAAAACACTCACAATTTTTCAAATTCTCTGATGTTGCAGGTCAAATTAAAGACTCATTTTTCCCCTTCATTTTCCAGCAGCAATTGTGTCCCCTATGGGTTGTGTGGATACAGTCAATGCCCAGAAGCCAGGAACACAGGGAATTTAAAGAGTGGATAACCTATTTATGCTTGTAAGGGATGGCAGGGCACAAACAGCAAAACCAACAAAATGTTGTTTCCTGTGAATCTGTGCTCTGTCTCCTCTAACCACCACCTCAAGAGACATCTCCCCACGACCCTTTGAGGTCTGCCACAGGCACAGGGAGGTTCAGGCAGGAGCTGATCCAAGGGCAGTGAGGGGCTGGGCAGTGTGGGCAGTTCCTCCACTGGATGCTGCATCCGGAGAGGGCGACTGAGCTGAACGGCATCACGATGGCAGGAGAGCTCCTCAGAACATCTGCAATCACCTTGGCATGTGTGAGTTGGTTGAAAATTGTCTGGGACAGACACCCCAGCTGTCTGAAGAACCTCATTTCTTAAAATTGCCAAGCACAGCCGTGAGCAGATCAGACCAGACTGAGGCTCTTGAGGCCTCTCAGTGATGTCAGACTTGTTTCTACCTCTGCCTCACTTGCAAACAGCTCTTGGTGCCAGCAGAGGAATAAAGCATTGTTTAACTGGGGCTGGAGCAGAGTGGAAACTGTCCCACCCTGCTGCAGGGCATCACCAAAGAGATGCAGTGGGGATCACAGTGACAACAGCAAAGGCACTGGACTGGAAGAGATGTGTTACAGCTGGCAAACACAAGCACCAGTCAGACAAACATCATAGCCCACAGGGAAATGTGTTTATTTTTCAGATCGCATCTATCACGCAGAGGAAAATTATAGAGAGAGTGTGTTGTGTGTGTTTGCATCTCCACTCAGCTGTGCTGAAAAAGGGAAATCATCAAGTCCATGGAGTTGTCTAATATGAGATGATTTAATGGCATGTGGCATAATTCAGCAAGTAATCTGAGGCTCTCTGCCCCCATAGGCAGCCTCTGCTGACATCCTCCAGCCCCTCAGGAAAGGCTTCCTGAGGCTCCTCAGGGTTCCTTGGGATGTGGCTGCTGTCCTCACAGCCACCTGCTGTGCCTTGGTTCAAATGCTGCTCCCACCCCTCATGAGGAGATGAGGGATGGCATGAGCTGCTTATTAGACAGAAAGGTGGAACTCAGTTTATTTCTTGACATACAATGCTTCCTGCAGACATTCCAATGATCTTGTCCCTGCTCTGCCTCAAGTCAAGGGATCACTGGACCAAGCTCCCAAACCATGGTGCCTTGGCAGCACTCTCTGATTGAAGTGTGGGACACGTGGGCCCATCTTGCCTTCACTTTCCTCCCCTGGTGCCAGCTCCAGCAGGTTTCTGGCCCAGAAACATGCCAACAGTGACCAGTGGTGCTTTGCAGGGGGCTGAACTGGGACTTTGATGTGCCTGAAAAACCATCCATAAGAAAAAGGGATGGAGGGGGCGAATGTGCAGAATTTTATTCAGCTATGCAAAACTTTCAAGTCAGCTGCCTAGGAACTGGGGACACAGCACTGAGGAGGAACTAAGGAGGGAGAGGGAAGGGGAAAGATCAGGATTTGTTGGAATCAACAGTCTTGTCAAGATGAGCACGAGTGACATCTCCTGAGATGCACAAAGCCACCTGGACACAGCCACAAAGATGCTCAGAAGGGCCCCAGCTGTCTCCCTGTCCAGCCCCACACCCATGAGCTGTGCAGCAGTGAGCAGCACTAACCCCTCTACCTGAAGGACTTCTTAAACTCAGAGCTTCTCAGTTCTTATTGAGGGCAGGTTCAAATCTACTTTGCAATAGAGGGGCCATCAGGAGGGTTTTTTTAAGTAAAAAACCTCTGTGTGCTGATGAATTAGCATGCTCACTGGTGTTTTAATGACTTCTTTCTGGGATACTTGAGATCAAGAAGGTTATCTTCACTAGCAAAAGCCTGCAGAATACTTTAAAATTAAATTAGTGCTTGTAATGCTTTGCAGAATATTTATGAAGTTGATGTGATACTGTGATAACACCTTGCACCCATACTCAGACTAAATCTTGTAGTTGCCCCGCAGCATCAGAGGAAGGTTTATATCTAAAGGGGGATAAGCTGAGCTGGCAGCCCTGCCAATCCCTCTCCTTTCCATCTGTCTTGCAGAAGGTCCAGTTCTCTGCCTCCCACAGCTGCAAGGGCTGTTTGTTTACATGGTGCAAGGGGAGGGGGACTAATATAGATCTTCAACCCAGAACTCTGGTCTTGCATTTGGGATACTTCAAACTTGAGCCATGCTCGGGTCTGGTCTTGGAGTGATGGTTTCATTTCTTTACAATGCCTGTCTGCACCACAGAGTGCAGGGACATAGGTGAAGAGCTTGTCTCCTAATGCATATTGTCACTTGAAGACGAGTAAACTCCACATGGTATTTCAAGGTGGTGTTCATGTCAGGTGTTGAACACAGCCTGACTCCTGAAACTATAAAAATCAATCACAGCAGCAGATAAAACCAACTGCAAATGAAGTGCGTCCTTTGTCTAGCAAATATTGCAGCTGGCTGCCAAGGAAATGATGTTTTGTTTCTAATGGACAGTCCAGGGACTAAGGTTTGGGAATGGTGGTGCCCGGTCTCTGAAAGGGAACTGCAGCTGTAGATGAAACTTCACCACCATCTGGTGGACACACTGGGGATGGACCCGGGCTCATCTGTGTTTTGCTATGAGCAAAATGACAATACTTCTCTGAAGAAAATAAGTTTAAAATGCAAAGTCCTTAATCCCATTTTACAGGCATCAGGAATTTTTTCTACCCATGGACATAAGTGGCAACTACGTATCTCCTTTGGAAAGTCTGTTTATTTCATTTTATGGTAGCTGTGATAGATCTGAGACACAATTTGTAAAAGTACACCCTGAATGTTAAAGCAAGCAAACAGTGGGGAAAGAGTGTTTTCTTAGGCAATTTATAGATAACCCCTTTATGCTGTTTACACAGCAGTGAGCAGCCAGACTCTGGGTTAACCCCTTGTGTGAGAATGAGTTGGGAGAATAAATCAGTGTACCAGGGAGGACAGAGGACATTGCTGTGGTCACACAGCAGCCACAGGGAGAACTGAAGAAAGAGACTGCGTTGAAGAAGAAATCACGCTGAGCTAGTAGGACCAGGAGTCTCGCTGTGTGCCAGTCACCTCCAGGAGGTCCTGCTTCCCCAGAATTTCCTGCACGAGCTCACCTTCCAGCTTAGCTGAATCTGCAGCCCAGCACGACACACCAGGCTACTGCAGCAGCAATGTCTCAGGCCTGCTGCATCATTTAGATCTGATTCTTTAATAGATGAAGAATTGAGGCTTTAATAACAGATAAGGGAACTTTGGACTGCTGTGCTCAGGCTAATCTTTTAATGGTTGAAAGTGATAGAGAAGCTGCTCCAATTCCTTATCTAGCATTTTCCTTCTAATTATTAATTACCAATTTGTACTTAATTTACTTAGTTCAGAAAATTAACTGCCTGTGTCACTGATTCCAACATTTTTCATTTTTACTGCCTTCTGTGTTGACAGAGGGATAACTTCATAAAAGACAAAAACACATCCAACCTCCTGCCCCGGTTTGCTCTCCCAGCTCTTGGGAGTCTATCTAGAAATACCAGCTTCTAATATTTCTATGCTCCTAGACTTCTGTAAACTACAACTTGGGTTAATGATTACAGCTGGTAAAGGGATGGAATTCTCCTAATATCTAAGCCAGTTTTCCTAGACTTATGGACAAAAGAAACATTTTGGGATAAAAGGGACAGAATCTGCAGGTTTGAGGGAAGAATGCTGGAGTCTTAAAGCCCAGAACTAGAATTAACTCATATCATATTGAACTGCTACAAAAATGTAAACACAAAACGTGTTTAAACTTCCTCATTCCTAGAAAAGGGAACATTCATTTATTACATGCAATGATTTCTTTTGGGGGATTAAAAAACACTTTTTCAAGGATAAATCAAGGAAACTGGAAGCTATAAATGGCCGGCCAGCCAGCAGGACAAAGGGAGAGATTTGCAGGCAAAGGTTCTGAACTATGGTAATTTAGTTTAATGAAGGGGAAATGTAAACACAGAAAAAGGCTCTTACTGCCTTCTGACAGGTAGTAGTTTAATTGGCCTTCCCCATCCTGCAGAGACAAGAGGAAGTCTGATTTAAAAAGAGCTGAACACCATGGTTAAAATTAGGCTCCAGCTAAATTTAAAAAAAAAAAAAAAAAAAAAAAAAAAAAAAAAAAAAAAGTACATTAATGCGGCCAAAAGGTGAACCTACAAAATTTTCCACAGATGTGCAAAATGTTTAACTGGGAACAAAACCTCAGTCTTTCCTCAGCCTCATCTGAAGAGGAACACCAAACCAAAGGTGTGACACTGGTTTTACAGACATGCCAGAGTGAGCAGTTAACAAACCATCCCAGGTACCAATGACACAGCAGCCCTCACCCAGCACAGAGCTCCCTGAAAGAGACTGTGCTTTTGGGGGGATCCTGGAAACTCTTCCAATGAAAATGCACTTAATGAATGCCACTGTCAATTCTGTGGCATTTATAAATGTTGTTTTCTTTGTGTAAATACAATCACTGGAGCCTGAACTCCTGTGATAATGCAATAGTCAAGCCAGCAGTAAACCCAAAGCTCAGGAAATATCACCAGGCTTTCAGTATTTCCAAAGCAGTGCCAGAGTTAAACTGTAAACTGTTAACAGATTTCAGGGTTAATTTGTAATTTATTATTATTAGCCAGGAACACTCTGGAAGATGAAATTGCCAGGGGCAGGATTCCTCACCCTTTTTCCACTCACCAAGGATTTTACTACTGGCAGAGGTAGGAGACTCCTACACCTCTCTCTTTGAAAAGTCTCACACAACACATAAGACAATGTCTTGTCTGATTTCTTCCCCAGTCCTTTCCTGCTTCCTGCTGGCACTCCATTTGGGTTTTTTTTTGACCAGCAGAAATGCTAAGAAAACATTTTTACAGAACAACCTTAATAAAACCCTGATATATTTTACTCCTCAACAAATACAGAGACAAGAAGTATATAATCCATATTACAGCTGCTCCTGATCTCAATGAATCAGCTAGACCACCAGCCAAAGCAGCCAGACCAAGCTGTTTCTGTACAAACCCATTTCTAGTCTGCCCAGGAAAGATGCCCAGACCAGGAGGGCAGAGCTTCACCTGTCTGTTCTGCTCATCACCACACAGCAAGGTCCAACCAACAGGGACAGGGAACCAGTGTTTCCCAGGAAAAGGAAATATCAGTCCTCCCAGGCCATCTATCTCAGCAGTTCTCTTTCCCCACAGTAAAAAATGTTTACATTATCTACCCTGGTTCTTTTCAGTGCAACTGAAGACTAAATTCACTACTTTTATCTAATCTGGGTACTCCCATAGCCAGTGGATAATCCAGATTTTCTTCTCCCTGCATGGGGCTGAGGGGAAGACTTTTTTTTCCTTCCATCATGCCTGCAGCATCCGTCAAACAGAATTCCTCAAACAGAACATGGTATCCCAGCTGAGACCTTATGGACTGCAAAGTTTTGCCCTGTGTCATTCATGCGCAGGAGTAACATGACATCTGCCCTTCCATGGCAGCACGACCCTTCTAAGTCACATTCTGCTCGTGGTCTGCCAGTAAATTGGAGTTTTCTCCTAAGAATTGCTTCACAGCTGGTTTATTTCCTCTCCTGTGCCTATACATCAGTTGGTCTTCTCTCAGATGTAATGCACCGCAACTCCTCTGGTTGGAATGGCTTTCTTCTTTTTGCCTTTCAGATCCTTCTGATATGTATCATTACCCCTGGGATCATGATATCCTCCACTGGACTATCTGGTTGTCTTAGATCTTGTTACCTACAAATATAAAGAGCAAATTCTCTTCCATTCCCAAGGTCACTAATGAAGATACTGAACAGATAAGACTCAAAACAGATCTAAAATCATATCCACTCCTAATAGTAATCCTTCAACTCCAAAATTCTTTCATTGTGGCTGTGACTTGTGTTTCAAGGAGAGGAAAAAATCCACCTCACACCTGTACAAATGCAGTTCCTCAAATTACTTCCTAATGAAAATAGAAAACAGTATCCGAAGTGAGGTGTCTAAGGCCATGTATGAGTTCAGTGAATCTTTGAGCCTAATTTACATAATTTGATCTCCATATCTGGGTTTCCTCACCTCTCAGGGACTGTCGCTCTTTGGAAAAAACATTTGAGACCAAGACACTGCAAATATTATCAGTTTAACTGTGCTGGAGAACAACCTTTTCACACAAATTACTCACAGCAATTACGCTATGTGTCTTTTACTGAAATTTTGCACTGCATAATTACATGCACATAGATTTGTGTAACTAATAGATACTTGGCAATTAATTAAATAGCTTTTGTTTCTCTAACTGCCAATGCTTTATGACAGATGAAAGCTGAAAATCTTTTTGGGGTTTATGGTGTCTCAGGCCTGAACTTTGGCACAACACACAGTGATGAACATTTCCTACATGTTTCTTCAGAAAAGACAGCAAGTCCCTTATTCTAAAGATAGCATCAACTATGATAATGCCTTCTGGATAATTACATTAACAGGCTGGCCAACTTACAGGAGAATAAATAAGGACAATAAATCTCACCCAGCACTGCAAAACACAAGGAACATCTATAAATAAAGACTGAAAAGAAAATATTTCAAGCAGCAACTCAGACCAATGTGAATCTTACCTTGAAAACATAGGGCTACTGAATACATGATGTACCATAAGAGAACAAAGCAGAGAGCTCAAATGATGCTTCTAAATTAGCCTGACAAGCTTTTATTATATAAAAACTGAATTAAGCAAAAACTAGAGATAAGTGTTTATCTGACATCTGGGATTTCAAAAGACTGAGAAATAGGAAGACACTTACAGAAAAAAACATATAAGGTCATCACCAACAAGAATTGGTTTTAATTCAAGCTACTGACAATAATCGAATTCTAAGTTTCCTGCTTCAGCCTAGAGTTGTCAATTCATTGAGCCTTGCTTGCATGTGAACATTGCTAGAGGCCTCTTACAGAATCAGCTGATTATAACTTTTTTTTCCTGAAGAGTGAAGCAGCAACCCTCCTTCTCAATTTAGGTAATGATCATCTATGCAGGTTTTATTATATTAAAACCCCATTCCAATTAATTCACATTTGCCAGATGCTGTCACAATTGCTGACAGGTGTTTATTACACTCTAGGTCAGCTTGAAATCACCATAAGAAGAGAAGTCTGCAGGATCAGAACCATCCCAGGCGTCTGAATGACACACGAACACCCCCTTGAGGAGACAGGAACTGCAAAAAGAACTCCATGTACAAGAATCTTGTGGGCATGGAGGAACAGAGAGGCAAAATGGCACCTTCACTTTGCAAAAAAAGAGGCTCAGGAGTTGGGATGTCACCTCTATCTGCTTTTTAAGTGTCTCTGCTCCAGCTTATACACTAGTAGAGATACATCTACAATGAGAAATTTTAATAGTTTCATTTCAGAAACTACCTGCAGTGGGACAAAGCTATTGAATGAATTATCTCAGTGAGTTATTTAAAAAAAACACAACAACAGAAAAAATAAATCAAAAGAACACTAGAAGAGCTTGTTAAATGTCATATTAGCAAACAGTTTAATTTATTAAAATGACTCCAGTACACCTCTGTGCTTCTACAACAGACACGCATTACACATAACAGGTAAAACACAGTAACATCCTCCAGTCAGCAGTTCCCCAGAAACACGAAAACAACAGTATCTTACATCACCTCCCAGCTCAACCTTCTTCCAGGCCATGCTTGGGGCACTTCTCTGAGGAGCAGGCAGGCAGCTGAATGCAGGTGTGTGTCAGATTCCTGATCAGAGGTGGTGAGTGCAGCCCTGTGCTGCCCAGTGAACACACGGACTGCAGCGGCCGCACCGGGAGCACCATTCCACACTCCCATCACTCTGCCGACGGGACAGCCACAGCATGGGCATGGAGGGGTTGAAGTTTCTCACAGCGTAAAAGACACTGGCCCAAAAAGGTTTGCACACCTGAGTATTATGCTCATAAGAATTATGAGAGACTCGTGTAAGTCTTTTATAAAGTCTTAAAATACAGTTGTGGTAATTCAGGGCCAGTCCTTTTTCTTTTACTGGTTAACTTTACTGAAATCAGCTTGACCTGGAATTCTAACAGCAAAGCAAACATGAAAAGTTAATAAAATCAGAAGACACTGAAGGTGTAGATACAGTGCAAGTGTTGGTTTTAGTCTTTTTGACTGTTACAGCCTGATAATTTTACATTCTGTGCTTTAATTTCAGGGAAAAGCATAGATGTGTGTCAGAACATACACACTAGCATATATACAGGTATACATACACACTTGCTGCAGAATGCAAGGGCTTCCAGTGGCATATGATTCATAGTACCAATCTATCACATGCAGGTTGGGTTTTTTTCCATACAAAACCATAACAGTTTTAGAGGTGCCCCTCCCCCTGCATACATAAGTATCCATTAATGTGTATTCACATGCATTATTACCCTCTCATCGATTTATGTTAACCAGATTTATTTTTTAATTTTTTTTTTTTAATGTAAGCCATAAATTATTTTAGTTGCAACACCTAGCCAGAACACTCCAGTGACACAGTACCTGGGTTTTATGGTAACTAATACCTCCGTTGGCAAAACATTCTTAATAAAATTACTCAAGTTTTGTTTGCTTCATATTGCTTCATTTTAAAAAAAACTTTTTTTATGTACAATCTTTGCTGTTAGTACACTTCAGATTTGCTGAAGTGCAGTAAACTCGTTATGAGAGCTCGTTATTCAGAAGCACCTAAACTTTTTTGATATTAAATGGAAGCCATCAGCAACAAACATTGTATGGAGAATTCATCAGGTGAATGAACAGTGCACATGAGTCAGTATGAGATGAAACTGTTTTCTAAACAGCTGGTAGCCTTCACAAAACAAATTATGTGTGATGTAGTCAGTCCTGCTGAGACAGCAGAAGGACATAAGAACACAAGCGACTCAAGGGTCAGTGTTTATCCATATTAATGTAGCTTTGGTTCAGAAATTCTTTAAGTGTTGTAGAGCACCTGGTTTAGTGACAAAACACATGCGTCTCACAGTGCTAACAGTATAATGCTAATAAACTATAAACTGCAGCTTTCAAATATTAATAGCATTTAATAAAAAAATTTACAGAAATATTCTTGTTGACAAACGTGCAGTACAAATGCAAGCTCCTTGGCCACAAACTCTAATTGTGTGCATCAGATTTGTGCTGGCATTAACAGTGCAAGTGCTGGGATTCAAGTATGCTTTTCCATGTTCGTGTTAAGCAACAGAGATTACATGATGACGTTTGGGGGATTTTCTGCTCACAAGGCCAGGATGTGAGAATCAAGCAAAGCAATGCAGCAAAGGAAATGCTGAATTTCCCTCATCTGGAAGGCATAAAGGAGGGAAAACACATTTCACAAGCAAACCAGCTTCACATACCACCAAGTTATTGCTTCAGCTATATCAGCTGTACTAAAATACAGGACTACAGGTTGCAATCTAATCTGCCCTCACATGAAGAGAAAGTGAAATCTACAGTGCAAATCCTCCATGAAAAAGGATCAAATTGCAACACCAGAGTCCTGTTTCATAGGACAGAATTTATTCATCATTCAGTTTTGCTTGTGAATTAATTTTTTTGTAGGTCAGTTAGATCACAGTCAAAAGTATGTTGTTAACATTTCTGTGTTTCCAGAGGTACTACTTAATGCCAATTTAGGTCTGCTCAACAACAGAATACAATATGAACACTTGTTTCCAAAAAACTGACAAAATTATTGCTGAAATTTTCAGGGCCAAAATTAAAACTTAGTTCACCAAATCAAGACTTCACTCCCCTTAAAAAAAATCTGACGTCCTATTAATTAAAAAAAAAAAAAAAAAAACAACAAAACAAAACAAAACAAAAAAGTCCCTGAACTTATCAGGGTTTTTTTTCAATTAAATAATAATCTAAGATTTTACAAGATATTCACATTCAGGCAACTGTCTCCTGACTCATCTGACAGATGCCATAATAAAAACAAGAACACTACTCTCACATTCCTCCTGACAGCAGTGATTAGTGCAATTTACCACTGCACTACAGTTTCAATAGTGCAAGGTGTGCCTGTTGACATTTCTCACAATCACCTGCTACATGATCATTATTCTCAGATGTCTGTACCTGTAATTTTTCATTAGAATTTTGGCATTTATGTTAACACTTATGAAAAACTATGGCTTTATCCATGAAGTATATAGCCTACCTAAGCAAAACTTTTAAACCATTTATTTAGAACAATAAAACTGAATTGGAATGAAAATTACTTGGTTAAGCCATAAGCTGTGTTGCCACTAAACTCAAGATCTCAGGGTTAGCTATAGAACACCAATATGTGTACTTGTGCATCTGTTACAGTCTTTAAAAGTTCATTTAAAATGTAACACTGATAAAACTTTTTTTACCTCTAATTCTAATAATTTATCTTATTTTTTGCAACATGTTTGATTACTTGTATCGAAAGTGTCATCTGAGTATCGCTGTATTACAACAGGACTGGGACTGTAAGAAACCCATAAATGCACATGTAAGAAGGCACTTGTCTTCCAGTAGTTCAAGTCAGAGAAGGCCTTACCCAGACAGTGGCACCTTACACTTTGAAGGATTAGCAAATGTCCCCAGGCTTTGCCACAGTCTCAAAACCTGTCCTTGTGTCCCTGGACAAAGGTGCTGTGTGTGGACTATAATACCATGAAGCTCATGACGAATTCCAGTAGTTTCTGCCTGTTGCTTTGAGGTAGGAACGTAGTGCCGAGTTCCAAAATGACGTCTTTCCTTTGCTGAGTCTGCTTGAAAACCTGAAGCACAGCATGAACACATGTAAGCATCACCGTGTTAAAGGAATCTCCTTTCTTCTGAGATTTAAATGTTATGGTTTATACTAAGTTTTTCCTCGTTTAGACTTTTTTCATTTCTTGAAGGCTTAGATGGCAATGCCTTTAGGTATTATTAGAATTCACTCAATGTTGAAGCCCTTCAGGGGTTATATAGGAGAAGAAATTGAAAAATAAGTACAGTATGTGATAAAAAGCCAAACCTTAGCATTAAGGGACAAAACAAGCAATCAAAGGCATCCAACTGGAAGTGTAAGCATAAAAACAAGAATTAAGATGCTATACTATAACAGATGCTTAGCAAATATTACCTAGTCCCACTTTTCATTCTAGTTTATCCTGCTGTTGGAAAATGAGATTCAGTATGTGCTTTCCTCACAGCTTTTCAGTCTACCTTTACTAGGCCAATTATTGTTGGATTATTCAATATATGAGAATTTAAAGGCAAAAACTTCAAAACCCATACCCAGCAATGTTTTGCCTAAATATCAATACTTTCAAAATTATAATGCTGTATCTTATCTGGCATTCAGGAAGGCATGCCAGTCTGATGAAAGAAAAACACTTCACTTGCAAAATCTAGATTGATGATTTATAATTCAAAATACTAGTGGTAAAGTACAAAATTGAATATTTATCCTAAAGAACACCTGTATCCTCATGGTAAACACTGAAGGTGTATAAGGATGGTTCTTCTGGAGCATCAATCACCGCTAAGCCAAAATTCAATAACTAATGCTTTCTTCAAGATTTAAGTAGACTTCAAAATTAAATTTAGCTGTTACTGAGCACAGAATGTGCTCTCAGCCTTTCAATATTGTTCAATAGGGACATGGAGTAGAACAGAGGAACTCTACTTGTTGTGAATAAAAATGTCTAGTCATCCAGTCATCCAGACAGGCCTTCCCAGGGGCAAGAAGTGCCCTGTTCTGTAACTTGTGCTCTCTGTTACAGCCCTCAGCCTGAAGGAAACCAAAATGCTCCAAATCCACAATACATTTCCACAGATACATTCAATGATGTTAAACTGACACTGAACAGATTCCTTGAAATGTCCGAATTGTGCTCATTGTTGGTGTGAAACTTGACATTCACCAGCTCTGAGCAAACACTTACTCCAATTTCCTTGAAGACTTTCACTGCATTTTTCACATGACTGTAGGTAGCACTCTCAGCTGCAAGAGAGAAAAACCCAGAGATAAACAAACTGAAGTTCAATTTGGGCTACCTTATGGTGGAAAGAACAGAATGAATCAAACCCAGTTCCAAAACCAGTTTTAACATACCATACACAGCAACATTCTTCTCCGTCCTGCTTATTAAATGCCTGTGTAGCTTCTGAATAAATTCAGACTCTAAAACAGGACCACTAAAATTGTGCACAAAGGTGACAGCAGAGCTGTATGCCTCCAGGAACGGTCCCAGTAACCTCTGCAGGAAAGTGATGTATTGCTGGTGCTCTTGAGACTGGCTCACCTAAGAAAACGCAACAAAAGGTTCAGTGACAGAGACCAGTGGAAACCTGAAATGATGTGCAAGGCATAATGTGGTGAAACAGCAACCAAAATAAAAACAAAAGCACAAAAACTTGTACAGAAACAAGTGTGGGGGCACAGCACAATATGGGACCATAGCTAAAAAAGAGATTTATCATGAGGGACAAAACAGGCACTGAACAACAGACCAATGCTATTTTTTCCTCCTCCAGAGTGCTACTGTTTTCCCAAGATAAAATTAAAGACATCACACTGATCTGCAGCCAACAGAAGGGCTGCCCTACATTTACAGAGATGGACAGAAGTTTTGCAAGTGTTAACAACATATCCTAAGGAGTGTTTGTGTCAGCTCTGAGAAAACTAGTAATATATCTAAAATCAACATAAGCAATCTCTGAAGTGAAACACAGGCTGAATATAAATACCAGCTGGATGTGTCCTTTTTACACTGCATGTAAAGAAGCATTTATTTATTTGTAAATAAAACCAAGATATTTGAGTCTTTATCAGTTTTCAGGACTCTAACCATTGCTCTTCCACCTCCCTGTAAAGATTATGTTTCTTCAGCTGTTTTCCTCATGGCAAGGAGAGAACTGGACTGTACAAAAATACTAACACTGCAAACCAACAAACCACCCCCCTGCCCCAAAATTATCAGTACCTGTCCTGAATAAGCAAAGTAATTTATATCTCTCACAAGAGGGTTCAGCATCAGTAGCCGAAGGAAAATATTACCTTCAGGTAGCAGTCTCTCTGCTCCTCTCCAAAATCACTGTCTTCATCTTCCTCATCACTTCTCCAAGATAATGGCTCAGGGAGTTTTTTATTCCATTGCTGTTCTGTAAGACTGGGGCTAACATCCTCCTGCTCATCCTGCTTAAATTTCAAAAACAAGGTGGTAAATTGGTAAAACTCCAAATCCAGGCAAGCAATAGGTATATTTTTGAATCTCGTCTGGCTTAATGCATTTATTAACCAGTATTTAATGGAAGCAAGTGAGACTCAATTATAGGCAACATCGAGAAAAGGAGAGAGAAGAGACATTTGATGAAAAAGACTGAGTTTTTTTCTTGCTTCCTCCTGGGTTCTAAGGTTTGTTTACTGTGCACAAAAAGGAGCTTATGAAGCAAAGATATGCTGAGTCAGCTGCCTCTACTCCTAAGGCTTTCTCTGCACTGTGCACCTCTGGCAAACTGTACCACACAGCAACTCTCCTACAGCCCTGAAACTGCAAACTGAGGAGTTTTACAGCAATTCTGAGATCAATGCAAAAGAATTAAAGAATGACAAAAGGTCTAGACTTCTGAGTCCTGTAAAGTAGAAAGTAAAAACCCATTTAGCCATGCTACATTTGAAAGGGCTTCAATAATAAAATAAACCCCAAGTTTCACAACAGTACAAAAATAGGTGTTTTCCTTAATAGCTTTACTGGTAAAATGAAATTGCATCACAGAGTCATGAAGCATCACAGAGTGACTGTACTCAACTGTCTGACACTTACGAAAAGAGAAATGAAGCAGCCTCAGTCCTGGGCACATTGTTAGAAGCTTTCAGTAACAACATGTACTTAGAACATGTCTCACAACTAAGGAGCATAAACCACCTATAGTACAATAATGACTCCCACAGTATCTCTGCCACTTTACCTCAGCCACCAGGAGAATGCCATACTGGATCAGCCTTTCCACAGACTCGTGGCAAACTTGATAGACCATCTGGCAAGGCTGCACAACATAAAAGGAATGCAATGAGCAAGTGAGATCCATTACACTCATTACAGCACCATCATTCCCTGTTCAGTATGAATGTTTTACATCCAGCAGTGTTATTTCTTTTATGCAAGCTGTTAAACTTTTATCAGCATAATCCCAACGCATCACTCTTGTGTTTATCCTGGCAGACATAAAAAAAAAATTATAGTGAAATAGGATATTTAAAATATGTCCAAGATTTTCCCGAAATGCGTTACCACTGGTAGAAAGCCACATTAAATATTCTCCCTTTTTAATAGCCTCTAACCAAATTTTAGTTTGTTAACAATTCTGGAATAAAATCATCATAAAATTAAAATTATTGAAACTCATAACAGTGATGTATTTGGAATTTAAAGGAAACTACAATTTCAAGAAATTCTCTTACGTGTTTGAAACTGAATAAAAAAGACAACTTCTTTTACATTATTCATAATCATTTAGGAAATATTTCCTTAGTGAAGAAATAACAATCAATTATTAACTCTGAAAGCAGAAGGATAGTATTACTAAAGAACTCTAGTATACGAGCTAACATTACTAGCCAGAAAAAAACACTAAATTTGGCTTATGCTTCCATAAAAAGTCACAAGTCAAATATGAGTACAGTTATAAGAACTAATTCAAGAATCTCTAGAATTTTAAGTAACTTTTACACATAAGAAAAAAGAACATCTAGCACTTGAAATTCAAAGTATGCAGTGTCTGAAAAGTGAGATAACATCAGCTCTCGTCAGTGTTTTGTAACAACAAAAACTGAAGTCAGGCCATGTTTAAAATTGCCACTAAGTACTAGGTGTGGCCCAACATGAGTACAGCACTCCCATGCAAATAAGGGATATCTTTAGCATATGGAACCTTACTTCCCAACATAATTTCAATCACCTGTGCAAATTCATAGGAGCTGGGTACTCACAAAAACTTTTGTTTCTTTAGGTAAAAAAAAAATAGTTTGGGCAGAATGCAAATACAGCTGTGATGATCTAATGATAAGAGTTACAAAGTATGTTAGAGAAGTTGCTCCCTCAGCTTCCCACAACTCAAGGTGGGCTTCTTAAAGCTGCCTTTCTCAGGAAAGGCCTAAAACACAACAGAAATGTCCCAGGCCCAGCCCAGCGTCACTCACTTCAGCACCTGCAGAAGCAGCAAGTACCCAGTGTGTGAGAGCCACTGATACCCACCACCATCACCGACAGTGAACAGATCACAGCTGTGACACTAGAAAGCATCCTGTAATTTTAAAATAACAAGCAGAACAAAAACTGTACAATTAATTCAATTACTTACCAAAGATACAGTGAATTCATTAGAAAGCAAGTAGCACAAGCTGGCAGCTTTTCGGACCAGGTGTTCTTGACTGATTAAACCATGAGAGGCACCACTGGTACCATTCCTGTACCTCCTGCTCTGGATCGCGTGAAGACTGCAGGCTGGAGCACAAACAAACACAGGCAAAGTTTCATTTTCCAAAGAGCTTTATAGCAAAGGAAACATCAAACTTCTGTTTTGTCCACTTCTGAGGCTAAAAGCAGCCAAATGTTACACATGCCATTCAAGAATAAAGAGAGACTTAACCACTATTTTGTGTCCAGTAATCTCAGATCAAAACAAAATCTCATTAAAATATTGCTCACCAGAGCACAGGTTTTGCCATGTTGGCTCAGAACTCTGATAGTGCCTACGGCAGTGACCAATACACAAACACTTCCAAGAAAGATAAAGGATGAGGGGAAAAAAGAATGGAAACGTTCTTCAAACAAAACACAAGTTTGCTTTAAAACTGTTTGTTAAGGTAAACGTGGGTAGAAACAGGAAGCAAAAAAATATATTAAAGTAGGTAACATGAGAAACTGATGGGGATTTTTGTGCAGATACTTTGACTTTAAGGGTTACAAGAAAGTCTTTCCTTGATAAACCCCAAAACATACCAATAACAGCCTCTTTAATGAATACATGAAGTATTCCATTGCTGTAGAAGTTGAGTTCAAAGACAGCAGGTATTGTGATGCTGGGAGTGACGAAGAACTCATTGTTTCTGCTTGTGTTTGTGATATTTACACAGTTCCCCAACAAGTGGATGGCATGCATGACAACATCATCTGAGTTCCCTGAAAATCCCAAGTCAAAGTCACGGGCTAGGACCTCCTCCTTCATGGAGAAGAAATCTTCTACCAGTCTGGAAAGATCAGTTCCCTAGAAATAAACACAGAATCACACAGTTAAACAGTTTATCAGTAAACCACAGAATCAGGTATATTTCAAACGCAATACATTAACCGTCAATAATCCAAAGCACACCAGTTGTATCAGAAAAACTGATTTTCAATGAGGTTTTGATGAAGTAGTTCCACATGTTTTGAATTACATGCAATTATAATTTACAGCCATGGAACTATTTGGGAATGCAAGGTTCTTCTTTGTTTCTTGGTGTATTTCACAGCCTGCAGAGACCTGAATACCTCAAGATACCTCAAGACTATGTCAGAGGTATCATGTTTCCATTACCTATGCTAAAAAGTGAATGCTCAATTAACTGGGAATATTGCACTTAAAAGAACTCAACAATTGGTTTGGAACATGAGGAAAAGCCTTCCCTCAGGCACCTCCTTTTCTTGTTTTCCATCAAGATGGAGTCAGATTACACTGTAAAATGCTTCTTTGAATTCCACTATTTTAGGGAATTGGAAAGACCAGGCTGATGAGAATTGTGTCACTTCCTCCACAAGCAGGATTGTACAACTGACCAATATTTTTCCATTTGTTCCAATTTACGTGCAAGAAAAGCTTCAGACTTGAAGGAATTTTAGAAAAAATGCAAAACAAACTTGTAGGAGAAAAAAAAATTCTTCCAACTCTCATGCACAAGACTTCAGGTAAACATGAGTATCATTCTGCCTTTGTGATACAGTATTTTAGAACTGAGGAACAATAAAATCAATTTGGAAACTAATGGAACAGTTTCTAGAGTATTCAATAATGAATGTGTTTTGAGATCTAAAAAACAACTCTAATACAATAAATGAAACCCATGTAATCTTTAAAAAAAGGATAACATTTTGAATTACAAAGATCTATTTCCACATAAGCATTTATTATCATCCCATCGATAATGGCTTGTGTTCAAGCATCCACTGCTAACTAAAACATCAGCACTCAGACTGTCTGAAATCCACTTTAATTTAAATGCATCTTTCTTTTTTTTATCAGTATCATGCAATATTAAAATCCAGACTTTTTTTTTTTTAATACGTTAACAAGGCCAAAGCAATGTTTTGCTATTTAAGCAGCACAGAAGCCTTACCTGCCTGTGTCTGTACAGCAACAAACAGGCAACAATGTGGGTAGACATCACAGCACAGGACTTGTCAGCAGCTAGAAGTGAAGAAGGTAAATTTGTTAAGCACCTGAGACATTCAGAACACCATTACAAATTAAAGAGTGCCCACTATTTTGATGTGGGCACAGAACTGTACCCACTGAATGAAATACAAAGTATATTATGTCTGTCTAGAAACAATATTAAAATAATCAAAGTAACTTGGACTAAGAAGGCTGAATAAAGCTTAAATATTTACTGAGGTAAATACTGTTTTCTGTGTATCTCTGGTACCACAAATCACAGATCTACTGACTGAAGCATATACCACATAACCTATAAAACCTGGCAACAGTGGTCTGTGCAGCTAGATGGGTTCATGTATGATCTTAAATAGAGCCATTAAGATACTCCAATAGCTGCTTATGTGAAGAGTCAGGCAATGAGTGTATCAATACGGCAATCGAGCACTTCAGAGTACGGCAAGTTCAGTGTACTAGTCCAACAAACAGAACAACAATCTTTTACTTGATCAGAAAGTTTATTAAACTTTGAAGAGGAAGGAGGGAGAAAAATGATGGAGAATTGTCAAGATTATGTAAGTCATGAAATGATCACCTGAATGGAGACAATTAGGAAGTGTGACATTACCACACAGAAAATCCATGCTGTCAGCAAAACCAAACAGGCAGCTGTCAGCAACCTGCTCCAATAGGTGTCCCTGCCTATGGCAGGGGGGCTGAAATGAGATGATCTTTAAGGTCCCTTCCTATCCACACCACTCTATGATTCTGTGGTAGTGATACTCTTCAACACTTACTGAACAAAACGTGCTCAGCCAAGTTGGATATCAGCTCTCTTCTGAAGGGTTCGCTGGTGATATCCCTGGAGTTGGGCAGTGAGGCCTCTGCACCTTCATCCACATTATCATTAGGTCTGAATACAGAATAAAAATTAACATGATGACATTTAGATTCTGATCAAAATGTCAAATATAAAGTGTTTTTTTTTAATGTACACTAAATGAACCACAGCACAAAATACCATTACAGTCTGGTAAAGGCAGAAAATGTTATCAGCAAAAAGCTCTACCAATTTTTTCCTGATTATTTCTTTGCACTGCACAACATTTTTCTTTTGGTAGTCTTATCCATGATAAGACTCATAACTTTGCTGTAACACCAATTACTCTTTTTCCTTCAACAAATATGGACAACAGTAGAAAAAGGAAATTTGCCTGGAAGACAGAGCCCAGTCTCTCTACAAACTAGAAATGGTCTTTTGTATGGACATACAACTTTCTAAAGGTACAGGACTGACTTTGTCCCCACCAAGACCACACAGATTTGTATAAGTCCTGGAGAAAAACAACTAAAATGTGTATCTATGCAACAAATGTAGAACTAACCCTTGAGCAGTTTTGCAGTTCTGACAGTCACCTCCTTGAAAACAAGGAGTACTCACTCACAGGTCCTGTTTGCTTTGGAATTACTCCAAAAATATGGTGAAATGTTTGTGAGGTTTAAAACAAATTCTTTACTTTTCACTAAGCATGTTATTTTCCTCCCTAAACTACTCCATAAAATTTATAAACAAACCAGCAGAGGTTACTAAAATAAAGGAAAAAAGTCTATTTGAATTTATTTGAACAGAGCTCATCAGGAAGAATGTAACTCTTGTAATAAATTGCACAGTTATAACTGCCTAAATTTTGCACTTTTCTATTAACAATTAGATTATCCATGGAGAGTTCAAGCACTGCTTGGAATGTAATGCAGAACACTAAAAAGATAAACAAACAAACAAATCCCAACTCGTCCTCCCTTTCAGTAACACCCCCAAAAAATCTCTACCTTGATGGAAGTATAGCTGGTAACAAAGCTTGTTCCAAAGAAAGAGGAGCAGGCACAGGTTTTTGGCTTTGGCTGTTTACATATTCCTGTTAAAGAAAGACTCATTATTTTTTGTACTTTTTCTGCCTTATTCTTGCATTCAACTGATAATGCTATTACAGGAAAAAGGCAATTATTCAAAAATGCAACTGATTAAAAATAGCTCACACTAAAAAAGCAGTAACGAGGTCAGAGACATTAAAACTTTTCAACAGCTTATTCCCTTTTGACTTTATTTTATGCAAAAAGCAGACTTCCCACAGCAAGAAATCTGTACTTCATAAAAAAACTTCGAATGAAAACAACACATAACCTCTGTCAGCACCCTGCTGTGAACAACTCCTTTGAGATGAGTCCCACAATTACATTAATGAGAACTGCCTCATTAACATGAGTGAGAGCAAAGCCTAGCACCCATTCAGATCCAGCATGGAGACTGTAATTATTGCTTACTCCTGCCTTACTCAAATTCCAGGATAGAGAACTTCTCCTAGGGAAAATAGTAGTGTACAAAACTCCAGTTGCAAGATGCAAACTAAAGCCCCCAGGAAGCAGGCAGGGTACTGCATGCTTGGAATTCCTGAATCCCAAATTTCTCAAAAGCCAAACTCCACTCCTTATAGGTTAAAATTTACACTGTTCTGTTTTCAGGACACTGTGTTCCCTCAGTTTCTGTAAAGAATGGGAAACTAAAGAGCCACTTAACCTGCTGGTCAGGAAAACAGTTCCCTCTCGGGAAAGTTGCTTAAAAGACTTCCACAGCCTCTCACACACTCTTCTGCTTCCAAGCCTGTGCTCATACAACTGCAGATGCCCAAAATTAATCCCCAAAGCTCATCTGCTTTAGAAAAACCTGCAGTGGCACAACTACAGTTACACTTCTGCAGATCTGAGCTGAGGCACACTTTAACCATTTATGTAATTTATCACCATTCACAAAACAAGGAACACAGGTACAAATGAGACCTGACAGAAGCTGCTGGGAAGGTACAGAGTGATTAGCATTTCACTAGATTAAGAGGGCAGATAACCCTCTTTTCCTTACACTGATCCAAGAAGAGTTGTTAACTCCCTACCAAGAATAGCCCAAGCCTTCTCCTTTGGAAGTGAATTAGTATCTTTCCCTGCTCCACTAATTATAATGCAGTGCAGCCGGTCACAATAATTTCATGCTGTGGTAACTGAACCCTCCAAAGCTCTCCAACCCTACTGCTTTTTCTGAGAGAAGTAGGGCAGAAAGAAGAACACCCAATTAATTTGAATAATGTTCTAGTAAGTTGCTGTTACAGTGCTTAATCTTATTAAAGTCACACTAAAAATAAGGTACACTGTGGCAGAATATAGATTAGTGAAATGTAGATTAGTACCAGCAGATTCTGCAAAGAGATCAGAGAAAATTTAGAGTAAAGGCAGATACTGCCACACTACCCCATTCTCTGAGAAACTACAGAATAGCATATGGTTAAGTACTGTAGGTAACAGCTGTGAATTAATAATGAATAATGAGTTTCAAAGAATATATATATTTTTATGATATATTACCCATGACACTTTTATAGCTACCAATTTGCTTAGCAATTTTAAAAATTCAGTGAGATAAATGCCCTTCCTTAACTATTGCAGATGTCATTAAATTTAACTGGAAAACAGCATTCAGCTTCCTTCAACTCCAAATGTCTCTACAATGTAAAGAATTAGTAGATAGTATAAGGATCATTTTAAAGATTGCTTGTTAAACAAAGAGCCCCATCAGTATGAATACTTAGACCATTTCAGAATTAATATATCAACTCTGAGACTGTTTCAGCTTAATACAAATGTGTCCAAAGACTTACACATTCATCAAAAACAGGGATACTTTTGTCCTGCCAGAATGGACTGCAGCAGGTAATACTAATGATGATAACCCACAAAGAGAAAAGCAAAATTAATGTGTGCCACTATTGAAACGCCACAAATGCTGAATCTTCAAAAAGACCTTCAAGATACCAAACTTACTTTTAAGGAAAATGGTTGTGCAAAATCTACTCTGACACATCCATAATTCTTCCGCAGCATTCTGAAGACTCCTCTAGCTATACCCCAAAGACTTTCATTCTTCTTAGGCTTGCCCTAGAAAACAGAGGTGGTTGTTTTGCTTTTCTTCCACTTTGCAATTAAAAGGTTATGTTTAAAATTAAAGTGCATGCAACACCAGACAAAGCAAGGCCAAAGATTTTGACACACCTTGTAATTTCAAGTAAATCTAGAGAGCTATTTTTCAAGATATCCCCTTGAACATATTACTTGCCATGTCATGAATTTGCATTCAGAAGTGTGTCACCTGCACCTCGGCACTCCCCATTAGAGACATTTTATGATTCAAGGCTGAACACAAACCCTGTGTCCATGGAAGAGAGGACTAGCAGAACCTTTCACTATGTAACAAGTTTTCCTGCACATAAGCAGAAAATCCCCTAGGCAAAACAAGTTGTTGGATTGCTCTTACCAGCTGCTCACTGTTATAGTGACCTTCAATTATGCGATCATAGGAGATTCCCACAGGTATAATTAGGACATCAGGAGTAGCATTGGAGAAGAGAGCATCCACCACCACAGACAGAAGACCCGCTCTAGCTCCAGATGTCTTTCCACTTCGAGACCGTGTGCCTTCCAAGAATATTTCTAGAAACTGCTGCTGTCTCAACAATTCTTCTATGTGCTGAATACAAAAAGATTGGAAAAGAGAATAAATAAGTATCTAATAATATTGGCATACATATGTATAGTAACATATTTCAAATATATTGTCAGTAAGCATTTCCTTTTAAAAGCATTGGACGATCATGACTTGGCCTGAGTACTTGTGGGAAAAAAAACCCAGTAATTAATTAATGCCTGACACAATCCCAGACCTATGTGGAACTGAATTTGCCTGAATATATAAGCAGTATAATGACATTTGTTGAAAAAGCATCTCTAGCAATGGTTGATGCAGTTGATTCACGTTCATCTTTCCTTCTGGTTCCCCAGCACATCCCATCTTTCAAGATGCAAAAACAGCTACTGCACTGAATAGCACAAAGGATTACACCAACCTATCATGAACAGAGACATCCATTGTGTTAAGTGAATCAGTGTAGAGATGCCTCACAACAAAAGACATCAGTGAAACAAGCGTAATTTAACTCAGAGAGCATTAATTCCCTGTTCTTTAATAAGGACTATGCAAGGTGGATATCTGCTAATCCTCGAAGGGGCTGAGCATGCAGTTTTCTTTATTCTATAAATTCAAACCTTCATAAAAAATGAATCCCCTTTTTGCAGTATGAAACTCAAGACAAATTCAAAGCAATAAATACATCTGCAGAGTGATGGAACTCCCTTTCCCACTTGCCACCCAAGTGAAAGGCTACCTACAGAAAGGCAGACAAGAAATACACACCACGTAGAGCAAAGCTCTGTACAGGAAATCCTTCCGGCCATCGGGGTTCTGATCCAGCTTCCGACGGATGAAAAATCCTCCCAGCTTGCGGATCAAAGTGCTGCACAGCAAAGGAGGATTATCAATCACTCATTTATTTCAGTTTGCAGGGAACTACTACACCTCCAAAAAATAATTCCTTGCACACAACAGGGGGTCAAATAACTGAAATTCTTAAAGGCTAAACTGTACTACACTACTTGCACATGATGGGACTACACAAATATTTCTCTATTTCACTTATGAACAGATTTCTTTACACTGTCTTGCTCCATTTCACTGCCTTGACAGGCCACTGACCAGGAGATTCTTGCACACTGAGATGCTGGTGACCCATGTAAGTTAACCTGAGATGGCCCCAGTCTGTGCTGTGCTGCAGACTGCATGGCCTGCATGACCATGGTGTGCTGCACACTCCCCTCAGCAGCAGAACCAGCTCAGCCAGCTGATTTTAACAGAGCAAACAGCAGGCAGCTGCCACTTGGCACCAGCAATTACACCACCTGCATGGCTCTGCATTTATCTCATAGTAGGAAGAAGTTCTCATGAGGACATCCCTTCTGCTTGACAGAAGCAATGATAAATAGGGTTGTTTACTTGCAAGAAAATCCTTTACTGGGTCAAAAGAGCAAACATGAGTACCCCTTTCTGCAGACAGGGTGCTATGTGTGCATCATGGGCCTGCTGAATGCTACAGAACTCAGGGCACCTAGTGCCTAAAGTAATGTTAGATCCTCTATGCTAAACTCTCTTTATAATGCTGGACATAAGAACTAGCATTTTAATTGATAATTTATATTATTTCATATATTATGAATTGACAACTTATATTTCACTGGAATTATTACAGACCAGGACCTACTGGTGTAAAACACCCTCAAAGTCAAGATATTTCCCTTCTTTCCTCATTGTTTCCTATAATATCCAGTGATTTTTTAGATATCAAATATGCCCAGATTCTGTCTCAATGGCAAAATATTACCTAAAATACCTCAGGTTCTTCAGCCACCAGAAATATAATTTAAACACAGACTCAAGTGGAATACTTTTCCACAAAGTATTATTCACCCAGTACTGTTGCTGCTCATTAGGTAGCTCAATAAACTGCATGAAGAGCTGTCCATTCACAACTCTTTCTCCCATATCTTCTTTCCTTAATCACTTAACCACTCTGAGACTCCAGAAAAGAGATAGCCTTTCTCCCTACCCTACTAGGGTTGTAACAGAGCCTCTCAGAAGGATGTTGTGATGCTCCCTTTCTGAACATGCCATAGGAACCAAGGAAGTTCTACATGATGGCCCAGTAATAGTCAGATAATTCTATACTTGGACATTTTGTGCAATAGGTCAGACCCCACCACCTCAATCTTTTTTTCAAATAAGGAGAGGTTATTACCTGAAGATGGGGATGTTGAGATTGTTCCCTGCAGCTATGTAGGGTGCTTTGATGTTATGGCAGAAAAGAATGAACGTAAGAAGCAGGTAGTCAATGTGGGATTTGTGAACAGGCAGAAAGATAAGAGGCAAATTCATCTATGGTGGGGAGAGAAGGAAAAAATAAACAAGTCAGTTGGTAAGAAACATAGACTATTACTGCTTTTCTTAAATCCACTGCTGAGATTGCTAGGATCACCTCAGCTGAACTGATGGTATTTTCCAGCTCCCATAATTGAGTTTCTTTACTCCTGGTTTTCCTTCAGCTGGGACAATTTAGAGAACAGTTTAGTCAAATTGCTGGTAGTCTTAGTTTTCATGGACAGTAGTTTTCAACTGTATCCATTACATTAACAATGATTAATACTCCCAGTTTCTTCAGTCTCAACAGTGTTGAGAAAATAATCAAACAATTAAAGACATGTGGAAAAATCCTCGCTGTCACCAAAGTACTGGTACTTCTATTAGATATTAGCAAGGATTTATGAATAGTGGGTTTCCCAAACACAGTATTCAAAAAACAACCCAGAAAAAAACAGGAACTTTTTAATTTGTTGAATTTATCTAATCAGTATTTCTAAGGTAAATCCTGCAAGAAGAGTTAATTCATTTGAGTGTAAAGAAAATGGTAGCATTTAGGAGTTTGTTTGACCAATTTCAATAAATATTGAAAAACTGGAAATAGATTGCAAGTAAGAAATAGGAAGTTTTTTCTTAAAAGTTTTTATTGCAAATCAAAGTGAAAAATCCTGACTAGATCTACTAATTTACTGCTGGCTGCCTCAGCTCAAAAAAACCAGAAATTATGTTGGATGCAAGGTTATCTGAGATAATCATTCAGCCCGATAGTTAAAATTTGATCCTGAATCAAAGGTAAACCCAGAGTTCACATAGTGTTTTAGGTTACACAACTCTAGGAGCATATATTTAATTAAGAATATATTCCAAAGTGTTCCTTTTGCATTTCAGATACAAAACAGTTCTACCTACAATTGCATTCCATACAGACTTAGCAGAACTCTCACAAAAAGAGAAGTGCTTCAAACATCATTAGAAACTACTTCAGAAACCTAACTTACTGGATTTTCCCACCCTCCCTTACCTCTGTTGCTGCTTTGACCATTTCTATTTGACCTCTGTGGATCTGGATATTCCAGAAGAAGCTGTTAAACAACTTCAGTAACACCCAGCCAGTCAACCTAAGGAAAAACAAACAGCTCAAAAAGCTTCATTTATTTCTGCCTCTGCTTTATATTGCTTCTGTATGACTAAAGGCAAGGCCAGTTCATCTGATAACTTATATTCAAACAAAATTACTATAAAATCCAGTTGCTAAGCAAGGTTTTGCCTATGGTTAGTAGCCACATTTCAGCCTCCTGCAGTTATGACATGAATCTTGTATCAACCTCAGTGAAGGCACTGAACTGGGAACATGACAGAGAAAAAATCATCCTTAGCAGTAAATGCAGACAACCACAGGAGGAGATTTTATCTAAAATAAGACTCTCCCTGAGATATTTGTATCTACAAATTATAATATTGAATAGGCTAATGGAAAAATTGTCTTTCAGACTATCATGCTGCAGATAGCTGCTCTTGCCCATATGAGCCTGAAACAACAAATGACACCAACACTGGTCTAAGTGTTAGCACCAAAACTAATTTTGGGAGAAAAGGAAAAGCTTGTAATGAATCTTATGATAAGACATATTCCTTGGAAAGGCAGAGGATTTCTGCTGCAAATGCAAATGAAGAATAACTACTATTTTATTAGCTAACATTAAAAAGGGGATTTTTATGAAAAATGTATTTTTAGAATAATTTTTCTGCATCATGTGTTACAAGCTCTGTTGGTATTATGCAGAAAGAACTTGTCCATCCTTCCACTCACTGCCAATATCAATGAGACAATTCTCTTACCTGATTAAAGCAGGCGACACATTTGCTACCATTTCCTGGAGAATTTTCCTAGCTTTTTTCTTCACTTTGTTGATAGCTTTAGGATCCGTCTGAACAAAACTACCTGGAGTACTTGGTTCAGAAGCTTCATCTATAATGGCCTTCTGGACTCTAACATTAAAAAGTAAAATTTATGAGACAGCCCCATAACAGAAGAGTCCAAGACACAGAAACAAGAGCTTGGAATGAGCTATGTATTACTACAGGAATAACTTGCAAACATAAAAAGCACCCACACTGAACTATTGTGTACTCCAAATGCATTAAATTTAATTCAGTTTTATAAGCTCTAATTTAAGAGGCAGGTGGTGACTTAATGGGCTCAAAGGTGACTGACTACATGAAATAGTACACATACAGTTCTCAGGTACTAATATTAAGTGACTGCCAATTTTCTGAAATGGTTAATACAGTTGAAAATTCAGGGGGAACAGGTGCAATCTCTTTTTTGTTAATGTTTTCTTTTTCTTGCCACAGCATTTTCACTTACCTCATTAGACAGATTTATGTAGTTGCTATTTTCAACTTCTAGATTATTGTTGCCCTTGAATTCTCAATTTTACCAAGTCTAACAAAATTTTATAAGTGCTATTTTCCCCCTTTAAAACATACCCCAGAGACACTAAGTGGCTTTAATACACCATGACTGTAGTGCAATGCAGTCTGCTTTACTTTTCGAAAGCAATACTATCATCTTCAAATGGGACTCAAGCTTTAAAAATTCAGGAGAATTAAGAATGTTAATGTAGGCAGTGCATGCCCTCTGACAAAAGCAGCCTCAAGGAACAATCATGTGATTGAATTTCTTTGCGTCCAAGGAAAACTGATACGTGAACAGCTGATCAGGGGCTCAAGATGCCATTTAACATGAGGCATATAGAACAGAAAACAAGCTCCACAAAGTTAAGGCTGGGTACTCCATTCTACAGCCTTTTTCTATTTTTTGCTGCACTCTCCAGGTGTACACTCCAAAATGCTGCTTTTGTATTATTTCTGAAACACTGACAATTTCTGGTGATGCAGAATGACTTTGGTGGTAATGATTTACATGAATCGGATAAACAGAAGTTTGAAGAGCTCTCATGTAGCAATTTATTTTTCTGTGTACTGTCTGCTGTTACCCCACTACACAACATTCATTTAGAGACTTGTAATCCTTAAACTCCCCTCTTTTACTATTCCAACAGAAATTGCAAGCTATATTCCAGAAAGGCTGTGCTAAAGATACTTCATCTTCTAGTATTTTAAAGTCTGATTTTCAAAACTTGCAGTTTCTAAATTAAGGCATATTTTAATGTACTAATAATTTTAAAAATAGTTAATTTTGTGTCATCTTACCTGCTGCTATTCAGCACATTTTCTGTCAGATTCTTGGCAAACATACCCTTATGAACATCCCTCTCTTGCACAAAAAGGACATAACAAAAGCGTCTTGCAAGCCACCCTCTGTACCTACAAAAACATGAAGGTTATTTCAATGTGATCCTCAAAATATTTTGCTGCCAAAAATAATAGCATTAAAAACAACTAAAATACAATTAAGAAGCAAAAGTAAGTAAAAGTTTATAAATGGCTATCTAAAAGCTTCTGTATCTTCTAGTAAATTGCCAATATCTTCATGTTATGGATGAAACAACTGATGCATAGCACAAAACATCTGAGCCAAGTGAGGTCTGCCTCCCTTCAATTCAGGGTGACACTGGCCTTAAAACATTCACAGGATCACAGGGAATGTAGTGAACAAACCCAGCATATACATTTTGTCTGTTCCCTGGAATGAACTCGTCAGCTCAGCGCGGCCAAAAGAAGTGATAGTGTTGATTTCCAATCTGGTGCTCCTTTCCACTGAGGAAAGTAAATGCCCAGCTAAGAGGTTTGATAACTTCAAGGAACACCAAGTCCTCTTGGGAAAGCTGCTCATGTAAGTGCAAGGTAAACTCTCACAAACACTTTTGAAAATATGTTTGCATTAGCCATCAAAACGAAACCCACTTTTTTAGTTAGCTTTTCTTCCTTTATAGTGTTTTCAAACACTCAGTCCTATGTGTCTTCTCCACACCTTCTCCTAGCAAAGTTTTGGCAAGAATATAACCACAAAATAATCAGTAAATCTCACTACAAATTCAATTGTATAAGATAACTTATAAAGACAATCTCCTTTTTAAATTAACCCTGTCCTCTACTCTCTCAATCGTACAAGCAGAAATCACCTGAGAAATTGTTATTTGGAATGCCAAATATCACAGAAGATGTGTGCAACAAGAAATGGCTTACACCCCATCCATCCCCCACAGTGGATATTCATCACTATTCCTCTCCTCACCTCCTTCCTTTACCAGGCCAGCAGAGGACAAGCCACCACTTACACAAACCAGACACCTGCGACCCCCAAACAGCAGAGCTGATGTGATGGGGCAGAACTAACAACTGGATGAAAAATTAAATTCTGGCAATTCCTAAGGCCAGAGCAGTAAGTTTTATGCAAAACCCCTATCCTGAGGTCTGCTGGTGCACTGCCTGGCTGCTGCTCCAGTCAGTATCTCAAACTGAACTATGGGTGACAAAGGTCGTGGTAGTTTCCATGCGGGAGCCCTGCCAACACCTTACCCGTTGTCATCACTCGAGTTACTGATCTTGGCTGTTAAACCTCCCCACTACATTTCAGTACATTCATACATGGGTTAAAAACAGCGAGGAAAGATGAGACAGAACTTTTACACTTCAAAAGGCCAAAGCCCTTCAGTGCACTGTAATTAAGATGGGTGCACATGCACAAGAAATGGGCACAGAGTGGCAAGGAATAATTACACAAATATTCAGACAAGCTATTTGTGCTGTCAGAGAAGAAGACTGGTAACTCTGTTTTAATTGGTTTTTTTCCTTTATCCTCCTTCTCTCTGGAGTCTGAGAGCATTACTGATTTTTCTAGAAAGCAAAGATGCTTCTTTCTGACAGTATTTTTTGGCAACTGTGAACATATCAGAACAGCACACAGCTCTTTGCAGGGATCTGTCAAGGTATGAAGGGTTCTACATTCATTTTACAGTTTAGACATAATGTAGTTCAATTGGAAAAATCTCTTTTCTGACCATGTAGCAATGAGAGAATACATAAATGACAGAGACCAGTCAAGAGACACTAAAAACTTGCTTTCTAAGGCCAGGAAACTGTGACTGTGTAGCCTCATGAGACCTCAGAACTTCATCAAAATTGTCCATTTTCACACTATAATGACACAATTTTCACACTATAATGACACTATGCTTCTCACTATTCTGAGCTAGATGTGTTTATTTCAGAATAATTCATTAACCTGTATTTTTTGTTCTTATATTTCCAATTCAAGTTAGTTTGACCATTCAAAATCATTAGACTTTCAAAACTGATTTTAAAAAAGTTAAACAGTATTTCTGTTATTTTTCTGTATTCCGAACTACAAGCTCAACTCTTAAAAACACCCACAATTAATTCAAATTTAATAAAGAACAGTCTCCAACATTAGCTTTCTCCCTCTCAAGCACACACAGTGCTGCCTTTCTTTCACTCAGACACTTTGGCTCATTTCTTTCAGGCTGCTGGCCTCTCTTTGTTTGCTCTGACTCCTCAACAAACACTGCAGGACATGCTTATGCTAATGATTTCTGTAAAAAAAACTTAGCAAGCATTATTAACTTTCCAAAGAACAGAATATTTTTGTGCAATTCTAGTATCTTCATCCCAGAATACAAGATATGATTCCAATAGCACAAAGTCACATCTTCATTTTTTAGATTTTTTTCATTTATACCACACTTTCCAGAAGCTGCACTCTGCCACTGAGGCAGAGAAGAGACAGATTTGTAAGACATTTTCAGGCTTAATTGCTATAAGTGGTAATAGTGAACATCTACATTGTGAGCCAGATCTGCTCAGTAAATTCAAGTGCAGCCTGAAGTCATTCTGTGTAAGGGAATAAAGCAGGTCCTCTCAATATTATCCTACAGATGCTGCCATTTGCACAAAAGGAGAAAGATTTTTTTTTGTGAAAAAATTCTGGGTATGTGTAAAACAAGTTTGACCCCTACACTCCTTGTCTATAACCCCAAAGGACTTTGCCCAGTTCCCAAATACACACAGCCAGATTTAACAAGCACGTTACTCAAGTCAGCACCAAATTTCTGCATTTAAGGACCACAATATATATCTACTCAGTCCAGACCATAATAGAGATTTCTCTATCATAAAATCAGAACGGTATGAATTTTAAAAGCAATAGAAACACTTGCTACATTACCTTGTATGTGTTTCATTGATGTATATGACATTACGTAGACCCAAGGAAGGAATACTAGAATTGAAGAAGTTATCCTGTAAAGCCAAGAAAAAAAAAGAGATTGATGGACTTTCATACATAAAAGTGGGTTTTATTACACAAAAGTAGCTTTGTCTGTTACATTCATCATAACATATACAATAACACAATGCTTTTTATTTGTACTCTAGGCAAAGCCAAACACAGAGAAGTGTTGAACCTGCCTATACCATACACAAACTTCAAAAATGAAAATAGAATTCAAATCACTATTTCTAAGTCCAATGCTTTCAAAGCATTCTCCAGGCTTTACTGTGTGGTTGTACTGGTTACACTCTTCAAGCCACAACATTTCATCAGATCCTCATGTAATATAAACCAGGACTTGTCGTAATAGAGAACTCATTTTAGAGACAGAACTTTATTAAGCCACACTGGGCATTAGTGTAACCACGAGAATTTGATGTTCAGTCTGTAGCATCCAGTTTGCCAGCAGATCAAGCATCATGTAACAACAGCCCAAGGGTCAGGATATCCATCCCTGGGTAGGTGGCAAATCTCCACATTCCTGCTCTGTCTGAACAACAAACTCAGTCCAGCCTTGCAGAGCCTTGTTACAGACTCCACATGCCAAGGTATTAACTGGGATGAGTTTAGGAGCACTTCCACAAGAAATATTCCTCAGCAGGAAGACCTAATTTCCACTCTTCCATACTCCAAGTGAATACTGTGCCCAAGAGGCTGATTTCTTCCTACCCAAATGATACATAATTATAAAACTGGTACCTTGCCAGCAGTGAACTACAGCTAAAACTACTGGAACTGTACGTGTCAAAGAAGACAAAAACAGGACAGCAAAGGAGAAAGATGGTCACCAGCAACAGCAGAGCATGGGAGCCAGGTAAGAGTCATTTGTTTGTCTTTTGTTTAGGACACACCATTTGCCACAAAATTAAAATATATGACTGTCCTACGTTATTTGCAAATCAGGTAGAAATTACATGCTACAGTGAGAGCAGAGAGTCTTCCGCTCCTTGCCAAAGTACAACTGTGCTGTATAATCAACCAATTGTTGCTCTAAGGTCTTCAGAGGAAACTTCAATGTTACACTAATTTATTTGACTACACACTGCTGGGGTTTTTTTGGATCTTATAAGCTGATGACATGTTCTGGCAAAGAGAAGCAAAATGGCTTGTTCTTGGTCTCCCAAACAATGAGCAACAAAGTTAAGTAGCACTGAATGCCAGTCTATACCAGTGTTTTAAGTGTCAGGTTAAACCTCATTACAAAACCCATCCTCCAGTGATACTGTCATACCTTAGCTTTTCCTTATTTAACTCTTCTCCAATCCTGTGTCAGGCAGAGCATGTGGTTCTGTGAGATCAACTGAGCCAATACAGGATCTCCCTGCTGGCACATAGAAGAGGCCCCAGCTCCCACCACCACATCCTGGCCTTTCCTGCTGATCTCTACACCTCCCCTCTTAACTTACAGCACCTCTAGCATTCATTACACCCTTTAATGTCCCAACTTCACATAGACAAGACAAAAAGCTAAACTAATAAAGCAGGTAGTTTTCTGCTTGGTTAGTGAACTTGATGAGCCCTCAGGAGAGCAGGAACGAAAATGAGAGAGAGAAACAAGACTTCCCACTCTCAGCACTGGCAAGTTGTTCATTTGGTCGCACACAGGAAATTTGGCTCATTCATTCATTCATTTTCCTTAAGAAAAATAATGAAAAAGGCAGCTCCAAAAAAAAGTATTTGGAATCTAATGAGAGGATTATCTTTGTTACTGTCTGTGCAAGGATGGTATTTTTTCCTTACAGAAGGCAACAAAGAGCTTAATAGGTCATGCCCCTTTCTTAAGTGGGATCTCAGGATGGTAATTAGTATCTTATTAAACAGACAAAATGCAGAACAAGATTTTTATTTTTAAAGCATAATTCCCAGTTTGAGAGGAACAGCCTAATTACTAACAGGCTAATTACTAAATTTATAAAGCCCTAAGTTGAGGATTCACACACACCTTTTCATAAGTCAAAATGCTCAACTTGTCTGTTTGAAATAGTCTCAGTTTATCAAATTATTTGTCATGTTGCCTATATCATACACAGCCTTCAGGGTACATTTGGATTTCTATACCACATTTGTATGTCATTGCTGCAATTGTCTGTTCTGGCAGAGGAACAGAGTGAAATAACTTCTCTTTGGTCAAAGAGAGAAGCAAATTTTCCCTCTAGCCCAGCCAATGAAGGTGTAACTAAGTGCAATCTAAAGCCTGAAGTGTACACAAAGCAAAATTACATGATGAACTGGTTGCAAACTGTATTGTGCCATTTTGCATCTTGAGCTTACAGAAAGCCTGCCCAATGCAGTTCAATAAAGTTCACATTTTAAATCAGCTTGCACAACCTCTTCTAGAGCCACCATCTTGACTCTGTTCCCAGCAGACAAATATCCCCACTATCACAACTGGCAGTCCTTGTTTCCAGGCTGGGCAGAGGCAAGGAATCAGCCAGATGTAGAAAATTAACTTTTCTCCCGAATACAGGACTGAGCAAGTTGCAAAGGAAACATATTGCTTAGCTTGCAAACTCTACCTATCCTGTGGATAGAGAATTAAAGTGTCCTAAAAGCAAACTTTCACACTTTGATATGCTCCAAATTCTCATTATTAATCTAATACACCTGATAATTTTGCTATCCCATTTCCTAGTAATAATTCTGAGGAGCTGGAGAATTTTGTGCAAGGAGTAAGTCTGCACTGAGAGGTGGGAGACTAAGCATCAAAACAGGTGCGTGCCATCCTTTAATTCCACGACAAATTAAACGTAACCACAAACAACAGCGAAAAACCACAGCACTTTATGATGTAAAAAACATTGTGACCTTAATTCTGAAAGTAAGGAAACTACTGCAACTTCATTACACTGCAACTATGCATTATTGTCAAACATAATCCATCCCATAATCTTCTTACCCGGCTCTGGGGAGTGCATACATAGCAGCATCGTCCCACAAACGGCCTTTTCCTGCTCAGCAGAGCCTCCTTCCATCTTAAAGTGGCAGATCGGAACAATGTGGGACGAGAGTTACTCTCTCCCTGCAGAAACAAAAGACCACTGTGTAAATAGGCAGAAATATGTGTCCTGCTGTGTATGGGAAAGCTTTGAGGAAGAGGAGTTGCTAAACATACACAAAAAAATTACCCCTCGGTTACTTAAAGCACAATTTTTTCCAACATTTTTCTAAAGTTTAAAAAAAATAAAAGCAAAATCTCAGTGTTGTACTTATGTATCTAAGCACTGCTGCATAGGCCAACACACAAAATTTTAGAAGGAATGATAACCGTAATTAAGAAACACCAAAGAAACTGCCAGCTGAGAAAACTGAAGGAATTTAACAGTATACTATATTCTCAATAATGTAAGGATGCTTGCAATATGAGCAATGTATTTAAAGGTTCAACTGAATATCACCCTGTAAAACTGCAAGAAGACTTAATGTATCCAAAATATTAACTCTATGGACTCTGTATGCACTTTCAGCAGCTTCATGCAGAGTAGTAGGGAAAAAGAACCCCTGTGCCTTCTCCAAAGTTACACTGTCTATCTAAAGATTACAGAACAAAAAAAATCCAGAGTGACTGCATTCATAGAACTCATTCTCTATGTTAGGACATAATGCAAAAATTGTAGTTAAGTGTATTTTCAAAGACCTTGATTGTTCCATTAAAATCTACTGAACTATTGCTTGCCTGAGAATGAGAACTGGGTTGCCATTTTTAAGCCACATATTTTACTGAAAGTTACTTCCACCATTAAAAGAGAAGTTACAGAAAAAAACCAAACTCAAAATGTTGTTTAAAATAGAACTCTTAAGTGGCAGAGCAACGGGGTAGAACCAAGATTGGAAGACACAAATACAGATCATCACATACTCAGCCCAGTTAGAAACTCCCAGAAAAGTCCAAAGCAAGGCTGAAGATGCTTAAAAACTAAATAGTGCATGTATCACATTTGGCAAGCAGCATGAACTGGCAAATATTCCCAGGCTAACTCTTCCACCTGAAATAAACAAGTATAAGATGCTAAGCCTGCCATAATCCCTCTTTTATCACCTTCTTTAATGCTAACTCCAAAACAAACCAACTTTGTAATAATGCCTTCTCCCTTCTGCTTGCCTCCAACCTCTGATGTACCACTCCAGCATTTTCTTACAAAACTTCCTTTCTATCTCTTCCAACTCGCCTGCCCTTATTCCACTTTCTTGTAGACCTCCTGGTTACTGCAGCTTGCTGTTCCATGGAACTTTGATCTAGCTAGATAGAAATCCCAGCTGCCAAGACATCTGCCCTTTCCCTCAACTCTGACCATGTTTCCAATTCTTCTTCTGTATCAAGTTCAAACCCCTCCTCTCCAGATCTATGTCTAATTCCTCCTGACCTCTGCTGTAAACCAGCTACCACCACTCCAGTCCTCACGTGGCTCTTGTGGCTCCACCCAGACCACTCTGTTCGCTGCCTCCTTTGTCCCCTCCAAATCCCAGGACTCACTCAATGCAGGACACAGGCTTTTAATAGGCTCCTTATTTATATCCACCAATTTTTTCCTGCCTCCTGGACTGCATGGAAAGCTACAGCTTCAATGCTTATATGACTGTGCAACTTCAGCATCAAGCTCCTTTTCACCTGCACACTTAAAACTGTATCACCCAGCAGAGCAACAAGCTTCCTGCTTGACTTTCTGTTTGGCTACTCCAGAATGGGATTCTGTACATTTACTGCTACATAAAATGATTAGCAACATCACACCAGAAGACTGTAAGAATAGAATTTGACAGGATTTTTCTTTTCTAGCAACATTATTCTTCGGCACAGAACTGAACTGCTGCTTCCTCCTTACATTGCAAATTAAATTAAAACCAAACTGTATCATGCAGGAGAGATATAATTCCTCATCTTCATTCTTCATGACAATAAAAAGTCCACCTTCAATTTGAAGAAATAATAAGATAAATACAGTCAGTAATATTCCCAATTTTTACTTACCCACTCTTCACTGGAATGCTTACACCTACTGATGCTGCAGTCTGCTGAGGTGGACAAATAGGAAACATCTATTGTTCCAAGGGACAAAGCAGTTTCATCCATGACAGAGGAATTGAACTGGAGATCACAAACTGCAAAATAATAACATATTTATGCATAATAATGCAAAACTGCAAAATAATAACATATTTGTGCATATATATATTCCTTTTATCTGTATTTAATTTATTTATATGCATGCAATACTTAAATGCATGCACAGAAACACATACCTAATTTCAGTAGTGGGCATCTAGCAATAAATTAGCAAACTATTATTCTACCCTTCAGTAAAAGCTCAGTTCCAAAGACACTTCCTTGCAGCTAAAAATCATCATGATTTTAATATGCTAAATACCCCAGCACATTTGACTTGTATAAACACAGCACACCAATCAGCTTCCTGCATGCTTTTCTCTCCCTGCTCTTCTTCCCGTAACAGGTCACTATAGTCCCTTTGTAATTTTCCACTGTTCTTTACTGCACTGTTTAAACCCGGCAGCCGTAAGGATACACATGTCTGGCACTACCATAAGTTTACTATTCTCTTGCACTCTGTGACTTTGCTCTTTCATAATTTGCTTCTCAAGGACACCTATGATCTACAAAAACTGTCATTAATGTTCCCAACTAATCCTATCCCAAGGTATATTTTATGTGTCTGGTCTAGCTGTAGTCAAACCAGTTTGCAAATTCCTTGGGAAGAAGGAGTGCTCTATAAAAAAGCACACCTCTAAATGTGAACACACTGCTGACAAGTGACAATTTGGTCTTGTGGGATAAAAGAGCAGCAAATAAATCCAAACTTGAATTATTACTTTGAAATGCAAGTTTTGTAGCTCATATGATGAGCACAGTAAAAAATTCGCCCTTGCCCAAAGAAAAAAAGGAAGAGCAAATACACTAAATCAATTTAGTGCTGTACAGTGTATTTGCAAAAGACTACAAGTTAAATTGCTTTGTTATTGAAAGGCACTTAAATATGAATCCCAGCATTTTCACCAAGAGAAGCTGTAAAAGGCAATTCCTCCTCTTCCATCTGTCACTGCAAGGAAACTTCTATCATGCCCAAGCTGTGGGCCATCAGGAATGAGACCGTTCCCACCCAGCAAGCTATGCTAACATCTGCAACAGCAAGACCTAAAACTTTAGACCAACGTTTTTGCCTTGTTTAGTGCCTTCCCCAAGTTGCCACAAACCCATCCCGCAATACCTGCACGCAGAGAGCTCCCATCCACCACAAACCGGAGCCCCAGCCAGCATAACCATGCAGACCATGCATAGCCTTGCACAGCCGAAGTACCCAAGTCATCCCTTTATCTTTGCTGGCTCCTACGTTCAATCCGCCTTTTATTTAAATTAGTCCTTAGGGAAATTACTATCTAACCCTCCCAAATAAATACAAAAAAAAAAGTCTGGAAACCTCAAACGCTGGAACCGAAATGCGTCCCCTTCGTGCTCAAGGTGACCTTGGCTGCACTGGTATATACAAAAGGTGAACTTTAAAAAAATACGCAATTAAAAGGCCGTTTGAGCAGCAGCAGCAGAGGCGCCGCATACCCACCTGTGAGCCAAGCCGCCCCCCGAGCGCCCGCTGCGGCGCTGGCGCTGTTCACCTGCCGGCCACCGCCATCCCCGCCGCGCTCCGGGCTCACCAGGGCTCCCTGGGCAGCGCTCCGGGCTCCGGCCCCGCCGCTCACCAGACCTGCTATAAATAAAACCACGGCGCTGAGCGCGCTGGGGGTGCGCGGCGCCCGGGGCACCGCCGATGCCAAGGGGCCGCCCCGCGCCTCCCCGGCCGCCGCGAGGGGCGGGCGCCGGCCGCGGGCGGCCACCGGCACCGGCCCCCGGAGCTCCGCGGGGACGGCCGAGCTCCCCTGACCCACCTGGCCCCGCGCCCGCCGCCTGGCCCGCGCTGCCCCTCAGCCGGCCCGAGCCCCGAGCCCCGAGCCCGCCGCGCCGCCGCTGCCGCCGCCGCTCCGCCGGCTGCCCGCGCTGCCGGGGCCGCGCCGCCCCTCCCGCCACGCGGCAGCCCTGCGCTGCCCCGCCCCGCCGCCGGGGGCAGCACCGCCCGGCCCGCACCGCCCCCGCCGCCGCCTGCCCCGCGGGCACTGCCCTGCCCGCCCCGCTCCGCTCCCCATCGCTCCGTGCTGTTCCGCACCGCCGCCGGGCCCGGGCCCTCACTCACCGCGGCTCCGCTGCTGCCCCGGCCCCACCGCCAGGCCCGCGGCGGCGCCGCGCCTGACGCGATTTCCTGAGCGCCCGGCCCGCAGCGCGGCCCTGCCCGGCCCCGGGCCCCGGCGCTGCCCTCACAGCCCTCAGAGCCCTCACAGCCCTCAGAGCCCTCAGAGCCCTGGCACCGCCGCGGGGCCCGTGCCCGGCCCTGCCCGGAGCCGCCCCGGCCCTGCTGCGGCCGCCGCCTGGTTCCACAGCCGCTTCCACCGCCCCCTCCCCAGCCCAGAGAGAGCAGCGACTCACGGCTCTTTAGCTCTCAAATCTGAGCTGCTAAACGCGAAAACGCTGAAAAAGAGATTTGAAATCGTGTGTTAATGGGTTCGCGGCGACTCAGAGTTGCCGCTGAGAACAATTGCGGAAATTTCGGGACGGGTATCGATCTGCCTGCCCGGCCTTGCAGCAGTGCCAGTTTGCCTTTACTGAGCGCAAAAGTAAATGTTGATTGAGATTGCTGCATGTAACCAAACAAGGGCGAGAATATTTTTTGGCTTTGGCATTCTTGGGCTATTTAAAGACAGTTTCTCTGTGGCTTGAGTTACAGCCCAGCAGGAAAGCTCATGCCTACATTTCTTCTTTGAATGTCCAAATCACAGCAGTGCAATGCAGGAATAAAGGCACAAAATAAAATATATGTTTATACTAATGCAAATTATCTGCTTAGAGATTTAAGTGGCACGAAGTGTTAGTTTTCCCCTGAAGGTCTTCCTTCTAGATGTTGTTTTGAAATTATTACAAATGAGAATTGTAAAGTAAGAATTACAGTGCCTTTCACACATAAAAGAAAATGCAGTAAGATGTGATAGACAGAAACATAACTAGTGCATGCATAGGGGAGCTGCCCCAGTTCCCACAGCTGAGTGCCTCCAGGGAATACCACTGGAGTATTAGAGATGAGAGTTTACGAAGAGCATTTTGCAGTTTGTGGGTCAGAAGGGATTTTGAGTCTGAATTTTCCTTCTTTAGCAAGGAAAAATATTTTGTTGCAACGTGGATGTTGGAATAAAAGACACCTAATTTTCAAATTAAAAAATACAACAAGATAGGAGCTAGTGAAGTGTACAACTCATATAAAGTTTGTATTTCTGTGCAATAAGTAGTCCAGTATTTCTGTATATCAAATAGTTTTCTGAAACGTCACCATTTTGTATAAAGACAGGACAACCTATAATTGCATTTCTTAGACCACATTCACATACTAAAGTTTTCATCCAGTTTTCTCATAATCTGGGGCAGGAATTTCAAATTTGTCAGTTCTGGTGAAGGAGAGCTGGTGATGTAGTCCCAAACACCCACTTTCTAGTTTTGGTCTTGCAAAGGAACATACCCAGAATGTCTGGCCACTTCTAAAATACAAGCCCTTAGCTGTCCAGCTTTATAACAAAGCTTTTGACCTCAACTTTTTCTTGGGGTGATTTGTTGAAGGTCAGTTGGGAAGGAGGGGGCAGATTCTGCTTTCAGCTGCCTCTGCTGCAGCTAAAGAAGATTTGTAGCTGCTTGGCTAATCAGAACCGAGCCAAGAGCCCGTAAATGTTTCACCTAAATGTTTCACGGACAATCACAGTGCTTCTGTCACATCTGTGCTCCCTGTCCCTACACCCTCCCCTCGGCTTTGCTTGCTTTGCTTGCTTGGTGCGCATCTCATTACCTTAGCGCAGGCCAGAGAAGGAAACGCCTTCTTTGATCTGGTGACCAGCAGCAGGGCCACATGCCACACTCCGGGTTGCGTGGTGTTTGACCCAGGGGTGTTGGAAGCTTAGATAGGGGAAGCTCTGAACTCCACTCAGGTGAAATCCAGTGTTACATCCAATGTTTTTGTAACTCCCTTTGTATAAGAAGTTGGTAACAGAAGCAAAGTCCCAATAAAATGCTGCAGCCCACATCCTGATCATTGCTTCTAGCATGAGTCTATGTGCAATGAGGGGAGTCAGAGCTTGAATCATCTTAGAAATTACATTGGAGGAGATGATTCAAGAGCTGGATTACATGAAAACTGAATATAACAGAAATGGCAATGAAGGCTTATATATTGAGTTTAAGAAAATGCAGGAAACTAAGGGCATTAAAATTCATACTAATGTCAAATAAGTTTTTAAGTGTTTCACTGTATTTGTGTTGTTATTTGAGAACTTCTTAGGAGGTATTTATAAAAGACCCTCAATATTGCTTACACACAACCTTCTCTAGGTGTGGAATCACATTGATTTGTTTCCCCTTCCACTCATAAAAAATAGGGGATCTCAGAGGGCACTTATTTTCAGTGTGCTATGGTGTAACTCAGAGCAAACTCTCAGCCCCTAAGTGTAAAGCCAGCTTGTCCACTTTGCTTCCATGTATAAAAGATGAACTACAGTACAACTAAAACCTAGCATGGAGCTTTGGACATGTTTTTCATTATACACTTTTACACTGGTATATTTTTTCTGGTTGCAAAAGTGTTATTTCTGTGATATAAGTAACACAAAAATGAGATTAAAAGCCTCAATGGCTTTATCATAATTTTGTTCAGTCTCTAGGGTCTGACTTTAGTATAATTTATGAGAAAACTGCTTAGGCTATTGTTTTATGACTGTAACTTTATAACTGTTATAATACTGTTAGATATTGTTTTGAAAAGGATAGTAAATAGATACAGTGTTTTACTTAAACATAGTGATTCTGTGTAATAATGAAAGAATGTTTCTTGTATAACTATAGAGCAGTTTTCCCGTTTTTCTAGCCTTAAAAAATATTGGTTTATTGTAAAATAAATCCAGAGGTAATTTCATCACTCATTTGAAAAGGATCCTGAATTAGTCTAATGGGAATTGCAGCTTAGCAAGATCTTTTAACACTTGTATAAATCCTCAGGCTTAGTAGTAAAATCTCATTTCAGTATTGAAAGCTTGATGGTGATGTTGTGTTGCCATGGAATCAAGCAAACAGGAAAAAAATTTGGAATGCCCTGAAGGAACAGACTTTCAGAGCTGCGTGTGCTCCAAAAAGTCCAAATACCGCTGGGTTTCCCTTCCAGAAAAGGGAGATTCTATCCCGCTTCCATTGAAGCCAATGGAAGGCTTGCCACTGATCTCAGTAGGAGCGGGAGCATGCCTGAATTTTGCAATCCATCTTTTTAAAGTCCTTAAACTGAAGTATTTGCCGTGCCAATGAGTCCGGGGAGGTGATTTGCATATGGTGGTAAATGAGCAGAACCCTGGCTTTGTGTGAATAAGCTGCTGACCACATTTGTGCATAGCAGCCTGCAGAGGAGAAAGAGCTGGCAGGATTCTTTTTTTTTCTAAAATAATGATTAGTCTTTCCTATGTTTAAATTCCTCATGAAGCTTCCAGTGGAGTTCAACAAAGTACCTGTTTGCTGGACAATTCTGTGCAGAGGAGGAGGGAGCAGGGACAAGGGGACTTCTTTTTACATCGGCTCTACCCTGGGTCTGTTCTCTGAGCTCATTTCCAGCGATTCCCATGATGTCACTTTTAGTAATGGAGACATGTTTACAAAAGAGTACACAGCATCCTCTTTAAAAAGAAACTTTCAACTTGGGGAGCCTTACAAAAGTTAGGAAACCAAAAACTGTGTGAGGAGGGAGTAAATATCGAGACAAAGGTTCTTTGTTTGCAGTGACCGAACTTGACCTCACATGACTATGAACAATAATGAATATGCAGTTTGGCAGTGGCAAAACTCAGTCTCAGCAGTATTGCCTGTGGTATACAATGTATTAAGAGCATCTGAGTGTGGCAAGTGGCCACAAAATGAGCTGATAAGATTGTATGTAAAAATGGTTTAGGTATACTTTATATCTCCTTTCAAGACAAATGATTTTTTCTTTTCTATTTCATCCCCCTTATCTTGAGAGCAAATACAAATTTCATTAAGAGTACAGTGACTCTCTCCTATGTATTATATTGTGTTTTTGTAGGTTTTTTTTAAGATAAGGGCATTTTAGCCCAAGCTGCTCCTAGCTTTTCTCTTGACCTTGTTACTCACATTAGAACAAAAAAGGCTTTTGTTCTAACAGAAGGATCCAGTATAACTAACTGGGTTGAAACCAGTGTAACTAACTTTTACACTTCCAAACTTAGCACCATTTTTCTATTAAAAAATTACACGCATACCTGTGTTTTGTACAAATCAGAAAATCCTATCTATCCAAAAAGATTTGCCAGCATTTTAAATTTAGCAATGCAGAATGGCAGAATTTGGAACAAGATCCTCCCAGATTCATACCTTGAGCAATTATCTGCCATAACAATGTAGGCTTCCCTCTGCCTGCTGTGAGCAAGGGGGGTGTGTTATAAGGGTGGTTACACTTTTTCACTTCTGTTTCTTGAGGGTATTTGCAAAGCTGACACTTTTGTCCAAGAGCTGATTTTATGTGAAAAACAACAGATGAAGCAACTAATTTGCTGCATGTAGGCCCTAAATACTGTTGGATATTCCAAATTATTATCCATCTGTAAATCATTAAGAATTGTTATGTGTGGGGGACTCTGGTGTTTATAGGATACATTGCATTTGCAGGTATTTCAAGTTTCACTAACTTCATTGTCAAGCCCAATACACTTGTACTTGTCCACTTCTCTGCAAAAAGTAAAGACTTTCTTCTCATCTAGCTCCCTCTCCAGGAATCCAGAACTGCTTTCTACCCTTTCAAAAAAGAAAACAAGGAATATAATAGAAAATAGAGAAATCTAAGAACTAAGGGCATTATGGGCCATTTTGAAAAAAAAATGGCATCACATAGAAAAATCACAAAATCGTGATCTTATCAAATTTGCTGTGACTCATCCTTGAGTCGTAGAACTGTGAATTGTTCTAGAATAACACAATCCCCAATTATTATGAGGTTCTAGGCAAGCATTTCATCAGTAAAAGGAGGCACTTTTCACTGCTCAGGTTCACTCTATTGTGCAGCTGTTGGCTTTAGAAGGACTTGTCACATCTTGTAAAGTACTATAGATATGGGAAGTTAGGATCACAGACAGCTCTTTCAACAACAGTGCACAAGAGGCTTTGCAACAGGTTGTGTGACCCAGGTGTTGATTCACATGATATCCCACCCTTCCCCTCATTTTCAGCTATTTGGGGCCATAATCAAGGCACTGCTGGGTGGAACACTGGAAGAGTCTTAATGCCTTTGCTGTGAAAGACACAAGAGCTGAGGGTTGGGAAATTTTCACAGAATTTTGGAGGCATCTCCTGAAACAACTTGGGAGAGTTATGAAAGTGCCTGGGCATCAGTTCTGCTCTGATGCAACAGTCCTGATGCAGTCTGCCATATATTCCAATGAAGGATTTACACTCCCAATATTTTCCAATCCCTTATGCGATTATCTCTTATAGATGAACAGAGAGACACCTCCAAAGGGCAACACTCCCTGCTCCCCAGTTTATCCAAGCAGACAAAATGGATTTGCTGATTTTTGGCTTTGCAAAAAGCACAAAGGAACTAAAAATCCCCATAGATGTCTAGATATATTTCCTATTTGTGAGTCAATCTCACTAAAAAGTAGGTCTTCAGGGTTCAGTTTACCATAGGTATATAGAATTAATTTTATGTAACTGAAATTTTATCTATGAATACAATCCACAAAAAGTAAACTATAAATGTTTTCTCAGCACAACATAATTAACTGAGAACCCTGACAAAAAGCAGTTTTTTGCTTTTGGGCTTCTCTCTGCACTAATCTGGCTACACTAGTTGTTACATTCCAATTCTGACACTCAAATCATGTTGAGCAATTTTCCCACAGTATGTTTTCCAAACAAAGGCATTTTTCCCACTCCCACTTATGTGTCTCTTGCATCTGGGAACTGCAGAAAAATGTCCTTAAGTCCTAAGACCCAGCCAACCATTGAACTTGTATTGCAGTGCTAGATTTCAAAAACTTTGGGTGATCATTTGACCAAAACGATACCAATTGACCCAGCAAAAGCATACTTTTTCAGTTACTAAATTACAGATATTCAACTCATATTATGATAAAATCTTACACGGCTTTTTTTTCACTGTTTGAAGTATAATCTAATACTTTCCTAAGCACCTTATGCTTTCATGAGAACTGAAATCTTTTTATTTGTATACCCTAAACTCTTAAATTGCTTAGTTACTGCAGGATATTCACCTGAAGTGGCAGAGGCCTTGAAAAGGGTATAATCTCTTTCTAGGAGATGATGTTTTTGCAAGTCCTGTCTTTCCCCTTTATAAAACAACAGAACATATTACTAACTTGGGATTTCACACATGACCAGCGACTGCTTCAGGAAAATTACATGGGTCACAGCATGACAGGCTGGATGCATAAAGCTGCTTGTGAGCTAAGTCACCCCACAGCTCTTTTAGATTTAGGATAATGAAGGGTCATACATGCCTACTTTATTCTTACAACACTTTCCCCTTTCATTATTTCCACAGGATGAATAAAGCAAGAGTGTTTTCTGGAGCGTTCTTGTTTATCTTACCTTTACCTAAAAAGAGAGACTAAATATTTCCTGAAGCAAAGTACCCCAGGCTGTAGGACAGGGATGTTTTGAGCCAGGTCTTTTGAGGGAGAGAAGTGACTGGCGCCTTTGTCATCAACTTAACCTGAGGTACAAGCAAAGATTATATCAGATTTTGGTTTTAAAAGCCCTGTCTTTCAGAAGCACAAAGTTACAAAGAAAAAATATTTCATCCAGCATAAAAAAATGGACCAAATTTGAGCACCTGTTTATCAGCATAATTTACTGAGAGCGTCACAGTAGTTCAGGTAAACTACAATTGGTGTCAACAGGCAATAGAACTCAGGTTGAAAGACAAGACAAGGAGCCTCCTGAAGCCACAATATCTTATTTCTTCTGAGGAAAAACATTATCAAACTGCAGATAACCACCTCTGCATTTTGTGACTGAACTTTTTAATTAACATTATGGATTGCCTATACTGGTGTAATTTTAATATAGAATCTTAAGGGTTAGGAAAGAACCTTAAAGGTTATCTAGTCCAAGCCCCTCTGCCATGGGCAGGGACATGTCCCAGTAGACCAAATTGCTCAAGGCCTTATCCAGCCTGGCCTTGAACATTTCCAGGATTGGGGCATCCACAGCCCTCCCTTAGTCCTCCTGTTCCAGTATCTCACCACCCTCACAGTGAGGAACTTTTTCCTAATATCTAGCCAAAGTTTCCTCTCTTTCAGTTTGTAAATATGATGATGATGATGATAATAGTAATAGTAGTAACGATAATAATAAATGATAAATGTTATATTTATATTATGAAATACAAAAAGTAATGAGCAGACCAGTGCACTTTGAATGCACATTCAGAAATCTGCTTTAGTGGTCAGAATATGCTGATCATGCATCTGCCTCTGCCTCTTCCTTGCAAAAGTTTTCTTCTCATACTGAGCTACTGCAGGATCTCTGAGATCAAACTGAGCTTCCCTAGCTGTGTTTCCTCACCAGCTTTTTTCACAAAAGAACTTTCTGTGCATTTTCACCTGTGACATTTCTCAGATACATTTTTATGGATAGTTAAGTCTTTAGTATTTCTTCCATGACACATGTTTAGAATGTGCTAATTAAGTTAATGCATAAAAAATACTCGGAAAGCACAGGCCAGATTGGAAACTGGAGAAGGCTCCTGTGCACTTAACAAGTAATTTCTGGAACACTATTCAAAGAGAATTATGTTGCAAATATCAGCCCTAAGTCCCACCTACATCATGCCATCATCTGACATTTTTGACCATTCCTCATTCAGTTTCAGCTTCTCTGGTAGATCTTTAATATATATGGGCCAGGAGGTACCATTAGTAATCCTACCCAGTATGATGAAACATGGAGCAAAATTTCATAGTTTGTTTACCCATGAAATACCTGCTACTAAAAATAACTTGGTTACTATATTTTAACTAATACTTTAAGGACTGGCATAGATATCTTATCTGCTTCTGATCAGCCCTCAAAATAAGAGCCAATATATTTTGAAATATTATTTATTTTCTAATTTAGGCATTTTTGAATCTCATAAAAAGGGCAGATGTGGAGGAAAAAGTCATCCATGTCTGTACTTAGAATATTTGGAAGCAGAACAATGCACAGTTAAAGAGTCTGTGTGCCATTTTGCAACTTTGTGGTCAGTAGCATGATCCACTCTCTCTTTGCTTCTCTGCTTTTTCTGTTCCTCTGGGGACTCCATGTAAGATGTTTCCTGACTGTAGATATAAATGATATCCCTATGGCCAGTTTTTATTCAGAATTTTAAGAGGCTCTATACAAAGTAAGGTGTGCATTTTCAGAGGACCACACTAGAAAATACATCCTGGTGGAGCCTTCCAATGAAGAAATTCCTTAAATGTAACTTGTGTTTGCTACGGGAATTCAAATGAATCATTTAGAATGTTCCTAAATTAAGGATAAAGAAGGAAAGGAGGTAATGTTATAGGTAAAAAAAAAATTTAAATTCCAAATGTGTCTACAATCCTTCTGATTTAGACTTAAACTTTCATTTTTGCTAAACTGAGATTCCTTTTATCATCTCCATTCTCTTGAATTTCTTCCATTTTATGCTACATTCTGTATTTGGTGCAGTGTCTGAGATATCTTTAGACTCTTTTTCCTCAGTACAGATCTTGACTTAGCCTAATTAAAATTAAATACAAGAAAATTTCAAGAATACAAGAAAGAGGGCTAAAACAGTAAACTTAGTAAAAAATAAATTAAACCCCCCTGTTTTGAATGTTGATTATGTCTTCTGATCTTCTCTATCTACATGTTATTTGTATTTCAGCTCGTGTAGCCTGAGATCTTTGGGATAAAATCATACCATGGCAAAAGCCAATGGCAAATCTCCCCCTCCTGACCAGGAAAGCTGGTGTATGGTACAAATATCACAAAATTTATATACTCCATTACAGGACAACCACAGGCACTTTCTGAGCCCTACTTGAGCTTATATTCCACACTTCTGTATTAACCAAGCACTTAACTTACACAGGGAGGACTTAATGAATGTAAAATTTATTCAGCCGAGAGTAACCTTTGAAACCATGCTCACACTATCAGCTGTGATTTGTGCAGAACACCTCATGAGCTGCAATCTATGCATCCTTACGTAACAGGCATTAAGAAGCAGTTACACAACTTAATGCAAACACCACCGGCAGATGAAAATCCACGGCACAGACAGGATCTTGAGTAATCATCAAAGCAGTGCCAGAAAGCAAATTCTACCTGCAGAAAACTTTTTTTTTTGGTGTTAAATCCATTTCCTGGGATGCTCTATAGTTCTGTTGCTGGTAGTCTTAATAGTTTGCACAAAGTAGATTTTCATTGTGAAGTTTTTAATCTTCGAAACCTGTTAGTACAAACTTTGACCAATGCTGGCAGAAAATGTGTGTGCAATTCAACTCATATCTTTACTGACTGCAATAATAAACTTTTGATCTAAAGCAAACAGGTGATTAGCAAACAGATACTTTTGTGCACTGAGGTTACTTGGGCCTCCCTCCTCCTGTTATTCCATTTTTCACTCACTGTTCATATGCTTAGAATTTAATGTCTGAGTATGTCTTCATGATGCCAGGGCACAGCAGCATTCTCAAATTTAGTACAGAGGTAGAACATACTCCATTTTTTAGTGCACAAAGTTTATTAGTGCCCTTTCATTAAAACTGTTAATTCAGAAAATACTTTAATCTCAGAGGTTAATTTAGGTTACAGGGTATGCCTAAAATCAGGCAGTTTTGGCTATCCACACCTCTATTCTAAACTAAGAAATGATATCTGATGTCTTTGCATTACCTTCAGAATATTTTCTAAAGTTGATGCAATTTCTTGATAAATATGTTTCATATTTAATGAAAGGAGCATTCCAAGTCCCACTTTAGATACTTCTTAGTGCAGAAGTTGAAGTGCTATACAAAGTATTTTACGAGACAGACTCTGGTCCCTTTTACATCAATAGAGATTGGGATGGCTCCAGATTTCCACTGGTATAACAAAGTAGATTTTTTTTTTCCTCAGCCAAGAAGAACAGGGATGGCAGTACATAACTATGTGGTCAAAAATTCTATTTGAAAGATGAGTAGTTTATCACAGTTTAACTGGGTGATATCTTTAGAAAACACCCAAGTATTTAAAACATCATCAAGCCTCAGATAAGGTGGTGTATTTTAGTCTATGGCATTGCTTGCTTCTTTGACTGATGTGTTCATAATGGATAAAGAGGTGATGTTTTTGAATCAAATATATTTAAACAGCAATGAAATAGTAATACTGGATAACTAAGATAGGCAGGATTGGGCTGCATTAAGGGGGATAGGAGTGCTGAAAGAAGTTTGGGGTTTACCTTTTTCCCAGCCTGATAAAAATCCACCCATCCAGCTTTCCCTCTAACCCACCAGTCTATTTGCCCTATCAACTATCCTGTTTTAGTCTTCCATCTCTCCAAACACAATCACTTGGAAATGCTGAAATAAACACATTCAGTCCCTGAAAAGCCTGCCCAACAAAGCCCAAAGACCAAGTTTAAAAGTCACCTGAAGACCTGAATCTTCCTTATTCACATTTTCCATTTTATTCCCACCTCTCTCAACAGAAAGAAAACACACCATTCCTTTGGGATTCTTTGGCTAAAATATGCTAGTGGCAAAATACGTCCCTCATCAGGGAGGTGTGCAGTGATCTAGAGAGGGGAAATGATCTACCTGAAAAAGAAGTCCATCAACCATCACACTGGTCCAACTGTAGTGGCAGTGGAAGGGTGTGAGGAATAACTGAGGGAGGGGCAGGAGCTGTGCAGAGTAGCAGAGCCATTAGAAGAAGTGTCCGTGGAGCTGTGCTCAGACAGTCACATCCCATTGCTTGTGAGGAGCATCATTGTTTTGTTTCTGGTTCTTGAAGGAGAGTATAAACATGGGAGAGGGAGAGCCCCAGAATGAAAACAGACTTCATGGAGAATGATGTCAAATTGTGGCTTTAAAAAGTGCATATTTTACATGATTATCCAGGTTAGGGCTTAATTTTGTTTTCTGGGAGTAAAAAAAGGAAAACAGTTTAAATACTGATAACATATCTTTTCTCTCATTTAAATTAAGTTAATAAATAAAAAACCAAATAAATAAAACCAGTTTGTTTGTGTGCCAACAATTCAATTTACCACAATATATTTGTATTAATTCCCTAATTGAAACTACATTGCATTTGTCAGAGCCCTTTAGGCCACAATAATATCAATGGGATTAATCACCAAAGCGTTCTTTTCCTGATCAAGGTGTTTTCCTGAAGTATTGCTAAAAGGTACATCCAATTCAGCCATGCTTGAGAGCACTGTAATTGTGTTGGACAGGAACATCATTCTTTCCTTAATGAAATAGGTTTCCAAAGTGGTTTCTACCACCTACAGTTTGGAAACCAGTGTGCTGCCATATAGGATAGCTTCTTTCCTTGCCTACTCTTGGCAAACTGCCATTTTATCTCTATGTGCTCAGTTAAACCTCTACTTACAAACTAAAGGATCTATGAGTACAGAAAAAAATCTGGGAAATGTGATGAAGCATTTATGTATCATCTTCTGACCTCCGTATCTTAATTTTTTAAAATGTTTCTTTGTATCAGTTATTCCAGAACTGACTGTCGTCTACAACATCCTAATTGTATTGTTTTAACTAACAGGTACATACAAACATCATTCCACAGACTTATTTTTAATCAGGGATTTCTCATGCTCAATTGAAACATAGCAAAAAAAGGAGCACATAAAAAGATAACTGTAAAACAGGCAGTGATTCTGAAAAGAATTAAGCTGCTCTGCTTCACATATTGTTCCATTCTAAGACACCTGAGAAAGATTTATTTTCCAGCCTGCAAGTATCCTGAGCACTGTATGGACACCTCTAATTGTATTTTCTTTTATGCAAAAAATATGGCAAAATAACCAGTGCATTACTATGGCCTGCCAATCCTGCCATGTATGTGTTTATGAGAAAGGACATAAATAAAATCTACCTGGATAAAGAATGATTCGTGCATGAGGAGGTACCCAGGAGAGGTGCCAGGGATGATCTCTGTCACCTGCTATTTTATCTGTCTTGCTGAGGCATTTACAGCTCCCATTACTGTGATGCCAGAATATATAAGGACATGCAGCTGTTCTTACAACACTCAAATGGGGTGGACAGATTACATGGGTTATCCTGGGTCAGAACTTTGAAGAAGATCATTGCACAAGCTTCACATGCTCTTGATGGGTAGAAGGTGTTTATTGACCATTCCTATATAAATTACCACCTAACGTCATTCCCAAAGCATCCAAGTGTTTCTCAAGCATTCATGCTAAAATAGTCAAGAAATCCCATCTTGGAAGTGTTACTGGACGTGAACCAATGGCTGAAATTACTTGTAGCAACTTCTTTCCGTGCATGACAACTGCTCTTCTGCTATGGTTGTCAAGGTAAATATACTCCATAACAAGGCTTCTAGATGTCTATTTGTGTCAATCATTTTAATCATAGAATGCTGAGTAAGACTGTCTTTCCCCCATTGTCCATGTTGTCATAAAACTGAGTTAATTTCTATTTGATGAAGGTGTAAAGCTACTCATGCCTCTAGGTTTTCACAGTTTGACTAACAGATCATGCTTTAAGGCAACATTATACCTGAAACTAATCTGGAAGCAAAACATCCTTGTTACATGAATGAAGAAGTCATCCCCAAACTACAAATATATGAATATGATTTTGCTGATTTACTGAGGCCAGCAGTGACATGTCTGTGTGGGACACATGTTACCATCTACTCTGAGTGATGTAACTTGAGTTTGATGACTGGATGTCACCTGGTAGTTTCTCCTGTAGAGGTACCCATTGCTGCTGGGCTGAGTAACACAGTAGTCTATAAATCCTATACATGTGTTTTACCACAAGTGGAGGAATAATGTTCTTTATGCAATTGTTCATTATTTCCAGTCAGAAATTTTTATGTTTTTAATAATTATCTTTATCTGTGGAATTGCAGAATACTTACCAGCCTGGTACGATGTTGGGTAAGATAATTAACTGTTATTTGGAGATGCTCTTTGATGAATGTTAAGTTCTGCAAGAGAGAGAAATATGTGATCCACTGACACTTGATTAACATACACCTCTGTCATCACCTCTGCAGTCTTTACAGCAAGAAACAAGCAAGGCCGGATTGCTCAATTAATAATAGGTTTGGATAACACCTGTCAATGAAAAGTAATGTGTTCCATATGTTGACATATTTTCCAATAAAATACCTCATTTTACAGTTTCATCTAAACACTTTTCATCCAGTACCATCTTTCTAACACAATGGATTTCTGTATTGCCCATCTTTTGGAAGCTGGACTAGCTGACCTCTAAAGGTCCCCCTTCCAACCCAAACTATCCTCTGATTCAATGATTTACTGATGCCAATTCAAGTTCATGCTCAATAAGCTTAGGCAGCAGTAATTTGCTTCAGACTTCATGATAATGTTCTTAAAATAATTTCACTAAGACAACTTATATTTTTTATTCTTGATTCTAAAGCCACAAGGATACGTTGTAGCTACCTAGACAAAATCATCATGACAGAAAACCTGCAACCAATAAAGGTACCAAGGGAAAAGCATAAAAGAACAAATGTCATGAAGTTCCAGAGCACTGAATGTGCCAAAAACATATTCTGCAGCAGCACCATTGCAGCAATGTAGTGAAGGATGTTTTCAACATGTATTTAATACATTTTAACTTTTACTGGTGACAATTCAAGGTTAATAAAAGTCAGAGGGGTTGGGCTGGAACTGATTTTAACAATGCTAGAGAGTTTCACACAATGCACACATTCAGGTGACTTTGGAAAGCTATAGGTTCCACCTTTCACATCTTCAGGCTGAAATATCTTGGCTATTTCAGCTATAACCAATATGAGCTTTAAGACTAATTTAATGCATTAACCTTAATATGGTGCAGATTTAGGAGCCAACCAAATCAAAAGTGTTTTTAAGTGATTTTAGTAGTGTCTTGCACTAGAGCTGGTTGGTATTTTTGCATGAAAGGATGGATGGAATTATTACATAAAGTTAATCTTTATGGGGAATTTTTGTTGTTAATCATCTCTCATTTAATCTAAAAATAGGAGCAATTTTGTCCCAATCACTTGCTGAAAAATGAAGATGTCAGCTCATAAATACTTCAACACTTATGGAGAAAGAGGATGGGCTCACAGTTTAATAGTGATAGCTTAATATCAACAATATCATTGTGCTTCAGGAGAGATGCAGTGCAAAGGCAGCTTCCTGCCTTCGTTCTCCTCTCCATACCAGGATCCTTGTCAAGGTTATATGTTCTGCAACATGTGCCCTGGAATAATGCACCTTGAGAGATTTTGTCTGAGGTAAGAATCCATGCACCTAAATGCATCTCCCCAGGTCTCTACGGGGATATTTCTGAATAGAAAAACTTTTCTGTTTTCACTCTTTGAATTCTGTGGATGAATCTGTGATCACAGACTAACTTTTCTTTATTCTGTTTACACAGACAGCATTGCATACGCACACACACGGCAATATTTCCAATAAGTTTGGACATGCAGGGCAGTTTGGGGCAGAAAAGCACTAATAGATAATATTAATACAAATTAAAGTCCTGGCCCTCAAACACTTGTTGAGCTGAATTGTTCCCTCTCAGGAGAGGAATTTCAGTGATGCTGAAGAGGCCTGTGACATATGTATTACTCACAGGAGCCATGGTGCAAGACTGGAAATCCACTTCCAGCTCATTATACATGTGTGGTTTCAGCTGTCCTAATGGCAGCCTCACACAGATACACACATTTTAGCTATACAGCAGTGGGGGTAACAAAAGCCTACAGCCATTCAGCACCAGTGTAACAGCAATGTACTGCAGCAGACACCTCTCCACAGCAACTGGCATGAGCTGGTGGCTGCTGCTGTGCTATACTTCAAACCAGCACTTTCCATGGAGAGGAAACAGGGCAGAATGAAAGCTCATATTTTTACATCAACATGCCTAAGTGTTCCTAACATGCCTTTGAAATTTCCTTATCAACCCTTTGATATTCATCTTGGAAAGAATAAGTTTGAAGATGCAATGGCATTAAAAGACAAGATAGAAGGATAGACATAGCTCACTCCAAATCAGAAGATTCATTATTTAGTCTTCTTAAACGTATCCCTATAAGAAATTAGATTATTATATGGTATTCCCTAGGAAAACCCAGTTGCTGATAGATCTAGTAGATATTCAGATGAGTGAAAACAGATGTGGTGCTAATCAGGTGGAAAGTGTGAAATAGCAGCACAGAAAACCACTGTGGGTTCTTAATCTCGAGGAGTTAACCATCTGGGGCAATATTGCATACGTTGTGACCACAATTGTAGCACCAGCTCTAGCCTGAGGGGAGCTTTGATTCTGCCTCCCTGGGTCTACAGAGAGAAGGTGGTGCTCTAGTACAGTCAGAAGGGGTGATAATTTGGAAGGTTTTTTTAAAAAAAGCATTATTAGCACAAAGCTGGAATGGATTCAGAGGTCCAAACAAGATTTGCCACACCTTGCTCTTCCATCTGCTTTGTTTATGCCTCCTACAACCTAAAAAAAAAATTGTCCTAAGTCCTGCTAATACTGAGAGGTTACTGGGAGGCTGAGGAAAAGATGAACTGGATGGAAGGACCAATGCATTGGGTGAGCTTCACCCAGCCTAGATATTTATATCAGTCTCTCACACTAGGAAGAAGCATTCATTTCTAAGGAACACTCCTGATCCCAGAGCAGATGCCTCAAGCATCCAGATGCATCACTCATAACAGGCTTTGAAGGACCCAGTTTCTCTGCACTAAATATAAAATTTAAGTTGACTATTCCAAATATAGACAAACCATTGATTCTAGTCATGCCATCCCAGCTGAAAACTTTGATAGTCTGGTATTAAAGCAAATCAATAAACAGTTGATCTAGATGCACAGGGCTGATAGGAAATCCTGAGATATTTGTAGTTACCCAGTGCTACAGCTCAAGGAAGTCAAAGCCTGGACTTTGCAATGTAAACAACTTCAGACTGATCATCAAAGGCTTTAACCAGCTCAACTCTCCTCCAGCAGAACTTTGCAGCTCCATCTTCCTTTCAGGTTTGCTTGTGTCCTTGGAGAAGACATTAATCCTCTCACTGAGGATCTCCAAGGATCTCACTGTGATGGAGCTAATTATAGATAATCTGCTGATGCACAATTAAATATGCTCACCAGCACAGTTTCTGGAATCCATGGTATGCTTGCTACGCCAAGCAAAAGGATCTAAGAGTGGACAGGAATAAATAGTAGCTTGGACTGCAGGAGATTAGTGATCTGAATCACCTGGTGTGTGACAGAGACATCCAAGCTTAGGTGCCAGTTCAAACAAAGTCCTTTAAACAAGGATGCTTTGTTATGTAGTGTTTGGAAATACAATTCTTCCTTGATCAAAATTAAAGAATAATTTTTGAGTATTTGCTTTTTACTAGAGACCAGAGGAGGAGTGAGCAGAACTGCTAATCCACCCAGTGTGCTACAAATATTGTAAGAAGAGACAATTCTCTGGGTAAGGAGATTGAAAGCTAAAAATATAAGGCAGAGGCTGAAGGGCAGCCAAAGCACAGGGTAATATTCCATGTCTGTGGTGACACAGCTGGCCTGTGCCCAGGGCCTGTTCTCTGTCCCCACAGCACTGCTTCAATACATCCCAAAATGTGACAGTACAAATGAAAAAAGCCTCAGAGGTTGTAGGGAAAAAGAGGCTTGCATGGAATGATGTCCTTAGTTAACATGAAGCTAAAGTTCACCATCAGTGCAGGGGCACATCTGGCAGAATCTGCTGCTAAATGGCTGATCCCACCAGCACCGACCGAGGACTGATGGAACCACCAGTGGGAGTGGATAAGGAGCAGTCTCCAATTGGATCAGAAAGCTGTTTTACAGAAACCATTGCATAAATCAGGAGAGAGCCTTAGGAGAGATCCAAGAAAAAGCACCAGTTCTTCCTGAACTGTACACACAGATCTGGAAAGAGGCTTTGTACTACTCTTAAGTTCCCCAAGTGTTTCCAGTCTGAACGCAAGGAGATGTAAAAAACAGAAATATGTTCTACATAATATATCAGTCTTTCTGCCTTCCACACTTAACAAAACTTCACCAATACAAAAAGCAATACAAGCAAACATACCTTAGCTGAAGAACTGTGGTGAGAAAGTCAAGGGGAAATTATGTCCTCCCAAAAGTTTTTGCAACCGTCAAAGATACCCAGAGGTTGAAAATATACAAGAAACCCTCAGTGAGCACTGTGAGTTTCAGAAAAAAAGTCCAAAATATTTCTTTTAAGTAATTTCTTCAAAGTTAGGATCAAAAATGAAGCAGCCAAATGAAAAAAAAAAAGAAAAAAAGAAAAAAAGAAAAAAAAAAAAAACAACAACAAAAAACACACACACCAAACCATCAATCTACTACTAAAAGAATATGAAAAATCCAAGGCAACTGCACAATTTATGTGATTCCCTGTGCCAGGGCTAGCACCTAGCATGTATGTACTTGAACATAACAAGTATCCATGGACTGTACAACGTATTTATGTTTGCAATTGATGTATTGCACAACGTAAGGAATAGCAAAGTAATAACAGAGAATAAATCAGTTTCTTTGGCACCAGGTTTTGGATAGTACTAATCTGCAAATAGCACGTGACTCATTGACAATTCCCTTTCACATGACAATTTAAAGGGGATGATATAGAAGTTCATCACATTTTGCCCATACCGACATCTACATCCTGTTCAGATAACCAGTTTATACAGGTGTTGGCTGTGAGGTGTATTCTCTACTAACTAGAGTTTTAAGCCAAAGATTATTAACCAAAAGCAGTTACTAGAGAAGATGAGCATGGCATAATTAAAACCATATCTTGAGGCTATTACATTTAAGAAAAACAGTCATCACATAAAAGCAGACTGTAATCTTCAGGTGAATTAACAGCTACCTATTTACAGGTGAGAGAGAATTAATTTTTTCCAAAAAGAAGGTGGCAGGCAATTTGTTTTGGAAAGGCTGAATGCCCTCAGTGTGAAGATCCTAAGACTTAAGCTACTGCGGGTTGTTTGAAGAACAGCACAAGACATTCCAACACATCACAGGAGGATTCCTGGCCTAACATTCAATCAAGAAATGTCTCTGTTCAGAGCCTTCCTTTTCATTACTCTTTGTAAGAACAACACAGGGAGTAGAAATTTAGCACAGAGGAGGCAGATGGTGGATGCAACACACTTCCAGACGCTGCCTAGTTAATTACACCTGTGGAATCATACTCAATTGCAGTGTGAGCCAACTAGATTCCAGCTTTTTTTAAATTACTTGTTGCTATATTAATGTTAGTTCTATATTAATTAGAAAAGCTGTGACTCAGAATACAGCCACCATAGGAATGACAAGTATTTCAAATGGGAAAGAAATGCACTGGTCTTTCCTGATGCAGATCCACCAAGTGGTAAGGTGGTGAAAATAAAAGGAAATCCTAGATCAGATAAAAGAATATTCTACTTAACTCATGCATTTTATTAAATACCTATTAAGACATGAGCAGCAGAGAATCTTGTGGGGGGAAAAATTGACAAAGTCAGATCTGCCATGCAAGTGGTTCAGGAAGACCAGACCCTTCTAAGCTGAAAACTGGAGTGAGTAAATCCCCACTGACTCTGCATGGTTGATTCCTGTATCCACAGGTGGGTGCTTAGCTAAGGGTGAATCACACCCACAGCTCAACACACACATGTCAGGCTGCACCTCTGGCTTGGCTCAGGATGATGTGTCTGCACAGCCATGCACACACTGAAGAAGTGCCCATACCCCCTCTCTGGTCAGCCCTAAGAGCAGATTCCTCCCTGCTTTGTGCTCACTTGGCCCCCCATCTTATTTCTCTTCTCTCACTCACTTATCTGGTTGCATTTCTTTTGCCTTTCGATGTTTTTCAAACTCAAATGAATGCTGTACAAAAGCTGTGTCAGTGCAATGTCTACCCAGCAAGGTCAGGATGATGGCAAAAGACATCTGGCATACGAGGATGAGGGAGAAGTGCAAACAAGACCAGTTATGTCAGACACTTTAGGAAGCATAGCTTAAGGCAGGGTCAGAGACCAGAACAGTTAAAATCACTCAAGTCTTATCCTGAGCACTGCAGTAAGACTCAAGAAATACTCATGTAAATCATTCCAAATCCCAGGAGACTAAAAATACATTTAAGTTTTCCTTTGCATTGTGTAAGAAAAAGATTTTCACTTGAGAAGCAGGTATTTCTAGAGAAGACTTTTGACCACAAAAGACTGTCTGTATCTCCTAAAGGTATCTCTCATTTTAGGGCAGTAATAAAAGCAGGATGCAGAGGCTGAGTATTCTTCCGATCCCTATCAGCTGCTCGTTAGCTATTTAGACACTCATTAACTTCCAAAAGAGACCTTGGCCCTAATTAGTGCCTCGGCTGATCAGCCTGCCCCTTTCTCCTTTGCCTCTCAGAGCCTTCTACAATGATTAAAGGAAACCACACTTCTTTTGTATAATTTTAAAAATGGTATTTTTTGAGTTATCAGGATCTGCACACAACCATTGAATTCAGTTTTGTCTTGGAGCTGACCAGACCACTCCAGAATTCTCCAGCTTGCTTTGGCACCCTAGTTCTTCATGCGTACATGTATCACCCTTAAATCCTTCAGTGAACCAGGCTCTGTAATTTCCTTTGCTTGGCCTTTCATGCAACAGAATCTATTTTAACTGTGATTGAAGTGTCACCAAGGCCATTCAATCAACTGTAATGTTGGTACTATTCCTGCAGTCTTTTTAACACTATCAATAAAAGGGAATTGAATAAATTCAATTAGTCCATCAATTAGATGGACTAATTCCATCTTCCAAAAGTATAATGTATTCTGCACGTAGATGTGTGCCCTCCATGGCAGTGACAAAAAGAACTTATCAATATAATAGAAAAACAAGATGACTCCTCACTTTAATTTTTGTCTAAATGAATGCAGTTAACACAGTTCAATAAGTATGAGCACTAAAAGATAAAATGAGAAAAATTGGAATTGCAAAGCACAAGCACAGTCTTACTTGGTGTCTTATACAGTTTAATGTCTCTGGCCAGTACATGCAAATTATTTATTTCTTGAATTTCTTCCAGTTTCTCAGAAATATATTTCACATTCATCATGCCTGCAGAAGAAAATAAAGGCCGCCATGCCCTGAAACTGGTCATTTTGGATGATTGGACATGGGATCCTCTGCCACACAGCCACAGGTGCATACAGAGTCCTCTTCTCAGGTAACTGATAGTCCTTATTCACCAAAATTAGAGGAAGCAGTGTCCTTGCATGTGGCTATCAAAATAGTCAGTACAAGGGCTATAAAGTAGTAATACTACCCTAACAACACTCTAATTAATATAATTAATGTAAATGCTACCTAAAGACTCTTATCTTATTGTAGCTATGCACACAGTGTTACAGGAAGGCAAACTGAAGCTATCGTAATTCATTATCATAATTATATATTAATGATAACCCTAGATTTCTTTTTCCAAAACAATGTTTGGAAAACATCATCACTACAGCAACAGAAATTCCAGCAAGACTGAGGGTAGTAAGCTCCTGAAGGGTATCCTACTAGTAGCAATTAAATTATATTAAATTAAATTGCAATCAAAAGATTTCTCAGCCTGGTAAAAATAATAAAATATTTCAACAGAACAGGATGCCATTCCACACAAGGAATTTCTTAACATTATATCTAAGACAGCTATAAAGCTACAAGTCCATTTAAAATAGCAGTCAGTGACCTGTTAAAAATATTCTTGTTCTGGCATCCTTACCTTGAGTAGTAATATATTTACCAAGCTTGAGCCAAAGGTATGGTCAAACCACTGATTAAATATTCTCTGAGTTCTACTGCTGTTTTCCTTAGGATTCCATATATTTGTGTACCCTGACCCCATTTGCCTATTTGCTGCTTCTTTACATTCTCATACACAAATATCCAGTTTTGTTTTCACTTTGTATTAACCAGTCCTTTGTATTCAAACACTGTTTTACACAGACACACTCAGGGATTTTCAGTTTCTTAAAGAGCAATGTTTAAAAAGGAACACACTAAATAAGTGTGTTTTTTCCTAAGTAAAAATTTCAGACTATATTACTCTTAGGAGAAAAGGCTTCTGCTTCAGAGAATTCTGTGACAGAGAAAACTTTTCCAAACAAGAAGTGCTTTCAGATTCATAAGCACAACTGATCAAATACTAGATTTTCAATCCTGAAGAGCACTGCAATATTTACACATTAATTCTTTGTAGAATTTGGTTGAAAAAATTGAAATAATGAATTATATGGAAATACGGATATATCCTAAAGATATACTTTCCTGATGGGATGGAACATTATCTCCTTACCATTTTAACCATCTCCATTCTCATTTTTAAATAACTTAAGGGCAATAGACCCTTTTCAGAGTGAACACTGCTTTTCCAAATAGCCCTCTCTGCCAATATTCTCAGGGCAATAACTCTAAGCTGCCCTCAGTGGTGCTGGAGGCTCCTGTACTTGCAGGATAAAAAACCAATCCAAAGAGTACACCGTGGGCTCAATAGACTCCTTGTAAAGTAGTATCACTGCAGACAAAGTAGCTTCATTGGAAAAGGTACTTGGTGAAAGATAGGAGTTAATTTTTTAAAAGGCTTTTGTGAGTGAAACTCAAAATTCAATAGATACATCTGGTGAATATAGAGGAAGAAGCTTTTCCAGTGCTGATAATACTGGGGAAAGGTCCATCAGTTTTGCGATCCTAAAAATAATTAGATTTAGATTCCTAACTAACTTCTTTTTAAAAATATCGAGTTAGGCATCTAATCCCTTAGATCAATTTTTAAAAGGTATTTAGGTGCCAAGCCCCCTAGACTTAAGATATTTGCACATTAAAAGGAAGTTTTGCACATAATTCTAAAAAAAACCAAAACAAAAAACCAGCATACTGGCCAAGCAGAAAATTCACAATAGTCAAGCACTTAAATAAATCATCAGCATGATTGATCTCAGTGACCTTTAATCCCAATGGCTCTTCTCCTAAGCCATCCAGGACACTCTGTCCAGTATGTTACATCTAAAAGATAGCAGTCATTGTAGATAAGATGGCTGTATACAGCATTTAGATACAAATATCAGGGCTTGTCCCTGCACCTCAGCTACATTGCCCACTAGTCAGGATGCCCCCAACTTTGGCGTGGACAGGCAAATAAGAGATAAGAGAAGCAGAAGAACTGCCCCTCCTGTGTGCAAAATGAGAGACAAGGGCAGTCCACACCTGAGAGAAGCAGGGGCAGGTTCCCTTTGCACCATGAGCTTCAGAAATCTCCCTGAGGAAGGCAGAGAAATGAAATATCAAGATACAGTTTCCCTCTTCGTGCTTTGAGCTCCTGGGGCCAGGCTGTACCTGGCCTCCTCACTTCACTTCAAGAGAGCGTGGTTGGACTGAGACTGAAGGGTCCAGGCTGGCTGTGATGGTCCAGTAATGCAGGAAGCACAAGAGCCTTTACTTCCTTCTCTTTGGATAGTCTTGATAGAAATAGCTTTAAAAAGTGCAAATCCATGCATGTATAACCTGAGATCACAGCAACAGCCTGCTGCCAAAGAATAATGTCAGCTGACCACCACTGTCTGCCCAGCACTAACTCCAGCCTGCAGAGCCATTTCTGGCCAATGTCATACTGCTGGTGAGAGGAGCAAAGGTGAAAAAGCCAGCAGGAAACCACCATGGAAACCCTGCACAAAGCGAAGGACTATTGGAAGGAAAGATTGACAACTGAAATTTCACCCACAAGCATATTTAAGTAGCATGGACAAAATCGTGAAATGAAGGAGATTGATGGAGCAGCAGCTTTTGCTGAGCTCAGTGGAAGGGGTAACTGCACAGAGAGGTGGTGGGACAGGAAACATGGAAGGAGGTGTGAAAGTGAGACTATCAGAAGGTGACATTACATAGTAACACCTTCAGACATTGTGAGTTTAGTGGCATATTGGACAGACTGTAAGGGTTGCAACTACATGAGGAAAATGAAGACTGGGAAGGGGAAAAATGAGCTGGTATAGAAATTCACAAAGCTGACTGAAAGGCTTGAGGTCACCCTGCAGATGGGGATCTCAGCTGAGTTGGCTCCTGACAGGAGCTGCAGAAGGAAAGGAACATATTGTATTTGTGGTCCTAGACTGGAACATCTTTCCAAAATACTTGTTACTAGTCACAAGATTAAGGCTTGGAAGAGAAGTAAAAAAGGTCTGGATGGCTGAACTTATTTCACTTACATCTGCTATTCCTGAGTGATGTAGGCTTTGATCTGTTTTAATATTACTTACCTGTTAATAAATTACTGACATTATTAGTTAATGAATGTATTGACAAAGATACAAGAAAATTATGTTTGCCTTCATATCTCGCCATATTGAAATAGCAACACTAAATAATAATTATTATAGATAATGAAAATAATTAGGAGAGGACAAGGAGGGGTCCAAAAGATGGGGCACCATTCAGAGGAGGGCGAGATGTCTTCACCAGATTTCATGAGTCACTTTGCCTTTCTGTGCCACATGTGTCTGTTTATAGTACACCACTAACACCATCTCCTGGCCAGTTGGTGTCTGGACTAAAATCTTTATAAAGGTCTCAGAGAGCTGAAATGAACGGTATTGCGAGCACAGAAAATACCATTGTTGCCATATTTTCTCTACATCCATATCTACTGATTTCACCTCTGCCTAAATAATACCATATCCATCCCCAGAATTAGATGTAGACTGTGGGCATTCCAGCTACTTTTTTTTTTAATTATTTTTCCAAAGGGTTTCCAGGAAGATGTTTCAGAATACTCTCAAATCAACTTACATTTTCAGAACCGACTATTGATTTGGGTACACTTTGTTTTGGAGCCCACTGAGAAAAAACAAAACTGATATTAAAAAAAACCTTGTGAAAACAGACCCTTCTTCTGTGTTTCAAGTTCAGCACTTTAAGCCTTATACACTTTCTGTAACATCAATAATGAATCTTGCCAACCTATTGCTGTAAAAGATTCAGTATTCTCTGGGTGGTGGTTTTTTTTTTTTTTTTTTTTTTTTTTTTTTTTTTTTTTTTTTTTTTAATATATCAAGACTATTCAGAGATACAAAGAGTAACTCTTCAACTTCATGTGCTTTTGGTATATTCAAGCAGTCAACAGATCAAGGTCTCTCTATTTACTGAATTTATCCAGCTGTTTTCAAGCATTTAAAACAAGGATTTGACATCTTCTTGATGTTTCAAAATCTTACATATCTGTAGATGCCCAGTATAGCATGTAAAGGCATTACCTTGGAGATTGCTCAGGGTTTATTGCTCCCATTTATCAACTGGGCCAGACAACTTTCATTTCAAAATCACTTAAGAACTGACAGCTCAAGGAGCTTTGGCTTTCAAGATCATATTTCCAGAAAAGAAATCATCAGAATCAGTAACTTGAATTTTTGCCTTTAAATTAATTCAGGAACATAAGGTCAACTTCTAATTTTAGCTAATCTCAGAATAAACAAACAACAGCAGAGCTTCCTGCGTCATTAACAGCATAATCAATCTGGAGTCTTGAGCACAATGTGTCCTGGAGGTTTGAGTACTTGGAGCAGTAGTGGGTTACTAAGGAGAGCAACTCTATGAATCCCTTGGAAGGTAATCAAATTATTGTATTCCTGAGGGATTTTCATAAAAGGGAACTACAGTGTCATACTTTCTGGAATAACTTGTAGGAAATACTACATGAATGCCATTAGTATATCATAATTGGAAACATTTTTCAGATGACCACAATGTTCTGGTCAGCCAGCTTAGACTGAAATGATGGTTTGCTGCAGACCGTGTATTTCCTCCAATTACATTACTGAAAGCTGCATCAGTAGAAACTGTCATTTTAAAAGCTAGCAAATAGTACTTTTGCCCAGGATGGTTGAATTGATTTTGGGTGATCAATGCAACACCAGCTACAGCTCAGCAGAAGAAAACACAAAGGTATCAGCTTTCTCAAAACTGACTATCAGAGGGAGCCATGAAAATCTCTGAAGAGCTGTACCATGGGCAGTGCCACAGCCACCCCTTGCATTTGGTGTTTAAGTGAATTCTACAAGAAGTACTATCTCCAGCTAATTAAAAAAAGTAAGACCTGGATTTTATTTGGTATTGGTTGAGTCAGTACAACAAGGAAATCAAAACCCAATTGAGTGCCTGAAACCTTTAGATAAATTGTTCTGCTCCATTCCATTGCATGAAGCTGTTACATTTTTCTGGTACCATGAAAGGTGGTGAATGGAAAGAACCATCTCAGTGGATGTCATCAACAGTGTGTTGGTGCAAGTTGAAGAAAACAATACCCTTTAACTGATCTGAAAACTGGTCTGTTATCTGTGGGAAGTCTCGGAAAGTGACCTTTCTGGAGGCTGAATGCTAAAGAATGTGTCTTGACTAAGTGAGAAGAGAAGCTTTGTTTATGGCATCAGAAGAGGCAAATCATCTGAGACACTCAGCTGGTAATCAATTGTGAGTCAAGAAATCATTGTCAAAAAGCCATAAAGGCCAGTGCAAACGGTAAACTGTCAGGCAAGGGGGACCTGCCACTACCTTAGGTGGCAAAAGAGCCTCTCAGATGTGAGTCGTCTTTTCAGAAGACCTGGCCTGGCACTCCAAGCAATCGTTCCACAGCTTCCCAGAAAGCTTTTCTCATTCACAGACAAACCCATCCACAGTTTGCTTGGACACTGCCTGCTCCAAGCTGCTAACTCTTTCAGTGGCAAGGGAGAAGTAAGAGCAGGAGGGGCAGCTCAAGAGCCCTACACTGGGCTTTGCCATTCTGTGGCTCAGTTCCATTATCTGCAAAACAGAGATAATGGTACTAAGATTGTGATAAGCATTATTATGATCAGTTTACAAGCACAGCACCAGCTAATTAATGCAGCTAAGTTTGATACATGTAGCTCTCAGAGCCACATAACTCTCTACAACAATCAGATCCCTTTCACAGCAAAAGAGACTGTCTCCAAGGATGATGCTATCAGACTGCCAAAAAAATCACAAACTTTCAAGAATGAGGACAACACTGGTATAATGGATACAGTGTGCTAAGTAGGTCTAAGAATGAACTGGCAGGATTATGTAGCTTGGGAAAGTGAAACTGTGATTTTAATCAGCAGCTGCCACTGATAGAAGTGCAAAGGTTTGTGTTTGATTTGAGACTGCAGCACTACAGATACTTACTTCATAGGGAAAACAAATGGATCTTAACTCTTCAAAGGATAGCAGTTAGGGTGAGCATTTCAAGAACATGATTTTTACCAGTCCTTCATGTGTGCATTCCTATCTGGATTCCACAAAGCAGGTCTGTAATTCAGCTGGATCAGACTATGGGGAAATAAGGAAGCTGGAGAAGGGCTCTGTAGCTCAGGTAAGGGTAGAGGTGTTAAAGAGGGAGCAGGAGCACCTCAGGCTCTCAGAGATTGGGAATATGAGGCACTTCCAAGCTACGTGGCAATCAAGTCCTGTAATGTAATTCAGCATTCTTCCTGCTTCTGAGATTTCTTTATCAGTTTGTCCCTTAATTTGTCTTGCTTTGTTTTTTTCTTCCTAAACCATATTTTTAAAATGAGCAGCATACATTTAGGATCAGTTTCTCAGCAGTCAATAGAATTGCCATTGACTACCTAGAGGATAAATTTGTCTTTAGTATACTTTTTATGTTTGACTGCACTGCAGTCCTGTTTTTGTCAGGTTTTTGATAGCAAAGCACGCAGGCTGGGTGAGCAGCATTATTTATGGCTAACACACACAGCCAGGAATCAGGCAGAAGATCAGACATCTACTGCAGACTCTTTTAAAGTTGTGGTGACATACCCCAACCCAAACTGAGAAACACCATATTTCAGCAACCTTCCCAGCATCAGTGGGATAATGCCCAGAAAAGAGAGCATTACTGGAGCAAGAAGAGAATGGTCACTGTGTCAGAGCCAGCTGCCAAACTGAGAAGATTAAACTGAAGAATGACACAAAGAGTCCCTTCTTCCTTTTTTCTCACTTTCCTCTTAAAATCCTCCCCCACACTGAGGTGAGATCCTCACCCACACTGCCCAGAGATCAAGACCTGTTGTTGAGATAACAAGAACTAAAAGGTTTACAAGGTGTTGTACAGGACTGCATGACTGAGATCCAAAAAAGCACTTATGTACCTCAGAAGCCATTTAGGCCACATTCAGGTGATTACAGAATGCTATTCCACAGCAAAAACTGGCCATTACAAAATACTTAATACCTGTGTTCTCAACAGAAAATCCTTGCACTTCTGCTCTGACACACGATGGGACAGCAGCTCTGGGCACAGTGGAGCCCAGCAGCCACAGCCACACCCTCTTCAAAGAACAGCTGGAGCAGACTGGTGGTCAGAGCCCTCACCCAGGATTTCAGGAGACCCAGATACAATTCTTGCTTGTTGAGATCAAAGCTATCTTTCCCCAGAAGTCCTCCAGCTTCTGCCTGGAAGCTGTCCTTGGGCACTTAGTGAGTAATTGGAGGGTGCTGGAGCAGGCCCAGGCATGTGTGCTGCTGAGTGTGCAGGGCTGCTCAGGCTCCCAAGGCATGCAGAAATGAATGTCAAGCCAACCAGAGCAGTGTGTCTGGCTGGTCTCCACTCAGATGCCCACACACAGACATCCAGTGTCATTTAAGATGTCCTTAACTATCCTGTCTGGCTTCCAGTTCCCACTCCAAAAGTACCCGTGAGTCCTAGAGGTCCTGTGTCACAGGACATCTTGGGCACATTATAGATATCTGTGCAGGTATCTTGGCCACCTTACAGTACCTGTTCACGCAATACATGCCTCGTTTAGACAAACTAATTAAGTACATGGCAAGTTCAGGCATCTCCAACTAGAGGCAGTCCAATGACGAGTGAGGTCTCACATGACCAGTGTAAGTCATCACTTCTGGTCTCGGATGACCTGTTTTACATGTCTCATACATTCATTAAATCAAGCACCATGTCTTCATTAAATCAAGCTCCAAATCCTCACCCTTCATAACTAGCTAGCTCCAAGACACCCCCTAAAAAATTAACCAAAAAAGCACTTACCCAACACAAAGGCTTCAAAGAAACTCAGCTGGAAACTGATGTTCTGTTACAGCAGTAGCAAACTGCAAAACAGGCAGGACTTTGCTGGAGAAGCATCTAAAGTGCATTAAATATGCTGGCAAAGCTAAACAGCAATAAGATCAGGCATTCAAATGAACATGAAATATGATTATTTACTTCAGCCACAATTTTGTGTTCAGCAAGATTTGCTGTTGTAAATATCTGTCTTCAGCAGCAGAATTGTCAAGAGAATGCTTCTTCAGCTGAGACTGTCCTCTCCCACGCCTCAGGAGTGCATGTACCAGCAGCAGCACTGTCTCACCAAGCCCATGGCTGCAGGTGATTGCTGAAAAATTATGATTCAGTGTTGCGTAGTTACACAGACAGGAAGGATACACAAGGAAGTCAAGAGCAGACTGTCTCTTCCAGTGGCCTGAACATCCACTTCTGATTTTTATGTGACTCTTCCACAATGACAATTTCCCCTTCTCCTGATAGGCCTTGTGCAGTTACTGAAGAATATCATCCACCTGAAGACTTGGGGTGCAGGAGATCTGTGGTCCCAGGCTGTCTACATACAGGCATTGTTCTATAATCTGTTCACAAGGCTAAAACATCCATAGAACAGAACTGTAGAATCATTTAGGTTGGAAAAACCTTTAAGATCTTCAAATCCAACTGTCCAAACTGCTTAGTCCACCTCTAACCATGTCCTTTAGTGCCACATCTGCACATACCTCTAGGGATGGTGACTCAGTCATGTGCTGGAGTGAGTGACCAACCACGTGCCATGAGTAATAAACGACTGGAAAGGTATTTACACTGTAAAAGGCAAAACAATACTAAATCCGTAAGGTATTTCTGACTTCAGGGAATAAATCTACACAGCATAGCTCAATTAGGCTTCAGGAAAATTTGATTGTACCAACACAGTGCTGCACTTCCAAGAGGATCCATTCATTCAGATCAGGCCAAGTATAAATACACTTGCTATGCTTCCAGACCCAGCATGGATTTCTCTATGTTTGTGGGATAAATACACCCCTTATCTCAGACAAAATGGAGTATGTCAGGTTTTAGTGTATGGAAACACCATCATTTATACATTGCAGCCTCTAGATGAGTGTCGGCTGATCTGCCTTCTCCTGGGTTCAGCTGCCTGTCTCCATTGTTCTTCATTATCCCATAAGTCCTTCTATATAGCTAATGAACTCTCCAGGTTTATTGTTTTGTCCAAAACCAATGAAAATTGGATGTTGCAGTATCCCTTGCAGGTTCAAACAGCAGAACCTCATTTGCTTCATGTAAGAGCCAGACAGTTGATACTCACACAGCTTTCCATCACAATGTGAGCAACAAGGCTGGAGACACAAGCTGCCCTTGTAGGTGAAATCCACAATAAGGCCTTCATTTGCTCTTGGATGAAATCTTTACAAATACTTAGGTTGCTGAGATTATTCAATGGGCTTGGAAACACTCAGGGAACTGCAACAATCCTCAATGGTCTGCTTTGCAAATTAATGGCTTTCCTTTTTCCATGTGTGCACTTATTGAGAGAAACCTAAACCTTCCCCAAGCCTTCACCTTTGATCAGTGCAGGTATCAAATGCTGGTTGGCTTAGGTACATTTTGTGCTTGTTTCTTATGCAAATGCAAACTACTGTACACCAGCTGGTACCACTGCCAAATTTGTTTCATGGTTTTCATTCTGTTTTCTACTTTTTGCCTAAAAAGGAGTATTATGTACATGAAGATTAGTTTTCTGTGGGAAGATAGTGAGAGATTTATTTTCTCTTAAAATTATTGGATTAGATCCATTTTGGAGTAATTCCACTGAAACCTGTAGTATTATACCAATGATAATCTTGAGTATTTGATAAAAAAGTAAAAAGTTCATCTGTGTTTCAAGAGCTTTTTTAATGTTATGGTGAGATGGATCACTTACATAATTTTTAGCAAGGCGTTTACACCATGCCTAATCAAGATTAGCCAAATATCTTATGCTCCAAATCAGCCCTGTGTGGGCAGGCCTGATAGGTCAAGTCCAACCCTAGGACTGAATCTGATCCTTTTAGTTTGAAGAATTAGCTTGTACACAGCCATGAATCCTTTCACATGCCCAAAGTCACAAGCCTTCTCCTGCAAGCCTCCCCTTATTTCTGGGCTATTTTTGACAACAGGGTTGATCATAATGTCTCAGCAGAAACCTGGTTTCTTCTTCCATACAAATACACACTCACATACAGAAAGACAAAAAATGAGTGCATATTGATACAGTGCATATTTAGATTTAGCCTTAGGAAATCAAAATTAGGCCTGAATCCCTTCAGGATTTGGGGTGAGGCTATAAAACCTGGAGTTAAATCTTCCTTGTTTTAGGACTTCTGACGAGGATAATTTCTAGTTAGAGAGATCACACAAAATGATTGAGCTTTAGTTCTTGTTCAGTGGATTATTCTTTAATTCAATTAAAATAACAACAAATCCTGGCCAGAGGATTTTATCCATGTGTCCATCTTTAAGTAATCTCATTTAAATCAGAATGTGATGGCTTGCAGGCTCACAAGAACACTGAGAGCAACTCCTTACAAAGCTTCAATCTCGGTTCAGACTTGATATTTGAAATTAAGCACTGACATGTATAGGCTTTTCAACCTTTGTTTAGGGCTTTGAGTCAGTTTGCCAGAAGTCTCCCTGATTACTTAATTCTTCATGTCATTGCAGATTCACCTGCAAACGACCATCACCAAGCAGCCCTCACAACGCAGGTGCACTCATGGCCCTACTTTGCTCAGGTCTTCTGGCTTGAGACACTTCTTGTAGTGAATGCTGTCCTCAAGGTGCTCCTATAAATCTCACTCACAGGACAGCTAAAAACTCCTTGTTGAGCATTTCACATTCAAGTCAGGGCCACTGTGCTCTTCCGTTCCACTTTCTCCTTCAAAAACTCCAGAGTATTGACAACTGGTACAGCTTTACAACTGTGCCACCCTATATGCCAAAACCTGCTTGAGAGAAGGCAGATCCACCCAAAGTCCTGCCGGGGATGGGGCAGAACGAGGCTGTGCACAAGAGGAGGTACCAGACCATGTGTGAGGAGCCCCACAGCGCTGGGTTCCACAGGCAAGGCCAGTGAGATCCCCTGTGTTTAGTGACTCAGGACAGGTATCAGAGCATAAGTGGTTCAACAGCACACAGAACTGGGTAGGGACAGAGTGCCCAAAGCTGAGACTGGGCCAGTTTACATGGCAAGACTGTTAAAAGCCCATGTTCTTTATGCAGATGTATAAAATAGCTGTAGTGTACCCACTGCTTCTGGGCCTTTCACTAAAAGCTGACACAAACAGGATGTAATGAGTCAGAAAATCCTACCAGCTAGCCAAGACTTTCATAGGCAACTTCATGACTGATGGTCATACAAAAAGTAAATTTATTTCAGTTTTCTGTGCAATGGTAAATTTTAGACAATCTATAGTTTAATATTCAATGTATATTACACAATATTACATGCATTTAGTATTATGAACTATTATTATGTAGTATAATGCTTAGGCTTATGGAAGAGCCTACCTAAATTCAGATTACCTGCCTGTGATCTTCTAGAAAAAAAAAAAAGTTTTAAAAAAAAACTACAAAGGTAGTATATGATTTGTTGCCATTACGTTTGTCCACTTGTATGGCACAAAAGCTTGACATTCTCAATAAGCCATTTAAGGCAAGCAACTAATTCCTATAAATACATTTTCACTGAATTCTAGCAGGCAGTTGTAGTTTCACCTCTCCAGAAATTCTACATTTTCCTAATAAACTCACAAACCAAAAAAATTTTGTACCTTCAGCATGTTTCTGTTCACTTGTTTACAATATCTGTTAAAATCCACTGTAGAAAGATTTGTAAAAATCAAATAGCAGCAATACAGACCCATCTAGAGGACGAGAACTGCTTTTCTATAACTCTTTTTTTTTTTCCTCTCACACTGGACAATACTGGCGGGTTGAGATTTAACCAGAGATGGGCTCCTTTTACAAGATTGCTTATATAAAGCGAAGATAACACCAGCTGGGTTCATTTGAAAGAGGACATCTTGGAAAGAGCTGGCAGCGCTGCTTTTGGAATAAGGCTGGAATGAAAATCTGAAATAATTATCTCCTTCGTGTCTCGTAGGTATAACCCTTAATTTCTTGTAGAATGCATAGGACTATAATTAGAAGGAATTGTCACTGATACGTACTTTAAGACTCTTTTATAAATATATATTTTTACATAAAGGCCAAGTGAAAATGTTGAAATTGATTTGTTTTGTTAGAACTACTGAATTGGAAGATTTTTTTTTCCATAAATTATATTTCTTACTTCTGACTTAGTCTGCTTAGTGATTTATGTATGAGGGCTGATACTGAAGAGTGTCTACAAAGGGAAAATATGAGAACTGCAGCCCCAATCTCACAGTCTGTATATGATTTTCCCCTGTGGGAAACAGCTTTCAGGTTTGAGATCTGAAACGTAAATGTAAATAACTTCTATGGATGTTTTCCTAGACAGTCAACATTTAGCAGCAAAGGAGAAAATGCATAATTCACCAAAACTGAGCTACATGAAGTTAAGATTATATACATCAGAATAGCCATCACCACAGAGAATAGTTTCTAAATATACTAAATTTAAAGTATATTATATATGTCTTGTGTCATATTTCTTCTAGTAATTTTTATTCCCTCTTTTTTTCAAATCCCTTTGGATTTGAAACAAAAAGGTTTCAGGTTCATTTGGTTATATTAACACTTTAGGTTTAGACTCTTTGCAAGAAATCAAAGTAGAATAATTAGAAGCCACCTTTAAACTGAAATAGTAAAATTGTCACAGTAGTGACTCAGTTATAGCAATGGTCTTTGAAAGATTTACCCTGTAGTTGCAATTACATTGGGTGACAGGATATCAGTAATGTTATCTTTTTGTCTCTGCAAAAAGGACATTTTAACAGTAGATACTACAAGTTTGGGACTGCAGATAATGCATTGTTTTTATTTCCACTTTTAAAGACATTTTCAGCTTTTATTTCCTGTGTCCTCAGATCCTTGCAAGAAATGGTGACTCTTGCTATTTATCTGCTGGTCATCTTGGCTCGAGCTCTTGGGGGGCCTTGCACCCCAAATAAAGCAGGTAAAATAACTTAAGATCTCATAAGATCTTCTGTAATTAAGCTGCCAAAGGGTTTTGTCATTCAAAATCAAAAGGTTTTCCTTCAGAAAGTTAAACTGTGGATTCTGTATAATCCTTACATTTCTTTTATTGATCTGCTTTGAGCTAGCACAGCAAAGAATGTCCTAGCCCCACAAAGAATTAGGCATATAGTTAACTCTGTGCAATAACCATAGTGCAAGAAAGTTAATCACAAAAGCATAAAATAGCAAAGAAAACAAGAACAAATAGAAGTTTTCTGTAATAGCACAGGCTAGATACAGCAGATCTTTGCTGCCTAACCTGGGCTTTAGTCCCACAGACCACAGTGATATAGACAGTGGTGACTGAACGTGCTGGGCTGAACTCCTGAACCACACTATTAAATCAAGTTATATTAAAGCAAGAAAAATACAAAAATCACTGAAGGTAAGACTCTAACTGCACACTGATTACTGCCTAGAAACTGAAATGATCTGGTGCCAGAAAGACCTGTAATGTAAATTTCACTACAATTACAAAATGTGCTCTAGAAACGTGTTGGTATATGCCTCAGTTTAGTGTTTGCTTTTTAGTGCATGACTGCTGTCAGATTACTGTCAGTCATTTCATGGTATACCTAAAGTATTTGGCCCTCTAGTCATTTATTTCAGTACCTTCAGTACCAAACACAAGCAGTTTTTCTTAACAGCAGGAATTTTCATAGCTGTAAAGTTGCCAGTTATATATCTGAGCATTAACACAAGCAGAATCAGTTTGCATGTGCTGAAGGTTTGTTAATCAGAAAAAAAAGAAAATTGTTAATGTCTTTAGTAGACTTTCCCAAATTATTCCCTAGCAGACATGGAAAGGCTGCAAAATGAGGCTTTTAGCATTAAAAAAAATGAGAGTGGCAAGGGCTTTAAAAGAAATAATTGAATAATTCCAGAGAGGGTGCATTTTTTTCTCACTGTAGTAATTGGAAGTCTTTCTCAATTTTCAGGTCACTAATGGTTAGTTAATATTTGCCCTAAAAATTTCCATCAGATGTTCAAATTAGCTCTGCCTGTGAAAAATTCCCAATTCTGCTATTATGAAGCAATCAGTCTGTCTGTTGGATGTTCAGCATTCAATATGTCTGTATTAGCAATCACTGACATGTTTGGAAACACACAGCACTGCTGTTAACAAGGCTGGGAGTTTGGGTCATTTCCTATTGTTGTTAGCAGGCCTAGGTTCTTCAGTTCATTTTTAGATGTCGGCTTTTGACTTGACAATTGGAAAAATTCAGTTTGTGCTGGCACTATAGTGCCAGTCCAAGAAGAGAAAAGGCAGACTATCTATTGTAGCCAAGATCTATACATCAGTACAAAACACTGCAGATCTACAAAGTGCACCAAACAACCTCACCAATATTATTTTTACAGAGTCAGTGGTGTTACAGAAGCCAACTTTGCAGCATAAGTTACTGAGAAATTTTCAGTGCAGTCCTTTTTTCCTTCAGGTTGCTCAGCAGTGTCTCTGCTTTTCAATCAGCTATTCCAGAAAGATAAAAAATTTACACAAAGTTCTGCATTGATTAGAAGGCAAAGGCCAAACTCTTCCAAGGAGGACAGAATTTAACAACCTAAAGGTCAGTTTTGTGTAGCAAAAGCTGCTCTCATAGGGGACCTTCCGGCACACCCCCCTGTTCACAGAAGGTTAAGTCCAATGGAAAGTAAGTGGGCAGACTTTCCTCTTTGAAAGGAAATTACCACTGAATAACTCTAGGTGTATAATTTTCCTTTCAGATGTAATTCTGGTATACTGCTATCCTAAAACCATCATTACCAGAATTCCAGAGTGTCCTTATGGATGGGAGGTTAATCAGCTGGCACTTGGAGGAATTTGCTACAATGGGATCCACGATTCAGGATATTACCAATTCACAATCCCAGACTTGTCACCTAAAAACAAATCATACTGTGGGACACAGTCAGAGGTAAGACTATGAAGATCAGCATTTCTGACTCAGGAAATGCCTGGGCTCGCTTGAAAGAGTCTTGTCCTCTTCAGCTTGAAGTAAGGTTTAGATGGAAGAAGGAGGCAAACTGCAGTATCAAGGAGAAGGAGGAAGCACACAGCTGTGCTTTGCAGTTCCAGGGAAAATAGTCATAGACTTAGTGATATTAGTCTGCTGTTCACTTGCACCTGTATTACACAGAACTTAGTAAGGCATATGAATAGGCAGCACAGTATATAAAAAGCTACCAAACCATGTTTTCTTGGGGGAGCTGTTTTGACACCAGAGCTGTCATGTTTCAAAGTACATTTCTGATGCCTCAAAGATTCCTCAGTACTGCCCACATTTCTCTGTCTTACCATCCACAGTTCAAGAATCCCATGTATCACTTCTATAACTCCATTGTCTCCAATGACTCCTCGGTGATTGTGAAGAGCCAGCCTGTGAATTACTCATTCACCTGCACATACAATGCCAACTACCTGGTGAATCAGGCTGCCTTTGACCAAAGGTACATCCTCTTCTGGGAGTGTGTCTCACCCCGTCCTCATCACCATGCCTCACTAATGCAGAATTTTGTCCTGTCCCCAGGGTGGCCACTGTCCACGTGAAGAACGGGAGCTCCGGCTCATTTGAAAGCCAACTGTCCCTCAACTTCTACTCTGTAAGTGCTCCTTGCACTCACACTTTCACCTTTGCCCTACAAAGGCTTCAGCCAAAGAGCTGGAAAAAACAGGGCTGCTACTCCTGACTTCTATGTGTCATGGAGCACATTATGAGCCTGGAACAGATAATTGCAGTGGGATTGGCAGGGGTTCTTCTTTCTGCTGATTAACAGGGATATACTTAAAGTGAACAGAGCAGACACATGCCAACTGTTCTTTTAATCCCTCAAAATCAGGCAGATTTTTCTGCTGAGAGGTACATTTCTAACCTGCTGACACGTTTTCTAAGAAAAATCAAAACTTGTTTGTAGTCCCACTGCAAGAGCAGCATGAATCTGCATGTACTTCTGGCCTTGCATGGCCTCTATAGACACAGAAAAGCTCCTTGCATTTCTCTTGCAGCTTTTTCCCTGGTCCTCTCACCTGACAGATATTTCATGTACCCCTCAGATCTTTAGGTCATGCTGGAATTTTGTTGCCAACAAAATACTGTCCCTTGATATCAGGCAGATCTTTTGAAGCATTCCTCTCCTCTCCATAGCTCCGCTGCACTGCTGGAGCAGCCAGCTCCTAATCCTGGAATCTTTTCTCCACAAAAGCACAGTCAAAAGCACCAAAACAGCCTCTCTATTTTAGCACAGCTAGAAAAAGCACAACTAGGAAGATACTGTGATAAAATTATAGGCCACGTAAAAGGAGTATTTACCACTAGGTAAACCAGTGCCAGGACTAAACCTGATATTCTTTGCATAATTCTGGAGCTAGCCTTGTTACCATCTTACTCAAGAAGAAGCATTGGGATTAAAGGTAGGCATTTCAGTGTATTAGTAACAAAAACTTTTCACCTGAACATCACACTGCTCCATGTTCAGCAGGCTAGCTTTTTTCTTGTGATTTCTGCTTGTTTTCATTTCTTTTCTCCAACACATGGCCATATCCCAACTCCATTCCCATTCTACACACTCATCTCCACTCTCTTATTCCCACCAGCTTTCCCCACCACCAGAAGCAGCAGCAGCAAGCTTGCTTCCCACCCATGCTGCAATATAACACATGCTACAACCCAAACAGCATCGAGTTCTGTCGCTGATCATCATTATACGCCAAACAGTAACAAAAATATTTTTAAGTATCATCTTGGGTTTGCAATAGTCCTCCTACCAGTGTAAAGGAGGTTGCAGGTTATAAAAACCCAGATTTCTGGGGTCAGTCTCTCCAGTGTTGTCTGAACTTGAATCATGCCTTGCTTTGCATGTTACGAGTAATGTATGATGCCTTTGTCTTTGTCTTTCAAAGAATGCCAAGTTCTCAAGTATAAAGGAAGCCCCCTTTGTCGTTGAAACATCAGAAATTGGTTCTGACATATTTGCTGGAGTGGAAGCCAAGGGCTTAAGTGACAGGTAGGCAAGGGAAGGAGGAATGAATAATAAACTGGCACCTGGGATATTCCTTGCTAATCTGGGGTTTGTATCTCCCCAGGTTTAAAGTTGTTCTCAACAACTGCTGGGCAACTCCCTCCTCAGAGTATTTCTACCAGATCCACTGGCCTTTGATCACCAAGGGGTAGGTGCTGGTGGGACCCAGAGGAGAATCCCTACTCAGCCCAGACCCAAGGATGACTGCAAAGCTGGTTGTGGGGTATAAAGGGGCATAGGAAAAGCTGACCCACAGCAGGGCAAATGCTTTCATCAGACTGTCACCTCAGGGGATGTTTCACTGAAGCCATGGGAGCTCTGACACTGCTTCTCCACACACAACACAGGTGTGCCACGGACTATTCCATCCTTGTGCATGAGAATGGGAAAACCAACCGGGCCACGTTCCAGTTCAACGCCTTCCGCTTCCGCAACATCCCCAAGCTCTCCAAGGTCTGGCTGCACTGCGAGACGCACGTCTGCGACAGCGAGAAGTTCTCCTGCCCCGTGGTAAGGCCTCCCTGCTGGACAAACACATGGTGCCACGTTCAGACAAAGGATGGCCAGCCCTCCCTGAGGGTGTGCCAGGTGCAGAAACAGCGCCAGGGCTCTCAGCAGATGGGGGCACGGCCCTGTGTGAGCCTGAGTGGCCCAGCCGCGCACCCTGACCCCTGTCATGCCACAGGAAACGTTGGGAAACTTGTTTAAATGTATTGAGAAATAAGGTAGCCATTGAAAAATTCAGCTCCTGTCGATATTCCAGACTACAGTCCTGTCTGACAAATAGCTGCAGTTAAACACAAGCCTGGAAAAAAGGAGGAAGTTGAGCTTCTTCCATTTTACCAAGTAGCTTCAGTGCTAAGAGCACCCTTGGGGGCAGTGGGATTCCCTGTCTCAAAACTCTCAATCACCCTTCCCATGGAAAGTACTTCCTGCCAGGCAGCAGTAAGTTATTGCTCTTGCAGACCTCCCACTCTGCTTAAAATACATAAATTGTCTCTGGAGTAGGAACTGAGGTAGAAGAGTGGATTCCTGTATCCTTAGATGGGAGTATGGTGAGGGTGCTATACAGGCACATAATTTAACATGGGCAGGTACCCATAAAATGTCTCTCTTTGAAGACTTCTCTCTCCACACTTCACCAAGTCAGAGCTTTGCCATTCTTTCTCTCATGCAATGAAATAGAATTTTATTTAACCTGAAATGAAAGCCCAAAATATTCCTTGGCCAACATGCTGTCATTTCAACAACAAATGTTTCTTGCTGGAGAACAGAAAGCATCACTATTGGTGAGCTCAGTTTTTCTTTCTAACCCCTTTCTGAGTCAAGGAGCATTTAAGGCAGCATTTTGTATTATACAGCCTTAGTTAAGCAGGGGGAACTAACTTGTGCAAAACTTCCATGTTTGACAAAAACGCACTGTTAGAAATTCTAAGTTTCAAAGGCAACAGAAAAAACTCTTAGATTTTGTTGGTTTTTTTTCAAGAATTCTTCAAATTTTTTATCCAGCCACAGATCAGAGTTAAAAGAAAACACAAACCCATTATGCCAGAGTCATACGTGCCCCTCTGGCAGAACTGTCAAACACCTACATCATCCTTTCAGGCACTGTGTGGAATTCCCATCTCATCCTTCAGTGCAGGATAATTGCTCGATCAGGGGACATCCCTCGAGTCCACTTCCCACTCAAAAATGCAGCTGGTGGTCTCTTGCAATTAAGGTTGAACCAAGCTGGTGGTCTGTGCTTACAAGCAACTCATAACCAGAATTACCACATGCTGAGTTTGTAATAAAAATGCCCACAGCTGGGGATCTGCAAAGGTCAGGAGATGCACAAGGACCTTTAATCTGCAGAGCACTGCCTCCAATACAGACGTTGTCAGCTGTGACAGGCATCATTAGTACTGGACATGAGCTGATCCATATGGAAAGGATTTGTGCTTCCTTGGTTCTACCCAATGGGCAACAATTATTAGGAATAAACAACCACAGAAGCCTTCACAGAGGTCATGGGTTAAACAGATGGAGCTCAATTTCCCCCTTCTTGACAGGAGTTTTTTTTAAGGCAGGGTGGGAAAGGCAGCCCACCAAAATCTTCAGAAATGAACTGTAAAGACTCTCCTTAAATTTTTCCCGCACTAAAACCCCCAATAACTACAGGCATAAAAAAAAGTCCCGAGAAAATATGCAGCAATTTCCCTGGTTGGAAACATAAGAATTTTGCTGAGATTTTTTTTTTTTTTTTAAATAATTTTAATTATTTTGGTGTACATGGCTTTCTCTCTCTGCTCTCTTGAGACATGTGACAAACGCAAGCAGCGTGCGGAACAAACCGGAGGCGTTTTGGTGGCGGAGATCACCGTGCGCAGTAAGTGGCTGGGCTCTCAGAGTGCTCCTCCCTTGGGGAAGCAAGGAAGCTGGCAGCATAGGAGCAAGCAGAGGGATCCAAAGCCCTCTGCCAGACCCCTTTCCCCCAGGGCAGCAGGACTCTAGAACAGAAGTCGGTCCCCTCCAACTCTGGCAGAAGAGCTCAGTGAAATTCTCTTCACTTGCCAAGTGAGTCAAGGCACCCCTTTGGCATTTATAATAAAAGGCCAAACCACTGACACACTGAGCTGGCAGTGAAAGCTCTGCTCACCTGCCTGTGACCTCAGCAGCAGCTCAGACACGCTCTGACAGGTTGCACGGGAGTAGGGGAGAGGTCAGGAGCAGCAAGAAAGTTTTTCTTTACTCTGTGGGTCCGTACTTCAGCACACCCACAGCACCTTCATGTGTTGTGGGGATGCTTTATGCCTATCCCTCCTGACACACTGATAGCACTGCCATCGGCCTTCCCCACTGCAGAACAACTGTTTCCTCCAACTGCTGCCTCCTGCAGGCACCAGGGATTTCTCTCTGAGCTGGTTCATCTTTTGAAACAAGTCCTTGGAACAAACAATGTTTTCACTTAGAGCCCTTTATACCAGTTTATCAACTGCACGCACACCGATTTAAAATTACAAATACACATAGAGCAGAATTATTACAATCCATTATGTTGCACCAGTAAACCCCCATCGATGTTAGAAGGTAAAAGAACTGAGGATCCTTTTATAAGTTCAAACAGTAAATCCAAGAGGAAGAAATATTCAGAATTTCAAAATGTGACAAATGTTTTCTGTTCTGCTTTTACAAAGCACACTAGTGCACTTTGCCCTATTTTAAACACCATCCTGATGTAATCTTTTCCCTCTTCTTTTACACAGGCAAAGGTCTATCCAGATTTTACACCCTCTCAGGTAAACAGCAAAGTATGACAATGAAAGTATCATGGGTAATAAATATGGATCTTGAGTATCTTTGTCAACATAAAATCCATAGCTCAAAGAAAAAACCCTGAAATATCAGTAAATTTGACAGAACAGTGAACACTTCAAAATCAGATTTTATTTCCCAGTGTTATATACTTTGTTTTCCTTCTTTTGGTCCATCTCTCACACTGGGCAATAAAATCATAGCAATAACTTCCAATATTGAACATTGCTTTCTGTAATTGTCACACCCTCTTCCCAAAAAGGAACAATCGTGTTTTACTGGGTTAACAGGGATGTCTGAAAGCATTTCTGATTGGAAAGGGTTTGAAACGCACCTTTGAAATGTTGCTTGTTAACATATGATATGTTGACAGAGCCACATGAGGGAATACAGTTTTATTGAACAGGGTGGGAAGAGAAGGTGAAAGGGAGCTGACAGGGAAGCTCTCACATATAGCCTGTATTTCTCTTGCAGATATCACCTTCCACCTACTCTTCGTGATTGGATTTTGTGTTGTTTTATTATAAAATGCAGCCCAGCTGTACTTCGTAACTTTTCCCAATCCTGTTGGACCTGGACTTCTTTACTAAAAATGTTTGTTTTACAGAGGAAAAAGGAAAGCCACACAAAAAAAAAAAAAAAAAAAAAAAAATCCTTGTGCACCATTTTACCAGATAAATAAAACATTCTATGAGCTTTGTGCCTCAAATATTGGAAAATCCCAAAGCAGATTTGCTTCTCCCAAGTCTCAGCTGGCATTTTAAACTAGTGAGAACCTTGGGTTATGTATCCTGCCAACACTTCCTTTTAAAAAGCTGTGATGGTAATAGGACTTGTTTCTAAAGAGAATATAGAGATGTGCAAACTCAGCATTTTTCAATGCCAAATTTACCTTCAGGGTCCCCCTTCCCTGTCAATCTCAGTGTGGTACCAAACTCCCCTCCAGGCCTGGTCTTGCAAAGCCCCAGTTTGTTCTGTGAAGCCTTTGAACAAAACGAAAACCAACCTAATACGTCAAGGATGGAAGGAAAGGGTGCTTTTCATGTAGCAGTAATTAGAAGGTGCTCAGAGTTAATTACCTGACATTTCTTTCCTGATTCTCAGTGTTGTCAGTATTGATTGGCTGGATTAAGTAGAGCACACTGTAGGAGTAGGATGTCTTGCTGACTGGACAGGCTCAGTTCTGGATGATTACATGGTATGGTACATATTGAGCACATCTGAGGTTGGAGAACAAGCTAATGAGCTTTACACTTCCTTGAAGACATTGCCAGTGGCAGACACAGCAGGGTCCAGGTGTTAGGTCTGTACCTGAGTAACAACCACAACAACACAAAAGCACTGAAAAGGGAAATAATGATTTATAAAAACCAGAAATATCAGGACATGAAACAATTCCCCAACAAGCATAACAGTAGGTTCCTTACTTCCATTAGTTACTAGAACAATACTGAAAAAAACCTCTCGAAAGTGTCAGAAACATTCTTAGAACTTTTCCATGAAACTTCCAGATCCTAAATGTGAAAGAGTGAAGAATTACTACAGTTGTTACACTTCCAGTTAATGAACACAGTGGGTGTACCAGTGTTTGCACATACTGAAACATAAGCACTTTATAGAGTTTTTGCTATTGCTTGTAGAGAGGGAGCCTCCTGTGAAGGATTCTGAAGGATTCTCAGCTCCCTGTTCTTGGTAAAAGCTCATTGTAATGAAGATGATGCAGGGCTGGAACAGGCATCCATTATAGCGCAGCAGTAACACAGGCACACTGAAGCCCATTTCTTAGAACATGCATCCAGCACACCGCAGCGGTAACACGAACATATTGAGGCCCATTTCCTAGAGCACACATCCATGTCACCGCAGCGGTAGAACAGACTACACTGAAGCCCATTTCCTAGGGCACACCACAGCGGTAACACAGACACATTGAGGCCCATTTCCTAGAGCACACATCCAGCACACCACAGCGGTGACACGGACACATTGAGGCCCATTTCCCAGAGCACACATCCAGCACAGGGCCGCGGTGACACGGACACATTGAGGCCCATTTCCCGGCCCCTGTCCCCCCGCGGTGCGGTCTCAGCCCGCGCTGTGGCCGAGGCGCGCAGGGCGCGGGGGGCCGGCGCCGTTCCGCGCCGCGCACGGCAGAGGGCGCTGCGGGGCCGCCATTGCCCCGGGCCGGGCTCCGCCATGTCCGCTGCCCTTCAGGGCGCCCCGGGCCGGGACAACCACCCTGCGGCTCCTTCGCCCGCGTTTGCTGCATTGCTCCCTTTCCTCTGCTCTCCTCCCGCTGACACCCCGAATTTCAGCACCTGCCAAGCGGCTTTACCTCTTCAGATCCTTGTCCAAAGCCTGTGTCTTTTGCCTCGCTTTTACAACATTTGACTGCACTCCTATCGCGGCTATTTTGTGCAGAAAGCCTTTAACCAAATTTCCTTGGCAGGTTGATTAATTCCTTTCTGGTTATGCAAGAAGCGTGGCTTTGTAACAAAGCTTGCAGGATTTCGGCAGCTGTGAAGAGCTCCCGTGGATTGCCAGGCCCTGGGCCGTGGGAGGGAGCCTGTGGCACACATTCCTGCCCGAGTTCCCGAGCTGAGGGGGCTCAGCAGCCCTCCTGCCTGTCCTGCTCTGGGCCACCATCTCCCCACAGTCCACACATGCTTTATTGCCAAAAACAATCAAAACACAACTGAAAAACAGCTGCCAGGGGTCATTGTGGAAAGGTCTATCTGCCAAAGGAGGGAGCATCATAGGAACAGGTTTCATCTCCAGAAGTACTGCTCCTTAAGAAAGCCAAAGTTGTCTGTCCTAAGTAGTTTGCATAAAAAATATCCACCTTTTTTCCTAACCTGCATATGGCTCATCACTACTTATTCTACTATTTATGTTGCCTGTATCAGAAAATGCAATGATTGCTAAAGATTTTAGCGGAAGATGAAGTTTGATAGACTTCATCACTTCAAATGAACTAAAATGATGGATCATTTCCAGCTGTTTTTCAGGGCATGAAGCTTCTTGCCTTGATCTCTGCAACTGAAAGCCAAACACAAGTCTGGCCATGGAAACATAGGGACAGGGAGGTTATTTAGCAGGGGTACAGATAATCTGTTTAGAGCCCAACATTGTCTCCACAAGGATTCCAATTGGGTTTTGTCCTAGTTCTTCCTTCCATTTGGATGAACTCTAATGAGACATAAATTTTTGCATGCTTTCCTTCCCACAGTTTGGCACTGCAATGCTGAAGCACAAGGTCACAGAGGTCATGACAAGAAGTAGGAGAGAAATGAACACACACAGGCATCAAGATGATAACAACACAGGTTGCAGCACAATGTTACCAGTACAGTGACGCACTTTACACAATATTTTGTTCATTAAATATAGGTTCACTTCCCACTTACAAATGGTAAACAGCATTAGCCTGGGTGGCCTTTATTTGACAGTCACTGTAGATGCAAATAACAATTCAGAAGAGTTCCAACAAAAACTTCCAGTGAAAGAATCGAATCTAACATGAAAAGAGCAAGTATGCCACAATGCAAGCTGGTACCTTCCATTGTGGACAATCTCTCCTTAATATTCCCAAACAAGCAGTGCTGTTGGCTCTGTGATTCCTGTCTTGCCACCCCATGTCCAATAGTGAAGAAGTACCAGGTACCAAGGCTGTCAAGTCAGAATTAATTATGGTCAATCATTAATGCTTCATATCCTGTGCTAAGTTCTCATGGTTTCAAATGCAAACTTTAGAATGAAGCCTCAGTAGGTGTTTTCTGCTGATCCTGCTGCAGAGATGCCAGGCTGGGACTGACCTGACATGCCCACCTTGTGCAACCCCTGTAGGGCAGCCCTGAAAGAAGTGGAGCACATCAGGGCTGAAAGCCTTTCTGTAGGGGGATCTCTGTAGCACACTGAGGTAAACACTGCATGTGCTGCCAGAATTGGCAATACATTACACAATATAAACACAGGCAATGTCCCAGATCCACATGCCATGTATAGAAACTCCCCAGTCTTAATCCTCATTTAAATACCAACTTCATCTCTTTATTCTGTAAATCCATGACATTTTGTTTAAATGTCCAAGTCAGGGACAAGGAAAAACCCTACCTCAGAATAGTATAGTGACTCACGACATACAAAACACATCATAGATGTACATGGTCTGTATTAGGAGTGAACCTCTCACTCTGTATGGAAGATCAAGTTTTTTCAAGTTATTTCCATCCAAAGGGCAGCTCACAGGTGCAGAGGAAAAAATAGCTATTGATTGATTGGACCCCATGGCCCTTTCATGTAGCATATCACTGCAGCCCTACAAAGGTCAAGTTCAGTGGCTTCAGAGAAAAAAATAATAATTCTTGCAGCCTGGCACTCAGGCACAGAAGGCTGAGAAAATTGTCCTGAGCTCTATCTGAAGCCACATTGCACTGAGAAGCAGAGATCAGCCCTGCTTTCCAATACATTTTTTTTCCCTTTGTTGTTACAGGGAAAACCTAGAACATACCTCTTTAAAAACAATTATCTTAGATATGCTCTAAGATAGGTATTAGAGAGGTATCTAATAGGTATTTGAACATAATAGGTATATTAGAACATATGAGGTAAAAGGTTCTAAGAGAAATATTGTGAGATTCCATGGTGTGAAGCCCACCTGCAATGCAAACTTCTGCTTTGGGGTGCAACCAGTCTCCAGCCTTCCCAGATTGCTTCTTGGCAGCCTGTGCCTCCTCCCCTGCTAAATTTTCTCTGCATGTGATGGTTTCTCATGGTCTCATCCACATTAACACCCTCCTCCCACAGACCATCTCTCTCTCTCTCTCTCTCTCTGAGACTTTACACACTGTGACACAAAGCATCCACTGGAAGAGATCCCGCCCTGTTGCACTTACACTCACTTGCTCCTGACATAAAAATAACATAAGCATTTTTCTTCTGGGAGCAAACACATAAACACGCCTCAGACACAGACATTCAGGATGTATATTAAATTAACTTTGCCATAAAAAGACAATCCACCATAGGTAGCACAGACTTGTCAATAATATGGCCCTGAAATGTGTTTTGAGAAGATCTTGCAGGTTTAAATTTCATTCTGCTTTTCCACATTCTGCAGAGTGCAAATGATGCAGTAAGGCATGACAGGAAGTGGGGCATGTAGATCCTACAGCTTGGAGAGCATTAAAGCTGAGACCTAATGCTAAAGCAAAGGTCTAATGCTAAAACAGATGTCTTATCACCGTGAGATGTTTGCCCAGCACTATAAATTTACATGGTGATTAATCAACGCTGATAAGAACATTCTGAGCACTTCTCACTGTCTCCATGCCCAACACTTCTGTGCTAGCACCTTATAGTGAATACTTCAAAGTACTATAAAACCAGTAACTGATTCATCTGGAAGATTTAATCTTCCCTTTACAAACTGAGAAAAACTGACATGTAAAGAATGTCATGGCAGGGGGTCATATCAAATTGGCACTCATTCCAGTAGAGGGAACTGTTACTGGAACAATGGAATATTAATCAAGGAAAAATAAGTAGATTAATCTGATACTTCTGAGAGTGAGTTGTGAATTGAGAAAACTTGCAAATTTTGCATTTATTTTATCTGTATTGGAAAGAGAAAATCCATATATACAGAAGATCAATACAACAAATTCAAGGGTTCTGATACACAATTTATTATATACCTGGTGACACACAGTAACAAATCACAAGTGTCCATAGCTAACATAAAATAATACTCAAAGGTTAATAACCTGGGAGGAAGCTTACATCAACAATTTTTCCCCACACTTGTGCCAGGTGTGCCACTGTGCCTCAGTGGATGGCAGTCCTTACCTTCCATTGAAAGGACTTAGCTGGACTCTCACCCCCCTCACAGCCAACCAGACCTGGGCTGTTCACTTGTGTGAAGGCCAACAGTGCAGTTTCAGCTTTTGTCTGGGTACATGGCCTATCTCTAAAAGAATCACAGCACTCAGGGACTTCACAGACATAACAGATATTTCTTCAGTGTTGTTGACCCCACTGGGAATGGGTAGGCTGCACCTATAAGCATCATCAGTGGTTTATACCTTTAGCAACAAAAAGAACACAACTATTCTATTGCATATCCAAGACTTGGGGTGTGTGATGCAAATAAACCTGGAGCCTTAATCCTGCAAGTGGCTATTTTCAAATATGTAAAGAAAGTCAGAGGGAAAAAAAAAAAAAAACCAAACAAGTATTTTGAAGTTACTGTGTCAGTGGTCCTTCACCAGACTAAATTTTTTTACTGATTTTTTTTTTTTTTCAGTATTTTCACCTAGGACAGATTTTCAAGCACTTCACAACTTTATTTTTCAGATGGGGAAACAAGTTTCCTCCTCACACCCATTAATAGCACTGAAAGCAGGCTGCCTAGGATGTACAGCTCCTGTTCTGGTGCCACATCTTTCCCATCTGCTGCTCAGCAGTCTTTCTAAATGTGTTTTCTTCCTCCAGAGCAACTGGGATAATGGGCTTGGATAAGGCATGATATCCTCACTATTATTCCCAGTTTTGGACTACATCAGGGCAGTCTTCACCAGCTACTGTAGACCTGCTGAGAGCCTTCTGGCAAGGTTTGTAATTCAATGGAAAAGTCCCAGGGTGGACAGACACATCCCTGTTGAATTTCCTTTGCTTATTAGTGGAGGGAAGGACAACAGGCATTCGAAAATCATTTTCCTAGAATGCCAGGCAGGGGACAGCCCAAATATTGGCTGATGAACTGCCTGAGCCACACAGGATTGGCACCAGGCCAGTAAGCCATGCTGCTGCCACAGCTGGTCAGATTATAAACTCATTGTACTTTACTCAGCTTTTGCTGCTTGTTTTATCCTCAGGCAGCAGCATCTCTCCCTAACCCAGCAATCTCATAATGTCTTGGAGTTAAAAGGCAAAACAAAAGGTTATTCTGAGAAGTGTTCAAGGTAGCCAGGCCATTTTGTCAGAACTGCCTGGATCTGATTTAGAGGTATTGGTCTCAACCTTGGTGACAGTTACAACATTTAGCTATCATCTCAAAATATACTTGTAGTTGGTATATGTTCACAAGTCCTGCAACCACAATCTGTGATGTGAAGCATCCTATTGGTTAATTACAAGTGTATACAGCCATAAAAATCACCTCATTGAATGCTTACAGTACAAAGGGATTTCATTGCAGTTTCAGATTCACAGTAAGTGTTTTTCACTCAGACATTTTTGCCTATTTAACTTTTTTTTTTTTTTTAATCGACATAGCCCTATGGTTTAACATTTTCTTCACAGGTATGGCAACAGCAGGAGAGCATCATGCAGATAGGCCACGTGAGAACATACCTTAAGTAACAAACCTTAACCAACAAACCTAAACCAAAAAGGCAGCAAAAATACAGCCGTCTCGAGCCTGGCTTTGGTACTTGACAAATCATTTTCAGCAAAGTACATTTTGTTTCCAATAAATACATTCCAGCTTTGTCCCAAATGCAGTTGTGATTTTAGTCAACAATAATTAATTGCCAATCCATATCTAGAACTAGCTAGTATCATTCTTCAAGTAGGAAGGAATAAAAACATACCTAGGAACATCACTCTTAGATGGAATTTGGGATTTCTTAGTCTTTGAGGACTGAAAATCGCACAAAGGTGCATCAGATGCATTTTGTTTGAAGACAAACTTATTTGAGTATACAAATCTGCAAAAATCAAAGACTGGGAAAAAGAGGAAGTTTAATTACAGTATCACATTTGGCAAGTGTTTGTAAGCAGGGAACACAATATCAAACCTCTTTCTTTGAAGAAAAGGAGCTGTGAACAGTTCCTTCAAGTCTTTCCTAGCTATTTTCCAAAAGATATAAATACCTAGGAGATTCTCCAGGAGAGCTGAGGGTGACCAGGAACCTGTGCTGGCACACCAGGAGAACACTGCTGGTTGTCAGTGCAGAAACTATCCCCCTTCTCTGGCATCCAGTTAGTAACTCAGATATTACTAACTCAAAAAGTTAATCCAATGAATTCCATGAAAAGGGCTAAAAATTAAGGTCAGCTCGCTGCTGGATTATGAGAGCTGTATGCACTGGTATATTGGTTGATTTTGTCCTATTGACCAACACAATAAAATAGTTAAGTTAAACTGACTGCATTGCTGCTGACATTTAACTGCGAGACAGCAAGGACAAGTTTCTCATTTAGTGGAGCTGTTTAACTTCTGGCAGAATTGACTGACACCTGAATGACTGCAAGGCTGAAGAGGAAGTGAAGAACCACATACAACCTCTTCCCTTCCAATTTGTCAGAGAACAAACAGAGCTATTGATTAGTACAAATATAATATTAATTATTTATCTCCACATAGTGAGCACTTATGTACAGAGTTTAACCACACACATGTCCCTGAACAGCCCAATGGGCTGTAATTCAGCAGATAAACATGTATTGCTTGTTGAATATCAATTGGCTGATAACCATTTAAGTACCTCGTGGTGAAGGAAAATTAAGTGCTTTGTGGCAGCTGGAGATTGCCACCAATGTTTTATCCATTAGTAGTCCTGGAAAGTAAAGTGCCTGGAGGTAATACAAGGAACAAGCTGTTTTTCATGCAAGAGGATTGTCAGCCACAGGCTCCTCTTTGCTGTACAGAAAAAGTATTTCCAGAATATCAAACCAAAACTATCAAGTGATTAAAATCCCTATGAAAAGCATTTCCTTAAGTGATGATGGACAGCAACCTGAACCAACACAGAAACATCTGCAAACAAGACATCAGTGACAACTAAAGACAAGCAGAAACAGCTTCATTCATCCTCTCATCTTATTTTTCTTCTCATTTTGTAGAGGAAAACTCACATTCTGAAACAAATATTACCTTTTTTTTTTTTTTTCCTGGAAATCCTGTGCAAAAAATTCAAAAGTTTGATCAATATCTTGGAATTTGTCAGCTTTTCCTGATGGGTAAAAGCAACAGTAATAAGAACAAAGTTCTTCCTCCCCCCACCCTGGTCAGGGCAAATATCCCATTTTTCACATCTAGAAATAGTGACAATGTTTATCAAAGTCTAACACGTGAGAGTTCAGGAATTGCTGCTTCCTCCAGAGCCTTCCCCGTGAAAAGAGACACGTACAGGCTTTACTTCTGTTACTTCACTGTCTGGAGAATGATGGGTGGTGGGGAGACCACCTCATTACAGTGGGCATTAACTAAGGCTGATGAGCAGGGATGGTTTGAGCTCTGCACTAACAGGTGAATCATGGGTGGCAGCAGAAGGGTGTCCCAGAAAAGCCCAGGAGGACTGGGGCAGACTCTGTTCCTACTCCACTGAAAATCAGCAGCCTGGCACACAGGCACACCTCTGTTCACAGGCCCAGCCCTGGCATCAATCACCTTTCCAGCCACAACCCCCCACCATTGTGGCAATTAATACAATGGAGTTTCTGCCTTCTGTTCCATTGATTCACTCTGACTTGGCTCTAAATAGGTGGAGGAGATAGTTTCCTACCTTCTTTCTGATCTTTTACGTGTATTTTCTAACTCATGTCACTTTTTTCTGCAGTTCAGGAAGAAGAGAAAGTTACCATTCTGATTTGCACTGCCCTTTTGAAGTTCTCAAATGGGCAGTCACATAGAATTATGCAACATTTCAGGGTGGATGAGACCCATAAAGGTCATAATGTTATGTGTGGGAGTGATTTAGTTCAGAGTTTATTTTATTCCTCGTGTCACATGTGAACAGTTTACCTGTGCCCTCCTCCCAGGTAAGAGCAAAATGCTGAATCTATAGTAAGCAGAGGAAAGTCCTCCTCCTGCAGAATGGGGATGCAAAGGGGAAAGCAGCACATGCTATCAGCACAGTTCTGGGGCTAAGTACAATGCCAACAAGAAGTCTGTCAAATGTTCATCTATTTGTGCATCACTTCCCCAGCTAGACTCAGTGGCCTGTGCTTGGGCTCTCTATTGCTGCAATACAGAATTATATATCTAACTAACATGACAGAAGATAATATATATGCATTTTTAAAATGACAAAACAATGAGTTTGGAAACTACCTAAGAGGCAAGCCTTCAGTGAGGCCAGCTTCCAAAAACCATGCTCATGCGAGATGCACAGAACAGATGGCTGCAGACTGCTCAGATGCAGATTGCTACGAAATGGTTGTGAGTACAGGTATCTGAATTAGAGATATTCCAGCAACTGGATCAGGTATGCATTTAGATGCAAAGTTTTGCCCTGTGTGGATGAATCGTGTTTTTAAGATACTGGCTACTCTAGATGGAGATGCATTTATCTCTGTGCCAGTGCTAGGCACACAGTAATCCTTGCTGAGTCTTCTCACTTGTGCTGTGCAACGGAAATGTGTAATGCAATGAAGTCTATAAAATAAATTGCAAAGAGGATGGTTGCTGTATTAGTCAAAACAGCAATTTTCCGTGTTCACTAACAGCTGCTTTCTAGCACAAGAGGAACATTTCCTGTTTGTAAAGCTTCGTGGGCTTTCTGCAAGCCTAGTAAGAAATATAAATCATCCTCTAGATAGCTAACAGTAAGGACAGAGTCCACACAGATTTGGAAACAATATTGTGCTTGGGAACCATATATGACCTTAAAAACAGACTGCCTTTGACCTAGTGTTTGCACTTGTATATTAGCCATAACTAACTAGGAAGCATTTATTTACTATTAAAACCCAAGTATGCATCTCAGGTGAGTTTCCAGCTAATGTAGCAGAGGTCCTGTCAGAGAATGTTTATAAAGTACTTGTGCTACTCATTGCAGAGGGGACACAATTCTGACAGAAGGGCCAGAGAAGGACATTGTCCAGCTTTACCATCTGACCGTACCAAAACACAGGGATATTTCAGTCAGAAGACCAAAAAAAAAAGTCCTCTAAAGATTGTCACGAGAAGATGGCCTTTTATTTTGTGCCAGAAAATAAAAAGGCAAAAGTTATTCTGTAGTGCAATTCTGAATTGTTTATCACCTCCAATAATCTCAATTCCCACTGACTTCTTTTTTTCTTGTATGTCAGTTTGGATTTATTGGTCTCCCACAGATTTCAGTTTTTTGCATATTTTAGGTAATTACTATGTAATGCATTCCTTACCATGACAGCTTCAGAAGGATTTTCACACAGCACCTGTCAAGCTCCAGAAAAAGCTATAGTTATGTGTTTTTCCCAAATCTTTAACTAATATACATTTGTCTAACTTCCTCTATCAAAACATGGCTGATATTTATAATAGTGGAATACTTAGATCACACAAAAAAATTCAATGTTTTTGGCCTAACATTCACACTGAAAGGGACCATAGTGAAACTGAGGAACTTGCAGGAGAGTTAAAGGATGCAACAGATGACAGTGATCCAAATCAGCGGATAGAATTAACTAAACGGGATCATGTGTTACCTAAGTAACTATTAGGCAATCAGCAAAAATCAGATTTTTTCCCCCCCTCTATGATGTATGTCTGTATCAAGATTTATATCCATGGGATGACAGGTTTTGCTCTCAAGTCTCTAATTTTTTTTTTTTTAAATCCTTTGACTTGGGAAAAGGTCAGTAAAGAATGAAAAGAGTAATTGAGCAAACAAAAATGTTGCAAGATGAAAGCTAACCACTCTTCCACAGAAGCTCATCATGCTCTTTGCACCAGCCCTGTAGCAGCCCAGAGAATTGCTGATCATTCCCTGTCACCTGAGAGGAGCCCAGGGAGGCAGACATGAGCAGGACAGCTGCATTAGCTGCTCTTGGACAATCTAATCTGGGCTTCATTGAAAGGGTATTAAACACGACAGCAAGATCTCTCTGAGAGACTTTTTTTAGAGAATAACAATCTTTGCAGTGGTAGGCAACTGCACAAGCTTCTGGTCATGCAAACTGGGAAGAACAAGAGGGACTTCCCCCAAACTCTGGTAAAAGTCCGTGTAACTGGCAGTCACTTAAATGCATTGTCTTCAGATGACTAGAAACAACAATCACAAGGGCTCTTGATGAAAAGGTAATTTACTTCAATTTCAAACTCTCTGTTAAGTCTGGGCACTGAACCTCCATTAGAAAATTTCAATGTCTGACAAGTATATGGAAATTCTACTGTCAAAGTGGATTCATTGAGGAAGTTCGTTTGTGAACCATTTCAATTTAATGGGAAAAATCAAATTCAGACTTAAATTCTTTACCATATTGATCTGCAGTAAATCTATACCATTTTTTTTCTATGGATCCTTGAAGTCACACTGGAATTGAGCTTGAAATCAGAGAAAAAAATACCACTAATAGATTAGACAACTAGAGGGTAGACAGCATCCCATTAAAACAGTGTTTTCAGGTTTGTAAGGTTGTGAGTAGGCTGGATAAATCACTGAGGTGAATGCACTGCATAAAAACAAGTTATTATTACGTGAGGGTGTAGCTGTCACAGTATAAAAGATGGTTGAGTAAGCAGATTGAATAGCAAAGAGCAGGAAGCTTACAACAGTGCTAAGGAGATTAAGAAACAACAACTGATATTCTACTGAAAGAGGTAAGTGATTTAAGAAAAAAAGAACTTTAAAAAAAATTAAAAAGTTACTTGCTTTATCCATTTCTTAGGCAAAGGTGCTTAGCTGAAGTTAACAGCTCCCTATTGCCACAGAGTTAAGACTTCAATGATATTGTTGATCTCTTTGGCTCTCTCGTGTGTCACAATGCATGTTTTGATCTTTCATAGTAAGCTCATTAAAAGATGCTAGAAGATTTTTATGGTTTTATGTGTGAGGAGTATCCTCTCTTGAATATCGAGTTCCGTTTACTGGTCTTGACTAACAGCTACTGTGTGATCACTTGCTTGGTGCATTTGCAATTTTGGGATGGAGATGAGAAAAAGAAAGGAGCTAGACATAGGAAAAATAAAAATTCTGAATTCTTAACTTCTATGACAACTATTTGATACATGGAAATATGTGAGATAATGAATCAATATATACTGGTCTGTATTTTTGAAGAGCATGTGGAATTACTGCAAGACTGGAAGAAAGCAAATAGCACTTCCACCCACAAGATAAAAAGGAGAATCTCAGCAACAGCATGGATGCTATTTTTTCAAATAATGAAGTAGTACTACAGAATGTTAAGTATGCCAGTGACTACACAGAGCTATGTGAAGCCATCAACTCTATTGCCTGGATATACCTCCTTAGACAAGGGGCTTTTTTCTTTATTAATTTTTATTTAAAACAAACACATTGCAAAATTTGGAGATGAGAATGCAAATGAGATGAAATCCATCTGGGTGTTACAGAAGTATTTCCTAATGTGCCTTCTTGCAAAAACTTAATAAAAAAAATTAAAAACACCAGTGTGAACCGCTTTTGGATGAAATAGAAGAGAAGTAAAGGAAAGAAAAGAAAGACTCGTCATTTCCAGCATTTGTCAAAATCTTCAGAGCCTTGGGTTCTCCTCCAGCTGTGTTGGGAGGCTGAAGTCAAACACCTTCTATAGTAGCTCCTGCTCTGTGGGAATATGGGACCCTTTCCTTGACATTTGGTCAACAAGATGGGCTCAGGATGTTTTACTCTAATATGGAATAATTAATGATATTACTTACACCAAAGGTTTTACAGTATGTGGGTGTATAAAATGAAGTGTGGCACATGACAGCACCTCAGGAGGAAGTCTTGCAATGATCTGCACTCCACACCATGGGCTGAAACATGAGTAAGCTGGGGATGTCAGCAGCCAGAAGAAGACAACAGAGGGTGTTACCACAGAACAAGTCTTTTTTTTGGAGTGTATGCACAGCATATGGAGCAGATATACTATATTCTATATATATATTCAAGCAGTTTTTAGTATTTACAAAGTGACTGAACAGTTTAACACTCTTTCTCTGCTGTTCAGAATCAGCTGCCTAAAGCTCATATAATTAATGACCTATTTCTTACTAATGATGCTGATTTGACATTTATAGTATTTACAGCATTTATTGCATGCTCCTGCCAACAGAGAGAAAGATTTCTTTATGTGCTATAGACATGAGCCCAGCTTAAATGCCATCATTTCCTCAAGGAAGATTTCAAGTTGGATGTTGGATACCAAACAGAGATGTGGTATTGCAGAAATATTTTCTAGTGTTTGCATTGCATACCTCTACCAGGAAGCATCTTTTTTGGATTGCTACAGAGTGAGTCAAAATGCTGTGATTGCAGTCATAGCAAAGTGATCTAAAGCTATGGGCAGACTGCCAGAGAAGCTCAAAGCACAGTTTTGGGGCAAACTATACCATGGTGAGTGTTGTGTTTGAAAGGTTGAGTAAGGAGCAGGCTGTGTGCCAAGGAACAGGAAGCACCTAGGAGCTCCAAGCAGCCTCAAGTACAGTAACATCCCATGGTACAGAGATTAATCCTGCCAGTGCTGCCTCAGGCTTAAAAGGTACTCAAGGCAGCATAAGCCAGTGCCTGAAGTGCCACCCCAGGATGTACAAGACTGGGGCTAAAAATGCAGACTGTTTCTGACTAGTTAAAGTATTTCTCAAGGCTGCTATCAACTGCAGCAAATCATATTGCAAAACATCCAAGCCCAGCTGGAAATTAAGTGAAGACATTGTGCTTCAGCATTTCAGAAAAAAATAATGCAATTCTCTTGCTTTTCTCTTGCTTTTTAAAGGTTCTCTTGCTTTTTAGTTTGAAATATCCTCAAAGCAAAATATGGTTCAGCTTTCTGAAACTGCTAAAGATCAAATAAAACTCCTTCCTAAATAGCTCTGAGGTCTTCTAGAAAGTACTTTGTGGGAAACAGCCTGAACAGAAATCAGCTATTCATAAGAGAAAATGATAGAGCTGACTGCAAAAAAAGCTGACTCAAGAGTTCAGTACAGCTGAAGAGCACTACTCGCCGGGGTTTGCCGTTAAGTGCTTACCCTTCTGTCATTTGTTATAATTACCTAACAAACCCCCTTCCATCCCATTTCCTCACAGAAAGTACCAACTTCACAGCAGAAGGAATATGCTCCCAGATCTGGCACAGGCACAAAGCAATCTGTATCAAAGGAAGTTCTCACCACAAGCAGATGAGAAGCCGCAGGAAAACAGTGTTAACACTGTGTTAACTTACACAAAAGACTTACAGAGAGGCAGCAATTTTCAATCTTCTCCCCATGCCCAATTTCCCAGCTTGTTGTCCAAAGTCTCAGGTCATTTTAGCAACTACTGGCAGGAGCACAGGGTCATCACAGGAATTTCAGAATTTTATACTGAGAGAGAAAGTGAGATGCATGCACTGCAGTAACCTGTGAGCTCAGAGACAGAAGAAACAATGCCAGAGGGTACAGAGCCCCTGACAAAATCCTCCTGGTTCCTCAAAACAATAGTCTTAAACCAAAGCACTCCCCCAGAAAAGCCTGGAAATGGAACACAGCATCTGTGGGAAAGCAGCAGTCAGACTGGGGTTCACCAAAGAAGACAGAATGCAAGTCTGAATTAAAAATTAGACAAAGCTTTCTCCCATGCCAGGACTTCCCACTGACACTGGGGAGATATTGGTCCAAGCACTGTTCTCAGATACCCAAACCCCAGAATCACAGGACTTGGAGGGTGAAGCAAGCAAACCACAGAAACAGATACTCCACCTCAGCCTTTGAGCAACCTGTCCAAAAGGGATGAAACATTCTCCTGCTGAACCTGACAGGTGAAGGCTTCAGAAGGCATTGCAAACACAATCAGAAAAACAAAAGCTGGGCCAAAGTTACCCAAGGACGACTGGTCAGAAATGACTGCTGACAGCAATTTGGAGAACTGAGCCCAGCTTCTGGCTGCAGTGTGGGTAGGAAGCGTTCTGAGGTGCTTGAGATGCCATAACAAGCTGGAAGGTGTCTGGCACATTGACCAAAGCATTGGCAAGGTTCACCAGAGCAAGAGCTATTGCAGCACTGACAGGCAGGAATGGCACTGAAGGGCACAATGAGATGTGCTGTCACCAAGTGGCAGTACAGCCGTACCTCACTCTATAATTTCCTCTTATTCTATTTTGTATTCTGCTGTCTCCAACTTCTTTATGTGTCACCAGATATTAATTAAATATTTTAATTAATCAGAGCATTTTGGTTTAATTGTTTCAATGGCATCCTGAGTTTGGACTCAATATATATTGCGACCCAGGGCAGATCAGATTTTACAGCTTATCATATATTGTTTATCACACTTCAGCTGGAAGGAAAACAACTAGGTATATGTGATACAGTGAAAGAGTAATTGAGGATGAGGCAAGTACCACTAGCAGTGAAGTGCAAGTTTGCCTCATGGTAGTGCTGTTCATCTCTCTCCATCTAAACCAGAAGTAACATTCTGTGTTATGCAGCACAGGTAGAAATTCTCTTCCTGGACAGAAAAGCACGCACTTCTGCTGCCATCCTAACCCAAGAGAAATCCCTGTTCTCGTTATATATTTATTACAGATCCTTTCTGTCCAAAGCAAATCTGAAAAACATGCTAGTTTTAAAACACATGAGAAGTCACACTGAACACAATGGAAATTCAATTAAAATCTCTGTACTTAGGTGCTTACCGTGACACATCTGATTAGTGATTTGTCATGACTTCCTACAGTACCTTTTGATAAACATATCTTCTGTAGCTTAACTAAAAAGCATCATATTCTTCCCTTCTGCAAGTCTGTTGCTGTGACTGCAGAGGAAATGCCTTAGAAGGGCACTGGAGCATTTACAACCCCATACATCACACATTGATTCTGAATCATACTGTACTGAATCAGGTATGCAAATTCATGTACTCACCTTGCTCCAAACCTTTACTAAACATGACCCAGGGGTTACAGTTTAGCCACAGGAAGTACTGATTGCCTGAATTTGAATATCACTACCTTTTTTTCCGCAATGTATTCCCCTGAACTGCCATATACAACTACGTATTTTTAATCAAGCAATTGGTTTTTTTCAAAGTCAGTTGCTTCACTTGGCACAAAATTGAATTTGAAAATTCTTTATCTGTACAATCCTGAAAACCCAGATGTGCTATTGAAACTACCTCAAACACAGTCTCTGCATTTCTGAATCTAGTTTTAGGCACCAAAATACAAGTGCTTTAGTCATTACATAAGCAACTTCAACAAGAGATGCTTAATTAAAATCTAAATTCTCAGTTCAAAGCAATTCTTCATTTTGTGATCTTGAGTGACAGTGATCTCAAAAACCTTCTAAAATTTAGCTCCAGTGGTCTGTTTACACAGATTTCTAAAGAAATACATATGTGGAAATTAAAGACCATGCCAGTATTGATGTAACAGCATAATTCATTGGTCTTTTAAATTTATGTATCTAATGAAAACCAGAGAATTAAATCACGAAAGCATTGGACACCTCATCTCACAATGTGAGATATATTTCTTCTTCTATTTAACCTGGTCTTTAACTGGGACAAAGCTGACTCAGTCAAGGCTTGACCTGAAGCACAGATCAAGGGAAAAGATTTCAGAAATTACAGGCATTCTGCATTGTTTCTATAACAATCTATAAGTAGATTACCACTGCAACATCAAAAGCTTGTTAGAAACAAAAATTGGAATTCAGTTGTTTCAATAAGAATTTAGCCATCTAATGCAATTACAGCACTGATAACACTTAGAAGCAATCCAAGTGGTCTTTAAACTTTCCTCATCTAAATATTACACGTCAGGTACTCCTCACTTTGAACATCAGCTTTTTCCTTTTATTAGTATAAAAATCCAAAGTCTAAAGTCACTAGGAAAGATTTGCTTCATGTACCTACTTCCAGTTTGAATGGTCAAAGTCTCTGTTCATAAACTTTGATGTCTGCTTATGCTGCCCACATTTTATCCTGGCAGTAGGGGAGGCTAAGTACAGCAAAATATCCAAGTAAATGTGTATGTAAATGGAATAAGAGAACTGGACTTTGAAAACTACTGAGCAAATGAATCAGTAGCTTCAGTTTTTGGATCACCTATGCATCTTATCAGATGGAACAGAAGTGATCAATGCCAAATATTTCTGATGTGTCAGAGGTCAGAAGAATTAATCTTTTCAGGACAAATTCTGATTCCAAATAAGCCAATGTAAATACACTCTATAACATATTAAAAAGTTCTAGTCAAATCAGTTGAATTATCTGTCAGTTGTTATGCTTTGAGTCAGCAGGTCAAGATAGATATCAGATGCTTTCTTTCCCTGCAAGGCAGAGAGTACCAGTTCATACTTGTATGTATTTAACACCCACAGTTATCTCAACATTCTGTTTTGTCTGGTTTTAAAACCATAGACACACAGGCACACACACACACCACTCAACTTTGCATGAAGAGAGGAGAATGCAAGATTGTCAAGTGGTAACACAGAAACAGCAAATTCACTCAGATCTTTCAATTTTATGCAGCAGCCACATCCTGCAACAAAGTAGTGTGCAGCTGTTCTTGGGCACCGCAGGGCGAGTGCAAATATACACGCAGCCTCCTTAACTGTTGAAACAGTTCAATGACACATCTATGCCTTTCACACAGCAAAAATTACTTGTAATATCCTGCCACCAAATTTTACTATGTCAGGGCAACTATTTAGGCTGAAGGATTAGAGTTTATCTTGTGTTTATCATTCAACAGCCTGTTACATTTGAGTAGATTTCACAAGACCAATTAAAAAAAAGGCTTCTTATATGGTACCTAGAAGTGATTAAACTCCAGCTTTGCGTGGTAATGACCTTTAGCTCCACTCTTTCACAGCTCAGACTGGTTGCACAACCTCAGGAAGAACAATTTTTAAGCAGCATTCAGGGATATCCTATAGTTGTATGTTCATTGGCAGGTATCTAAATTACATCTCTGAATACTGCATTCAGTAATGGAGCTTGAACAAGGCTGGAAGACGCACTCTTTAATTTCTTCTGCTCCCTTTTGTCCCTTTCTTCATTATTCAAGAGTCAAGTGATTGCACAAGGGGTAAATGACTATGTGTGAAAGATATGTTAATCTGAACAGTGATACTTTAAATCAGCACAGAATGTGGATCTAAACAAAGAAGGGAAACTATTGCACTTTCTGTCACCTGTAAAAAATAGCAAAGGAATGATCATATTCGCACCATCCTGAAAACCCCATGCATGCAGATGCTTCTGTCAAAAAGTAATAGTTTGAATAAATATTGAGCCATAACCTGCTCAGACTTCAAAAAATGACTAGCCTGAAATATTAATGGAACACGTGCTAACCTACAGACAATTCATCATTTGCATTTGTCACCCATTTTCTTAATAAAGTCTTGAGAGGAAAAATTATTATTTTCATTACCTGAATTTTTTTTCCCAAGCTTATAAAAAAACCCCTGGTGCTCGTTGGTCTGCCTTCAGCTCCTCATTTTCAGGACTGGGACATAGGTGATGTTTGCACAGCTGATCTAGGTTATTTTATGTCATTGGCTGTGTGCTTTGGTCACTGAGATCACAAACTACAGCATCACTCATTTGCAAACAACAAGGAACACAGATGATGTACAGAGACGAGCCTGCACCACAGAACATAGCCCATCGTCTTCCAGGACTTGTGAATGTGTTTTTTCACACCTGCTTTCAAAACAAGCTGAAAAAGGTTACCCACTATTAGCAGTTCAGCAGGACGTCTGACCAAGAGCCCCCCTGCCAGACTCAAGGACAACCTCATTGTGAACCGAAGTGGCTCAGTTCACAGTTTTTAACTAGTGAAGTAATCAATAGTTTTAATTCATTAGGAAGAAACTGTAGAGGTGAAAGGTGATAAGACACCACAACTTGGATTAATTTGCTGGTCAAACAAGGTAAAATGCCATGGACTTTATGTACCAGAAAGGGTGGAGAAGGAAAAGCTGTTACAGCTTTACACGTACAGCTAGGTCAGGTAATTGTCTTTGTTTCCTTTTCAAGTGACTCTGCTATGCTTCCTTGCCTTCCTCCCCTGCCCCCACTGTTATAAAACACATCTAGGAGCCAAAACCACAGATGGTGTCAGTCACTCCAGCTTTTTTGAGATGATGATGCAATATCTACTTAGGCTGATCAGGGACCTACCCAACTACTAATTATTTAGTATCTGTTGCATACCATGTAAAAACCTTTAAACAACTGCTTTGTTTCCCACATGCAAGATGCCCTACAGACAGAAGCCAAGAGACTTTGGTGTCACCTCTTTGCACCAAGTTTAGAAAACCCTCTCATTCATTTTCTTTTATCCTCCTTAAACTGGCATTTTCTAAAACTTAAGAGGAGGTTGCAACCAGAAGGTCTGGGATGCTGTGTTGGCACAGGTACTTCCACTTTTAGTCATATCCACTGATACAACCAGATTCCCTTACACCAATTAAGAATAATTAAGGTCTTAGGTGAAAAGTGTTAGCATTAGTTTACTATTAAGATATCATACAGGAGTCAAATTCCAGCACCAGACAAACCAGATGTAGATCAACAAAAGCTTTATTATCTTGACCAGCCACAGAATCACAGAATATTCTGAGTTACAAGGGATCCATGAGGATCATTGAGTCCAACTCCTTACCCTGCACAGAACCATTCCCAAAAGTCACACCATGCGCGTGAGAGCATTGTCCTCTTTTAACTCTGTGAGGACTGGTGCTGTGACCACTTCCCTGGGGAGCCTGTTCCAGTGCCCAAACACCCTCTGGGTGAAGAATCTTTTTCTAATATCCAAACTAAACCTCTCCTGACACAGCTTCCATTCCGTTGGGTCCTGTCACCGGTCACCACAGAGAAAAGCTGCCTGCCCCTCCTCTCTCCCTCACAAGGAAGCTCTCCCCCTCAATCTCCTCATCTCCAGGCTGAACAAACCAAGTGCCCTCAGCAGCTCCTCATATGGCTTCCCCTCAAGGCCCTTTACCATCTTTGTTATCCTCTGGATGCTCTCTAATAACTAAGTGCTGAAAGGACTTTGCTATTTAGCCCTGTCTCTTGGATCATGTGCAGAAAATGTCTTCTAAAGATCATATCCACAGCCTTTGGAAGCAAAGCCAGGAAACTCCACCTGCTAGCCCAGCCTGCATACCTCACCTCACAACTGTCTTTCTCAAGCAGCATTAAGCACAGGCACTTTCTTATTCCCATTTTGGAGATAAAGGAAGGCAAAAAACACCAAACCAAAACCACAGTTGTTTAAATCAACACAAGAAATCTCTCACAGAACAGGCTTGGCCTACTTGGCAGTTGAGCAAGTGCACTAACTTTTGCACAGCATCAAAAGGGAGGGTGCACCATGGTGAGATCACCAGCCCCCGGTACATCCCTGCAAGCCCTGACCCCAAAGGAGAGGCTGTTTCACAGACCTCTGGAGCTGCAAGGGAAACCTGTGCCTCAATGGCTGGACATGCTCAGGACATGACTCTACACAAAGCATCTGGTGAAAAATATTGGAATATGTTTGCTTGCTCGAAGTGCAATCTAAGAGGCACCTTTTCTCAGTGAAGCAAGACTTATTCAGAGCCCTGTGCACACTCGGAGTAAAGAGAGCCCTATGAAAAATCCAGGGCTGCAGCTTTCACAGGGCTGGGGTTAGTTTTCACAATGAGCTGCTCTCTTCTAACGCTGTTGTGCAAGACTTGTATGTTTAACATTTCTAACCAGCCAAAATTGCTCTTTATATTTGATCAGGAATAATTTTTTTTTTTACCTTTGAACCTGTTGCAAGGCAGGTTCAAAGGTTACCTGGGTGCAGTGTCGCCTGTTTATTAAAGCCACACTCTGATGATTCGGGGCTTAGTCCTGCCACGGGAGCTGGGGAAGCACCACTGGAGCTGGGGAAGCACCAACCCTAGAACACCCCTTGGGAGTTGTAAAGCAGCAAAGGAAGCAAGTTGTACCAGCCCCTCCACCCTCCTCCAGCACTGAAGGAAGGTAAGCAAATCCCTCCTAGTCAGAGCCCATGTTTCCCAAGTACTGGGCTTCCTGCTCCTGCAGAGAAGGACTGCAAGTGGGATAATAACCTCAATTTGCTGCAATACCTGGATCCATTGCACCCTTCTTATCACCCTGTGTGCTGTTAAAGGCAACAGCTGCATAACTGGCTGCATGTTATTAAAGGAGCAAGTCTGGGCTCAGGGGTGGCATACAGGGAAATCACAGCTTGAATGAGAGCAGCCACCTGAACTCCCTGTTGCTATAGACTGGCTGGAAGTAGAAACCTGTCTACAGTCCAGGCTGAAGCCATTTTCTTATCAGTTTGTTAGTTATGCCTATTTAAAGATACAGTGCACAAAGTAGCAGTGCCAGGTTCCCATTCAGACTAGTGTTTAAACCAGGTTCCAAAAATATAAGAATATTTGTTTCCACAGCATCACAAGCAGTAAAAGATTGCAATATGCTAGATCATTTATCTGCACAAACTTACTGGCAACATTTAATACAATAGAATCTAGCTTAATCCCTAACTAAGAACACAGAAGCTGGCTATAACGCCTTATAATGCCTGGTATGGCACCCCAGACTGTTGCCATTGCCTCAGTACAACTGCTTCTTCTAGCTATTATGGAGATGGAGCATTCTCCAAGCTCTTGCTTGTGTACAGAGAGGATGCTGGATCAACCTGAAATCAAGCTGCAAGCAAGAGAATTGGCAAAAAGCATGCTGCTCTTCCAAGTCCTAAGCCCATCTCCTATCCATACCTCCTTTCCTGTGGAACCCACTTGTGCTCTGAGAAGATCATTTATGTTCCAGTGCAGTTATTCTGCTTTTCAAATTTGGACAGAGCCCTTAAAAAGCAGATCAGAATAATAAAGTATTATTTAATAAAGTTCGTAGCATTAAGAAAACAAACTGGAATTCAAAATTCATTCAAATAAAGTGAGTTCATACCTCCCACAGACTCACAAAATTTAAATCCAAGTTTTGAAGGGACAACAGAGAAAAGGGTACAGGAGCCAATGTTTTCCCTTTATTTATTTAATTCCTCTGCTATTGCTATATGTAGAAAGGTTCTTTTGGCACAACAAAGCTCATGTTGTGCCATGACCTTAAGGTTTGTTACAAAACCTCACCTGATTCATCCTCTATGCAAAACCTTTTTGACAGTGACAACAGAAACAAAACAACCTGAACTCCTCATATACATAAGCTACCTACTGCTCATTTTAAGTCACTAATGGGTATGAGGGATGCAGTTGTCAATTTTATATACATGCAAAAAGAGAAGCAAAGGCTGAGATTCAGAACTCTGCTTTGATTTTGACAGAAAATTACTAGCAAAAAAAGATCTGTGCCTTTCCAAAATCTGGAATTTATTCAGATCAGTTATGAAAAATTAAAAGCCTCAATATTTACATGTCACTTGTTATTTGTATCAGGGGAAGAGTGTCAGCTGTGTTCTAATTTATGAGCATTGAACAGAAATGATCATTAAGGAGAAGCTTTCCCATGTGCATCCTTTAATCCATTTTTGTTGGAGCTGTGACATCCACTTGAGCCCAGGCAATAAAGTGCAGCCTTACCAGCTCGTGGAGTTCTGCATCACATTCTAGGCTCCTGGCAGGGCAGGTAGGATGTGGGCATGTTCTCCCACCCTGCAGCAAAGCCAATGCACCTGAGATACACAGCACTGCTACCCAAAGACAGGGCAAACTCACTGCTTTTTCTCTTGCTCCTGGAAAAATAACAGCCTGAGGCCAGATATCTGAAAGGGGAAAATGCTAAGAAAGGGGAAAAACACAGAGCAGGTGGTAATGGAAGTGGCTGAGCTGGGAGCCTGGCCTTGTCTCCTTTCTGTAAGCACAAATACCCCCTGACAGGCACTATTCAAGCTGAAGCTTATAGCTTCTCTGAAATGCCACAGGAATAGATCTGGGAAGACAAAGCCAATGGCAGAGGAGCTTCATGAAGAAAAAGCTATTTCTTTTTCATACATAACTTACAGGAAAATCAGTGAATCAAGCCTCAGTTTCCCTAAAAGATACCTTTGTGGCTAAATAATGCCACAACTACATGTAAATTAGCTTTACCTGAGTAGTATAAAGTTTACAGCAGCAATAAAAACATAATTGCAATTAGTAGGGGCTACGTGTTTTAGTAAGCCAAGGTCCAGTACAAGTTGTATTTTGGATGCAAGTACATGCTTAATGTTAATTCCGTCTCAGCTTTATGGTTTCTCTAGCTAAGCAGATTATTCTGAAATGATGCAGCATAGGAAAACTGTCAGATGGGGAAACTCCTAAGTGGAGAAAACTATTCTAAAATCGGAGGTTAAGGCAATAAAGATGAGAGATAGGTGAAATTACTGTCTTCCTATACCTCCAAAACTACTGCAAAATTCCAGTTATATTAGACAAGCATTGAAAAGAAAAAGGGAAACTGCAACAGCTATAAAATTTTACACAAAGAAATGAAACTATGAAATCATAAAAAAAAAATTCCTGTCATAGCAGGAAACAAAACTGCAGCTTGACACATGATTCACTGTTACCTTGTACAAATAATTGCACCTATGTATATCTATAACAGAACTGAAAGAATTAGGTAGCTTTTGGAAAAAAAAATAGGAAAAACCCAACAGCAGCAATAAGAAATCTAACACGAAAACCAAATAAAAGAAAATCATCATCAGAAATCCAGCCCGCCAGCAAGTCCATTGCTACAGTATATGAGAAATGCTGCAGTCAAAACATTTTGTTAGTATTGCAGGCTACAAAGCTCTGCTCACCTTAACGTATATGCAGCTACAGAGAGAAAATTGCTGTTGTTGAGAATACAGCTTTATACATAGAGAAGATAATAGCAGATGAGAAAGAAAAAACTATAAATATAATTTCAAAATGTTTTGGCTTACAATTCACTTAGATCTACTACAAGCTGTTCTCATTAACAAACAAAAAAGCTCAATGACTTCCTCTTGTGTGGGTGAGTTGTTGGGGTTCTTCTTTGTTTTGTTTTGTTTTTTTTAATCACTCCAGTTCCCCCATGCAAGGTCCTCCCCTTTAAAGCTCCCCTCCCAACGTGCTTTTCTGCTTGCTGATTTATTTAAACTGGGGACAGGAAACTGGCTGTCGTTTTTAACATGAGTGTTACCTAAGTGGTGTTGGTTTTGTACTGTGCTACTAAGGCTCCCTTTTACTTAAGAAGGAGTTGATTTCCTACCCTATATTCAAAATGGTAGGTGCCTTGACTCACTAGTTCTCATCTCTATATGTGCTCTGCCATAATTTCTGTGTAAGTAATGAAGTTTTACTGTATTTGTTTTATTGCTCATGAGTTTGCTTGTTGTTACTCACTTGGGCTTTACTAAATCCAAGGTGCAAGTGCAGTGATTAGATGCAGGGTTCGAGATAATGAGTTTTTCAGGAGCCTCCTAAGAAATCTCTGGTAGTGTGCTATCAGTTAATTGTGGACCTTGGGCTGAGTTAAGTTCAGATATGTGTTTGTTCTTTGTTCTTCATAATAGAAGTGCTGTGCTAATATGAAATAATGGACATTATTATCTAGAAACTTTAAGTGCTACCTTTTCTCTGTGTGGCTAAGGTGCCTAGTTATAATATTCTACTTTTCTTAGGAGTTCTATGTGAATCTTAAAATCAAGCTTTAGTCCTTGTTCTTAATACTATGGCCTATCACTAGAGAAAACTTCCTTTTAATGTAGGACTCATGCATGAATGTTTTGCTAGAAGTGAACCTGTATTAGCCAATAGCATAAACAGTAAGAGAACCTGCTATACTGACCATATTTTAAATTCTTCAAAACTTCAAAGGGCCAGTTGAGCATGTTTCTGAGTGTGTAATTTCAAGGAGAAAATCTGATAGAAAGACTATATGAAAGTTTGGCTATTCAATTTGTCTGAGAAAATAACTTTTAGTACTAAGTAGTGTTATGATGTTGTAGCTCTACTGATGGAGAGGCAGTAATGTCCAACACAGTAAAAAAATGTCCTTTCTATTTAAATATACTGAAAGCTTGAATTCAATAGGTTTCTTCAGCAAGGCTCAGAAACCACAGCATCTACTTCCTGAGAATAAGTTACTGAGCCTCGTCCTTTCCCACCCTCTAGCAGAGTGTTTCTCAGCTATGATCAAAGGGTGCTTGAACTGTTTGGCTCTGACTCTCTGAAGAGGTACTCCAAAAGCAAAGCCTCACTGAAGCATATCCTGGGTTTCTTGCAGGTTACTGAGCATTTTGCTTCATTTTTTGCGTGGCTCTGCTCAGAACTCACTGCTGAGCTTTTATGCTTTAATTTCTCTCTGGACACTCAAAGCTAGATGTTCCTAAGCTCTGTGGAACACTTCAGCTGCATCAAGGAGGAATATGTAATACAAAGGTTCCAAGGAGTAAGAACTGGCAAAGTGGCTCACACCTGCAGGATGACACCAGGCAAGAGCTGCACTCTGTAAGCAAATGGAAAGAGTGAGCTACTGGCGGTTAAGTAACTAATTAGTGTAGGTGGCTGTACTCCACTTTTCCTGCTTGTAAACAGTGTTAACTTACTAATGCTGAGAAAAAAGATGTCACCATCACATCAAAAGCTTAGGAAACCTTGATACAAAGTACATAACTCCAGAAGACATTCTCCCAGACAGTGCAGACTGTTCCAAAATTGTGCAAGTATCAGAGGTTGCTTTATTGTCCATAATGAACTCTTGCAATGGAGATGACACAAAGATCAGCCACTTTCCAGTGGAGAGAATCTCCTCACATGGAGAGCATAGAGACTAAATTTAATTCCTTCCAGGTAACGAAGGAATAGCTGTAAAGGGGGCAATACAGTAGAAATGAGAATGTGTACTCCTGAACTCAAGGCTGTAAATGGTATCACTGTAATCTCTTCTGATAAAAATGAAGCCTTTGAGTCTGGAGCTTAGTGCATCTTATCCCTGACCGTTGATCAGGGCAGACAACCTAAGTGCACTTTCAACTGTCCAGCACCTTATTGCACAAGAGACTTAACAGGTGTTTTGAGACACCCTGTGCATTTTGTATCCTTGGGAGTTGAGCCCTCAGAACTCAGGGGTTTCAGACACTCCACCTCTGACCCCTCTGATGTTTAAAAAGGCAACTGGTACTGAGACTTACCCTGCAGTAGAAGCTGGTTTCTGTCTGAAATGCTCTGTTTTTGTCTTGTTCTGCACTGAGTTTTCACTAAGTTGATAAAGATCTGGTATTATGTATGCATGGGGTGCTTGGATTTGTGTGTTAAACTCTGGTTGTAGCTGTTCCATAGTACAGATCTAGGGTGCAGCTGTTCTCTTACCATGGACAGGAAGGTCTATCGAGTACAGATTCCTGTCCTCTCTCTGGCTTTTCTGCTTTGAGGGCAGAAGGATTAAGTGGCATTTGGATGATACCAGAGGTGATAAATTAGCAGCTACTTGGATTGACAAATTAAAAGCTCTAGGCATACGAAACAACTGTCCTAATTCTATAAATTGAGACAAATTTGCTGATAATCCCTTGCCACAGCCTGAATAACACACCCTATGTGCTTTGATAGAAGAGACTAAAGCCCATTTGTGGAAACAGTGTTTGAAAATAAAAGAAAACACTGTCAATATTCTATTAATAAAGAAAGGAAGTTGAAAATAGTTTTTCAGATATGAAAAGCATCTTGTTTTGTATTACCTAGATCTGTGTTTTTGTGCATCTGTGCTTTTTTTTACACAACACGAACTTCTCTTTAAAGGGTGTATATGCAAAGTCCTGCATACGTAGTCTCAGTCAGGGCGGTAAGAGGGGTAATGAAGACATTTACTAAAAACACCCACCAAACCCTAGAAGCTAATAAACATAGAATACTTCCCAGACTTTAGAGAAACTTGTCAACAGGTCTTTCTTTAAATTAAAAGTTCATTCGAATATAACTGAATATCATCCTTGACTAGCTATAGGGATACTGGGTGGGCTACAATAGGATTAGATTACTGCCTGACCTTTCTTTCTTTCTTTCTTCCTATGCAAGAGACTTTTGGAATCAATTCAGAACCTGAAGGCAAAAGTTTTGCTGCATTTAAGGATCATTTCTTGATTAGGTGTTCACTCTGGACTTTGAGTTCTTTGCTCCAAGCAAAAAAAAAAATCATATCCTTCAGGGAGTGATGTTCAGTCCTCCTAGATATCTTGGTACAAACTACTTTGCATGTGAGTCAGTGAGAACAGGAAAATACTCTGATGGAAAAATTTTCAGTGACTTATCTACTGCTGCATGGAGCATTTGAGGTTACTGGGTTCTCTGATCCTTATCACAAAAAGGTCAGACAAGTGTCTTCGGTAAATTTTCTGTCAAATAAGTCCATGTAAGTGGCTATTTGTGACAATTGCTCTGATCTGTCTGACCTAGTCAAACAGTGTTAATGGTAAGCCATATAAATAAGTTAAAGAAGAGGACTTGGTGCCATAAATAAGATAGTTTTGTTTCTTACCCCTTGCATGATACTCTAAAAACAACCAATCATTCATGGTTTCTGAGAAATCATCTTAAAAGTACTATTAAAATAATCAGATGAGAGCACACTTCAGGCAATAAAACTGGTGCAGCTGTACAGGCCAGTGGCCTCTCTGGTTATGGTTACCTGCATACAGCTCTAGTCTCTCACTGCTGATTGAAAAATTTCATGACCAGGGAAGAGTCATGTGAAATGCACTGAGTGAAAACTCCTTCTGGCCACCTGGGCATGGAAAAAGACTGGAAAAGTGCCCAAACTGATTACTAATAATCAATATTAAGAGGAGTTCTAACATGAGTATTCTGGCGTCGCTCTAAAAAGATGTCAAAATAGATGTGTCAGTCTAGAAATCTTCCAACATACAAATGGTACAAATGTGATTTGCTCTGTCACTTGGATTTAGTCGTGGGCTGTGAGCTAAAGGAATAAAGTTTGTATATCCAACCTTCCATGATGGAAAATGGAGATGCCTTTACCTAGCTGCCTCAGTGCTCATGCTATAAAAAAGTGTCTGGCTCATGTTAACAAAAGAGGAAGTATAAACCACAAACCAGATGCAGTTTAATCACTGCAGAAAGCTGCTTGCTAGCTGCTCCATTAATGGGCCAGATATATATAGTGTCAAGAGCAACTGATTACCAAATTAATTTTATTAATAAACTTCAGTCTTCCAAACCGAGCAGTGCTAAACCTGAACTGCTAAGTAGCTTTGCCCTGAATGTAAACTTGATCAGCAGACCTGGATTTAGCTTCTGCTTTGTTTTTGGTTTTTTGTCTTTTTTTTTATCCAGACTCAATTGATAAAGGCCCAAAGGAATGGTAGGGGATGGATGATATACTGTGCTACAAACAGGTTTGTGCTCCCATAGGTTTAATATGCCCAGTGATTGGAATTGCCCATCACTAGAGTCCCAAGGACAGTTCCTGTCTTTCTGGCTATAGCACAGTCTTTTTGGACTCTCAGTACATGAAGCTAAGGTCAGGAGTTTGAAGGGCATGTGGCAACTAAGGTTTAGAGTAGAAAAGAGGGCTAGGGAGTTGGTATGTCTCAGATATGTAGGTGATTTGCATCTGGCAGCTTGGACTTGCTGAAAAGCCTCTGAGGTACCATTTCTTATCCTGATGCTGGTCAGGTAAAGCATGCCTTTTATCACTGGGGAACACACCAGCATTGCTGATTAGCACTGCCACTGGAAAGTACAAAACTGCAAAACAGATTCTGGTAATCTAACTGATCAGTCTGGGCTCAGAGACCCAAATTCTGACTTCAGGTCTGATTGAACTTACTAATAGTTTGTAAAATACCTTCAACTTCATTGGAATTATAGTTAAAGGGTAACTGGAACTCATTGTGACAGGACTCCTGGTGTTCTTCTTGTACAGGGGTTTAGTTGATATAGCTAACATATTATCTACAGATAGGGTTCCTTTGATTCTTTTGGGATTCCTTTGAAAGAGTGTTGTTATTCATCTTGCAAAGTGTGAGGTGCTGTGTCCTGCATAGATATTTAGACATTAGCAAATACAAGTTGCTGAGATCTGAGTTGATTCCGACTAAAAGCAGTCCTTTCTCTTGGCAATTCAATCTTAAAACACATCAGAACATTTTGGAGATAAAAGTACTTGTTTCTAAGGAAGAAAGCTCAGCTCTCTGTGTCTTATAAGAAAGTCTGTATTCTCAGATTTTGCTTCTCTGCCCTTGACAGAAGATAAGTCGGGGAATGCAAACAGCAGAATTGTTTCTGTATTTCCCAGCTAGACTTCCATTGCACACATTGACTTCCAGGTCACCACTTCCTAGTGGAAAGCAACTTCCACAGTTTTGATTTGTGCTGGCTTTTTTGGTTGACCACACTGTCACCCTCTGAAATATTAGTCTAGCATGACCAGTAAAAGTAGCTGACAATGAATATACTGTTTGTCCTGCAGATGTATATGTAGGTGTATCAAACATGTAATTTATCAATACACTTTCTATTTCAGCAAAACCATTTCCTATTGAACACTTACAACATTGAGGAATTTTCTTACTTCCACAATTCGCATCATTGAACCATAGGCCATTTTTGGTTATACTTGGGGAGATAGATTTGGGAAATTATATACTGGTTTTCTCCAGGCAGATTTTTTTTCGTAAGGATGGAAAGAATCTGTTCCTTGTCTGACTTCATCAGGCTTCAGCTTTTTGTGGAGGTGGATGCAGCATAGATTAAGATTTATGGGGACAGGTGACTTAAGATCTCTTAAGAGGCTTAAAACATTGCATAAGTGTGCTTCACTATTGTACCAGGACTCTCCAGGGGCAAACTGGTGAAATGATTTGCAGTATTGTTTAACAAGCTACTTAAGTAACCATGGCTCATCGGTAATTAAAGCTTCTACTTCAAATCTACTAAACCTCCTGTTTGTTTCAGGTTCAACTCTGGCTCCACTGATCCAGCACAATGATCTGGATACTTCAAGTATTGTTCTCACCACTCCCAACACCAGCATTGATCAGTCTCATTGCATTTGGAGCTGTCCTCTTCCTGTGGGTGATAAGCAGGCCAAAACCTCTCTTACCTCCTGTTGACTTGAACAAGCAGTCAATAGGAATTGAGGTAATGCTTCCTCTGCTAGTGGGCATAGTCTGTTTTGGAGTTTAATTTGAATACTGATCCATTCTGACCTTGGGTGTCAGTGGAAACTCTCCTGACCAATGTGCACAGCCTTCTCTCCAAGGTGTAAAACTCAAGAGCGTGGTGGGGAGAAGGGAAGCCTTAAGATGATGAGAAACAGCAGCTCCTTCCAACTAGGGTTAGGTGGGATTTTTTGCCAGATAGCTTTGGCTGTCACTGACTTTTCTTGCATCAACTTTGAAACTGGTGCTAGACTTCATGTAATAAGGCAAGTGGTAGCACTCAGTCAAGGCCTCTCAATAACCTGTAATTGAATGCTAATCTAGGCCATCTAGAAAATTCCTCTGCATGTGATTGAGTAGATCAAAATCAGGAAGGGAAAAATACTTCCCTAACAATGCAATGCTATTGAAATGCTTTAAAGGGGATTGATGAGAGAATGGCTGAGGAACAAATGACATTTTATCTGTTCTGCACTGTTTCATAACCATCCTCTGTTCCTAGGGAGGAGCCAGAAGAGGTGCACTACTGACAGATAATAACCTGCTTTCTTATTACTTTGAAGATGCTAAAACCCTGTATGAAGTTTTCCAGAGAGGAGTGAATATTTCTGGTAAGCTTTCCATCTGGTAGTTAGTAATTGCCTATCACAAGTTGACAAAATTTTTCCAAGATCCTTTTCCTTGTGTTTTGGCTATAGTAATAATACAGGCCAGCAAAAGCTCCTCTAGCCATCTGTGGGGTGGAGAGACAAGTGACCATATTTCTCCCTGTCCCAATTTAGCATTAGTCTTATTTGGCAGACTGGGCAGGAACAAACATCAGAAGCTGAAGGTGGTAGAGTTCAGTCAAGAGTCAGCAGATACGAAGCATCAGAGGAACTGGGAGAGGGGAAACACCTCTCCTTTGTCTTATGATGTGAGTTTTCCTGTGAAATTACTGCCTGTTTACAACAGATACGAATTTGTACATGTCACTTCACAAGTCCTATACATGGAAATATGTGATGGTTTGCAAGCTATTTTAACCACACATGGGTTGTGCAATGGAAAAAATATTACCAGATATTAGAAGTATTGCTTCTAAGGATAAAGCTAAGAGTCTTATAATCTTGGTTTGGGCAAAGTGCTTAACTGTGGACCTGCTGGAACTGGTCTGTTCTTCATGCAGTTACCTGAATGTCTGACAGAAAACATTTCCCACTTCAAGTGTTTCTATTGTAGTGTTATGCAACTTCAGTACTGAAATTGCCTTTCTGAACTCTTTGATTAGGAAATGGTGACTGCCTAGGCTACAGGAAACCCAAGCAGCCTTATCAGTGGCTGACATATAAACAGGTGAGTACTGTAAATGACAGATGAATTAATTTGGGATACTGCCTTCTAACACTAAAGTGGGGGAATAACTGTCTTGCAGGTTTCTGACAGAACTAAATACCTGGGATCAGGGCTTCTGCAAAAAGGATGCCAGCCATCATCAAACCAGTATATTGGCATTTTTGCTCAGAATAGGCCAGAGGTAAGCAACAAATTGTGTATTCTTTCCTACACTATTCTGACACCTTGGGGTGAGAGGAGAGTCTGTATTTAAATAGCTTCAGGCCACATGAGGAACAATCATAACTTTTTCCTTCCCAATTCCCTTTTTACTAACTGAGCGCATACCATTCCAAGCATGTAATACAATGACTCTCACAACTCTTACTGTCATGGACGTGCTCCTTCCACAGCCCTCCACTGCCTTGTGCATGGGCTAGTCAAGCTCTATGAAGTCTGTAGGCAATCCTGTTTTGAGGGCTCCTAGTTTTCCTTAGTTGTGCTGTTTTCTCTTTTCAGTGGATCATTTCAGAGTATGCCTGCTACACCTACTCAATGGTTGCTGTTCCACTCTATGACACTCTGGGACCAGAGGCCATTGTATACATTGTTAACAAAGGTAAATATTGACTTCCACTCTTTCATAAGGATTTTTCTAGGAAACTTTGTTTTGGGAGGGCTAAGTTCAAGGAAATTTGCAAAAATCAGAGTAGCTTTACCCTTACTGCTCTTATAGACACTTAATTTTTTCGTGAAACTGCTTTGCAAGGAACATGGTTCAATGCCTAGAAGAATCACTGGGCTTCCTACATCTCCTAGTGTCTTGATTGCAAGACGACTGAAGGATCTGTTAGATCCTGTGGACCATTCACAATCAGAGTGCTCAACTATTTAATATTTGAGATTTTGCAATCTTGAACTCCCACACTGCCAATCAGGCAATGCAGACAGACTTTGCATGTAAATTAAGACTAGATGAGTGTGTCTGATTTAAAGTTGTAGGGTGAAAAGAGTGGAGGAGGGAAGGGTAAAGATATGCCTAAATCTGTTTAATCTATCTGGTTATTGCATGTTCTACAGAAGAACATCTAGCAGGCCATCATGGAAGAAACTGGCAAAGAAGTTAAATAAATCTTCAGACTTTCTTTCCCCAGTCTTAGGAGAGATATGAGGGAAATAAATATTCACTACTGTTGCACTGATCTGGGATCCATCCCATAAACAGAATTTGCCAAGCAAAATCACTTCAACAGTTATGGTGGCGAACCTTGGAAACAGGTCTTGTCTTAGGATTACAGAGCTGTGATTTACCAGTCTAACTTCGAACTGGCAGGCTCAGGCAAATCCAGTTCCTCTGCTGACTTAAAGGAAAAGGCTTTTCTAACTGCATTTACAGAGAAGCTGAAGTATTAACTCAAGAATTTTAGCTACCTCTTTCAATTGGGCCTTAGTTTCTTTATATTTAAGGAAGATGGCTAAACCTAAACAATATCAAGACAGTACCAAAAGTTTCAATGCCCATCTTGACTGTGAGCAAAGATATTTCTCTTCAGCTCCTCAGCATTTGCCATCATTTTATATTGCCAGAATATCAGGTTTGCCCAATCAGTTGAGGATGGTAGGAGGAACCTGAGCACTGTAAGACAGCTACTGAATCCATATGAACAAATGCAAATGGCACCAAACCAATATTATGTTCTAAAAGTATGTGCTGCTGAGCTGTCACTGGCCTCATGTCTTCTAAATAGATTTCTGGTAATTTCTTTTCTGTAGCTGATATAAGTGTGGTGATCTGTGACACACCTGCAAAGGCAGAGATCTTGCTTAAGAACTGTGAGGACAAAAAGACCCCATGTCTGAAGATTATTGTTCTCATGGATCTCTTTGATAAAGAGCTCAAGGACAGAGGAGATAAAGTGGGAATTGAAATTCTGTCACTGCAGGAGGTTGAGGTAGGTGGCTAAAGGCTTCTGGAATACCTTGCCAGCTAAACATCTTGATCTGTCGCAGCAATGACACTTTAGGTTAATTACTCAGTTGTCATGCCTGTACCTGACATCTTGATGAGCAGTCATTTTGAAACTTGGTATCTTCAGCTAAAGGGAGTTGCAGAGTTCAAACTGTTGACAAGTTGTGCCCATGTGTTGTGAACAGCCACGACTTGCTTAGCTTAATTCACGATACTGTTGTAACAGGATTTATCAGGCTTCTAAGCTGGCAGTTGAGTCTAATTGGAACTGTAAGTACAAATTACTGGCTGCTTAGATATCCCAATACTAGGCTTAAGCTTGCATACACGTAAATAGATGTAGGAAACCTCTCCACTCAGGACTTCCAAATTCCCTAAATAGTTCTGATCACTTTCCACACATTCAAATGTGTCCTCTCCACACCTGCAGGAGACAGTTTTTCAGAGTTATGTGTATTGGATTCAGGAAGAGGTTTCTGTTTGAATGAGACAGAGTATCAAGAGGTAAAGTAGTAAAACAGGTGTTGCATTTGAAATGCAGTTACCTATTCATCTATTGTGCACATCTGTTAAGCTGTGTTTTTTCTCTAACACAGGAGCTGGGAAAAAACAACACCAAAGAACCAGTTGTAAGTATCTCTATGAAACAGCTATAGACTTGTAAAACTAGTCTCTGGAAAGACATCCTGCTATGCTGCTAGTAGAGGAGGTTGGCAGATTTTTTTGTGAACCAGAATTCCTGATTCATCACATTTAGGAACTATATGTAATTTACAGATAACCATCCTCACACTGACTTTATGTGGCTTTTTCTCTCTAGCCTCCTAAGCCTGAAGATCTTTCTGTTGTGTGTTTTACAAGCGGAACCACAGGTAAGTGGTGGTTTACAGATTGAAAGATCCTCCCCATGCAACTTCCTTGCACAAAAATAAAGAGATCCTAAGAATATGGAAGTAAAGCAGTAAATTAGAGTAACGTCAGACCACTCTTGAGTTTTACTTGGGATACTGTCACTACAAGTCAAATGCACTACGATAAAGCTTCCTAGAACTGGGGGCAAGTAAAGCCAAATTCATGTTTTCTTACCCTATGAAAAATGCCTTGATGTTCAAGAGATTGGTTGTTCAACTGTATATTTTGATCCACAGCGGCTAAAACAAAAATCTTCTTTCAGCATTCTCTATGCTACTCCCAATTTGTCTGCTGTTTCAGTAGCCATCTCCTTTATGTAATATCCATAGCTGAAAGCACTCAAGATGAGGCATATTTGTGATCTCTTATAACAATAACTGCTGGGACTGAGCTTAGTACTGAGATAGTTCAGACTGAGCCACACAAGACATGGGAAACTGCCAACAGAAGCAGTCAGAGCCACAGCTTACCTTGCTTGATCTCTCCAAAGGTAACCCTAAAGGAGCCATGCTGACACATCAGAATGTTGTTTCAAATGCTGCTGCCTTCCTTAGATGCATAGAGGTAAGCTGCTCTCCAGGATACATCCCTCAGTCATGAAACCAGCTTTAATGTGGGTGTTTTCTGTAATCCATTCGCTCCCAAAACCTGATGCTTTCCTAAGTGCCCTTTTTTCAATGAGACAATATTACTGTAAGAACCTTGGTTTGAATTGAACAAGAACTTCTACATAGAGGTTATTCTAGAATGACTCAGTCCTAAATACAAGAGTACTAAACCATCTATTTCAAGCCTTGCCAAAACATAAAACTAATTTAGAGTGACAGCTGAAAATCTTGAGGTGATGGATGAGTCTGAGCCTGAGTTGCTTCAGTCATTGGAAGTGTCTGTCTCAAAGTACTCAAATTGATCCAAATTTTATTTCCTTTCTACTTAAAAGTAGGCATAAAAAATGCTAACCTACTTCTACTTCCTTTCCCTCTAGAACACAGTTGAGTGTACAAGTTCAGATGTTGCCATTTCCTACCTTCCTTTGGCTCACATGTTTGAGAGAGTTGTACAGGTATGTACAGATATATATATCTGAGCTCTTATAAATCCAATTATAGTAAAAGACATGTCAGCAATCTGTATGTCCTCAATACCTATTCACACAGCAAGTTTCTATATTTTATAATAACTGGGCATTGGAAATCATGCTGCTTTTCACAGACTAATAATTATGGCTAGTGAAGCTAGGAATTCTTGACTAAGATTAATCTGGTCAATTTTTAGGCCGTGGTATACAGCTGTGGAGCAAAAGTAGGCTTCTTCCAAGGAGATATCAAGCTGCTAACAGATGACATGAAAACCTTGAAGCCAACACTATTTCCAGTTGTACCAAGACTGCTCAATAGAGTATATGACAAGGTATGTCAGCAATTTTAGCTAAGTTTTCTTTGTGTTCATTTATCCAAATAAGTATAGAAATGCAAAATAATACTGATTATGTCATAATATCACCACTAGTTAATTACCCCTTAGCAGGAAGAATTTTTTAGAATCCTTTCTGGGGAGATGGAAAGAGTTCTGGGAGTATAAGATCAGCATTTCCAGTCACTATTGGGCTAAGTTTGTTGCTGTTAAGAGACAAAAACTTTGTTTACTTTGTAATGCAAATGAATCAAGTGCAAAGCTAACAGGATCTCTGTTCCTCAAAGCTATGGCTGTAGTGCTTCAGCAGTAACAAGAAATTAGTATTGCCTTTTGGGTCACCTCCTAGACACTGCAGTGGTGAAGACAGACCCTAGAACATCGAACTAAGATTTGGTGCCTCTTAACCAGGCCAAGAATGAGATGTACAGATGTCAGTTAAACCCAAGAGTCACTGGTTCTTCTCCTTGCAGATCCAGAGTGGTGCAAACACCCCAGTAAAGCGTTTCCTGTTAAATTTTGCTGTGTTTATGAAGATGGCTGAAATAAAACAGGGCATCATTAGAAACGACAGCATTTGGGACAAGCTAGTCTTCAAAAAAGTTCAGGTAAGTTATTCCAAGTGTAAGGGAGCTAAGCAATGTAATATTGGAGGATCTGATGGCTTCTTTCTCACTTGTAGGAAACCATGGGTGGAAGAGTGCGTATCATGGTGACAGGTGCAGCCCCTATATCTCCCTCTGTCCTGACATTTCTTAGAGCAGCATTAGGCTGTCAGGTAAGCTGAGTTTTCTTTTAAAGTAAGCCCTGTTTGACTATGCATGAATGAGTGACCAGTGATATAGCTGGGGTCCAGCTCAGCTTGTTCCTGGGGAAAATGCTGTCAGTCTTGGGCATTTACAGACTGCTTCATCTGAGTTAACTGTAAAAGGGAAAATAAATTCTGCAAGGCCCTCTTCAAACTACACTGCCAAAAAACTATGCTGTAGACTCTGAGAAGAGGAATAGAGCAGCAGAAATATGAACATGCAGCACTCCAAGTCAGGCAGCTGCCTCTGAGTTTTGTGGCTTATTCTGACAGTCAATGAGTTCCCAGTGTAGCACATTTGAGAACAGAAAATGAGGTGACCAAAGCAAAGTTCAGATAGGTGAACTTTAACATCTTTAACATTTAACATACACCAATAAGATCAAGATATCTTAAAAGCAAAGGTTGTTTTGGCTTCCTTCCTAAGAAGACTTGAGCATGGGCACAGTTGAAACGGAGGCCTTTCACACCAAGGGCTTGATGTTCAAGGAATACTCATCCTTTCTTGCACAGATCTTTGAAGCTTATGGCCAGACTGAATGCTCAGCTGGATCCACTTTCTCAATGCCTGGAGACTGGACAACAGGTATGGGAGCTGAGACTTGTAAAGTCTCCCAGAGCTGCCCACATAAAGGGTGCTCAAGCCTAGGTGCTCTAATGCTTTTAGTTTAATGAAAATTAAATCATGAGTACTCAAAGTGATTCTTGGTAGCAACAGTCACTTGTCTGCTTAATAGGTACAAAAATTCTTGGCTCGACCAAATGAAGAACCCTGGTGTAAAGTGTCATAGGTCAGTTTAGACTTTGTCCCAGAATACAGGAAAGGAATAGAGAGAGCTGAGCAAACTAGATAGGGACTTCCCAAATGGCCTTAAGAAACTAGCTTTGTCTCCTAAATGGCACGTTTTACACAAAAATATTAGACATGATACTTGACTATTTCCTTGAAGGACCTTGAAGATTTAGTTTTATCTTAGAAGTACTGGATATTCTAAATTCAGACCCAAGTCACCATCTTTGTGAATAAAGTAACTGCAGAGCATAATGAGGATGAAATGCAAATGAATACCAGGATCTATGAGAGGGGGTCCTGAGGAGGCACGAGTGGTTCATGGCTAGTGTGGTTGATTACACCAACAATGTTCTAAGCATCGAGACTTACCTGCTATTTGTCCTACACTAACTGTCTGAAAATGGCATTGCAACAACTTGCTTGAACATTTTATGCCAGACTCCTATAAACAATACTGGTTCTTGGTAAAGCAATGAAGAAACCCAGTATCTACTATCACTGCAGTATTTATTTATTTTTTTTTTTTTCTCTTAGGCCATGTTGGAGCCCCTCTGGCTTGTAATATCATAAAACTAGATGATGTGGAAGAAATGAGCTACTTTGCTTCTAACAATGAAGGCGAGGTAGGTATCATCTACTGTGCATGTCAGGAAATGCTGAAACATAAGACTTGGTGACTAACAGTGTTCTCTACTTGCTATAGGTCTGCATTAAAGGACCAAATGTGTTCAAGGGTTATCTGAAAGACCCTGAGAAGACAGCAGAAGCAATTGATAAAGATGGCTGGCTCCACACTGGAGACATAGGGAAATGGCTGCCAGTGAGTAGTTGCTTAACACAAACTGTCTCTTGCATGTGAATTCCTGTTACTTCACAGTAATCTCTAAAGATGGAATTCTAGGATAAAACTTTCTGCACAGTAGATTCACCAGGTAACTCCAGGCAAAGCTCCAAAGACCAATTAGGTTAAAAGATATCAAATGACACCTGCTAGGCCCATAGTTAAGAATATTCTTCACTGTAGAAGTGATATAACAAGGCATCTTGGTTTCTGTCAGAGGAGAATAAAGAAGCTGTCTAATCATGTCCTGAGCTAACTGGAAAAATTGGACAAATCCTTCTCTCTGTAGAAAGCAAACCACTGTATGTGGTTTCTAGACTAGTTCCAGATGTGCCTTTCATACAACAAAACAAAGCCTGTTTATCTTCTCTTATATAAGCAAGACAGTGACTTGAAACTAATGACCTCCACTTTTAACTTTTAGAATGGAACACTGAAGATCATTGATAGAAAGAAGAATATATTTAAACTTGCACAAGGAGAATACATTGCTCCAGAGAAGATAGAAAATGTCTATATTAGAAGTGCTGCTGTAGCCCAGGTCTTTGTACATGGGGAAAGTCTGAGGGTAAGTGATATTAGGAGTGAGTATCCTGCAAGATTTCCTCCCACAAGTTCTGGATGATCAGGGCACAAATGTATGCATGTACAAGAGCCCTTGAACAAAATCTGTTCCTAAGAGAGCCGTGTTTATAGGAAGATGTTCTCAGACCTATAGACTTCCCAAGTGACAACTGGTACTGTTGCAAGCTGGATCTAATTACAAAGGCTAATTACAAACTTGTGTGGGATTAGTATGTCAGGTCAGCTCTGTGCAGTTTAGATTCATAGAACAGTCCCCACTGCAATAGGCAGGGATATCTTCAACTAGATTAGGTTGTTCAGAACCCCATTCAGCCTAACCTTGAATTTTCTAGGGATGGGGTATTTCCCACTACTCTAGGCAACCTCTGCCATTGTTTCACCACCCTCACCCTTTCAAAAAATTTCTTGTATTTAATATAAATTTACTATCTTACAGTTTAAAACCATTACTTCTTGCCTTATTGCCACAAGCCTTACTAAAAATTTGTCCCCATCTTTCTTGCAAGCTCCCTTTTAGTTTTGAAAGGACACAAAAGTCTTCCTGGAGCCTTCTCTTCAAGCTGAACAACCCCAATTCTCCCAGCCTTTCTGAGAAGCAGAAATGCTTCTCCATTTCTTTGCCATGGAGGTGTTACCTATACCAGCAGAGGCCAGTCTTCAGTCTGTAAATTAGCCAAAAGTAATTGCTGGACCATTCAGCACACATAACAAACTGCATCATTACTTCAATTACTGCTGTCACAACTCTCAGTGACTTGGAAATTTTCATAAGCTACCTTTGAAACTCTGCAAATGCATGGAGATATACATGTGACTTGTCATACAAATACTGCCCACAAGCAACTCACAAAGACATTTAGTATGCCTTATCTTGGTCTCAGCCTGACTATTTCCACTTGTTTTCAGTCTTTTCTAATAGGTGTAGTAGTTCCTGATGCTGAAATGCTTCCAGAATTTGCAGCAAAACTGGGAGTGAAAGGTTCCTTTGAAGAACTCTGCAAAAACCCTGTAAGTGGCTTTGTGTTTAGTGGGTTAGAGACAGAATTTAATTCTAAGTCCAATCCTACATTGCTCTGACTTTGTTCTATCCACCTCTTTTCAGTAATTTGAACTGGTTTAATGCTGGGTGAGTCATGCAAGCAGCCTTACAGCAAAAACTGGAACTCAGTATAGGTGTCTCATTTCAAGGGCTATTGCTGCTTCTTTTCCAGTGAGAAGATAGACATGACTTTGTAGTGGCCTTAATATGAGAAATCTTGAATGTTGAAATATGTATTCTTGCCATCCTCAGTTCTCCCTGACTGGGCAAATAGTTTTGGTTTTGAGTTGCCATTACAGAATGACAGCTTTACCCACTCTGCTTCTGCTGTGTTTCTTCTAGGCAGTGAAGAAAGCTATTTTAGATGACTTGATCAGGCTGGGGAGAGAGGCTGGCCTTAAATCCTTTGAACAAGTGAGTACTTTCAAATCCTGCTTGTCACTAGCACCTGTATTGCTAACACAGTGGCTGGGAAGTCTCATTCCTGCTAATGCCTGTGCCAGGAGGGGCCCTGAGGCAGCTGCCCCAGATACCTGATTGAAGCAGTCAGTGAAACATTGGCTGCCTACACCAAGGGGCTGTGAAGGGCAACAGTAGCAATTGCCAAGAGATGGAAGGGAGGTTCACAACAGGCTGTAGGGGCTGTAATGGAATTCTACCATCTTGCTGTGTCAGCCAAAAAAACAGTTTAGTTACTGGATCTCCTGGGACTGAATTCTTGCCCAAGGAAGCTGGGAAGAACTGTTGTCTTCTAATTATGCGTCATGCACTAAATTGTTTTCTTTCAATAGGTTAAAGACCTGTACATCCACTCAGAGTTGTTCTCTGTAGAAAATGGACTCTTGACACCAACACTGAAGGCAAAGCGAGGAGACCTTGTTAAATTCTTCCAGAAGGAGATTGAGGCCCTCTATTCAGCTGCTCAGGAATAAATGGCCGGTTTAATTGAAACCGCATGGAGTAGTTAAATCTGTGACACTACATGGCCTGTGGTGAAGACAGGCTTGAGTGGAGGGGAACAGGAACTTAAATTTATTTGTTTCTAGTACCTAAGAAAAATGACTTGTGGATGAAGATGGCTGTAGTATAACTGACAACTAGCAGTGTTAACATCCTGTGGGCCTGAGCATCAACTGTCTACAAAAAGCCAGAACTTTCATCTTTCTTCGACTGTGACTGAAATACAAAAACATGCAAGAACCTCAGCCTTAAAGAGACAGCTGTATGCACTTCTTACTGTCAAAAGCACACCTTTTTTTCCTGCTGAAACAATGAACTCCACTGTGACCTGTTGTGGATTGATTTGCAATCAGACTGAACTCAGTATGAATTCACGCTACATCTGTTTAGCAAACACAGAAGTGACTTTCCTGTTCCTAGTCCTGGACCACACGGTGTAAGTTGTTTATAATGAAAATCAGTAATCTGGCATCAACTGGTTTGCAAAATACATTTGTCTACAGCCAACACAGTTTATTCTTTAGGAGGCACTGGATCAGTTTTTGCACATTTTCAAATGAAATGGCAGTGTTGAAGCCTTTACACTTATGAAGTTGAGCCTACTAAGTGTAAAACTTTAGCTGTCAACCCTAGCAATATAGGATGCAATAAATTGAGACTGTACAATCAAACTAAAGCCTGTGTGAATTACTTGTGGCTCTGCTGCAGCCACATTGTTGCATGTTGCATGTTGCCTGGCTCTGTATTGCTGCATCTAGAACACAACTGCTGCAGAACAGGAACTTGTTCCCTATGCTGTCACTGGTCAGCCAAAGCTCCAGCCATGAGGCAGTAATACAGTGTGGTACAGATTTGCTCCTGTAGTCTAGTTGCTCCTCTACCCAACTTTATTTTCCTTGTCTTCAGCTTATACTGAACTGAAACAATGAATTTACCACATGAAATAAGATGTGAGATTTTCCTGTGTTAAGCTGCTGCTTTAGAAAATAATTTAAGCAAGATGAAAACTTTCTTATGCCTTCCATCAGTCTGTGCTGTCTCTGCTGAGAGCTCCTCCCTCTCCCTGCAGTAGTTGGCTCTAGCAGTTCAAAAGGCATTGCTAATAAGGATGCAACATGGGGAAGGTGTATCTGTAGCTTTCCTAGGCCAGTTCTCTTTGTCTGCAGACAAGAATTGTCTTCCCTGTCTTCTTCAGACAGTTAGTGGCTTTTCCTCACCCTCTTTAATGCTCTTGGTCAGCTATCTCAAAATGAAAGCAAGACTTATCAAAAGATTCCCCCCTTGCTGTTAGGCAGCTCTAGCTTTGACTAGTAAAAACAACTGACCCAGTTCTCTTTCTAGTCTGGGCCCAAAGACCTTGACATCTTCAGGTAACCATTGTGTCACTTACTGTGCTTGTCAGAAATGTGAGGCTATAAAGGCTTGTATGTATCTGAAACTGCACGTTTCAATAAGCAAAAATGTTGCTTATCTTTCCTATGCTTTCCCCAAAACAATGTGACATGAAAGTCAGTAGTGGCTTAATCTTTTTCCCCAGGTGAGAATGGGAAAAACAAAACAAAACAAAACAAAAAAACCCCAACCAACCAACCAACCAATAAAACAGGGAAGAATAAATGTATCCCAGAACTGGTTTTGGACACAAAAAAGAGCAAGTTAGCTGGGGAGAGCAAATCCAGTGCAACTGAGATCTGAAGAAACTCAGGGCTGAATCCTGTGATGCCACCTGCTGCAGTGCCTGGGAAGTACTTTTGTTGATACAATAAACAGCGATACTTCCCCGCACAGATATGCTTGGAGGGTGAATGGCACTGCCTCAACAATAAAACATATATAGCAATTCAAGTGTAAATTGGTCGTACACTGGTCTCCTGTGTGCCACTTCTGCCACATAAACTGATTTTCAAAACCTCTCAACCTGGCTGACATGTAACTCTACACTATGAGAGAACAAAAGCACCTGCTGCCATTTTGAAGACATTTAAAAAGCCTTGAGCTGGTACAAGTTACTTCAATTTAAGGTCTTCTTCCTAATAATTCACTATGCTAAATGAAAATGCTTTAAGAAGGCTGTTAATCATTAGTAGCAACTAGACTCACAAAAATTTTTGTTCTTGGATACTGCTTCCTTTCACTCTAAAATGGATCAAGATTTCTTGGGTACTGGCTCAGATTTCAGAGGGAACAGACAGTGCTGGATGTAATTTTTGCCATTAAAAGCACAAAATATTCCTATTGCAACAACTGAAGCCTTTTTAACCTTGAAAAGCAACTTACAAGGTTAAATCTTTATTTCCCAGTCAGTTCACACTCCCATGCCTATAAACTTGTTCTTCTAGGTCTAAGAACAATTGAACCCACAAGTGAATATGAATGTATCATTTATTTGAGCTGGACAAGTCACATCATTAAAAGTCACAGGTAACAAATCTTATCTGGAATTTGAATCAGGTGTTTATTTTCAGGGGCAGCTTCAGAGAAATACAAAAGATAAGCAGCACGCATAACAATCAGATGCGGCTGAGGAAAAACCTAAAATCTTAATGCTCAGAATGCAATTTAAACAGAAAAAACCAATCCTGACTTGTGATGAAAAAGATGCATCTTGAAGGCAATCCACTGAATGGCTTCTTTGATTATTTATTGTTTAAAAAGTATGCAAACCATGGCACAAGCATATACAACCCTTTCAGCTGTGAGGAAAAGAAAACCTCATCCTAACATATTCATTGCATAAGTCTAAAGTAATATACAGAAAATTTCAAGTAAAGGATTGTGGTCTGAAGTAAAAATTCCATTTTATATTAAAAAAAATTAGAAGGCTATTTGCTTTTCTTCTCTCCATCCACTGGTTGATCCGTTTCAGAGTCATACTGGTATTTTTCCACACACTTCCTAGGGAACCAGCCTCGTTCTCTTATTCCACCTTAAGACATGAAAAGTTGCATTAACTTAGAACAAAACATGGCCCATTACTGAGGAAAAACACAGGACTAGAAGAGACATCAAGCACTTACCTAAGTTATTTTCTTCTACCAGACAGAACATATAAGTAATTTCTAACATCATTGCCTGGAGATGCATGGATTTTCCCCAACTACCTAAAATATTTTCAGACATCTCTAAATTTTTGCAGTGCTCTACCTCTCCCTTGAGAAAATTCATCTTCATACCCCCTTTCTGAATCTTTCTGTCTACAAATGAGGTTTACAGCTCTTTTTTCTACACACCAGGGGCACAGGAAGCAGATAACCAACTTGTCTACTAGACTTTTACACAACTGATGACTACCTGTACATACCAAAGTTGTCCTCCATTTCCTACTCCTCCCCAGGTAAACTATCCCAATTATTTTGGCTTTTCCTTATAAATCACATTTTCTATTATTCTAATTATTCTCATTTTTCTCTGTTTTCCTTTCAACCCTTTACAGTTTATCTTTCTCTTTCTTGAGATGCAGGAACTGCTTGTACTTGTAGGAGTATTTCAGCAGAGTTTCTGCCAATGCTGAGGAGGATGGAAGGTTTACTTCAGCATCTGGGAAGCTCTATGCTTTTTCTTTTCTGAAAGTGTTGACTCATCTTAAGATTATCATTGGTCTTTTTTTCACAGAAGAACTGCTACTTAATCATTCATTTTGCCATCTTGCTATAGTGCAACTTTTTATTCCTGGTTATTTATAGCATTTTGCTATACATTCCTAACAAAACTCATCCTGTTTTTGAAGTCTAGTCTGATCCAGCCTCTCAGTGCTCACCAAGTTCTCCATCCACACCATATTTCAGCTGATTTAAAACTCCCAACATTCAATAGAGGAGATATGTCCTGCTAATCTTCACAATAAGCAATACAATACAAACTATTGCCATGTTCATTTGTATCTGGTGTTTGAAGGAGTTTATTGGAGTGAGCTGCCAGGGCATGTCCAGCCCATGAAAGTTTCAGACCTGCCATGAAAAGCATGGACTCTTTCAGTGCAGTGACTGCTGGCAGCCTCACTTGTGCAAATATGAAATGCACATGCAATTAATTAACAATTGTTTGGAGAAAACAACAGAATCCAACACACTGGCAGGTAAAATTTTAGTTCAGTCTAAAGCAAGAGGTCTGAAGTGAAAAATGTAAAAACTTCAATGCAGGTGGCTGTGATGCTGACCCTCTGTAGATCAGCAGGAGTCTTTAAATTGTCTTTAAAAACACTCACAGTTATTTTTATAAGTGCATATTAAAGTCTATATAAATTATTCCAAACCAAAGACATAATATCTCCTAGTTTTTAAGATACAAAGATTAATCTCTATACTTATACAGGGTGTGTAGGTAGGAAGCCTGGATGAGTTCAAGACAGACCACCATTTAAATATCAAAAAAATGAATCACCCTTAACCTCTTTATAGGCTAAAAGTCTAACTTTTTCTTAGAATATGAAGTGTCCCCCTTCCCACTCAACTTCCAATAAACTACTAAATGAGTGTTCTGCTAGTCTGACAGAGTCATTTAATGTTTATCAAAACTGGAAAATAAAGAATAAAAACTCTGGAGAGTGGAGAGAAGCTAATGCCAAGTAATGTTATCATTTTATGTTTTGAGAAGTGAACATATAATATTGGCCACATTTCTAGATAGTTATAAAATTAATTTGCAATTTTCAACAGAAAAAGTGAAATTAACTGCTCCATACCATCAGCAGCTGAGATGAGAATCTTCTCACCATACATCCAGTGTCTGGGGAAGGAAACATAACAGGTAATTAGATGCCAGAACTCAACTCAGTATTTCTTTTAACCAAATATAAAGGTGTGAAGCGACTAACTTTAAGCCTCTGGTGGCTAAAATCAGATCCCCTTTATTCAGTGCAATTCTAGGTTCTTCAGTGCACGGTGTTGTGAAGAATGTTTTAACACCTTTAGTCACAGGGCAGCAGACACCACTGTAATCCTCTATGGCTCGATACCGCACCTACAGATTGGAACAGAACACAGCAATTTGTTATTTGAAGGCCTTACCTATAAGTTTCACACTAAAAAATCAATTCAAGCATACCAAAGATTTAAACATAATGACAGTGGCTGTCAAAAAGACTCTAAATTTTAAATTACTGCTTAACAATGAAGCACAGTCCTCTTTATTATCATGTTTCATTATCATCCTCTTTATTATTATCACATATCATGTATCACATTTCCCATCTGGAAACTAATAAGTAAATGTAAAGGCTAAATTCCAAGATTAATTAAGCAGAGATTGCTATACATTGTTTGTGTTGATAAATTACATTTCTTTATACTGGTATTTCAAAGTAATTTTAGACCAAACTTTGCAAATACTTACACTTCTTACTCGTTTGTCTGCTTTCTGTTTCAGTTGCTCTATCTACAAATGATTATAAATAGAAATTTAGGCAGCATTCAACACAAAATGAAGCCAGGTATTGAAATCATTCAACAAACACAGGAAAGCAGTTTGAAGCACTCACAAAAGCGTAACTTTTCAGTGCAACAAAAATGGGAGAACATTTAACAAACTCCTGTACATGGATTTCAAGCCCATCTATTTCAGTTATTAATAAAGCTGGTCTATTATTGCAAAGGAAAGCAGACAATTGGATAGTGGGGAGAATCAACTTGAGATACCATTGAAGACCAGTTACCGTCAAACTGTATTGGTGGCATCCATCTCTAACTGGCCAGTCCAGGCCATCTCCCTCAGGAATCCCAGACCATGTAAACACTTGCCTGAAGTTCTTCCATTTACTTCCCATATCATAGGGGAAGATAAAGGTCTCACCCGTTTGGTAGTACTGGATTCTGTCTTTGGCCTAGAAAATAATTAAGAAATGCAGTACAATAAAACACCCCACAAACTCCAGTCAAGCAGCAAATATTAAGAAGGCTGGGTCATAAGCCCTGTATGGGTCAAAGAGATCCAAAGGCAAATATTTTCAGGAAAGAGCAGTTAGCCACCCAGGCTTTAAAAACTACTTAAACCAATCACAGCATCCAGAAGGATGTCTGGTTTGGGTGTCCCCATCCCTGTCACTCCCCATTAACTCTTTAACAACAGAGTCCACTGACTACACTGGTAATTCCCTCTACACTCTGATCCTACTTTATTGCTTTTTTTAAGGGACCAATGCCTGACTATTTCTCAGTTACAGACAAAAGCTTCCACAGCTCAGAATACTTTGAATAATGATCATGAACATGACTCAACACTGGAAGTGCCAATTCCTCCTCTAAGAATGCACACACAGGCATGATCTGAATCGCCCACGTTCCATAGTCAGGAGCTTTACATTCTCACAGTTCTGATGACATCTAGTGGAGCAGCCACAGCACAGTGTTCTCTACTGAAATAATGCCATTTTATTAAATATTTATGTATTACGGTCTGTGCTCAGCTTTCAAAAGGGACATATTAGGAGCCAGTGTTTTACAGTAAAAATTTCAACATATTACTCCAAATCCTACAATATAGCGGTAACAGTGATTTCTTTCACTTATGTTCCATTATCCCATTATTCAAAGGTCTAACAGGACTTGGATCCAGCCATACCCTGTGCAAAGAGTTGACATTGCAATACTTTAAGTACTTATACGCAGTCAAGGTTCTCATGCTAATTTGGCACACAAAACAAAAGAAAGACAACAAAACATTATGAAATTACTTACACACACACACAAAAAAACCCAGGTAGAACCAAACTAATTTCTAAATACTGAGTCAGTTTTGCTTCCTGTAAACTTAGCTTCTATCGCTTGACTATATTTCTCCTGAAAAATCTTGTGAAAACCTCTATAGATAAGGAAATCCAGGAGAAATTTAAAGGACAGAAGACTAGATATTTTCTAGTACTTCTTTAAAATCAAGGAAAATCCTCCCTTACAATCCAAAGTAAGAAATGGGGAAAACCATGAGTCAAAAGATGCCACTTTGAATGGGTCAGTGAGGTGGACAATTAAAGACACAGGCAGGTGTAATGACAAAGCTCAAGTTTCAGATTAAAACACCCACATATTTCAGGTAGATAAGTGAAGTGTTTTCAAAGCAAATATTAGTCTATGTTCAACAAACTCCTCCAAAACAAAATAAAAATCTATGCATTTACATGATTTCTCATTTCTTTCAGTGAATTTCAGAGACAGTAAGGGAAATGCTTGTTGTAGGTGTTAGGTCAGGGGTGAATTGAAATAACATCTTGGGGTTTAACCCAGAAGTGAAACAAAAAAAAATATAAATATGGAAAACAGACTTTGTAACAGTACAAAAATACTGTAATAAAAGCATACCTTTTCTTCAATCCAGGATTCGATTGAAGTTTTATTTGTCAAAATTACTTTCATCTGAAATAAAAGTGTTAGATGAAATTAGGATTTATTTTCTGCAGGAATACATCAGCTACACAAAGCTTCACTTAACAAACTAAATTTGTTTTAAGGAACAAAGCAACTTTTACAGACCTAACTGAAACATTTGTTAGAAGCTAACCCTCAGCAGAGATACACAGTCTAGAATTACACACTTAAGACAGTATCACACAGTATTGGATTTTATACTTAAAATGTATCTTTTTGTTTCCTTCCAAAGATCTCCAACATTTTAAGAAATATATCAGTCATATTTACACCTGTTTGCAGAGACAGGGCAAGTATTTCACCTTTTTCAGGGAGTTTACAAAATCCATCTCATTTTTTCTTAGTTCATTAGATTTTCTCATCCAAGTCTTCCCATGAAAAGTAATTAAAAAATCCAAAACTGTGGTAACAAAAACTGGGAAAAAGCTACATAAATCCCCGGAAAAGTTATAAAACAACATAAGCTCTGAACAATTGTTCTTATCTCAATCCTGAATTCTGTTTCTGCTCCATAAGCATGCAAAACTTAGAGGTTTTAACTTCTTTGTAACAGAGTCAGAGACTCACCTGGATAATAAACAGCATACCAACAGCAATAGTTGTTCCTAATGCCAGTCCTAAGGCAAATAAAGATGCAGCAAATGCAGACAGTCCAAAGGGAATAATGGGACGAGGGTCTCTTTTGGCTGCACTCATGTCAATCTTCACAGAACTCCACCCAAAAGATATCTGCAAAGAGAAGAATTCCATTCAGCTCTACAACTTTCCAACTGCTGAAAAATGTAAGTTATCCATAAGAAATCTGGCTCTGAAAGTAAGTGTCCAACATCTGACAGGTTTATAATGCAAGCAGAATAACAAAAAAAAAAAAAATTCAAAATACTTTTCTTTTATCTTCAGAAGTTTGTTGCTAGACGGAAAATGAAACCAAAATCACCATCTTGCAAGCTCCACAGGCCCAAAAATCAGCAAAAAAAGCTAACTCTGGTATGTTAACAAAAACACGTTCATCAGTGTCAGATGGACAACGTCTGCATAGAACAGTCCCCATTTCCCCATTTTCTGTGGAAATGCTGCAGGTTTTTCTCTGAAAGCTTTGCAGACAGCAATTCTCAACATTATCAGCCTGCAAACACGACTCAGCTCCTACAAATGCAACTTCATCTGTTACACTCAGCTGATGTTATCAAGCTCTTCACTGCAACCACAAAGGCTGAAATCAAATTTATAATCTTAACCATGGATTCAAGATATGGGTGTATTCCAGAACAAGCTTTGCTCATTGTTGAAGCTTTAAAGTTAAAAACCCCACAGCTAACATACTTATTTTTAGTGCCAAAAATAATGTACTTTTTTTCCTTGAATAAATAGACACAAGTCTAAAAAAGTGGCCAGTAAAGGAAAATAAACAAGATCTAACTTGTGATTGGAAATAAATAGCAGCTGTTTTCTGTGCCAGCCAAAACACACCCTGTCTGTCTACTGCACATGAAGTGCTACTCAGAAACTGTCTTCAGTCAATGTAAAGCAATGGGAAACTCCCTGTGATTATGAGACGCAACAGGAAAAAAAAGAAAAAAAAAGAATAAAAATAGAAACAACTTTCTCTGAATCCTCCTCCAGTCACATAGATACATCTAAAAGGTACACAGCAGATCTAGGAGTGCATGTGGAAAGAGTAACAAGGAATTCCACATGCTGCTTCTCAGAAAACCAAATTCTCTTGTACTTCCAGAGATAAATTTTTATGCACCTGACTTAAACAATATTTTAAGCATTTAGTTATGTTTTCTTACTCTGTTGTAAAGCTGAGTGTACATTGTCATAATAAATATGAAAGAAGCGTGAATGCATCCCAGTGGAGCTAAGAGGAGAAACAGAGTGAAAGATGCATGATTCTGGTATCCACAGCAGTTGTTGATCCAAGGACAGTGATGATCCATCTTCATCACACATCTGTGAATAATAAATATTGATTAGTATAAAGGATATGTATGTTTCTCAAAAAAATCAAAGGATGGCTGACTTTCTATTTCTCAACACCCATTCTTTCATTTAAACCCACCAATTTCTGACAGATCAACACTGTAGGTTTTTTTAGTTCCTATTCAGAATTATATTTCCATGCTGCAGAATTAAAAAAGGTTAACAAAAAGTGCTTCCAGGTCCTACCATCCCTAGTCACGTGCCCTCCCCTTTACTCAAATTAACTAGTTGCTAATAAACACCCCAGCACAGAGCCTGGCTACAGAGCCATAGAATGGGACTTGCAAGAACTATGATCACATAATTAATCACTACTTTTAATGCCAGTTTTTAAAAATCAGAATTCCAGGAAAATAAAGGAAATATATTCCCTGTGAACTACTTGTAGAAAGAGTATTTAAAGGAAGAGATAAAGACAGAAGTGTGACAGTGACACTTTCTTCTCAGTGGTAAACTCTTTGAAAGCTTTCTCAATTGCTATGTATTGACCTCACACCATTGAAAATCCTTTTCAAAATACATTTAGCAAGTGTAAACACTCTAGAGACACTCCTGTTATAAAGCCAGTTATTTCGGTGTAGCTTACAGATGCAAAAACACCCCACCTGATGAAAGATTTGTCACATTCCAAATTACCTTGGCAGGTGTAAAAAGTCTATGTGACCACCCAGGTGATCAGTCCTCAGTGTAAAGACTTTCGCTCAAGGAAAAGAGTTGATTTTAAATCTGGGGGTGATGTAGCTAAATTACAGCACTGCTCTGGAGTTCCAGTTTCTGTTTCCTAAAACACACTGACTGCACATCTTTGGTTTATAGAAATAACAAATGAATGTGTACATTGCAATATCCTTTCACCACATTATCTTCAGAGTCCTTCAGTGAACGACCTGCCTGGACTGAGAGCTGAAGGGCCTTGATTCTTTCAAGATGCAATAAATTCTAGTGATGGCTATTTATAATAAAGTATCCTTTGTATCAGAACAAGTGTGTTGGAAGATAACAAGGTGCAAAGTTTTCAAGTTGACCCAAAAGGTTTATTACTTTATTTAACATGCCAACTCCCCTCAAAAACCTGCTTTACTGAAGAGTAAAAAAACAGTCCAAAATTTCCATTCAAATCAACATTTAATTCCCATTTGGAAAGATGAGAGAATAGATATTTCTACTCTGTTAGCACGTCAATGTTCAAACTCAGAATTTAAAAAGAATTTCAGATGATTTTTAGGTATTTACACAGACTCACATCCCTGAAGCAGGACTGCATTGCTTTGTTAGTACCATCAAAAAGTTTTTAAGAGAAACTGATTTCAAACCATAAAGGTTAAAGAAAGTCAAATTTTAAACTAAAACACAGCAAAACTGTATAGATATCATACAACTGGAAAGTGGAAATACTTGAAAGGGCTCTAGTGTTTATATGGAACCTTTTTTAAAAAGCACAATGCAAGTGCTGAAAGCGCTAATTATGGTAATAGCCCATCATTAGAGTTGAAGCTGCTCTAATATGGACTTTAAACAAAAGAAAGAGAAACAGTACCTGTTACACTTTCGACAGTGGTGTGAACGAGGTGCCTTGTAAGACTGACACACTTTACAGTATTGGAGATACATACAATCCTGAGATTTTTCCTTTAAACAGAAGAATAGGAGTGTTAGATGTATATACAACTCCACTGGCAATGTTTATATTGACATTTTCCTAATCCAAACACCTTTGATTCCTTCTGACAGGGTGTGTTTCATAGTCCAACCCTATTTAATGGTAGGCATCAAGGAGAGGCAAAAACAAAATAAAATAATCTCCTGACTAATCTCTTGGCTATCAACACAGCAATCTCCCAGTGTTGAAAGGGCTGGTTGCTAAAAGAAATAAACAGTTCCTCTGTCAGGAAGAGCAACTGTACAAGCAGGGTTTCATAGTGAAGTTCTGAGAGTAAAAGTCAGCATGGGCCTGTTCTAATTAAAAAAAAAAACAAACAAAACAAACCAAAAAAAAAATCCTGAGCAGATTTTCTCTCCATTTTACACCATAAACCACTCTAAGATTAATATTAAGATACAGCATTGGTAAACACTAATACAATCTCTTTTACACACACACCTCCCCCACCTACAGCACGATGAGAGACAGAGACACTTGTAGACAGCAAATAGTGGCCAAAATCTTCCACTCAGGAAGTGGAGTACCCAGTTGTCCTGCTAAGATGATTAGCAGGATCCTCTTCTGCCTAGACTGTGTCTTTGGTAATATTCCACAATTAGAAATGTGACCAGCACTAAACTTTGTATCACACCACAGGAACACAAACTCTGGGCAGCTGTCTTGAGATCCTGAACTCGTATCATTCTTGACCACAACTCTTCCAAGAGATTACTAAAGCACGGGAAATGCAAATTTCTATCTTGTACTCTATTAAGCAGAAGGTAACCGTATAATTTTCTGGCTTGCATAAAATAAAAGAGACATTTTCTAAATGAATTACTTCTAATTGTTACTGCTAGCAGCAAAATCTCCAAAACAGATGTCTGCAGGAGCATGCAGATAACCTTGAGGTTCTCATTCCCATCTAACAGTGCTTGTTTCCTGCTGCTTTGCTTTGAGAAGCCCCTACAAGACACAGCAACTGCTGCCAGCCAAGCAGCATTACCAGACCCCTGACAGCACAGGGAGGGGATGGAGAAGGGCAGCAGAACAGAACAGAACAGAGCCTTGGAGAAGCAATTAAAGGATGTAATTTAGGCGAGCAGGAAGCCGGCTCAGCTCTGCGAGGCTGACAAAGCAGGAGCCATGGAAATCAACAGCGCTGTGCCTGCTCAAGAGCTGGGGTCAAGGAACGGCCACCTGAAACATCACAGCACTGGCCACTGAAGACCACCAAAGGAGATCCCAACAGGCCACATAAGGACTTCCCATAAGGAACGTGACTATGTAAAGCTTTACATATACGTTATACATACACGAAGCGAGCGGGGATAGCTAATGAATGTGTAATCAGTGTGGGCGATAAAAACTCTGTTTACCCAACGCTCGGCACACTCGATTAGAGGAAGGGCATTTCAAGTGTCCAACGTGCTGCTTTCTAATACTCAAAACTGTGTAAGGAAGTTTCTCTCAGTCCGATTTCGGAATCAGGAGGAAGCTGGGTTGTACTGGAAACTCTGGAAGCGGCAGGAGCAAAGCGGGGAGAGACAAAGCAAAGATTTCGGGACAGGATAAGGAGGAAAGAGTGGCCTGAGAGCGAGGAGCGTTCTTGGGGGACGAAGGAGAAACGGTGGCACCGAGAGACACGCGATTTCTCCTGTCCTGGCCCGGCCCCAGGGCTGCCCCCGGCCGTTCCCCCGAGGCCCCGGGGCGCGGCGGTCGCAAGGCAGCGCTTACCGGCGTCCACCCCAGCGGGACGTACCCGGGGCCCACGAACATGGCGCTGAAGTAGTTGTAGAGGATCATGACGGTCCAGTTGAGCAGCATGATGAAGTTGACGCTCCCGCCGGCCGTGTCCAGGGGCCAGTACCAGAGCGCGGCGTCGGCCATGGCGGTGGCGGAGCACACGGCCACCACGGCCAGCGCCACCGCCGGGCCCCAGTGGCACAGGCGCCGCGCCCGCTGCAGCGCGCCCGGCCCCGCCATCGCCGCTACCGCCGCCCCGCCGCCCCGCCGCCGCCGTGCATGGCTCCCGCCGGCTGCCGACGGGGAGGGCGGGAAGGGAAAAGGGAAGGGAGCGGGAAGAGGAAGGGAGGGAAGGGAGCGGGGAGGGAGGGAAGGGGCGGGGCAGGGGAGGGAGCGGGGCTGCCACCTCCCGCCCGCGGTGCGCTCGCAATACGGCCCGCCGGGAAACAGCGGCCCACCGGCGGCACCGCCGCGTTCCTGCCCCCCTGCAGGTTACGAGGAGGGGCGGGAGTGATCCGTCGCCGCCGCCCATCCTCGGTGCCTGCGGTGCAGCGCGATCCCGCGCGCCAAGGCCGCACAGGAGTTGTCGGGACGGACGAGAGGGGCTGGGCCTGCCTGAGTTTCGCCGGAACGTGTGGCGAGGCGCCCGGGGGCGAGCCGGGGGACGCGTTTTGGAGTGGCAGAACGCGGAAGCGCCGCGGTCCGGAGCGGCGTCCCCGGCACCGGCAGCGCCATCGCCGCGATGTCCTCCGACTTCGAGAGCTACGAGCAGGACTTCGCCGTGCTCACGGCAGAGATCACCGGCCGCATCGGGAAGGTGCCGAAGCTGGTAGGAGGTGAGCGGCTGCTCTCCGCCCCCGCGGCCCTCGCTCGGCGGGCCCGGCCGGTCTGTAAGAGCCGCTCCAGCTCCCGGCCCCGGGCGCGCAGGGCGGTGGCGGGACGTGCCGGCGTGGTTTCAGTGAGGTCTCATCCTTCCCTCGCCCGAATGTGTCTCCTCTTTGCACAGCACAGTCACCTCCCTGCCCCGGCTCTGTCTCAGCGGCGAGGTGTCTCCTGAGATGCTGAGAATGCTGTGACAGAATATTCATTTGTTGGTCACCTGTAAGGATCAGCTCTTCCCCTCTGCCCCGCTCTGGGCCACGTGAAATTACGCCAGAGCACCTGAAGGGCTGAGCAGAGCTGGTGGGGGATGTTCCCTGTACCAGCATTGCTGCTGAATCCTCTTCATTGTGATCATGCCACAACATCGCCGATGGAAATCAAGTCTTTTTCCTGTGGCACAGACCGATTTTGTGCATGACTTAATCTGAATCGGTATTTTTGCTGCTTACTGTTCATACGTTTGATTTGGATAATTGTCTGTGGTGACTCACATACAGGAGCAGATTCAAAGAAATCAGTGTTCATTTACTTTAATGTTTTTGTCAGTAGCCTGCAGCGTTCATGGTCTAATTCATGTTGCATCCATCCCTGCAGTAGACTCAATACTGTCTGTAAGAGTAGAAAGATGAAAATTATAATCTCATTAATCAGCCCCGCTGAATCTTCCAGCACACAGGAATCAGTGCCCCAGTACAGGGCTCTGAGTGTGAGATGCAGGGAAGCCGGCACTCCTGTTTTGCTCATCTCTTCCTCTTGTAGCTCAGCTTAATACTTCCATTTGCAGCTCATTTAATACTTCTGCCTCTGCTTCTTATGCATATTACCCAAAAGTTTGGGACCCTTAGGACTGGAACTGTATAAGAAAGAAATTAACACGTACTAAATGGTGTACGTTTCCGTATGACTAAAGAAAAAGGTGTTATGCATCCAGGACCAAAGAATAGCATCCTACTTTTAGAGTGGGAAATTCATAATGAAGTGATGAAGTAGTGACTCTAAACAGGATTAGAGGTAGGTGGTTAACTAAATTGTGTCATCTCAGGAGATTTTGAATAAAAAATCTTCTTGATTCTGAAAGGTTATGTTCAATTCTAACTTTAGCAAGTTAGAAAGACTTTTGAAAAAAATAGGGTTGAGTTCCATGATTAAAGGAAACTGTGTCTTTTCCTTGGCTTAACAAAGATATTTTGCTCTTGATCTTATGAGCAAGGACACGGGAAGATAATTCAGTCAGAAGCTGCAGCTGAGGTGGAAAAATTTGTCTGTTTTCTAATGGAGACTTACAAAATGAAGAAGAGAGAGAATCAGAGCTCCTGCAATTGAATTTTAGAATTGGTGTAATTTAATCTGCTCAGAAATTATATTAACCCTGTAAATGGGCACTGGAACCATTTACTGAGAGGATGCAGAGAATCCTTCACAAAGGCTTCTTAACTTTTGAACAGTAAATTTAAGGACCTCTGGTAGGAACGGGGAGACATAAATACACTACTGGCTCATCCTCTGACAATCAATAGTGCTAGACTGATTTATAGGAAAAGAGAGATTTAATTCCCTTACTGTAAAGAATAGAGATTTGAGTTCCTAATTGTATAGATTTTAGAAGTCATCAGAGTCTGTTCAATAGTAGGAAGAATATTCTGAATAATAGTAGTGCATTTCCATAATCTTCTCCTTGAATCAGTCTCCCTTATTCACTTAGGGAGATTTTGGAGCCTAAATAAAAGATGTTTAAAGAGTATTGGCTTAAACAGTGACATAGCCTAGAAGCAGCAGGCTTCGAAATCATCAGTCTTTCATGAGACCATTAGAAGGTTAGTTTTTTTTAATAGAATTTGCCATCCTCTCAGAGGAGACAATGCCTGTTTCCTGCAGGACCAGTAAATGTGGTACTGGGCTAAATGGAGTCAAGACAAAAGTTCATTTTTTTTCCCCCTGTTATATTTGAGGTTGGTCATACATGGTTTGAACTGACTTGCATTATAGCTGCTTCTTGCATTGTACATTTATGGCTTAGGCATTGCTTCTGTTTTCAGGGCTATTCTGTCTTTCATCAGGAAAAACATTTTCCATTACTTCAGAACAAACTGCAGCCTTAGCTAACAGAGCCATTTGACCACCTAGAAAAAAAAAAATCTCTGATTATGCTGAACACTTTATCAGAAATATTTTAAATACACATTTTTCCCTTGTTTCTTAATAGGAATATTTGCAAGATCTTTGCTTCTTCATCACCAGAAGTTCCAGTTAGTTCTTGTGGCTGATGGCTGGGAGAGCCTCAAAAAGAGGATTATGAGGTGGGAGGGGAACGTGAGGTGACAGTTTTCAGCAGCAGTGATTTGAGAGAGATGATGGCCTTCTTCCTCCCCGCTGGAAGAAGCAGGATGAAAGGTGTAAGGACTTGTGCCACTCTGCATAATAAAGAGAGATCTCCTGAACTCTAGTGACTGGTTATTTCCCTCTGCTGCCCAAGATGGACCTGCTGTCATGGAGAAATGCTGCTTAATTGGTTTTGCAACATTCCTGCATTCTGTGTTGTCAGGACATGATGCTGTCTTGTGTTCTAGGAGGATGATGGCTCAGCAGACAATCCTGTTGTCACAAATGCATGAGTAGTTCAGCAAGAAATGTAACAAAGGTTCTCTGATACCAAAGAAACAATAAGCAGCAGGGACAATAGAACGTCTCGGGAAGAAGTGTCTTCTGTTGTTGAGGCAGACATCACCTCGAGGAATAAAGAAAGTTATAAATAGAGAAGTGTCTTTTAAATAGATCTTCTGTGATGCTGCTGCAGGTCTTGGAAGAATGAAGATCATTGATTGATGTGTTTTATTAATGCTCTGTGGTGTTTCAGAGAAACAAATGTCTTGTGATTTGACCAAAAATTCATATACATTTTGGTTGCTTGATATGAAAGAGAGTTTTATCAGCACAAATACCAATATTTAAGTCTATTCCCAGCACACTATCCTCTGGGCTGTGATGGCTTTGGACTGGAGTGCTGCCATTCTTCTGATACTTGCTACTTGCATTTTCTACTGGGCAATCAAAGTGCTGTGTTTCAGTTGCTAACAGGTTTAGTTGAAGAAAGCTTCACCTTTAATTTTCTGTTGTACTCCTGTACTGAAGTTTACTGTCTCAGTTTCAGGTCTGGCTCATTATGTTATGCCTCTTGAACTCAGTTTTGTAACCCAAAGAGAGAAATGCATGCATTGTTCCACTGATCTCTGCTGTTGGACAGTAACTTCTGGCAGTGGTGAACGTGGAACCACCTAAGCGAGCACAGCAACATCTGCAAGTGGTTTGTGAACTGAAGCCCTTTGTTACTCAGGCTCTTCCTCAGCATGTACCAATGAAAAGAAGCAATTCCATGAGCAGTGGGCCTACTCAGTCTTGTTCCAGGGTTTTTAATCTCTTTATTGACTCTGAGATCAAACCAGTGCTGTGTTATCTTTCTAACCTTGTGGACAGATTCCCACCTTTCTGTAATTGCTCTATTTTGGGAGGCAAAGAAAGTGTCTTAACACCAGGGCAAAGCTGAAGGAACTGGGGAAAATGTAGTGAATCATGTTTAAGAAAATGATACCTTGTGTACAAACAGTGAACAGGTTTCTTTGCAATCCTACACAGAAGAAAACTTTTGTTTCCAGTCTTTATCCATATTTTGTCAATTTCACCACTTAAATTATATAAACTATGTGTAATATTTTGTTTGGGACAGTCTAGCAATGTAGGGAAAAATACATTTAGATATATTTGATGAAGCATTGTTTTTTATTTTCTCTAATGGATTTGAATTCTCAATCAAAACAAAAAGTTATAAAACACTTTTTTCTTCACTTCCTGTGGAAGTGTATTTAAGGAAGTGATTGAGTAGGCAGGTTGAAAACTGGTGAGTCACAGTGGGCTAATACAGTTAGTAATAGGAGCATCTTTAATTGGACTGTAACTTGTCCTGATCTACCTGATTAGTGGCAAAATTCTCTTACCCAGAGGAACTCTCTTGGATCTCACTTTCAGTCTCTGGGCAAGTCATCCTGTGAGTATTGTGCCCCCCTTCCTATGAGGATTCTGGCTGCAAAATAAGTTGTTTCCTTGGCTTAACCATTGAAGTAAAAGTAAAACTGAAAAGAAATGGCTTTGGAAACCATGGTTACATGGTATTGTGTGCTCTAGAGGATCAGCAGTTGCAGCAAGTTTAGTTGCTCTCCTGGAAGTCTGTGAAGATCCTGCTCCGGAGCTGCAGTGCTGGGATGTTGCCATGTGCCTGCTCACATATCTGATTTGAAGGAAAAACAAAGGCAGTTGTCCTGGGCACCATCTGGGTGGTTATATACCTGGGCCAGTGTTAAAATCTGGAGTTGGGTTAAAATTTAATTAACTAAACCATTGGAGATCATTTGGATACCCTCTTCTCCTAATTTTATGGGAGTAGTTTTAGCCAAATCTTCTGTACTGAAGAATATTCCCTAAGAAAAGGTCTGTAGCTGAATTTCTCTGTGGGTCAGTAAGACTTTACTGGCCAGTGGAGTGCTGAGTAGTTCCTGTAATCACAAGTACAAGCAGAATTTGCTCAGCATTAAATACCTTCCAAAAACCTCCAACTTTATATCCCTAAATTTCAGGTTACTAAATCTGTATGAAAATTGTGATCCAGTACAACTCAGGGAAATACCAAAAATGCTGTAGAACCTTTATTTTCTGCTGCTATATTTTTAAATTTTATTTCACCTTGAATAAAATGGTGTTGTATGTTTCATACCTTCCATTGTTTTTATTTTCGTTCATCATCATCTTGCTAACTTCCAAATGAAAAAGAGAACAGAGGAGTTTTGGGATATGAGAGTAGAAATGTATGTGGAGGGGAGGGGGGGGGGAAGAGGCAGATTTCTTTTGGGTTTTTTTATGTTAGGAAGACATAGTGCTGAATTTTCTGGCCTGGGTGCCATCATGAGGACCTGATGGGGAATTAAAGGAAGACATTGCTTGCAGAAAACTAAAAGTGCTGCACAGAAAATATTTCCTGCATCTTCTGCTGTGGTAGAATCCACCAGACGTGTGAACTCCAGATCTGCAGGAAAGATGGTCCCAAGCCTCATCCTCTCTGCTGGCAGAGCTCCAGTATATATAACTGAGGAAGGACAGATTGTGATGTTCCTGTGTCCTTGAATGAGAGTGTAGAGTATTTTAGGTGAATGAGAAGATAGATGGATAGGCATTTCAGTTTGTGAGAAGCTGAATTATGTTCCATTATTAAAGTTGCCCCCTCATGAAATTCAGTGGCTTCAGTGGATGGAAGGAGATCATGAGATAGTCCCTTTTAGTCTTTAATGTGTCAGTTCCAGGATACAAAGAGATCATGTGGAAGAGAAGCAAGGGGATTCAGACTTGAAAACAAAGCTCTGAGGTTTAGAGATACATGATTAACTCTTCTGCCAAGATCAACTTAGCCATTGTGACCTTTGGTGACACTTTAGTGGCATTCACTTTTTATCTGCTTCATCAGGCAAACCACCAGTACAGATGTCTCATGATAGTCCTGGTTTCAAACAAACTGTTGTTATGTTCAGAGTTTTGTTGTCAACTTCATTACACAATGGGTGGATTTAGAGTCTGAGGGCTGGAAGATGTAATGGTAGGATTGAAAGCCTTGAATACCCAAAGTAATGAAGCAGCGTGGGGACATTTTATTATCCAGTGTCTGAATATTTTTCAGTCCCCTTTCATGCTGTAACAAACCAAGTTGTGAAGCAATTGTAATATTTGTGATGATGTGACACTGAATGTCAGTTCAGACTGGATTCTCTGCCTGTGAATGGATAGTTAGATGATGGTCAAGAGTCAGTCTCTGTAGCTGGGATACAGCCTTGCTGAGGGACCTGGCAGATGGTGATTGTTATGTATAGCTTAAAAATTACTTGAGTTTTTTTAAAAAATCATATTTTATTACTAATTTCCATTTTTACTGCTACTAGAAGACAGTGGTTTTCTTGTCGTTCTTGTAGCATTTCATTTTATATCTGTTGAAGCAAAAGAAATAATTCTAGACCCAGCATAGGAGTAGAGGAATAGAAACATAATTTTTCTTCAGAATCTGAATTAATTTTAATTGGGATGCTTGCTTTTGTGCATCTCATATTTTGCAAAGGAATATGTTAAGCCTTTGTTCTTAAATGATTTTTTTTCCATTTAGTGTATGTATGTGCCTTCTCATGCATTTGTACACACCAGCAAGTGCCTGCTGAGGCATAATTCCTACAGCTGAAGCAGCTGTAAGTGCTTTCCTAACTAGCAAATGCTGCATAACAGGGCAGAAGACTTCAAGGATTCTCCAGTCTCTTTTTTTAATTACGAATGTGCATATCGCCATGTGTGAGGATGTCACACAGAATAAATCTTGAGTCTGTTTTAGCTGATACATACACTCTTTTGAAATGGTATATTTTTCTTTCATGGTGAGAGCACGATCATATTGGTATTTTCACAATTCTGTTTCAGATGAGAAGAAGCAGATGGTTGCAAATGTTGAGAAACAGCTTGAAGAAGCGAGAGAGCTGGTATGTTCTGGCTTTTCATATGTTAACTACAAATTCCTAACAAAAATAATAGGATCACTGATAGTAACATTTAACACCCATGCTGTAAAAATACTTAATGATGTATTAGCAAATGAAATAATCATCTTGAAATAGTTCCTATTTGAGGATATGAAAAACAAGAAGAGTGTATCTTTTTTTAATCCCATGTCAAGCGATGAAAGATTTGTGCTATTGCTATAAATCAATAAAAAGTTATATACTTAGAGTTGGGGTTAGGTCTTTTACTTTAGGAATGGAATTAAATATTTATGCAACATGACTTTATTTTTGGCTTGTAAGACCTAAGCACCTATTTAATTTCATCTATCAGAATGTCTCTTAGAGCAATAGATCTTTTTTTCCGTTTTGGCAAGCGAGACGTAAAGGTGAGGACAAGGGGTCCATGGCAGTGTGGGTCACTGATCCAAGGAGAGTGTTGGTGTTAACCAAGTTTGTGGTTCACAGTTACAAAAAAACCCAGTATGTGATGAGCAACATGTGTTGAGCAACTGTGACTCTTCTTTTGTTTATTTTGTTCCCATTACAGCCTGTCATGTGTTCCATCTGGGAGGAGTATAAGAGTAAAGTTTTATAGATGTGGAGTAACTGAGCAGAGGTGTTGGTGACAGCTGAGATTTTCTTTTTCCCACATGGCCAATAGCTCCTTATCTGAAGATGCTTTTGTTTGTTGCTTGCAAATGGGTTTGGTTTATCTAATGTCAGAAATGTAATCTGAATGTTAGGATAAGGAAAGAAATTAGATTTTCTACTCTAGAATTTCTTATAATCGAAAGAACTTGAATCAATTATTTGGCTACTAATTAAACAATACAATTAATTTCTTGAAGTGGCATAGGAAGAAAAAAGTCTCTTGACTGTTTGTAGGCATACATGGTGCTTTTGGTTTAAAAATAGAATTAGTCTGTAGACCAGAGTATTAGAATAGCATCCAGTAAAGCTGGATCTTGGGTTGACTTACTGCAGTTTTGCCTTGTGAGGATGACAAGGCACCTAACCTCTCTGATTTGGTATTCCCAGTGAGAAACGTGGTAAAATTACTGTCTCATCTCATGAGGATGTTCTGAAGATACATTAAGGCCTTTTGGGCACTTTCATGTTCAAACAGCTGCAAAAAGTAGAAATCTAGAGATGTTTTTCAGCTCATTTTCACTACAAGTAGCAAAAGACAGAGCAGTACAGACAATCTCCAGTGTGGGTGATCATTCAAATTTGGTTTTCTACTCCAAGTAGATTGGAAGGAGCAGAAATTGAGTTAATGGCTTCTTACTTCTCTCCTTATGTCAGAAAAAGATAATCTAAATTTGTATTTATTACAAGATTAAAAAATAAATCCAATATCTGTATTTTTATCCCAATGATGATCTTCATTTAATGTACTGGCTTTTCTTTCACACTTTTGTTTTAGATCTTTAGATTCAATTATTGGCTTTAAGCAATTACCGAACATGTTTGTGATTGATGTCAAGGCTTGGGTTTAGAAATCAATTTGAACAAACCTGCTAATAACAGAACTGATTAAGAAGATCCTCTTTTAAACTAGAGGCTACAGTGGAAAATCAAAATTGCTGCTGATAGTTTTCACACATTGGTTTGTTTCATTGTCATGTGTAGTCAAAGCTGGGATTAGCTGATTTTGGTTTATTTCCTACTTGGCTAGGAAATAACACTCTCATGTATTATAAATATTATTATAGAGATAATTTATTTGTATTCACTAACCAGTGATGGTTTTAAAACACTGTCTGCTTTGTTTGGGTAAAATCACTGGTGTAATTGATTTGATGTATGTGCAGAACTGACATGAGAACTTTCAGACTCCCAGGCTTCCTTTTCAAGCCAGAGCTGTGGAGTAAGAAATCTCTGGAGAGAAATCCTGTTGTTCTACATCTCATGTGGAGTATCTGATTGTTATTTTTACCAGGTTTTTAAGAAAGATGATTGTTGAGCTAACCTTGGAGAAAATTTTTGAGTATAAAATCTAGCATGTGCTAGAAGAATTGGGAATTTTTGAGTGAAATTCTGCCTTTCAGAAGAAAAACTCTCTGTTATTTGCCTTTATCTTTGATGAAGGATGCATCACAAAATTGTTGTGTTGCAAATGCTGGGTTATTCTTGTCTGGTGTTTTTAAGTTTAGATCTCTATTTTAGTTCCAGGGCTTTAGACTCAGTATCAAATAGTGAAGCTTACAAGTTTCTTAAAATGCTAGCAGCTGATTCCAGAATCCAGAGCAGATTGATATGGAGAAATTGCTGTGGAAGGGAGAGACTTGTTTTGGAGTAGACAATATCAGCCACACTACTTGGTTGTATTTTAGAATGGAAGTGTGAAGGGCTGCTCTGCTTTTGCTTGTTTATGAAAAATATGATTTTATGATCAATAACATGAGTTCTGAAAATGGAGATGCATGAAATTAGGTTGCATTTAGGTTCACACTTGCTTGGACCACTGTCTTCTCTGCATGGCTTCTCATGGAAATTTCTCAGCCCAGCCACAAAATGCACCCATTTAATCTCGCGATGAAAAAACATTGGTAAATCTTGGTCAGCCTAAATATGCTTCATCATTGTTCTTTGGACATTACACTCTCTAATATTGACTCTCTAGAATGAATATTTTAGATTTCATGGACCACAGTCTGATTGTTGGTGCAAATTCTGGATTTACTGGTAGATGTTTTTGTTTTTCTATAATAGATAAGAATTGAGACTTCAATAAAATTTCCCAACCTTACACATATATATGACAGAAATGTTTATAGAACATTTGAAATCAAATATATTAAGATGAAAATGATAAGAAATAAGCTATTAATTCCAGCTATTGGTTTAATTTATAATACCCCTTTGGGAAGTTAAGCCTGAGTAAAGAACTGGGTAGAATTAGAAATTGCTTTGTGTGTTTCAATTCATTAGTGACTATTTAATTAAAACCTGCTTTATAGTTTATTATTGAATATAATTTTGTATAATCAGAGTAGATCAGGCAAAATGACTTTTGAGTATCTGGCAATTCCACTGATTAAATTCAGATGCTTTTCTTATGATATGAGGATGAAATTTCAAAGTGTGAGCAAGTGATTACATAGGAATAAATTCTTGTGAAGACCTGCAGTCAGTAGCCTCCGACTCTAATTGAAAAGCACTTCTGCTCCTGTGCTGTATTGCTCAACCAAGATCAGTAGGAGGTGAGTAAATATTGTTTCAGGTGCCTTCAGCAACCAAGGAGAGGTACTCTTTTATCCTTTTTAAGTAAATGAGAAAGATTTTAAAAGGCAGGTGTGGGATTCTTCTGCTGTTCAAAATAGAATTCCTGAACAGACAGCACCATATAAAGCAGACTCCAAGACCCAGTGGGCAGGTAATTAGCAGCCCTCATTGATGACTTTTGATTGCTCTACCCCTGCGCCATATTCTTGGTATTTCAGGCCATTTAGAGTTCTACATGGCAAGAATAAATAAAAAAAAGCTTTTGAAAGATAGAATATGTCTCTAATTTTTTTATCCATTTGACTGTATACAAGTTCTTCAATAGCATTGTCATTAAAGCCAGCTATTTAATTCACTTACAGCTATGTAATATACTTACATAGAGATGTGGGACATAGATTTAGGTAGCCAGTTCAGGTTATGTAATTCTGCTGAGTTAGCAATGTTTAAAGAAAAAAGAATTAGTTTATTAAACATCAGAATTACTTTATTAAACATACAGACCGGTGGTGAATAAAACCTTAAACATATATATATATTAATATAAGTATAATACCTTTTCAGCCAATGGTTTCCAAAACTGCACAGCTAGGTGGAGGTAGGCTCTCTTTTGAGCTATGCCCATTTGCAGGAACTATCCTAAGTTTTATTTTTTTTTGTCAATAAGATGTATTTTTCACAGTTGGAATTCAAATCCAGACATGTTTGGCTCGAATCATTCCTTCTGAGTGTTGTCACTTGTTTCTTGACATAAGATTGTGCAAAGATTTTGATAAATTGTTTGCATATCACAATAAGCAATGTTTTTCCTTATAAAGAAGGAATATTTCTTGAACTTAGGTAAATTTGTTCTTGCTTTAGTTAGCCTTTTGATTTATATACCTCCTCTTTGTTTTTACTTGTCAGCTTGAGCAGATGGAACTTGAAGTTCGAGAGATCCCACCTCAAAGCCGAGGGATGTACAGCAGTCGAATGAGAAGCTACAAACAAGAAATGGGAAAACTTGAAGCTGATTTTGTGAGTTTTTAACATATTACATAAAGAAGGCATCTCTAAGAATTTTTAAAATAAAATAATGCAGTTATTCAGGCAAATGAGAGGGTATTTTTGAATAGTGTGAGAGAAGAGTTCTGCATGTTTCTTGCTATGCATGTAGACAGATGAAAACCAAACTGGGGAAGAGAAGCTTTTCTTTCAGCAGCAGTCCCATGCCAATATTCCAGTTGCTAGCCTCCTGTCCCTTTACCCTGGAACTCTGTTGTTTCTCTGTCATTAAACATTGTGAGTGTTCATGATGTATGCGAAATAGTCAGCTTTTAATCCTATTTCTCAAGGAATGACAGCTTGTAATAATGTGGGCAGTAACAGTATAATCTCCAATCCATAGAATTTTTGAATGTAGTTTATCTCATGTGCACTTCATTTATTAGTCACTGTGTTTTCTTTTCCGTTGCACTTGGATTCTTCTTGGCCTTTGTACAAATTGGTTATAAATACTACATCTTTTTGAGTAATGGATGCAGACTAACAACATTCCCTTGTCTAGGGGCTTCTGCTACAGTTATCAGTCCTTTTTTTTGTGAGTGGGATTTGCACTGAATAGATTTACATAGAGACAAAACTGTTTCCTGTAAAATCCAGAAGAAGTTCAAAGGGATTGCAAAGTGTAGGAAAATGCTATGTTAATTGGCAGCAGCTCAGTTCCTCCAGGGTAGGGAGAAAGAAATAACTAGTGGCAGTATTTTCCATTCACTGGAGAACTGTGAATTTCCTCAAGTTGCTGGCAGCAGTTTAATCCTTCAGGGAAGGGGAGTCAGTGTTTATACCTGCAGCCAAGAAATCCAGCTGACTGTCACTCCTCTGTGCTTCTGCCAAGTTGAGCAGTTGCACAGAAATGCATGAGAAGATGGTTGCCGTTTGTAAAGTTTGAGGAGTGTTAGAATAAAAAGACTTGCGTCAAAATTTTGAGGCAGCCTCATCTGTTCCCCTGTAGGAATTGCGTGTGGCCAAACAGTGACTTCCCAGAGAGAGCAATTTCTGGACCAGTTGTGAATGCTGTTTATCTTCTCAGATGTGTGAGAATTTGCTGTCAGCATATATTTGTTCCTGGCCTATTTCTATATGTAGGTAGATGTTGGAATTCATACTTTCATATTCCCAGGCAAGTGAAAATGAGAGAGCTCAGAACTGAACACTATATGGAAGAGGAGAAATGAGTGCAATGAAATGCATCATAGCACTGGGAGTTACTTGATCACAAGAACATAAGTTTGTGCTCAGAGTGAAGAGGCAAAAACAACATGAAAAAGAGGAAGGAACAGATCGTGATAATGGGTAGAAACAACAGCTCCAAACTCAAGGATCTTCAGCAGAAAGAAAATGATGTGGAGGATGGAGGAAAATGCTGGAAGAAAACAACTGTGCTTGAAAAAATCTCACTTATATAGCAAATAGTGGTGTTACAACTAAATGCCTTACATAGTTCCAGTTTCTAAGTCCTAATATTTTTTAAATTTTGTACATAAGGATTTAAGACTTTTTTGGATTATTATCCAGGCAAGCAGCAACTTGTTGGAAACTACAGAGCAAAACTAATTGCAAAATTTAAATACCTCAGTGTACAGTCTTTTTCATTAAGATCTGTATTACAAGCATAAAGCAAACACATATTATTTTATATTCATTGGTAACATCAGAATTGATCTTGTGATTATTTGAATGCCTTATAGCATCTTAAAATTTGCCCTCATCCAAACAGTTATGGAAAACAGCAGCATAGCAAAATGTTTAAACCTAGGAGAAGGAAACATGAGGTTTGTGGACTGTTCACTTGTCCATTCTTTACTGGCAGGATGGACAACATTAGAGTTTATTTTTGTCATTTAATATGTAACTGGTGAGTTTATTTTATCTTGAGCAGTGTGTGTAAAAGTGACAAAATGCCATCACTGTAATATTATTTATTAAGTGCTCTGGCATCTTTGTGAGCATGTAGGGTTTTTTTTTCCATACACTTTACTATGTTGAAGTATATGCTGAAAATACAGATTTAAGCTATGATGAGCTGTACTTAGAAAAGTTACTCCAAACATGGCTTTTCATCTCTAACTTTGTAATCAAACAGGAAAACGTTGCAAATAGGAGATTTATTTCCTCTCATTGGTAATCCATTGGTTTGAGAGTTAGGTGTCAGTGCTCTGCACTCCAGGGCTGTGTGAAGGCAAAGGCATCTACCCCATGCACTGTATTGCACATGCATAGTTGGTGACACACTAATTGCATTAAATCATATCCAAGGAGAAAAAAATCACCTTGCCCTGTCTTAGCCCTCTCTCTTGAAGTGGAATAGTGATAATGAAAAAAAAAAAAGAATAGCACAATTTTGTCTTTAAAAGTACTCAGGAAGTGTAGCATTGTGAATACTGATGGGAAAAATGAACAGAGTGAGCACTGCACGTCAGCTTTAGGCAGGAGTGGTTTCTGATGCTCACCTCAGTGCTTTGCAGTCTTCCCTGGGGAGAAATACCAGAACAGGGCAAGCATGAAGTGATGCTTCTCTGCAGAAAAGCTGCACACATCTCAAAAAGCCAACTTTCAGGCTTGCAATAAACCTACCAAAAGAGAATGAAACTGTTTGATAAGCCTTATGGTGTCCTTTCTCACTTGCAGATGTAAATCTTGTGTTTATGATCTCATTTCCAATAGCACATCCCAGGCCCTTCGTTTCCGGGCGGGAGGGAAGGGAAGGTGCGGTGGGACCCGCGGGGCTGGGCCGGGCTGCAGAGCGCTGAACGCGCTGCTGGCTCTATCTGGTGGCCCCGAGTGGAGTTGCACAGCGCACTCTTGTCCTTTCCGGGCTGCTCCACGGCTTGGGACCATCTGCAAAAGAGTTCCCGAGGCTTAAAAAAATCCTCTATATCAGAAGTCTTTTCCTGCATCTACTGATGCATCATTACACGGTTTAAAGTTGTAAATATTTTTTTCTGGATATTTCAGATGTAAGTTACTTTGTGCTTGAAGTAAGTTCTGATGGCAAAAAGCAGTATTACTTACTTGAAGTGAGTTCTGATGGCAGAAAAACAGTATTTTAAGTATATGGACTATAGGTGTTGTTTATTCATACAAATAAAGCATTTTATGTTGATTGTTACCTAAAAGTAGACAGTTACCTTTAAATAGTGGAGATATACAGTGGTAAAAGGCTTCCAGATTTTATAAACATTACTTTGAGCTGAATCTATCCCAGGCCATGTGAAAATGTGACTCTATAAATAAACCTAGCCAATATGTGGTTATTTCTTAGCATGTGTATCCATCCCCAGTGTTCATGTACTGGCTCTATGTCTGGGCACCATAACACAGAAAAAAACAAAGGCAAGCATTTATTCTTCCTGAAAAGCTTAATGCTGACATATAAGGCATTCAAATAGATGAGGAAATATAAAAATCTTGTAAGACCACGTTATTCATGTAACAAAATGAATATCGCACAATCAGTGTTGAAAATGAGATGAGCATATTGAGAAAGAAGAAATAGCCATCAAATAAAGGAGGCAACATAGGAACTGTTCCTATTCTGTCAGCAGCACAGAGGTAAATGTTGAAGGTAGCATTTGTTATCAGTTCAGGAGACAGTGCTTATTCCTTTGAAATCCTCAGAATCATACTGATTTTGGTAATTCTGACTTTCAGAATAACCTTTAAAAGAAAAAAAAAAAGAGGGGTGGGGCAAATTTGTAGATACATACATTGTAGAAAACTTGAGTAAACATTTAAACATTTTTGGCATTTAACAATAGCTTCAGTAAATAGTAAGGTATGTATTCACAACTGATACCTCCAGCAGGTTCTATTACAGATCATTGTTAGAATTTCAGCTGCTGTTAAGCTTTAAAAACATTTAAGGAGATAACCAATGGAATTTCCTTGGATAAAGTTAGCTCTCTTGTATGACTCTCAAATATTACCTGAGTCCAGAAGCTCACCTGAACAACTCATACAGGTGTGTCTGTTATATTCTGGCTCTTTTTTGCAAATACCACTACCCCCGTTTCAGGTTCAGTCACCTACCCAGACAAATAATCATATGGCTGTGAGCTTTATGAACACCATTTGTCAAATGACAAGTTGCTGGCTGTATCTTTATGGCCAGTCTTCCCTAGGTCTCCAGTTTCAACTAAAACTCAGAGACTCGACCGTTGCTGCTGGATTATTTTGATTTATAAAGCAAATAGTGCAGTAATGTTTTGTACTTAGAAAATTGTGAGCCATGTGTAGGACTGCTGTGTGTACATCTTAATTGTTGTATCCCATCAGTGGTTTTAAAAACAGGGAATCCATCATGTCAAAACGTCATGTGTGCGCGAGAACCTTGCCTGGGCAGGTACAGGTGCCTTTAGTGAAACCTGATCTGTTGACACATTTAAAACTTCTGAAATCAGATTAGTTTTCACTATGTGAATAGAACAGCTCTTTTGAATGGGCTGTGGAAGATTTGTTTTAATGCACACAACATTGAACTAAGTTTCAGAAGAAAGAAATTGAATTATCTGGCCATATACTTTGACAATGTAATTTTGAACAAGCATATTGTGAACAAAAGTTCCTTCAGTACTATTTTTAGATACTGGCACCTTCTTGAGGTAAGTAATCACTCCTCTACATTGTACTCAACTCCTTACAGAGGCACTGTTTTCCTCTGTTACTTTTCTAATAACTTCTGATATGATATTTGTCTGACTGTGGCTGAGCATTAGACTGGCTTCTTTTCTATAGAGGCTAACTCCACATTGTCTTCAGCTTGTTTTCACTTATGTCCTTGCCCTGGTAGGTTTGTGGTGGCAAAAGGTGGAGGCATTTGACCTTTTGCAATTACTTGATTTATAATACTGCTATTTTTAATGGGGAAAAAGTGATAAAGGAAAAAAATGTTCCCTCTCTTTTTTTTTTATTGCAACATTCAAGGCCTAAACTGATGAAATATTAGGAAATGGTATAACTTAGAACCCCTATAGAAAATTTGCCCTAAGTTATTTATGTCTTAAATTTCTTTTTATTGTTTTCTGTGGAAGTATGAAGATGGAAGTAAATTTATTTCATAAAGGAATTTACTAGTGATGAGATGCTTTTCTATGGAGGAAAGTGTGAAAGATGGGAGTTAACATGCTTAATTTGTAATTAACTTAAAGGGTTATGATCATCTTAGCTGAGATTCCTGAGAGGCCAGACCAGTGAAGCACACCTTACCTCCTGGGCTTGGTAATTCTGTAGGTATTGCTTACAAACAATCATCTCTTGTTTGACCAATAAGTGTGTTATGCATGTTGTAACTCAATGTGTGAAGAGATAACATGCTGGGTGAGGGCAGCACATTTTTAATGTCAATAAAGCTAACGCCTTAACTAGATTCTTCTCTCAACCAACTCCCCCTTGACCCTCACAGGAAATTCTGTCTGTCTCATTTGTTAACAGGTAGGGCTAAGACTGGTGCCTTTTGTGATGTCTCTTTGTTAGTACTTCAGCAAGTTCTGGTGGAGCTGATGCACATGATTTTAAGAAAAACCCGTTTGTGTAGCTTAGACCTGGCTGACTGATTACAAATAAAGGTGTTTTCAGGAAGTGATTTGGTGAGCCTGATAACTCTTGTGTGTGGCTGGGGGCTGTGAATGGAAGGTGTATGACTCACACAGGGCACTGTAAGCATTCATGCCTCTTTCCTTTTTCCCTTCACACACAAAATGTTTCTGTACTAAATTAAGCTGAAAAGTGGTCTGTGGCAGAATGAAATCTTTCTGTAGAATGTGTTTTAAGAAATGTAGTAGAAATTCGGTATGATATCAGTTCTGCCTTTTTCACTAGACAATCTTTCTCACCTGGTAGTTTGTGGACATGTTCAGATTTCAGCCCTCATCAGCCTTTCCCAAGTAGAAAACTGCAATTTCTCTGTTTACCATGGAGTTTGTTCTTATGTTAAAAAACTTCTACTTCTCCAAACAGTAGAATTAAATATGTTTGCTTTTCTTTCTAAAAGAGAGTGGAAGAAGCTATCTTCACGCAAAATTACTTCAAACCAGCTGATGAGTAAAGTGAATTCATATACAAAAGGTGAATGCTGGTTGAGGGGAGCACGAGGGGGAAGGCTTTATTGTTTCCCACTCCCTCAGTGAGTTCTTATTCTACTCAAGTGATACTCCTGTACCTGCTTTTGGTAGCAGCAGTAATAAAGGTCCTGTAGTTGCACATGGGTGTAGGACGCAATGATGAATGAGGAAAACAGAGTGTACCCCATGTTCACTTCATTGTATTCACCTGCACTCATTTAAGTAGAAGTTTGATTTTGTTTCTATCACGAGCTAGAAACATAAAGATTTAAAAAAAAATCAGACAAACTGAGCAAAACCCGCACCATTTGAACGTGTTTGCTTTTCAGGCTAGAACTGCATTCTCCAGTTCCTTAATGTGTTACTACGTTTTTACTTTTCTTTTTTTTTCCCCCAGATAGAGCGATGCTAGTTTGCATTTCAGTGCTGAATAGGGAGAGATACGTGCTACTAGTAAATAATAAAAAATGTAGAGAAGGTTGGTTTTGACAGGGGCAGGATTAATTCCAGCCGTTCCCTATGTCCCTGTGTGCTGTCCATGGACTGACGCTGGGTGGCGCTGTTTGTTTGCAAAGCAAACGACGCTCCCCCGTCTTTATTTTTTCCCCCAGTTTCTTTTTTTTTTTTTTTTTTTTTTTTTTTTTTTTTTTTTTTTTTTTTTTTGCTTTGGTAGTAACTGAAATTACTGTTTCATGAATAAAATATTTCTGGTGGGATTTGCATTTCTATATTGGCTGAAGATACTGTGTTGAATGTTTTATTAACCAGCCCAGTGCAACTGTCAGCCTATTAAAGAGATCCAATGGACCCTGTTTAGCTAAATAAACTAAATAAATCCAATTCGTCAAATTGTGTTCCTGGCTGTTTATTTTCCATTCTTTTGATGTACAGTTTATTTTAAGTTAAAGCCACATAGATTTAAAAATTAATGTGAAAATAGAATGTAGTGTTTGAAACATGAGAAGACTAATTGCCATGGTCAAAAATAGCTTCCCTTTATAGTGAAGTTACCATCTGGTAAATGGTGAACTTTTTATTTGTGACTGATTAACTGTCCCATGTCAAAAATTAGTTGGCAAATGAGTGGTTAATAGCTTTTTTTGCCAGCTTGGTTTTGTTGCTTCCATGAAGAGAAACTTGAAATATAAGCACTGCTGTTAAAAATAGTTATTTCTACCCAACTTCAAGAGGCTTGTTCTTTATCTTGATATTTTCTCAATCAGAATTCAAGGGGGAAATTTTATACGGTCATTATATATTAAATGCTTGTTGAAATTCTCATTGCATCATAAGCAAATATGGGAGTGTAAAAAAACCCTCTTTGCATAACTGAATACATTGCATGTCTGGTTGTCAAACAGTTGTCAAACATTACAAATACTAGCATTCATTATATTCTGCTACTACTAGTAGTATTTTAGTTACCTTGTTTCTGCTGAAAACCTTTGCCACAGAGTAGCAGGAGACAGACTGTAGATTTATGGTAATGTTACTGGGATAGTACAATTTTTTCTGTGCCAGTTGCAAATTCTTGTAAATGCAAATACATTCTAGATTTGTTAATAAGAGAGATGAAGAAACAGTGATGGATGTATTTGCTCTTTTTTTTTTCTGATGCTTTCCATAGCACTGATTTAGTGATGTTACATGTTAACTTCTGTGTGTTTTACAAGAAATCAGAGTTGCCAGGTATCATGTTTTGCATAGCTTTGTTTTTATGATCTTGGGTTTCCAAAAGTGGAATACTGAAATTTAGTTCAATAGAAATACAGTTCAATTAAATTGCATTTCTGGCTCTTTTCTCAAGAAGTCTAATATAATTGATTGATCAGCCTTTGTGAAAAGCTAATGTGCTAGATGAATTTGGAAGTGTCAGAGATTCTTAAGAAAAAGCATTTTTTAATACCAATTTTTCTTACTAACCAAAATGGTAAATTTTGTTTCTACCTCTACCCCAAATTCTAGCCCTAGAACAAAGTAGATATTTAGGCAGATGTCATCAGTGTTGGTTAAAGTGCTGTTGTTCCCTTCTATAGGTAGACTTTAATTTGTACTAAAAAATATTACATTTCTTTAATATTTTCTAGCTGCAAATGTTTTAAAATGGTATTCAAAAACTAAACCACACCTCTTTTGTCTCAGGAAAAAAACCTTCCCACTTTGTGGTCTAAGCTGGTTCTTTTTAGCATACCAGTATTAAATTTGGAAGGAACTTTATGATTCTGTAAAACTGGCTATCAAAGGTTAAAAAGGATGGACTTTTATGGCAGTGGACATGTCATCTTGTTTCTGGCTTAAGACTTAATGAGGAAGGAATATAAAGTAAAAAAATGGAATTGAAAGTGTATTAGAGTGATTCTGTCTCCTCCTAATAATATTCTTTATTATGTGAAACATATGGAAAAAGTGTGAATATCTCTGTTCTTTTTTTTTGGTGGCTTTTTATTTTTACTCTGCAATCATTTAGTATCCGTCGCAAGTACAGACAGCTGCCCTTAAAGCTGCTGTACAAATCTCAACAAAAAGTGGTTCTTGGCCACAAAGTCTATTTAAACTTGCTGTTCTTACTCAGTTAAGGAGGCAATCCCTGCAAAGGCTACAGGATCTAAAGTTGTACATTTGACAATTTAATGCTTGTATACATTTATAATAAGTGGATCAAATACAGCACCTCCCTTACTTTTCATTTGCTTTTTATAAACTGCCTTTAGGGTGCCAGTGTGAGGAAAATAGGCCTTTTCCAATATTTAATGAATACTACAGAGGTTTCACTCCTAAAAGAGGTGATCAATGAAAATTAGAGTAGAAATATAAAGGTTACAGATAGTAAAAGGGAATGTAGCAGGTGGTTTCAGGGATCAGTAGTAGAACAGAATAATTTTTCCCTCTATAGTAACATTTAACCATTTCAGATGGGTGTAATGAAAAAAAGGTTTTGCTAACTAAATATTTGGTGTCTGGCGTATAAAAAGAACGAAAATGGGGAGTATGTGTGTGGGCTCTGCATGTTTCCCATTGAGTGGCATTTGTGCTTACTTTCAGAACCCCCACAACTTTCCAACATGTCCTTAGTTTGGGGTTTTTTTATTTTCCAAGAAGTTAAGACTAGAATGAATAAGGGTAGTGTTTGCCAACTTACCCTCCTGGTCAGTGTGGAAAACACTGAATTGCAATTGCAGGCTTTGTACCTGTTCACTAAAGATTCAAATGTGAATTCTGGCAAGTCAAAGAAAAGGCTTGTATTGTGTCTGGTGGGTCTTGGCTTGGGTCTTAGTTAGAAAATGCTCCTTCATTATGAATTTAACACCTCCTTTTCACTGACTCCTGAGTAGAAGATTTGAGCCATTATTAAATCGAGCTGTAACTTTTGCTAGACTGTGTCACCAACCAGGAAAAAAAAAGTAGTATTTAATATTTCATTTAAGAGAGAATAGCTGCATTAATATCAAAGCAAATTCTCTTATTTCAGAATCTGAAAAGTTACTTTCCATTATGGTGGTTGGTATTCTGGGACATGTAACTGCAGATATTTTGTCACGGGATCCCTGTTTGTGGAGTGCTTAGCACAAAGGGATTTCTCATTTCTGACTACAGCTCATTGGCACTCTAATGAGTATTAACTAAATAGAATTATGCAAAGGACTGGGTTGTTATGTTAAAGTGTTTCTTGTAATTATTTTTATTTGTTTAAGAAATACAGGTTAGTGTCAGTATTATAGATTGTTCGATTAGCAGCTGTCTTTGAAACTACAGGTTTTCATGTTACATGTTGCTGTTAAAACTTCTAGCATCCTTAAAAGAGGAGAAGCATTTATCTGGGATTAATGTGGTTGGGAGTAAAACTAATAATGCTAAGACAGGGTCTTAACCACACTGCTAGGATTTTTTTAATCAAAAGAAAATGCTTGATTTGTACTGACTGTTTCCTATAGTTTCATAATTCAATGTCATTAATACCCTCAAGTGACCATGTGATTCCCTCTTCTTTCTGCCCAGTGTTCAGGAGAAATCACACTCTCTGGTTCAGTTGTGTAAGCTTCCCACAAAGTTAGTTCAGTCAACTAAATCAAGGTAAAAAGTTATAGAAAGGTCAGGATTAAGTTAGGGGTTGCTAACCTGAATTGCTTTCCCAGCCTTTTTAAGCCCTTAGTGCTCCTTTTGTCTTTTTCTTACCTTCTGTCATGTTGTCCTCCTGTTAGATCTTTATTTCAGTTGAAGGCACCTGGGCTGCATCTTTCTCCTGACCCATACTTGGAGTCACTTTCAAACGTGTTATTAAATCCCTTTTTTCCATTCATGAGCTACATGTCTGGCATTCAGCAATGCAGATCGGTGGCTCAGCACTTGTGCCCTGTAGAGAGCTTGGTTTAAAATGCATGTATTTTAGAATGAACATATGGAAAATTTGCTCCTTTCTCTCCTCATTTTCCCTTTTCCTTTTTTTGTTTCTCTTTCTGGGGCAAATGTTAAAAGTTTTTACTTTTAATTTGTACCTAAAAAGTACTCTGTTGCTAAGGTCAGAACTGCTGAGTTCCCTCCTCTCGTAATGTTGGACCAGTTTCCAAGCCATTTGTATGTTTTAAAAAATGTCTTAGCTAAGGACTTTTCTCCCATCTGGGGCTTCCTGTACAGTGGTGGTGTTTGCTTGGACAAAACCCCCCAATTTTCCTCACTTACTGCCATGTGAGTCTGAATAGAATTGCTTTTTCAGGAAAATGGACTGGAAACTCCATTTCAGGTGTGCACTGAACAGACATGAGGATCTGAACAAAATACTGGTATTTCAGGCAGCTTTGAACCATGTTGAAGGGAACATGTTTGATCTAAGATCTGGGCCAAATCTATTCTGCAATAAAACCTGAAATCATGTACACTACAGAAAAAAATAGTGGAAGAACTCCAACATGCTCCTGATGTAGATAAATGTATTCTTTTGGAGCAAGACTTCCTTTTGAGGTCCTTCCTTTCTTTGTGAAAAATTCGGGCCCTGTGGAAATTTCTATTCCCTTTGCTTGATACAGGATCAGGCAAAGGAAAGCAGGACAGGTGCTTCTGTAGCCTGAAATATCATAGAATCACAGAATGGTTTGGATTGGAAGGGACCTTCAAGATCATCTAGTTCCAACAGCCTTTCCCCATGGGCAGGAACATCTCCCACTAGACCAGGTTGCTCAAAGCCTGGCCTTGAACATTGCCAGGGATGGGCCTGGATAATCCTATGGCTAATAAGCATAACTAAATATGTTTATTAATAGATTTGGACTATTTTTCATTTTTGGAAATTGATTTTTCAGTCACTTATGATGGATCCTGTGTCAGTTCTTTAACCTACTTGTCATTTGAACAGAAAAACAAAGCTTCTGGTTTTCCATTTTATCCAATCTGCTTTCAAGGTCTTAAGCACTAAATTTCTGATAGCAACAAAGGATTAGTGGCTTGTATTTCTGATATTCCATGCCTGGGTCCCCAGCTGTACTCACTGCATTTGTGATTTTGATGCAGAAGTGACATGAATCCTTAAAATCCCACAAAAATTAGCAACAGATCAGGTCTTTGAGGGCACATTTAACATGTCTGGTGAATCCTAAGAAAACACCATTGTTATCCCTGCCAGGTACATTTTACGGACTAGTTAAGAGGCTGGGCTGGGCCATGCCATGGTTTGTGATGTCCATAGTATCAAATTTGGTATGAGCTTGGTTGTATAATCATAAATTCTTCACTGTATCTGATTCTGAGGTGTAGAATTGGACTTGCTGAAGAAAAGAAAATCCTATTCCATCAAGGGGAGCTGTCCATTCTCTGGCACCCCCTTCCTTTAAACACTTCTGTGCCTCTGGCTGTTACCTGGCCTGAGTGTGGCTTGGGCAGGAGTGTTTGAACTAATCTATACAATGGAGTTTATCCTTGCATTCAGATAAAGGCTTTTTTTTCCCTATAGAGCAAGCTGCTGCATTCTGCCTGGAGTGACTCACTGATGAGCTGTTTGGCTGTACAGTCGTAGAGGGGATGAAATTCTTGAAATGTGGCTATGCTGCCCTCTTGTTACATTCTTGGGGGAAGTATCTAGAAAGAAGTGAGACTAGTTTGTTCTCCTGACATTACAAAGAAAGGTGGACCTTTGGTAGTAGCAATCTTCTTGAGGGAATTGAATCAAGCATCTCCTGTGGAAAATGCATTCAAAGTTTCTTTTGCCTTATATTTTACCTTTTATGAGGCTTAGTATATTTTAGAAAAAGAAATCTTTGGCATATGTTTAAACATAGATGAACAAATCTGTGTGTTTGCATTCATTTTGGGGGGTTTTATTTTTAATATTAACGATGTCCTTTCCCCTGGCTCAAAAAGTCAAAGTGAAATTCAGATTCTCTAGGATATACAGTCTGTCTGTAAACTTCATTGTTGGACACATCACTTCAAAAATAGCCATATGAAGAAAAATGTGTGATGCACTTATTGACAGAGAAAAGCCAATAAATCCAATTTGATTCAGGAAGCTGAGAAATATTTTAATAACTTTCTGACGTTTTCCTGTAGTCCTTATTTACCTTATCAATAGTTATGGTGACATATGATTGTCAACTTTTTATATTAAACCAAACTAATAAATTAAACATGTTGTGTTTATACCTGATGAAAGCTGACGTTTTGGAAAGGTGTTAAAATATACTGACAGGTCTTGTTCATAAACTCCTTTGGTATAAATATGTAGATGACATCTTTAGATATTGTTTGTACATAGGCTGATAGGCAGGAAACGTTGACAACGTAACAAATGCAAATGTCAACCCCACAATTTAACCTTTCTGTGTAGGAAAAGATGTTAGTTTTAAGTTACATGTATCTTTTAACTTTATTTTCAAAGTTTTTTTTGAGCCTGTTATCATTGCTGTTTCATGTGCCACTGAAAGTAACACTGCAATAAGAAAGATTTGCACTTAAGAGCTTTTCTCTGTGGTGTTCCTACTTAAATGACTGCAGCTGAGAGGATGTTTTTTCTTCTAATTCTTTTTATTTTTCATGTTTGCCTAGTACCTTCTGAATCTCCCTGCAATATTATCTGTTCATTCCTTACTTGCCAGTGATTCAGGGCTTGTGTGACTCAAGGGCAGTAAACCAGTAAAACTATTCTAAAATGTTAGAGCAGTATCTTGTAACAACAGACATATGTCCTTGGCCTTAACCTGGATCAAAGTTGCTTCATTTGCTGGATAATTCTGATTTGAAATTTGTCTTCTCCATGGTGATCTAAATCCATTATGTGTTCTCTGCATGATGTACTGAAGCCTGTAGCCTCTCTGAATTGTGTGTCTCAGTTACCCATTTCAGACTTGGGAGGAGCTTTAAGAAGAAAAACTTTGTCCTCTGTCAGCCAGGCTTTCTGTTCTGTCTTTGGTGACCAATGTCACAACTAAGATGAACTTTCCCATTGTATTCTTGCTGCTGATTCATGCAGCTCTTCATTTATCACAGGTAGATTGGAAATGTATTGGTAGATAATCTCATGATGTTTCACACAATTCCAACAGAGTGGTTTGAATATTGTCTCTATAATACCTAAGGATCTATCTGTGAATCTCATCAAGGGGAATCCATCCCTTCCTTGCATGTCATTGAATGTGCTGTACTCCATGTGTCATATAGAGAAGTTAACCAGAAATGCAGAAATTTGGGAAGGGGAGGTTGGCATTAATTGGTTTGCAATGCTGGAGTGTTGGAATCAAAGCTGTTGCTGTTGTGGCAGGATCTACAGTATGCTAAATTTTAGCAGTGGTAAAGGAAGTTGCTACTGGATTTGTTGTTTTTCCCTTGTTATAAATGAGTTAAAATGTCCATGGTCACAACTCAACCTCTGTTATAAATAAAAACAAATATGTACCAAAGTGTTGGTGTTCTCTAAGTGCCTAAAGAGGTAGTTAATGAAAGTCAAAGTAATGGGAGGTTGGTGCAGGCATATAAAATTTAATAGTTTGGGAAGGCTTCAGGTGCATTAAAAATAACTCTTTTCCAGAATAATTAACTACTTGAACTTGGTATTGAATCAATCAGCCAATTAGTGCAGTCTGTTTTGTATTGTGGAAACTTTTGTAGTGCATTAATGAACACCAACCTTCTGAGCAGATACTTCTGCAGTTAGACTGACCTATATATTATGTATTACTTAAAGATAGCTCTGAAAAGTGTTTTTCAGATGTATATTGTTTTCTTAGATAGATGGACAGATTTGGGATGTATATCTGTGATACCATATAATTGACAGAAAACCCTCTGGTATTTGACTGTCCAAAGAACATGAAAGGTATAATTTACTTTGCAACAATCTTATTCTGTCAGATGGTTGTACTGAATTTCTGAAACAGTTGGAGAAAATTGATATGCCTTAATGTAAATGAAACTGTTATTTTTACCTCATGTTACCTCCCTGTGGTATCAAGCACTTCCCAATTGTGCAATAAGCATGTTTTGTATGGCTTTCATTCCAAATCTTTCCCTGGGGAAATCACTGGAAGTTGTGGGACAATGCTCTTTCATGTGCTGTTTAACTGGTGTTGACTTAGTTTCCTGAGTTATCTAGAGGTGGCTTCATTTAATCCACTTCCTTTGTACAGATTACAAATTGCTGCCTTGTATCAGTAAAACTGACCTTTTTTTTTTAATCTGAAAAACTTAAAAAAACCCCAAACCAGACCTTTCATTTCTAATCTGTTATTGGGGAACACAGTTTTGAGATTCCAAATAACTCTGGCAGAGCATGGGCACCATAACTGCAGTGCAGTTCTGGAAGTTGCCATTAATTAGCATTCTGGTTCTTTAGCTTTTTTTAGCAGCTTTTCTTCTCCATGTAATACCAGCTCTTTCTTTCATCCCCTAGGTTTTGTGTTGTTGTGTATTTCCTGCTTAACAGAATGTTTGTTTAAGTAGATATAAGTGCACTGAATTTCCTGAAACTTACTCATTGGGGAAATTGAAATGAAATTTTAAAGTATCATTAGGAATGCAAACAATAAATTCTTTCATTTGCTGTAGGCGTCTTTAGGTTGGAATGACTAGAAAAGGTTCTGGTTAATTAGAAGTAATTTGTTAGAAACCTGAATCCTTTTTTTTTATTTCCTAGATTAAAACTCAGTTCCCAGCTGGATGCTTATAAGTGCAGGAAATGTAATTGTGAGATGATTAACTGCAAAAAGATGGATAATTGGAGTTCATATGATATGTCAAATATGGCTAAACCAAAAGGTTTTCTGTGTGTTGAAAGAGATTGGCTGGAGTCTAGATTGCAGAATATTGAGCAAGGAGTGTTTTTAGAGATTAATAGTCACAGATTGCTGCAAGATGATGAGGCAGAGCTTGACTGTAAAGAGCTAACACCTCCCAACTCTTTCCTATATCTTCAGGTTTTAATTAGCATGGGTTTGGTTTTGTCCTTTTCCCTTTATTGCTGTTATGTGAATTGGAGATTAGGAAACACACTAAACATCATACATCTAACAGCAATGCTTAGAGACAAAGATATCTTCTCCTCTCTACTAGGAAAGGCTCAGCCTACCATAGGATAAATTATTTGATTCTCCTATGTTATTCCCTCCCCAGTGTCTTACCTTACAATCAGCATTATTTTTTTTACAGATTTTTTTAATGTTTGTAAAATTTGGTGTGAGTAATTTTTTTTTTTAGCTGTACTGTAATAATAAATTAAAAGGTGATACATACAGTATAAACTGCATCGGTGGCATTTTGCTTTCATTATCCCTCATAAATGTTTAGCAAAACAGTGCCTGGTGTTTTAAATTACTTCTGTTTTACTTTAAAATGAGAACTTCTGTTTGAATAGCCTATTGTTCTGTTAGCTACTACATTGCACTTCAAACCGCAGAGCGCTGTTAGAGTCACTGTATTTTGGGATCATATAAAATATTTGTTCTCTCTCTGCTCCCAACCTATAAACTTCATATCTCGATAAGGAGTTTCTAACCCTTGGAAATACTGCTTTACAAATTCAGCTAATGACCCAAATACAGCTTGTTTGTTGTGTATGAGTTGTATTAAAATAACATACTCTATGTGTATTGTCATTAATGATATGCTCATTTTGATAATGGAGCTGCAGTCTCTTAGTATGTAGTCCTTGGGGAGATGCTGCATTTTTTTAACTAAGTATTGTTCTGGCTCCTTTCCTTGATTGGCCCAGAAATAGCAATCAGCTGGGGAGCAGGATGACATGCCTCTTAGCGATCCCTTTTATCTTTGAGATGAGTATCAACATTGTATGCTTCCTAATGGAAGTGTAATTTAATGAAATCTATTGGGTAAACATACTTCAGATGTTCAAAGGAGGTGACAAAATTTTTGCTGGCAGCCAGGACCTGGCTGGTTTCCAGCTTGCCTTTAGCTGCTATGCATATAGCATTGAGAGAGGCACTTAAAATAGGAACACAAAGTATTGTTTCTATTGTGTTTTTGGTTGTGGATTTTTTTTCTCTGTTTTCTTTTCCTTATTTTTATTTTTCTGGTATTTGTACTAGTGCCCTATGACTTCCAGCCTTTTCTAGTAAAATACTACATGAGGTCAGGTTTCCCCTCTCTCCCCCAAAAGATAGATGACAGTCTTAAACTCAGGGGAGATAGTTGGCACAGAATGTGCTGCATATTGGGGAGGGGGGTGAGTGATCCAGACTGCTGTTAATCAGTAACTCTGTGAAAGAATAAGTTCCTCTCTAGACTGATAAAATTAAGTATCCTGTTTTAAAGATTGTGTCAGAGCACTTTTGTTTTATCAATAGTAATTGCTGATGTAGAACTGTCCTCACTGATGTTTTTAACAGATGGTTGGGAGTGGAAGGAAAGCTGCTCAGCCTTCCACCTCCTCAGCTAGAAACAAGATTGCTAAAAGGAGACAGTTGTCCCTCTTACCATTGCTCCCTCCTTGTTATAGAGTGATCCCAACACACACACACACGCACTTTGTGGTAGCAAACTTGGCAGAAAGACTGGAAATATCATATCAGCACTGTTGTCCCTTTTAGTGGATGTTTGACTGGACCGCAGATGGATCTTATTGCTCAGATCCCAATGGTTTGGTAAACTGTAGGACGGTGTTTGAGAGGCTGTACATTAACATTTAGACATGTTTGAATATACTGGATATGTCTGTGGAACATGGGGTTTTCTTTTTTACATGGAAGGTCTAAAGTATTTTTAATTTGAAGACTTCCACAGTGGGTGTAATTGAGGGATGAGGGATGTGTCCAGAGGAAGATAAATGCATCATTGACCTTTTGCTGTTCTTTCAGGTATTAGTGACTAAATCTGAGCTTTCCATTGTGGCCCACTTTATTCCCAGCTTCCCTGTAAAGAAATCCCTTTCCCAAGTTTACATTGTCCTTCTCCTATGAACGTGTGATGTGGGACATTTGAGCGTTGTGGTGCTACTCCAGTAACAAGTGAGTTCTCTGGACTGGTGGAAGTCAAGGTCTACTAACAGGGAGCTTCTTTGGGTACAAAGGCAAGGTCAAGCAGCTGTCTATCTTTGCAATGTTGTTAAGCTTGTGTTCCATGTGGGGATAGTAACTAAGGATCAGAATGCAGTGACATATAAAATAGTGCTTGTTTACAAATAACGAACAAAATGTGAAAGATTGAGGAAGAAAATTCAGGATGTGTCAACATACCTGGGTATTTCTATAACTGTAAGATATAATGATACAAGATAAATTGCAATTGTGTTGAACTGTCTTCATTCAAAGTGTCTTTGGTTTCTCAGCCAATTTGCATATTAATTTAATGCTGCTCTATTTTGCAAATTTTCTAATGTTGCTCAAAGTCTGTGCCAGATCCAGATGTATACTTATTTATGTGTGTGTGGATGCATATGCAACATTTGCTGTATATGGAATACAGTGATGCCAGTTTAGTCTGTGGTAGCTATGGGACAATTAAAACTATATCTAATTTAAAATATTTCATATATAAACATATTTTATTTAATTTTGTCCTTGCATTTCTTCTGGAGAGGAGAGGCAGGAAATGGATGAAATTACAGGCAGCACCAAAGTTTATGACTCTGTGTTGTGAACCCAAAGTAGTTAGATGGTTCATGAGGCTTTCAACTCAAGAAAATGAATAAAGCTTCAAAGCTTCAGACCAAAACATTTTCAAAAATATAAAGTTTGGTGAAATTGTAAAATGTTCTGGCTTTAGATCTGCTTCTTTGAAACTTACCTTCATGTGAAGTGCTCCTTTAAAGTGAAAAGTTTTTCTATACCTTTTGTGGACCAGTTTGAACTGTAAATTGGTATCTTGGTGATTTTATTTCCTGTGTCTGTTTCCTGGTGCAATTGGGCTTGAGGAAGCCAAGCATTATTGAATCATTTCATTTGGTGCCTCTTCACATAATTATCAGTAGAGAGTCCAAGGGAAGGGGACTAAATGCAATAGGTTGATAAGGTGGTATTTATCAGCTTCGAATCCTTCTTTCCATTTAGGGGAAAGATGCTGACTTAAAACTTTTCTCATCTCGATAATTCTCTGAGTTTCTCTTCCACCAAGGACATGATTAGATGGTTGTCTGTTTTTTTCTGTTTTCTTTCATTTTATTCCTTGTGATTTGCTTCCTCCTTTACAGCAGTCCCTGCTGCAGCTGCTTCATGCCCCAGTGCAGACGATTAAGCTGCTTCTGAGGCCACCATCAAAAGCTGCCTTCTCACTAGGTCTGCAGGAACATGCAGAAGCTTTACCTCCGACCACTGCCATTGCCATCTTTATCATCTTTTTTCCCCATTGTCAAGCCATCTTTGTAGCTGCTGTAAGCTTTTACCTGTGGCAGCTTAAAAGATACAAGTTGAGATTTCTTCAGAAAAGACCCTGAAGGAGTCACTGCTCAATCCTCAATGGCTTTCAGCACTGAGCAGCTTAGACCTCTTAAAAATTCTAGTCTTATGTCTTTTCAGGTGGGATTTTCAGATTCTCATGAGTAACCTGTGAAAAGAAGATATGTAGAAACCTGCCCCTCATTTCATGGTTCAAGGAGGGCTTGTTTTTTTCAGATTACATAAGTGCTTTTGAAAATTCATCCTTTGACATGATTTTGTCACAAGAAACATCTTTCAGTCTTAGCAAGGTAGGGTTTGAACAGCTACGAATTCAGAGAAAATCACTTGCCATTTGGAGAATTTCATTGATACGTTTTATTTCATGTGAATTTCCAGTATGGTCAAGCAACCAGGATATCCAGAGGCCTTCTGGGTAGGTGAGTATACCAGCTGAAGTAATGAAATCAGAAACTTCTGTATAGCAAAGCTAATCCTTAAGTCATTGAAGAGGGGGACAGAAGTACCGCAAAGATTTTGAAGTGTTGGTTGTTGCAAAGAAAGAAATGCAAGAAATTCTATAATCTTACCTGGACAAAGTCTTTCTTTGATCAGTGGTCATCTTTTTCTGTGGCATGATGCAAAATGACTCTGCAATGCCTGAGAATGTTTGTCACTATACAGCTCCTATTGAAAAAAAAATTACTACTAAAACTCTGCCTCTTATTCCCTCTTTACTAAAAGAAGTGATTTTTTCCTCTTTAATAATGTTATGGGATAGACTGATAACAAGATTGAACTGGAACTGAGGTTACAGCTGAGGGAAAGATACAATTATACAATATACTATTGAAGATAAAATTGTCTATAATGCAGCTGATTCACTTAGCGAAGGAGAGTTGTAAAATTTTCCTATAGGAATGTATTGCTGAAAATGAGAGAGGTGGGGTAGCTTAGAAAAGTCAGTAGAGTTGTACATGACTTTTGAAACTTTTATCAAACACTTCCCATTGGTATATCCCCAGCTGCCACAAGAATAAGTATATTAGGTTGGACTAAAACCCCAAATAGCTTCATATTATTTCTCTGTGATTGCTGCAGAAGGGTGCAAGGGTAAAGCAGGTGTGTATGGTTGTTACTTTTACACTCTACCAGCCTTTCTCAATTGGGACTGAGAGTTACTGAGTCAAAAGTGACGTTTCAACCTAGAACTACGTCACCAGAACAGGAATTAGTTATCAAACTTTTGGCTCAAGATCAGGGGAACTAAAAAATCAGAGTAGAACTTTTGCAGAGGGTGAGTCAGTTGTGTTTTGTCCTAAACTCAGAGAATGATGAAGCAGGATGCAAATGTGGAAGTGGTGGGTTTTTCATTAACGCTTTGTCATTGCTCCAGTGTGAAAATGTCAGAACTGAACTTAAAACCAGTGGTGGCAAAAAATATCAGGGCTGTCTATGAAGGTAGAAGAATGGGTGGTCCTGCCATGAGCAGCCTTCCACTTTGGACTTGTTCCCAGGCTCCCTGTCAAGCTGTTGGAGGAGCAGGGATGCACAGACTCTGGAAAATGATAGTGCATTAAATAAAACTGAGTAACTGGTTATATTAGAATTCCTTCACTTTCTTTAATTTGTTTCATCCTATGTAATTGGATGATTTTATTCTGTGGGTAGAAGGAGGTCCTGCTCTATTAGTATTAGTGGCAAAGTTTCCTGTCTAGTAAGTTATCAGGGTTCTGAAGTTATATAATGTTTTCTGCATTGCATAGATTTTTTATTTTTGTGTCTTAAAGCTATTATCTACTAAGATTTGAGCAGATGCTAGAAATTATACAAATGAGAATATCTGTACCCAAAGGTGTAATTTTAGGAAATGTTTCATTATGCTTATAACTGGCACTTCTGTTTACTTTGTGGGTATGGGGGGTTTTGTGCATATCAGTGCCATCTATTTTCTATCTGGATAAGCTTTTCATTTTGGGCTCTAAAATATCAGCTGTAGGGGTTCCATAAAAATGGTAAGAAGTGCAATTAATCATTTATCTGCTAGGTGTCAGCAAAGGTTCTCTTTAAGATAAATAAATTAAAAATTGTATGCATTCATACACTGGATCTTGAGTCTGTGTGGCTCAAATCTGTTTGGAGGCTGAACAGGAATTTATAAGGAAATATTAATGGAAATAGATACTAGTCGGTGTCTAGAAGAGACAGCTGCACTTCATACCCTTCATTTAATTAATTCAATCCATTGCATTTTTCTTGATGTGTGCAACTTTGAACCTCTCTTTAATTAAGCAAAATTAACAAGTTTATTTTATGTGGAGAAGATTTCACAGATTTCCATTCAGCAGAGCTTCTTCAAAAAATTAAGTTACCATGTGAGGCATTAGAGAAGACACTTCCATACAATAAGTAACAAAGGCTAGGAAGAAACGGTCAATTCTCGCTGTGGAGGAAGCTCATCAGTGGTGTCCCACAAGTTTCTATTTGTGAAGTTCAGCATTATTTTTAGAGTGTCTTAGTATAAAAAAGGAAAGAATTTACAAAGTTACTGGTGATACTAAAATATGCAGGACAGTAAAAGGAAAAACTAAATGAATTATTTCAGGGGTAGTGTTCTGAGTGGTTAAGTATTAAACTCAGAAGCGAAGCTTATTTTGATAAGCAGAAAAAAATGCACTTATCAGAGGAAAACAGTTCTGACTTCACATTCCCAGTGATGGGCAAGTGTTGCTGTTTGGAAAAAATATAATAAAAAGTCCAAACTCAATAGTGTTCAGAAAAGAAAACTGCACTGAAGGAATTACTACGAAAGGAATAGAGACTGAGACAAATCATCTCTCTACCTATGTACCTTTATGACTCCTTGTGTGATTATAATTCCCTGTGCCCCAAAAATGCAGTTGCAGAACATAGTTATGCTGCTGCTAATGAAAGCTCTGGAGCAGCTCAGTGCAAGGAACTGGGTAATGGACAGAGATTTTTCAGCTAGGGTTAAGAGGGAAGGGATATATAGAGGGATGATTATGTAAATGGAGTGGCATATAGACAAGACGCATTGTCAAGAAGTTGTTCACCACTGCTCACAATATGTGTCAGGTGGCATCAAATAATTTATGGAATCAGAAATAAAAATGTGTGAGAGGAGAGGGCATCAGAGTTGGAAAGTGACTGATCTGTAGTCCACCACAAGGTGAGAGAGGAGAGAGGGTCATGCACTTTGACCCCTTCCCTGGATTCCTAATATTGGTACTTCCTGGGTGTACTGCATGTTAGGCTGGACAGACCTTTGGTCTGAATTAGCATGGCTAAGTCAGCTTTATAATTTGTACTCTTCTGACTGCATGTGACATAGAAGGTGATGCAGTCACTTCTACAGTATTGTGCCCAGGTGAGGTATAAACAGTGTGTCTGAGCTTCCTGGCTGCCAGAACAGTGGAAGTTTTCCTTAGATAAGTAGTGCATGTTATCCCAACTAAAAGTTTGGGAACATAGGAGGCATGTGTTGGTTTACTTGGGGTGATAGATCAATATATTTAGCTTCAGCCTATGCAGGAAATAATAAGACTTTCTTTGTTCTGGTGTGATCCTAGTTCTGGAAATAGTATAACTTAAGTGGGGAAAATACCACAACTATTTATTTGGGAATACAAACAAATTCCATCTGTTTCTACATCTCTGCCTCATTCACTTAATAGGAACATTCTCAAGAAAAGCCCTGTAAATGGAAATATTTTTTAAGTTTGTACACTTTGGATTTATATACCTACCTAAAGATAATGCAAGCATTAGGCTGTACTTTTTTGAGTTATTGCTTATACATAACTTTTCCAGCTGGGAATCAGACCCTTACCACTTCACAATTATTTTTAAAATGCAGCACTTACAATATAAGCAACAACCACCTAGAAAACTATCTGGAAATGAAGGGATTATGTTGAAAGAGGTACTTGAAAAAAATTTTAACCAGTTTCTGGAAGTTTGAACACAAAACTTGAGTTTAAGAAATAGTTAGACACTTCTCAAGCCTTGTATAAAGTCTGATGTTTGTCACTGAATATTAAACACAATTTAAGAATTCATGTGAACCATTACTGTTCTTTACTTAGATACAATTTTTTTATAAAGTGCTCTGTTAGTAGTGCAGGGGTTTTTTTGTGTGAAGCAGTGTTTTGTGGTCTACTGAGTGGGACAATGAAGTTCACTCAGACTGCTAATTTTTTTAGTATAGCTATGTAACTTCAGAGCAAGCCTAGTATTCCCCCCTTAGCACTTCTATTAATGAGAAACAGTGTCGTCTAATATTACTGTGTTACTGGTAATTCAGTAGGTCTCAAATAACTCCCTCAGGCCTGGTGGCCATACTGTGATAGATGCTTTAAAGTCAGAAAGATGTCCTCTCTGCACAAAGAACTTCAGTATCTGACCTTTGCCTTGGCTTTGCTATTGAAGGATATGCCCACATTGATGATATCAGGTTTATGCAACAACACAGTTGTACTCCTTTTAAAATAAGGCAGTATTTTGTTTTACTATGTTATGCTCCTTATAATTAAATTTAAAAACTTTAAAACTGAAGTACTTGATCTTTAGACTTTCAGCCACGTTCCTCTATGAATTGCCGTGTCAAAGAGTGTATTGATGCAGCCACATAGCTGGGGTTCATATATTTCCTGCTCATTCAATAGGAAAATATGATAGGAATGCTGTCCCTGTGCAGTGAGAAAAGTTTGATATTTTCCCCAAATCAAGTCTCATTAGAAAGAACTTCAGCCACTGTGATTTGAAAGGGTTTGTATTATAAAGTTCTATCTTGCCAGGGAAGGAGCTTTCTTACATTTTCTGTTTAAAAAGTAATCAATTGATCAATCTCTTCCCATCTCCCTTGTATATTTGTTCACCAAAGGGTTTTGTCTCATGCCAATTTTACAAAATTCAAGTCAAAAGATGCAGGTAGATCTTGTGTACTTATGCTTCAGCTTCTGAATTCCACATGAAAGAGTCGTAACCCCACAAAGAAAGTATTAAAACTTCAGATCTTAGCAGAATGGTATTTTTCCCAGTGTATGAGAAAAAGACAATGACCACAGGAAGCAGGTAGCCGTGTGCTTCTGTACATTGTATAGCTTCCATCAATACAGTTTATATAGTCTTCCATGACACACAGCTTTTACTCTAAAGACATGTTAGGGTTTTTTTAAGTTCATGTATTGATTGTAAATCAGACAGGTATAGATTGAATAGCAAATAGTCCCCATCATAATTTTAAATCAATTTTGTAACAATGTGAAAAAAATTCTGCACTGCCAAATGCTTTATTTAATGTCACGGGAAATAATGAAATCATCATTCAAAATTACATTAGTTTTGCTTGCTTTCATCTTCCATTTACTAAGCAGAACTAGAATGACATGTATTTATCTGTGCAGGTATATTGCCTGTGTTATGTATGTTATCTCTAATTTCAATCTGTAAATATACAGTTCCCTTTCTAGACTTGTTCTCTAATGTGGTCATACTGATAGTTGACTCTAATACAAGCAGGGACAAGGGCTGGCATCACCTCTGTGCTGCCCATCACACTGATCTCTCAGCATGGGTGTAGGATTGGGAGAGCAAAGGCCAAGAGTGGAACATCCTACATTTATACTTACTCCTGTAAGATAGGAACTACAACCATCGAGCTTTTAGGTTAATCACAGCAGCTTTCAACAAAATCCATCTTGATTATATTGTCTTAGGGCCCAGGCTGACATGCTGTAGCTGCTCAAAGTTCAATGGACCCTGTTTATCATCTATGTTTTTAAAAGTAAACTGGAAAGTGGCTGCTCTGTATTTTCTACCAAACGAGGCTGTCACCATTTTAGTATTAATTATTTGACTAATGCCTTACATTTATACCATTATAGGCAAATTAATTTATTGAGATAGAGTTTGGGTTATAGGCCTTTATTGTTCCACTGTTCACTTTTTTGTGCTGGTTCTGTGTAAAGTTTCTCTAGAATGTCTTAAAATGATGGGAAGGGGTACTTTCCCTGTAGTTTCAAAATCACTGTATACACTGTACAGATAATGGAAAGATCCTACAGAAATTAAACTAAAATATTTTTCTGCTTGCAGCTTTATTTTTCTAGTATTACTTGTTTGCTAAAAGTGTATTATGCAGGCATTTTTAATAAATTTTGCCAGGAGATAACTTTCAAGAAGTAAATATTTCTTTACTTTTTACTTGATTTTGTACATTCTTTCTCTCAGTGTAGTTATTGGTGGTATTTTTTTTTTTCATTAGGATGGTGGGATTTTTATATAATTTTATTCCTACCAGTGGTCAGTGTTACATTATTATTTCACATTGCTTTTTTGACATTATAATTTCCAAAGTAAGAAATTGCAGTCATGAAGACAAGATTGGAAATTGTTTTATTTGTCAGGCGGGGAGATAGAATATAAGAGAACATACTGAGTTTTTCAACAGAGTTAAAAACAAAAACAAGCCCTCAAAAACATTGCAAACAGCAGAAAAAGAAACAGAAAAAATATTTAGACAAATTTCATTCCAATTAGCTTGTAGATGAAAGTTTCTTTTTAAAGTGCTATAATCCATAAAAGAAAAGTAATTCCTAGTTCAAATGCTAAGGTCTGTGTAGCATACTACCAAGTTTCAGAGGGAAAGTGTTTTCAAGGTCTTTTCATAAATGGTGTGTTATGGAAAGGGGTCACTCGAAAAGGAATAATTACAGAGTGATCAGAAGATTTCTTTGAAAAGATTGTGCTAGACCTTCTGTGTGGTTTGTGGAAGAACAGAAATAAGTTTTGCTCCTAGGGTGGGCTAACAAAATGTATTGTGTTTTTGCAGCTACTTCTATCTTTGCCCAGAAAGATGCATGCATCACCTCGCAGTGCACTCAGCTCTGTAAGGTCATTGCCTCGAAAGCAGATCTGGGAGTTGTTAGAAGTACAACACACTGCTGCACTGTTTGACCAACTGCAAAAGTTTACTTTTGAACTCTAATGAGTCTTTGCTCATCTCCTGTCTTAGCACTACCAGTTGTTAAATAATTAATTCATCTTTGATTGTACCTCTTTATGTGCTTTTTACTTATTTGTATTATTTTGTGTTGTATTTTATTTGTACTCAGCCTTTTTTTGTTTCAGAGCACGGAGTTACCAGAAAGAATTAATTTGAGGAACATTTTTCCACCCTTTGTGTAGTGCTCATACTGAAGATCTGTGATCTACAGTAATTCTTATTCATTTGGAATATAGTAATTTGTTCCTGTCAGCACAGGGCCTGGTTTGTTGTTTTAAGTTGCTGACTTTTGTTTTTGCTGGCATGCTCCCCCATACAAATTGAACATCTGACAAAAATCTATTTGTATGACAATTCAGTCGAGATAGGTGCTCTGTGTTGCCTAACAGTACAATTTGGGGTCCCCAAGATAAAAGTTGACTGAATGCCAAGATTCTAGTAGAGCTTGTTTGTGCAGATAACAGAGGTAATCCATATTCCTCAGGTCTGTAAATCAAACAGACAAAGGAGAAATATGTATGTGCACCCTTCTCTTTGAGATAGTGGACTGGTAGTTTCTTCTTAATAACCATGGGGACTATCCAGCCCCTGAGAAAAACAGGACACTGACACCAGGGATGTCCCTATATGAAATTGGAGTGATTGGGAGAGTCTTAGAGTGCTTCCCCCTTTAGCAGATAGTGTTAAATAAATTATTCCATGTATCTGGTTTGTGGCTTTGTGGGGATTTCTGTGCTTATGTGGTTTTGTCTGTGTAGTCAAAGTTGATCCATAATATGGAGGAAGAAATCCAGCCACTAGGTCTTGACTGTTTTTCCCAGAGTGATACAAACGAATGTGTCAGCTTTAGTGTCCACCTATGGATATACTGTTAAGGAAAACACATACTGGTTCCTATTGATCCCCTGCAATGATCTTTTCAGAATGTAATAAATGACTGAAATATCCTCTTTTTGATGAGGTGTTTAGATCCAAAAAGTGAAATACAAACTAGGAATCCCAATGGCCTAGCAAATACTTTCTAATAGAATACTTTTTAAGGTGCAATAATTCCTTTTCATCCTTAAATAAAAATATACCTCTAGTGAGCTGTATGCAGCTATGCTTCCCATTTTCCTGCTTAACTGTGGAATCACTTATGTTTTGGAGTTAAGGCTCAAGTGTCAGTCTTGTGATTCACTGCAGGATCCTGTATTATCAGGTATGTACATCTTGTTTTAAGGAAAAGAAAGTATAACCTGTTACCCAACAATGTTCTAAACTTTTTCTGTGAGGCCACTACTTCAGAAATCTTTGAAATCTGCTCTGCTTCTGTCATAAAGGTTGTCATTGTCCTGTAGAACCATAGAGCTGCACACAGTAGCAGTGGACAGTGGTGATGGACAAATGACACCTCCAGATGACCACTCCTGTTTGTTGTGCAGTGTATGATGCTGTGAGGATCTGGAAGAGGGAATTTAGGAGACGACCCAAATATCTGAGCACAGGGAGGGAACCAGTAGGAAATGGCAAAATGAGTGGTGGGAAAGGGAACAAAATATGATGTTTCATTATTCACACTTCATGCTAGAAAAAGGTGAGTATGATGGCACTGGAGTCAGCATGTGATAGGTGGAGGTAAGAAGATACAAACTTATGAAAGGCATAAGATGGAAAACTGTTTAATAATGGGGAAAGAATGGCATGGTTAACATTTGAGATTTTGGTGGCATGATTGTTATCACTGTCTAGCTTTGTGAGAGTTCATTTTTAAGTTGAAATTTTAACCTGAGGTTATTGCATAAATTTGAGTCTGTCCTTGAATACTCAGGACTCAGAAACCTGGGTATGTGCTACACAATGCGATTTTTTTTTTCCTCTTGTTCCTTATATTCTCTCCACATTGGTTTTGCATGTCAGGTTCATGGGTTGGTGCTGAAACTATTATGTTTGCCATATGCTATCAAACTTTGTTTGGCTTTGTGTCAGATCATCTGTGTTTGATGCTAACAGCTTTGTTATACCAGAAGTTTCTACACTGTACCATGCAAGAACAGCTGCTGGGGTGGAGGGACAGATGTTTGGTCAAATGGTGCTGGGCCTTTCTTGCACTTCAAAGGAGCTGAGCAGAGATATAATATGACTGTATAGTTCTATTTTTCTAATATGAATAATTTGAATATTTGCCATAGTTTGTTAGGAGATTGGGCGAGCAACTGACTTGTATGAGCTGAAATTGGAAAGTAATTCATTAAGTAATCTTTCTCTTATTCTGGAGTTCACCATGTAAAGATGAGATCCTCAGTATTAAATTCTTACTGCCAAAATGTGCTCCATGGAAGAGATGTTAGGACACTCTGTGATACAAATTAATTGCTTTTGATACTTTAACTGTTAGCTTCTTTGTTTGGAATTTCACTCCCATTTTTTCAAGTGAAAAGTGGGATAACTTTTGAATTTAATCTTTGTCCTAATACTGAGATCTGAACATCTTTCTTCTTGCGCATGAATGCTGTTCTTCAGTTGCTATTTAAATAAGAGGTGTTATTTAAGCAGTAACCACCAAGGTTTATTATTAAGTGTGAAGCTCTTAAATATACCTCAAACTCCCTGAACTGCTGATCAACAGAAACAGGCAGCATTTACTGAAATGAGAATAATTCCATCCCTGAACTATTTCTTAAGATTTCCCCTTATTATCCATTAATGGCCACTATAGGAGGCAGTACAAGTTCTGGACTAATTGAAGCTTAGACTGAGATAACAGCTTTTATGCAGTCATACATCAAGTGAGATTTTCCTTAAGGTTCACATTACATTGTCTTGACAGTGAAAATCTAGGCAGCTATAAACAAGATCAATAGAAATGTGTAAGCACTGTTGGTGACAACATAGGAGCAGGGACAAAACAGAAATACTCAGTGAATTTTTAGTTTGGACATCAGTATTTAGTGTGAAATGAGCTCCTGCCAGTGTTGGTGTTGCTCATTATTCTTTGTGTGGTGTGCTGATCCACTTGGAGGCAGAATTCCTGACTATACCACAGGTAACAGGAAATAACAACAAGTTAGATGAAGCTTGTCTACCAGACACTTTAAATACCAAATATATGTAAATATCAATATTTTCTATAAGTGTACTGCCTTTCCCTTACACTGTATTATTAGGCTTAAGACTTGAGCTCTGAAGAAATGAACAAAGTAGGGAATGGGTTGGTATGGTTATTTTTCATATAGATATGTGTATTATAGTAATATTTTTTCATCCATTTAGAAATGAACATTTTAATAAGAATTTTCACTGGATGGAGAGACTGAAAAATGGAGAGGCAGTACAAAAAAGGAGGAGGACTTTCGGTTGATAAATTAGAGGTAGTGGATTTTTGATAAATTAGAGGTAGTGGATTAGTTACTGACTTTTATCTCAGGTAGCGTAAAGCAAGAACTGCTCATCATCAGCTTGTGATAAAACTGGAAAATACTATGTCTGAACATCGGGTTAGTATTTTACCATATTAGCTATTGATTTAACACAGCATGAAACAACTGGTGCTGTCCCAGTAGTGCCTGGTGGGGAGCAGTGAAAGTACAGATTTACTCCCCCATCAATCTGCTGCAAACTTCAAAGCCAAATTGTGGCCACTTAACTGCTAAAATTACTAAACTCAGACAATTTTTATCTTTTTGAGGCAAGGCAACATGTCTGTCTGCAAGTACATATGTTCTAGAAGGAAAGAGAATCTCAGCTAAGTCACGTCAGGGCAAAAGTAATAAATTCAGGAATAGCAAGATCCAAACATGAGTTTTGATAGGGCTATGTTATACACAAAGTATTTTTCATTTTCCTTTTCATTAATCAATAGTTTGAGCTAATGTGCTTATAGAGCAGAATGTTTGCAGTGAAGCAGGCAGAATCAGTACCTTATGGGTGTATTTGTATGCAAACTACCATAATTACACCATGTGTCTATTTAATTGTTCTTTGCACCCAGCATTATTTTTTTTTTTAATGGTGAAGTCAGAAATAATCATGTGCTACTCTTATGGAATAGGGTTCTTCACATTGCGATTAATATTTTCAGGGGTCAACTGAAAATTTCTTATTCTGTATATTCAGAAATTAAAAAGACATATATCAATATATGACTGGAAAGCTGAGAGAGAGTATGTGTGTTCAGTTAAAAAGGACAGTGTCTAAAAATAGATTTTGAGGGACTAAGAAGTATTTTTGGAAAGGTTTGCTTAAGTTTTTTTGATTTAAAATAGATCCTATCAGAGTAGCACAAATGCAGGTGGGACAATTCTGCTGCCTTAGAAACATCTCATTCTCCCTGCCCTCATTCTGGATGTCCAAAATGAGATCTGTCTTTATGGCTTCATTTTGGTTTTTACTGTGAACACGGAGTTCACAGTGGACAAAATGTATAATTTATTAAGAGAACTGAGCTCTGTAGCAAAATTGTACTTTTAATTGGAAAGCCTAAAAAATACCATCTTTCCTGGGCTTTGCCTACTGTTAGAAATCCAGGGAGTGGGAGAGCTGAAAAAGATGATGGTAGTGTTCAAAAATGGCAACTGGTTCAGCCCAATTACAGGTTTGCATTTACGGTTGCTGATGTCCATAGTGTCAAGCCAGAGAATGTAAGTACAGACTGATAAAGGCAATTAAGTAGCAAATAGAGGAAGGAAGTAAAACTTGGATGCTTTTTATCTGGGAAAGGAAGGAGCTGGTTTCCACCAGCAGGTGGAACGTACCAGCAGGTGTCTTGTTACTGTTAGCAATGGGAACCTGAGCTCCAGATGGAGATACTGGCTGAAACAAAGGTATTTTAATGAACATTTAATGTTTTGGTTTATCTGAGATGTTTATCATCCTTCACCATGAGCTAATTAGTGTGAACTAATTAGTTAGAAAATGTTAAACTTCCTTAAGATTTTTTTCCTCCCTGTTTTACTGCCTTTGGGACCACTCTCTACAAGCTGGCATTCTTATTAAACTTCCTCTCTTGGAGGAAAATGGCTCCATATTTTTATTTTCTCAGTTCATCTGTCTGTTGGTCCAACACACTGAAGTTTATCTTCTATCTCCAAGGTTTAGAAAACATTTATGTTAATTACACACTTACCACACAGCATAAAGCCTTTGGACCACGAAACGATCTGAAGTACATGGTCCTGATGTGTAGCTACTCCTTGTCCCTTCAATAGCATTAGCTGGATAAATGAAGCTGTGTGGTAAAATAGACTTTATTTAAAAAGGCACAAAACTAATCTCATAGTAATAAAAGAAATCACTAAAATATATGACTTAGGTCATTACAGCAAGGAGATGAGTTGAGATGACCAATAAAGATTTCATAAAAGAAACATAAGCTTTGTAGTGTGCTTCTAAAAGGCTCTAGGAGTTCTCTGTTCCACCATTATCTTTAACAATTTTCCCTAAAAGGTAGTTTTGCAGAGAAACTTGTAATTCTTACATGTATATATTATATTTCAAAGACCTGCTGTAGTTAAACCATTCCCAAAATAAGCTTATTTTGTAGCCTGCTTCTGCTGGTCTTTAAATCAAAGTTATTCAGGTCTTACAGAGACTTCTGTAGAAAAACAGCAGCCTATATGGTTAGTGACTGACTTCCAATGCCTCACATGACTTTTTAAAATCTGCTTTAGGGGTGAGAGTCTTCTAGGATTTGACATAATAAATGCATTGTTTTAGGTGATCATATTGATATCCTGAAATATTTCTGCAGGTTAGCCTGAACATGGACTGAGGAGCCATTTATCTGTTGAGAATACTGGCTTGATTTTGGCTGTTCTTATTCTTTGCATACAGATGGGGTTTTTTTAAGGCCAAGTCTGGATCTGTCCTTTTTTGCTTCAAGTCCAGTTGTGAATCTGTGCTCTAAACAGCAGAATTTATCCCACTTAGTTCCCCCAAACCCAAATTAATTGTCAATATGTAGATTACTTTGAACCTGGATCAGGTGTGGTCTTTCACCTGAAGTATCTTTAGTATCAAACTGTAGTCTGAGCTGGGAAGAGAGGGTGTTCCCCCCGTCCAGCCTTGCTCTTGCCTTTTATTCCAGCACTGATGATAGAAATGGCCATAGTGAAGAAGAGTTACAAGTTGCAAAGCCTTTGTCAGCAAATTAGCCAATATGTGTGCTGTATATATCAAAGCAAAAGGCACAACAACTAACTTTGAATTTAACAATCTAAATTATCAGACTGGTCTTTGAACACTCTCAGGGTGGTTATAAGGAAGCAACAGGCTTTTCAGGAAGGTGGATCTGAGAAGGAAGGAATTTGTGTGATCTCATGCACACTGTAAAGGAATTTCCACTGACTGAAGTTGGTTAACTCAGCCAGCTAAGTAGATGTGTAAAGATGGGCTTTGTAATGAAAGATGATAGTTTAATAATGGTCATTTGAAGGAATCCATAGAAGGGGGTTGGACGAAATACTGAAATTAGAGTACTGAAAAGCACATTACAGGAACAGACTGTGAGCTGTGGGTAACAGTGGACAGTGGAATAACTGCAAGTCAGCAGTGCAGAGGTCATGCAGCACTGTTGGCCTACAGAGATGTTACAGTTAAATTTGCAGATATACCCAGTCATCCTTCCTGCACCAGCTGATGCCTGGCACATTTTGAGATTATGGCACATGAGTAAAAAGGCTGGCAAACTGCTGTGCAGAACAGCCCAGCACTAAAGGCACCTTGGAGAAACTAAAATTGTGATGAAAGAATAAAATACTGTATGTGGAGGGACCAAGGTTTGGAATTAGTATGTGGTAATTCAAACAAGCAAAGATAAGTTATAATAAAAAGAAAAATAAAATTGATTTACATGTCAGCCTAAGGGGAGTTTTCCTTGTTATGTTTGGAGAATACTGTTTAAGCCCAAGCAGTACTCACCTGAAGCTTTCTATTCTTGGCTTTATAACTGTTGCATTGCATTATATTGGGTTTCATTAGATGTCTCTATAGATTTCCATAGTGATAATAGTGAATATTTGAGCATTCTCTAAAAACAGAATGAGGCAGGGGTCAGCTAGTTCCAACCTTTTGAATTTTGAAAAAATCTTTCCATTTCTGGGTTGTTAAGTTTAGAAGTCTGAGTTCAGATAAATAAAATCTGTTTTTCTAAATGGAACTGTCTTTGTCACAATAGAAATCATCCTCTGTTACTCCATAAATTCACAGAAACAGTGAATTTCAGTTCTCTCTCAGGTCACCTGTTTCCTTCCCTACCCACTGCAGGTGCAGTGTAGCAGTTTCAGCATCTACCTTGTTGGTGACATACATGATCCACTGATCCTGAGTTTGAGGTGGAAGTAGTTTTGTGGGCAGAAGCTGCATTTTTCACAATCAACATAAGAAAATGTGTTGTGTTCTCATGGGGGTTTGCCTGACCTTCCTCCCTACCCTCACCCCATAATGAAACTAAAAGCGTGTTTGATGAGGATTATTGAAAAGAAGATTTATGGGCCTGTGACATCTATTTGAGATGAGTGATAGTATCTCTGCATTAATTTCACATTAGCACTTGTAGTTTGATTTCTCTCTGCTGTTGCAGGAAGCTGTTGACGTTTGCCAGATTGGCAGAACGCGGGGTTTGAGTTGTGTCCCTCTTTTGGAGTTGCCTGCAGCCTCTTCTCTGCGTGTGCAGGGAGGGAGGCAACACTGGGGGTGGCTGAGACATTGACTTTTGCCAGCTGACATGTACTGTTAAATTGATCCTTTCAATCAGAACTTTCAGTGGATTCGTGGAATAGTATTTATTTGCTTTTGGACAGGAATGTATCTATTTGTTTGGGGGCTTTTTTTTTTTTCAGTTTTCTTAAGGAAATGCTTGGAAGTTCAGCATTGCATCAGGTTGTATATTAGCAAAATTTTCCTGCTTCATGCACCCAATTGCTAAAAACTCAGCTACTTAGGAACAGGAAACCCCTTTGGAATTGCAGTCTGAAGTGTCTGGTTTGTTGTTCCATGATCACCTTTGCAGAGAAATACAGTTTTGAAAATGAAATATAAGTTTTGAAAACTGAAGTTTGAACACAATTTTTCAAATTGAAAAAAAATTCCATTTTCTTTTATTTAATTAGAAACCAGTTTGGGTTTCTGTTTCAATATAAGCTTTAAGATTGTTCAGTAGGGCCACTTTCCCTCTAAATTTGTTAAACTGTATCTTTTCCATTTGTGCTCAGGAAAAAAAAAAAAAAAAAAAAAAACAAAACAAAAAAACCCCACCAACCTTAAATACCTATTCCAAAAAGCAGAGATGAAAGTATATATTCTGCAGTATTTAGCTGTCCATTTGGAGGTCAGGTCCCTTTTTTCACCTTGCTTTTAAAAAGCAAGACCAGTGGCAGAAGTGACTGCTGTCAAAGAACACAAAATAAAATCTGATGTATTCCCACAAATTATTTCTGGTTATGTTAATCTCAAGTATTTATTTACCTTTAGAACAGGGCCAAACTCTGAAACAGATACCTGGAGATTTTTAATAACATTTATATATACTTGGAAATTCTAATAAATTTTGTATGAAAACAGATGTTTGTGAATAAATAAGCCTTTTTGTTGTTTACACATATTCCACCAGAAAAATATGTTTAATCTGCTCTTAAAACATTGAGCCTGAAAATTTGAGAGGTTGGGATAAAAGGACCTGCTGGGTCTTTTGTCTGAAATGCACCTACGTTTGCTCATCTGTTCGGGGGCTGCTTAGCATTTAGGAAAGGGAAAGCTATTCTTTAATTCATGTATGAAAATGTACAATATTTTGTATCAATTATTTGGCTGATTGCTGGAAGTGCATTGGAGTGAGGGGGCACTGGCTAGTTCTGGCCTTCACTAATGGGAACATTTCAGAATGTGGATGGTAATTAAAGTATAGAATGCGGAAAATTAGGCCAAAATTGAATAGAAATGAATAAGTATGTGTTCTGTTGTGCAGATGTTGGAAATAGATTATTTTGGATACCTCTTTCTATCTACATCTTATTTGGTTACCGTGTAAAATTCGGTCATACACCATGTAGATTGTTTCTCTTCCCATTACCTTCTCTGTTTTTATGTTGTGATGTATCTGTATAGGTAGTAATTTAGCAAAATATCCTGTCTGCCAGGTGTGGGAACTAGCTGATTGTATTGTAATACCAGATCATTACTTAATTCATATGCAACCTAGCCTAGCACATGGAAAGCATTATAAATCTATTTACAGTGTGGCTGGTCTGATGATAACATTGTATTAAATTCCCAGGTGAGGCAATTTAAGCAATTGCTTTGCCATGTGTAGGCCATGGAAATTAACTTCTCATATGCTTTAGTAATAGAGGAACTTCATTGGTATGCTCAGATTAGTGGTATAGCAGAATTCTTACAGCCTGGTTACGTGTACCCTGCTTCACATGTAGAATCATACAGGGGGGTGGTACTGCAGATCACAGATCTTAATTAGTTTAAGCTGAGTTAATTCATTTCAATTCTAATTTAGCTGGGCTTGCCTATGAACACATTCAGTTCTATTGGGAAATGTTAAGGCTTGGGTCAAGTAGACAGATTGTTTAAAGCCAAATTGCCAGACAGAACTGAGCAAGTGTATCTGTTTGAACAGGGCTTTAAGGAAATCACCCAATCAGTATGCAAAAATCCTGTTCATAAACCAAGGGAGATCTGCCTGGAATCAGAAATTCTTCCTTGTCAGAAGGTCTGGATACTGTAGTACATTTAAAACAGTCCCTGAAACTTTCTGGGTGTTGAAGTTCATGTAGAAAGTAGCTTAACCCTTTTGCATCTCTGTGTTTGGGCACAACATTGCAAACACATTCACTGAGCAAAACCACTTGTGTGCTTAGACTTTTTATTTAGGTATATACAAAAAAATATAAAATACAAGGAAAACTTCTATATATGACAGAGCTTTGCAGACAAAAAACTGCACACAGAACCTCTTAAACCTATATTGAGCTGCCCAGAAATGCCTTGGATTACAAACTCTGTAAAGCTTCTGTCTTTTCTAGAAACATACATATAAAGTACCAGTAGACAGTGGTAACTGACAACTAAGACTAAAAATGTTGACAATTTCTTGATTTGCCTGGTTAGCTTATGTATAGAAGTCATTAACTATTTATAAAATGCATTATGAATTGGGTTCCTTCAAACTGTAGCAGAGTGTGTGACATTTCCAGCTCAAACTATCATTCTTGCATTTGGCTAAAGTATATATTTATAAACAGCTGATGGTTATGAACTAAAAAGTAAAAAAAAAATAAATTAAAAAATACTTAATTATTGAGTTCAGACAAGCTGAACTAATCTTGATAGCCACATTTGAAAGTGTTAGCCAATAATACTTTAATGAAAATAAGAATAGTATTTCAAGATATTGATATTTTGGACAAATCCTGAAAGAATAAATGAACACTTTAGTTCAAAGACATTCCCTTTTATATTATTGATTCATTTGGTAGTGAAACTGTGATCAAAAGTAGTATAAAATTATTTATTGATTATGGCAAAGAGTTACACCTAATTGTAGCCAAAGCATTATTTCTTTTAATAAAAAATTCTGATTTTTAGATCATAACAGATTACTACAATAAAAGAACAATGGCACAAATATATTTATTAATGTCAGTGGCAATGATAATAAAGGATTATAAAGGGCCTCTAAAAATAGTATTGCTATTAACATTTATTTCTTTCTCTGAAGTATATTCTTTTTCCTTTCTCACTTGCAGGCTCTTAAGAATGATAATATCATCCAGTTATATCTTTCAAATAAATGATGTGTAATCAAGGATCATTTCAGTCCCTACATATTATTAGGAAGCTTGTTCACTGGAGAACAAGCTCATGAAGCATCATGCTCCTCATCTCAGTCTAATAATGATAAATGCATTCAACACTAACAGGATCAATGGGGCTGAGTCATTTTGTGAAATTGGGAGAAACTGGACAGTTTAACTACTAGACCTCAAATGAGATCTTAAGATTGAGTTAATCAGAAATTATTAGATATTTATTGGTATATATTTGTAATTTCCTTCCTTGTTTGATGTGTATCAAATAAAAATAGGAAAATAATGTAATTGAGCAATCTATGCCAATTTGTTGGCTTTTTGGTGAGAAAAGAGAAAAACAAAACCTATCTCCATATGATTTTCTTGCATACTGTGGAGTGTTTTAGTCCCCCATAGTGATGAAATGAATAATTTAAACAGGCAGCTCTGATACCACAGCCTGTTTAAAGGTTCTCATTTCCTTTAATGCTGTAGACTACTTTAGCTTGGTTAGTATGAAACTGTGACAGCTGAGATCTCCAAAAGATTTGGCACAATTCGCCTCTTGTCATGGGTCTATGGTCCAAGGCTTTGTCCTTCCTACTTACATCTGTAGCTTTAGGAGATGATCTAGATCTGAAGGCTGGCAAGTAAATCACAAGTGTGTAAACATTGTAACGATCATGTTGGTAATAAAGGGGAGCTACACAGCATAAAGAGCTAAAATTTTCTGCTCTGGGGTGACCTGTACGAGGCTTACTTCACTGCTAGGTCCCTTGCACAAAGGGTGACCCATTTCCAAACACCTCTTTGTTACCACTAAGTTACACCTCTTTGTGAATTTCCCTGTGCTCAGTATAATTTCTAGTGGTTTTTTTCCTGTGCCTCAGTCCCAAGCAGAAGTTTTGGCATGATGGCCCAAGCAGGGAAGGGTTGAGGAGGGATTCATTTTTGCTGAATTCCTACTGGCCATCACTGTCATGGCAGAGTGTGGGGGAGGCCCCCATCAATAAAGGAAGGCCCTACAGCTTAGTCAGCTTAGTTTTTGTTACTTTTGGGTTTCTTCCTCTGATGAGGTGTAAAAATTACCATAACTACTCTCAAAAAGAAAAAAAAAAAAAATTAGATTGTCTCATTGTGGACTTGCGCATTGCTCTGTTGAATCCTGTGCTACCTTGGTAATCATCGCACATTTGCTTTTCATTGCTTGGCACTTGATCTAGTTTAGAATCAACATAATTATCAGTTCAAGTGCAAATCTGTTGCTCATAAGCTATGAATTTACTTAATATCCTGTCTGTCATAACTATCCTATGAATGACTGTCTCAGTTTTGTGATATTTCTGTGAACTGCTGTAAAACAATGTTTCTTACTGTTATTTTCTCTCCTTTCTTTCACCCTTTAATTTCTGATCCTTTCCCAGCAGCATAGAAAATGCTTGTTAATTTTCTACATTTTTAAATAGAATCAGATATGTCACATGTGTGTTGTTCAGGTTTGGTTTTTGGGGGTTTTTTTATATGAGAAAAACTCAGTCTTCCTTTCCTGTCTAGAGGCAGTGCTGCCATTGCTGTTATGTGGAGTTCTGTGGCCTGCTAGCAAGTGTTCTTCAGAAAAATGCATTTGGTTCCTGCACTGGCATTTTTTCAACGCTTCTGCTATTAGTGTGTATTGCCTCACAGGTTACATATCTCAGGCTTTACAGAAGCTGCTTTCATTTCTGCAATGTTGAGGGTGTGACTGTCTTAGAAATGCTATAGTTTTGCCATGCAGATTTGTTAAAATACAGCAGTTGAAGAACTTTGTGATAACTTTCACTTGCAGATTTTTTTTTTTTTTTTTTTAGTCAAATAGGTATCCATTAGGGGGCTCTCGAGGTTTAAGATGATCAGCCTTGATACCAATGGCTTCGGAGCTTTACTTCCTAACCCTTTTTTCTTTTTGTTTTACAGAAAAGGTCACGAATCGCCTACAGTGATGAGGTGCGGAATGAGCTCCTAGGGGATGACGGGAATTCCTCAGAGAACCAGGTAGGATGCTAATCAAGAAGCCCTAGTGGGTGGCTGGAGGGTGAAGGAGGTCACTGGCACACTGGGCTTCTCAAGCTGCTCCTTAACAGTATTAGCAACAACTCATGTGGAAGTGATACTGTTTAATGCAAAGCTGGGGTCTTAATCAACTTCAAAATGTTTCTTGGAGATCTTACATTTAACCCTTTAACTTGTGATCACTGTCTGCTATCTCAAAAAAAATCTTTTCTTCTCTTTTCTTTATTATTTAGTACTTAAGAAATAACTTGAAACACGCTGTTTGCCGACAAAGCCAAGGTCTTCACCTCAAAAGCATGTAAAAGGAATAAAAAAGTACATAATGCAGCTTTGATAATAATGCAGTATAATTAAATCAACACTGGCAGGCAAAACAAATGAAAGTGCGCTCTCAGAATTAGGCAGTATCCCACTCAGTTTCCTTGTGTGACTCCTCCTTTAACCAGATTTTCTCTCCTTGTACCAAAAACACAAGTTGTACTAATAAGAGCGTGCTTTCATAATGCATGTTGTACTAGGATGCAGAGTGCTATCCACCTCTTTTAATGAATGAAAGCTTGATAATCCTGAGACTTTTTAAAAATCTTGTACCCGTATTGTTGTTTTGCATACTACAGTGAGGATCCTGCTAGACTACCGAAAACTGTAAAGGAGTTTTATTCAGGGGACTTTGACCCACCTGTTAATATTTCTTTTTGGGATTAAACTTGTTTGACACTTTGTCTGAAAGGAGAATATTTCTTTTCTTTCTGAAATTCATATTATCAGAGTCTTGTATTTTTTGTTCAAAGTTTTCCTACAGGTCATATTTTCTCTTCCGACCAGATAGAATCCAAATTATTTTGCTAAGAAAAGAAAAAAATGTTTAAATGTTTACTTGATAAATGTGTTATTAAATAAGGAAATGGATCAGAACAATGTTCTGAAATTTTTTTGTATCTTCTATGCTCAGTATAGGCTCAGCTCCACTAAGGACAGAAAAAAATAAGGACTTGGAGACTTACCTGGTTCAAGGACTTTCAAAACAGACTCCATAACCCCAATCATATAGGGTATTTTAAACATGCTCCATAAGTTTTAAGCTCTGTAACAGACTTTAATTCGTACATGAATGAAATTAGTCACAGGATACATTATCTGAAGGCATAAGACTGGAGTATAGAAGCTCTGATATCTATGTGAAGACTTAAATTTGAAGGACATTAATCTTTATATTTATATATGATAGAAAGGGAAGATTCCAAAATTTGAGTAAAATAAAGAGGGTTTTTTATACCTAAATAATGAATTTATGGGGAAGATTATTTTTGGGAGAAGAGTTTCACAGTCTGTATGTCATGATTGTAAATGCAGTCCTGTGAAAATGTTAAGGTTCTCATTTTATTTCTCTTAAGGTGCTGCTACTTTTACATTTCAAGAAAAAAATGTGTGAATTCAGACATAAAAGGGCAATTGTGATAAGAAGCTTTACTTATAACAGAATATCTTATGTGTAGGGATGAGATAAAATATTTTATTTTCACTTTTTATAGAATGTTTAAATAACTGGTTCATGTGAGCACTTTTTGTGACTGATGATCTTTTTTCCAAACTTGGTGAAAGAGACATGTTCTCATCTCAAGGAACTGAATGATACTTTCAACCTTCATTTGTCAGCTTAGGGCTTTTTCTTCTAAATGGCCACTATGTAAATGGAAGACAATTTTGGCTGCTGAAGGACTGTTGTATAGTTTTTTAGGTAGTCAAAATTCTTTTCTATAGCCCAACTTCAAATTGTTACCTCTATACTTTTTCAAGTTCTTCATTTTTTTCTTGAAAAATACAATGAAATAGCATCATAAAAGATTCACCTAATTTCTTTTAAATATGTGGATGCCAGTATTTTTAAAGTACATTACGTATCGTTTCAGTAATAAATATCACATTCTCTTTTTCTTATTTAATATCTTTATTTATACCTGTACTTATATATGTGTAGCTAGGGGTGCAAGCAGTTAGTGCACAAACTTCAGCTGGTATTGAGCTTATTAGAATGTACATCTTTCAAAATCAAGTGTAAGTTTTGGGTACTTACCAGGCACTGAACATGAGATATTTTCGTGTTTAACTCAGTAACCCCGGGTCTAATATGCTTTCACTCCTGTACATTATTATATCAATAGAAAACTTGGAGTAAATGGTGAGAGGATGCTCAGGTTAAAGCCATATAAAATATTTGAAGATGCTTCAAATACTTGCTTTTGTTTTGTCTGATGGAAATAAATATAGGTACATGAACTGATCCTGACCCTAATACAGTATGATTTTTACTTCTCAATAAGTTTGGATTAGGTTAAATTAGTTTAGCTGAAAAATGGTGGATTTGCTTTCCCCAATTCAGTTACCAACTGTGAAAAGGGAGAGAAAGGATTCCTTTTCTGACAGAGGAGATGTTGAAAAAAGTTACCAGCTCAGAATTGCTCCTGTACCCAACCACAAATATTGGTAAAATCTGCCAATAGAAATATTGAATACGTGGGTTGCTGCCCAGAGGCAAACAAGAGATAAGAGTTTTTGGTCTTTGTCATTGTGATAAACAAATGATAAACATTTTCATTATGTTTTTGGTGGAGAGAGGGAAGACAAAAGGAACTTAAAGCTTGCTGGCTAGTATGACCATATTAAAAAGCTAGAAATAAAACAGATCACTATTGGAAAAATAAATTATCAGGATCTTTTCCTCGTTTAGCTTCTCTTTTCTCAGTTGAGTTTCAAAGGTACAATTACAGCAAACCACAGCCAAGTTATAAGCTGTAATGAATAGAATGATAAGTGTGAGTTTCTGGTTGTTCTCTCAGGAAGAAGGATTGAAGTACAGACTGAAGAATAGCTAATGGTGATTTGTCTTTCGTTTTCTTCATTTTCCCAACATGTCTCCCAGAAGTAGCAGCCATTGTGTCTAGATGACATTTAGAATAACTTGGAATACAGTTCCTTTATAATGATTATACCAAGACATAACTGCTTTTACAGATAGAGCATATAGAAATTTCCTCTAAGAAGATGTAAGAATTATACAAGTCTGCTATTGAAAGCTTCTTTTGAAATAAATGCAACTTCTTTTCATGAGACAGGTAGTGATATAGTGCTTTTAATGCACCTAGAGTTCAGTAAAGTCATTGCTTAACATATGTTAATTTCTTCTTAATTTAAATTATTTGAATGTAGTCAGATGAGGCACTCAGAGGTTGAAAACCAAGAAATGTCCCTTCTTGCATCAAAAAAACCCCAAACAATCCCACCTCAAAAACCCAATTCCAAAAAACTACTGTGTGCATTGGTTTTTTTTTTTTTATTTTCCAAGCATGGTCTTAAACAGGCTGTTGCTTTCAAGTAGGGTTTGTCATCCTGGCCACTAACAAATAGCAAACCCCTTGAAAGTCTTGAGTTTTTCAGTGTGGTGATACACTACCTAAAGTTGTAGCTTCACTTTAATAATAATAGAACTGTTTTATGTAGCAATTTGTATGTTTTTGAGGAAGTATATGTTGGGTTAAATGAGAAATCTCTCTCTACTGAAATTATGTGAGGTTAAATATTATCAACTTTCTTGAGGTGTAACAATGTTCCTTTCTCTTTTGCAGCTATGTTCATTAGTAAGTTTAAATAAATTCACGTTGGTTTAAACTGCATATCCGTATACCCATACCTTCTATATGTGATTTGTAGTGAACAAATATTTTGTGTCTACTTAATTTCTGACTACAAAGTTGTGATAATATTAGATTTGGGCTTGCTGTGCATAAAGTGTGTCAAACTTCAGCTACAGACCAGGGGGTGAAGTTGGTCAATTTAATTCGCCAAGATCTAAAGAAGGTCGGTATCATTTCATATAGCCCTGGCAGAGCAGATCATTACCAGACACAAATCTGTTCGTTACATGCCGAGGGTTTATAGCAAAATAAATAGACTGTCATCATAAGTTCAGAAAATTGTGTGTTCGACCCACGATAATGTGTAAAGGGCGTTTAATAGAGTTCAGCATTTATTCGTTATCTATATGCGGACAGAGACGGCGGTGGCGTTATCAGCTTTTTTTAAAAAAATTGGGCAGTTTTCTGTGTCACGTGACAGCCTCGCGGCCACACGCGTGCGTGCACACACACACACACACACACACACACACACACATCCCATCCCGCTCCCTCGCTCTCTGTGGTGCAGTTTTGATTTCAGTCACAGCAGAAGGCTTAGCCACAAGAGATTCCACTGGTTCAAACCAGCGTAAACCAGATTTTTTTTTTTTTAGCCTACAAAGGAGCAGATTACCTCTTGTATCGAATTCTGTATTGCAAAAAAAAAAAAATCTTTGTTTCAAAAATATGCTGATTATCATAACCTAAAATGGTGGCTGCTCACGGCTTAACGCTGTTTACAGTTCAGGAGTGAGAATAATAAAAATAATGTTTCAAAATAGAAATGTGAAGGTAACACATTTTCATCAAGAGCATTGTTAAATGGGGGAAAAATACATCTTTTGTTAATTTGAATGAATATCTTTCAGCCAATGTTAAAAAAACCCCAACCCTCTCCCATTACTTAGCTTAGCTGCAAATCCCATGCAGAGCTTAAATTCAGCCATGCAGCACAAACAAGATAGAACATTTTTGTTTGGGACCTATTGAAAAAACAAATGTGCAGCATTTTAAAACTCTCATTGATTATAGCAGGGTGGCATGCCCGGACGGGCTCTATTGCGGGAGAGTCGTTTTAAACTTTGGCCCTTTAAGTATCATAGTCAACTGAAGAATGGTGGCCTCAGAAAGAAAAGATAGCTGTGTGATCAACTCCCAGATCGTCTCTTTCTAAAGAGCCTTAATGTTTGCCTTTTTGGGGAAAAAAGGGGGGGAAGACCTGGGGAAAGAGACCAATTTATGATAGGCCAAGCACTTGAATTTAAGCGCTGGTTTGGCCGGCTGTGCAGTTTTCTTTATACCGAATTCTAGCAAAGTTCCTTTAGCTCGGTGCAGAAGAGCTGGCCCAGTTCAAGTCGGGTGGTGTAGGAGCCCTCCAAATTACATCTCCTTAGAGCCTCTTGTCCCTTTTGCTAACGGGATGAGGAGAACCTTCAGTGTTAGGCGAGCCATATGAAACAATAGAGAATAATGGAGGTTCTTTTGTTTCCTTCATGCTGGTGAGACTTTGTTAGTAGTAAACATTCTCAGCTTACCCATGTGTCGAAAATTAGTGTTACAAAACTGTAGGTGAAGTTTCAGCATAAACTGAGATAATTGTGTAGCTGTCGTAATTTTGAACTGGAATCGGTGAGAAAACTGTAATTTTTTTTATAAAGGGCCATTCTTGTGCAGATATTTGTTATGAATAATTATACATTTTGTTCCAGTACAAATAATTTATCTGTCTCTCTAAGGGGCAAGTATATTACAACATTGATAATCAGGCTGGGGTTTTATTTAGTTTTATAGTAAAGCTGCCAGAGCAATATTATTAGTGTTAGGTCGTGTTGATTTACAAGCATAAATAAATAAATATAAATTTATATACTACATAAGCATACAGACATACTCTGTGTGTATATATAAACACACTGTATAGTGGTCTGGATCAAGAACCTGGAATGGGTCTTTTATGAGGGAAATATTGTTGTTCCCTATTCCTTTGTCTATTTTTAAATACACTATTCAATAAATCATAGATCTGAGCCATTTAACTAAGCTGCTTCATTTTTTTTCCTGGCAAAAACCCTCAGTGTGAAGTTCAATAATAAAATTAAATAATATAGTTACAGAAGAACTCAGGTATATAAAAATTGAAATACTGAAATACATGCTATAAAGATGCAGTCATCTATTAATAAGTTAGATCTGCTAGTAAAATAAGAAATCAGTTGTCACAACTAAAATATACAGAAAACATTCTGAAAACTTGTATATACAAAACCACTTCAGCTGTACAATCTTCGAAGAGAGGAATAGTAAACTTGTTTTTTTCTTTATAATATAGACTTCTATGAAGTCATTCCCCTTTATTTCATGATGGTGTCTTAGATGTGGTTTAAAAGAGAATTTCACACTATTCTCTTTGTTTAATGTGACAGTGTGAGAAAGTGATCTTTATTCGTTCAAAAAACTCTGCATGTAGTCTATGTTTAGGTTCTTTTAATGTGTTTGTCTGTGATTTTTAAATGCTAAACATGTAAACAGATAAATTGTCAATGTTAATTCTGTATCCTGTCACACAACTGATCTTTCTTTCCTGCCATTTCTTTCCTTTTTATCTTTTTTGTGCGTTCATGTTGCAGTTGATAAAATTACGTGAAGAGGTGAGTACTTTCTTGCTTTTTGTTGTCTAGCTTTCCCTTTAAAGCTGAGTTTCTAAATCTGAAGTAGATCTTTTTGTTCATTGTTGCAGGGAAATCTACACAAAGCAAAAATATTGATTACATTGCTTTAAAATATTCACTGTTGTGCCTCTTTTTCCCTAATAATTGTATACTTACATAGGACTCTCTAGATCAAACCTTAGAAATTAACATTCTTTGATAGTGGAATTTTTTAAAAAGGCACTAGAAAAAGAAGGGTGGAAAAGAACTCTATTATTTGATCTCTCCAAGAATACCATGATCAAATCAGGTACAGTAATAATCATGTTTGAATCACAAAATCTTTGATAGGGAAAGTACACTTGTACACTTGTATTGAAAGTGAAAGCATTGCTTTGGTATAAACCTTTGCTGAAACATTTTAAAAATTACATGGTGTTTCACAGTGTTTTGAGTTTGGTGTGAGGTATTTAAATAGCTTATGTATTATATTGGATATTGTACACCCACTGAAAATACAGTAGAGGTAGGGAGACCTACACACATATCAATATTTATTATTTATTTGTGAGTGCTGTAGATCTGTAGGAGTAACACTAGAGATCAGTATTCCAGAACACCTTTCTTCCAGTTATAAAATGACTCATAAATATTTAGAAAGAAGCCTGTTTTAATGGTCAGTTCCTCAAATGTTTCAGTATATGTTCTGAAATTAATCTCTGTTTTTGCTCACTGTTGTAGCAACAGTATTTGAACTGCTATTTTTTTATTTCCTAGAAGCCACTGAAAAGAAGGGCTAAGTAAAGTCAAGTTTACTTACAGGTCAGATTTCTGAAGAATTTAATACAGGGAGCTTGGACCAGTGAAGTATTTGAATAAATATATTTAGAAGCACAAGTATTTTAACATTGCATATTTGTCTGGTATCTTCTTTGTGGAACATGTGTGCCTAGTAATGTATCAGTAATATATACTGAATTCTGCAGGAAAGGATTTGTAAGTTTTAGAAATGCTGATGAGAAAGAATTGTAAAGTAACAATATTAAGGACAATTAAAGAGAATTCTTAAAAACAGGTAATTTTATAATACAAAGGTTCTTCACTAGTTCCCCAAATGCTTTATTTGCCTCCTCTTATCGTAGAGCTGATATTAATATGTAAAACCTACAGAGTAAAAGAGTTAACAAAAAAAATTAAATAAAATAAACATGAAAGCCTTCCCACCACTGCTGAGCTCCCCTCCCCAATAGTGCCAGTATTTAAACAGATGACAGAATTGTTGCAGGGGTTTGTATAGCCTGATTTTTGAGGTTTTTCAGAAGAACAAAGTTCATTTTGTCATCCCTTTAACACCTGCAAGTCTGCTCCTGTGCTTTTGCAGAGTGCAGTAGGATCATTTTTGTTTACAAACATAAGATTATAGTTTTGTAAAGATTCCTAATTTTTAAATTCACTCTGAAAATTTTATTATACGTAAAGAAAAAAAAGCTGCTGCTTATCTGCTTTTCTTTTTGAAATAGCTGTGAAGAAAAGTAAGAAAATTCAGGGTGTTATTGCAAAGGGCTGCAACTTGGAAGCTATACTGAACTCAGTTTTACCTTCTGGATTTTATAAATCCTCTGTGTTAGCCATCTAAAAAAATTGACATTGCTTCTGGTAATTTTCTTTTTTATTGTTTGTTTTTGTTTTTCCTTGCTAGTTTCATAAGTTACTTTTTCCTCTCTTTGCATATGGTGAAAGTAGCAGAAAATAAACTAAATAATTGCTTTGTCTTGGACAAAATTGTGCAGGTAATGAGAAAAATAATTTAAAACCCGTTTGTTGGCATTCTGTTCTCTGCATGTAAGTACCCACTCTGTGTTGGATAGGTTGTACATGCAATGGTGTTTTTATACCCAATGCAAAATGCACATTAAAGTTTAAATGAAGGCTAGTACAGTGACTCAAGCATAATTCTTAACTCGTCACAGAGCGAAACATCAAGGCGTCCCCAATTATAGTTCTCCTAAGGAGGTATGAAGTGATCTTAAAAGAAATTGTGGTTTGCCATACTGTTTGTTAATAAAACCTGTGCTTCCTCTCATTACAAGGCTCTATTCTCGCGCACTTGCCGTACACAGGCTTCCATGGAGGCTGTGTCGCTCTGTCTTTTGAGCTCCTGAGATCTCAGTTTGAATCCAGCCCACATGGAATGGCTAAATCTCTAGTGATAATGTGCCACTTTGCAAAACTTCCTTATATAACTCCAGATAGAAGCTGTTTCTGAAGCTGCAAGACAGACTGAATCACCTCACTACCCACCTCACAGAGTGCAGGGGATACTGTGGGAGAAGGAGTTTGGGGAGGGGTGGGAAGCAGTTGAAAGCATCAGCTGCTGCTATAGGGCATTGATTTCATGTCCAAAGGACGGGGTGCCTCCAAATCCGAGCAATGTAAATGACACCACCCTTTATAATAAAATTAGGTTTCATTGTAGAATGCCTTGGGTGGAAAGGCTCTGAAATCAAGTTAAGAAACGGCTCTGAGTTAGTGTTAGCACCGGGTTCACAGGGCTTTAGTATTCTAATTGCCCACAGTAAGACTGAACTGGGATGGTAATTTATTTTATTTCAATGTGGCTTAAATGGTATAGAATGGTATAGAAAAATATACAGTCAAACACTAAATTTTTTCTGTCGGGTAGCTTTTTCACCTTGTGATGTGAAATCTGATTATTTCCCCCTCTCCCTTAACATAGCAGGATGGTGTTTTCATTTCCCGTATACAGCCCTGTACATCTGTCCTGTGATCACTGTTCTACTCCTTGTGCTCTCTCCCAGCCTTTGGTGTTTTTTTAAGTATCTCCTCTCTAACTTTTTAGGATTCTTACCCTCTAAACTCCTTCTTTTTATGCCCCACACCTCCCACCCTCTTCCCCTTCTATTTTTCTTTCTTGAGAGACGTCTATGTGAGTGTTAGGTTTCTGAGGCTTTTTA